>NC_137262.1:35865834-37065834 GCF_053477335.1 Acartia tonsa | reverse complement strand
ATTCATTTACTTTAATATGTAAACCCTAATTATATAATACCTACGATACTTACTTGCATTGAAACATAAAAGTATAAGAATAGAAGGGTTACGAGCTATATAAAACTCTATATACGGGTTGTGGAACCTATACCTTTTAATTGGGTCTTTGAATATTAGCCAATAGCGTCAGAAATACAAACACTTCCAAATCGCTAGAAAAGAGCAGAAGCCAGTTTAATGACATACCACCATTTGAAACTGGTAGTTGTCTGGTTTATACATCTATACATTTATTGTTGAAACAGAATTACAGTTTTAAATGAACACTGAAAGAATTAAAACAAGAGTATATAGTCATTCAGATTTAATCAGAAAAACAAGAATAATAATAGCTACAAAGCATAACTTATAATAAATGTCACAAAATCCGGTTTGTATAATAAACAGTGGTATGGTTATGTCACATGTAGAAAGATATTGAATGTCTACAAGCCAATCAAAATAAGTGTCATGTAAATGTTAATTATTTCAAAAATTTGTAATGTTACTTTTACGTTTGTGGTTTTCTTTATCGCATATGAAAATTAATGTGTAATTACTTGAAGGTTGCACCAGATTTGCAAATGCATCATTGCATAAACTCTAATAAAGTGAAGCTAGTAGCTGTATGAACGAACTAACCAATAAATGAAGACCATTGTAGCAACCTAAATTAACGATAAATTTTCCGATTTCAATACACTAAATCCATTAATACATCCATTAATATGAAAATCATTTATATGAAGTTATGAACCGCAAAAAGATCTATGCTTTCCTGAATTAATACCCCTAAAAGATTACAAACCAATTATCTAAAAGTATTAATTCATTTAAGATTTATTTCCAATACAAAAATTAAAATTAGATTTTATTTAATTACAGTTATCACCCAGTAAATTTTTTTAACATTGAATATTTGATTTTGACCAAATACATGAAAAATAATTTGAATTAGGGCGTGTTATTGTTTAAATTTAAATTCATGTAATTGACAGAGATTTAAAGGGATAAGCCATTGGCCGATATTTTGATGTACATCCGCAATAATGTTACACATAATTACTCCTTATGTAAGATACAATTAGTGGTTGAAACGTTTGGACACTCAACGTCATAAGCTAATCAATCCAAATTTATTAAAGTCCCCAAAGTTGTTAAGCCAGCGAATAAGAAAACATTATTATAAAACTTGAGGGACTATTGAAATAAACAGCCCAATGTGCTCTCACTCCCTGATGTAATTGCGTTCTTACACAAAAACAGAGGTTGTCATTACGTTATAGAAAATGGATGATCTTTTTGATTTTTCATTTTAGAATATTCTAAGATTTTTGGACGACATCGTTTAACTTTTGTCCTTTGTCCGAAAGTGTGAATTTAGTTTAAGGTGATGCCCGTTTATTATTAAATTAATCTACAGAAATAAATCAAAATATCATATTACTTGTATCATATTAATAAAACTTGAATAAAACATGTTTCAAAAATTATATAAAAAGTTTGATGTAAAGGTCCACAGGGCATTTTCAACCCTTCATACAGAAACAAGGAAAAGCGAGTTCATTAACTTACCCTTTTATGAAAGGAAAATAATGTTGTGTGCTGTAGCCTAAGATCTCACTAACTTCTTGACCGATATGGTTCTCTTTTTGCAGTGTAGCTTCTTATTTGTCAAAGAAAGATTTACATATTTAGTTACTTTCATCCTCATAAGAAAAATGGCCAGTTACCAAATTGAGTTTTGTAATAATGATCTTATAAAATGTATTGTCCTTATAATTAAGGTATAAGACAATGGACGATAAATTTATATATATCCACAATCATTATAAACAAAATAACCTATTTGTAGATTATGATTATTTGTTGATATTTTTTTATATCTACATAAAAATAATTTGAAGGACAAAGTCGGAAAAAGGGCTAATACATCTTAATGATAAATATAAGTGGAAAATTAATTGACGTACAGACAGACATATATACATAATTAACTGCGCTATGTACAATTTCCATGGGTTTGGATTTGTACAGTTAGGTCAATCAAAATTAGGGATAGATATATTTATTCTGAACATAACATATTCAAACCATTTCAACATATAAGAATGGATGTACGGACACTGTCGGATGGATCAATTATAGAGTAGATTATGGCGTGTTTGGTGTTTTATTTTTTCTTCTCTTATTTTTCAGGGAGGATATTGGACTATAAATTACTCTGATACCCAAAGCAATATCTTTTTTTGGCATAAGAACTTCTGGTACTTTTGCTGAATTTTAATTGTTTAGTAACAAACTAACAGTGTCCATACTATTCAACCAATAATTAAAATCTTCACAAGGGGCAGTTTGTTTATCATATTTGGAAATGTGTATCAGTTTATCGTCCAATGTCTTATCCCTTAAGAACCCTGTTTCTTTTTACTAACGCGAATCTTTTCAGAATAATTGTTCCCCTCCCTGGACAAAATGACCAGAGAAAAATAAGAAAAGAGATTAAAATTTGGATTAAAGCGCTGATAATTTCCAAAAATGGTCATCAAAAAAACGTATTAGTACAGGAAACACTTTAAAAATTATTATAATCAAACACTTCAACTTTAATAATACAATAAAAAACAACAAACATAAGTTTTAAAAATGATTCTGCTTTTTCATCAAAACAAAATAATTATTGTGGGTATTGAATTTAACTATTTACATTATTTAATATTTTTTATCAAATATTTATTTTTTTGAAAATTAGATGTAAACAAAACCAAAAACATGTATCGCATCTTAAAATGACCAAAAATATTAATCATAGCATTAACCCGCTTTGCTGGTAAAGGTCTCAAGCGGGCCAACAAAATGTGGTTATGATTGCATGCGATAAGTATGCATTGCTTAATGTTACTGTACTTTAGTTTATTGTTCTTTTGTAGTCAAAGGCATATCTTGTATTTTTTTGTGCTACTATGGAACTAATAACGTTGTTCTTGTCTAAACTATATAGGGCTTTAATATGCAAGGATCTTAAAGGATATGACAATGGACAATAGATTTATATATTTACCCAATGATGAAAAACAATAGTATACCTTTTGTAGATTACAATTTTGGTTGACAAGTTTTGACATCACTAGTTTGAAACTAAACAATCAAAGTTTAATCAAAATACCCAAAGTTTTTAAACCAATGAATAACAAAACGTCGTTATAAAACTTTGGGTGCCAGCGTAATTTCCAGTCAAATGTCCCTGCCCTCTCTGCCAAATACGTGACACAAAAACTTTCTTATCATTCAGATTAATACGTTTTTTAAAAGTTTTCTTTATCTTTTTATTATTTTTGGGGTAATTAATATTTTAAAGGCTTTAATGATTTCTTAATTGTGATATAGATATTCATATGAAAATATAGAAGAATTTATATGAGAAAATAAAAATTTAATAGAAAATAGATAAATGAAGAAAAGAAACGAGAAAGAGAAAGAAAGAGTGTGAGAGAAAGAGATAGAGAGAGAGAGAGAGAGAGAGAGAGAGAGAGAGAAAGAGAGAAAGAGAGAGAGAAAGAGAGAGAGAGAGAGAGAGAGAGAGAGAGAAGGAGAGAGAGAAAGAGAGATAGAGAGAGATAGAGAGAGATAGAGAAGAGAGGGAGAGATAATGATATAAGTAAAGAAAGAGAGTAACAGAGAGAGATAATGATATAAGAAAAGAAAGAGAGTAACAGAGAGAGAAAAAGAAAAAGATAGAAACAGAGAGAGAAAGAGAGAGAGAGAGAGAGGGAGAGAGAAAGAGAGAGAGAGAGAAAGAGAGAGAGAGAAAGAGAGAGAGAGAAAGAGAGAGAGATTGATAGATAGATAGATAGAAAGAGAGAGCGAGAGAGAGAGAGAGAGAGAGGGAGAAAGAGCGAGAGAGAGAAAGAGAGAATATAGACAGACAATTAAACGTACAAAAAAATTAAATAAAAATAGAAAACATAACTTTTATAAATCCACTTGATTGACTGACAAAGTGTGAAAAAATGACGCGGCTTTTACATAATTATTATTATTTCATTTTTAGAAGCGCACCTATTCTTGCAATTTGACTATGTCCGTCCGTCCGCCCACCAGTCCGTCCATCCGTCCACCAGTCCATCCGAGCGTTCACTGTGTAATTATAATTTATACAGTAGTAAGGTTTTTTTATTACTATTAAGATCTCATTAACCACTGAACCGATTAAGCTCTGCATTTTAGGAAAGGTATACATTACATAGGTGCCTCGATAAATTTAGGTTATTTATTTATACATTTGAAATATTTTTCTGCCCCCTCTCTCCACTTTGCCCTTGATGCTAGGGGCACAACCGTTAGTAGGTATAATATAGCAAAAATTTTATACAAACTTGTTATCATAATCTAAAAATATCTTGAAAACCACTGAATCTGAAAAATTAAATGACTGCACTTCTTGAGTATATGGATGTCCTTGTTATATGAAAAGTAAAAGTAGATGTCATAGTTTTATCTAAAATTAGAAAATAATCAATAATGATTATGTCCATAAATAGCACAGCAACGTGAGATTAAACTTAAGGTGTTATGAAAAAAACCTGCGCACGGTGTGTGTAGCGTCTTATTTTCATTTTGATCATTAATTAAATTTATTGGTTGAAATGTTTTGGCACTGTTATTTTCCAACAACCAATCAAGATTGAATCAATATACGCAAAGTCTTAAAGCTAACAAATGAGGGAACGTATTTACCAAAGTTTGAAACCAGTCTAAGTCCAATATCCCCCCCCCCCCTCTGGTTTACAGGATTAGGTCTTTGGAAAATAAACTTAGGTTCAATAACATACGATTTTGTATTAGCAGACATCTGAGCATTTATATGGGGAATAATTCAATAATGTTAAGATTGACTATAATATATATCACATTGACCTATCCATCCATCTTTGGATATAACAAATAGTTAAATGTCAAAATAATGGAACCCAAAATTACCAAAGTATAATTTTCTTGGAAAAAACTAAAAAATTCCAATACATTAGATCATCATCACACATGTACTTTTTATTTTTATGGAAATCCCAAAATATTTGATTAACTTTAAAAATGAAGATTAAGACTTCGCCAACCTCTAGACATTAGAGTAAAACACTAGAGGGAGCAAGGGTCAAATAACTCCCCATCGCACTGTCCTTGTACCTACTCTCAATTGGGTCATAAAGTAGCTACTTTCTTAGAACATTCTCTAATTTATAATTTTTCTTATAATTGTGAATTAGATCTAAGTAAATGATCTTGATTTTGAAATGGGTGAAATTTTTATAAATATAGGTATTTGTCTATATATAGGAAAGTTAGAAAATACGCTTTAATTTTAAAAGCTTTATTATAGAAGCCAAGGAAGCTTTACATAAGTGTTGAATATCCTTATACTAAAGTAACAGGATGTTTGTCTGTGTGTCTGTACCCAAGGATCTCGCTAACCGCTGAACTGATTGGGTTCTCCTTAACAGGGTAGATTCTCATATGTCCCGGGAAGGTTTTTAACTATTTTGGGGAAGGGTACCACCACCCTCCAAGGAAAAATCACAATAAAATCGAAAAAAATTAAATATTTCCGCCGCATAGTGTCGCTAGCGTAGTCTCGCTAGCGTAGTCGCGCTGCGTAGAAGCATGAATTTAACAGCTGATAACATAGACAATTTAGTTCTCAAATTAGATATTTAAAATATAAAAAAAAAACATTTAAATGCCACTAGAGGCCTCTAGGGGCGTAGCCGCTAGTTATTTAAATAAAGTAGTAGACTTTTTGTCTGTAGGTCCTGGTATGGTTTTTGGCTATTTCATTTTTAGATTTAAGCCTCGGGATGATTTTAGGCTTTTTTTGTTCCATCTAGATGCTAGGATCGCAGCTGCTATTTTTTTTTAAAGAAGGGTTGAATTTAGCATTTTTAGATAGACCATTTTACTAAAGATAAACTATTTTTCCAGTATAGCTTCAGAACTGATAATATCCACATGATTAGAACCAGTGTTCAGCCATACTGAAAAAAACATCTAAAGCATCCTATTTCAAATTTTTTTTTACGAATATTAAAAAATCATAAAATAAATACCCCGAAGGCTCTGGCCAACAAATCTCGTTTTAATCTTATGTTTTTTTAATATCTGCTGAAAGCTGTCAATAATATGTTGCGATAAAAACTATTATTGAATTATGCCATATATTTTGCTATTATTCTTTATTGTCTATGATTGACGTACAGACGAACAAACAAACCATAATTATAGAATAGCTGCGCTTTTAAAACAAAATTAGTAAAAAAATGAAAAATGATAATTTCAATATTTGTTTAATTTCATAGATTTTGGCAAATTGCTCTCTTTTGTTTATTTTTCCCAAATTAGCAAAAACTTTGGCAATTTTTATCAAATCGCCATCGGGACACTTATTATGCATTATTTTTTGCGTTAGTATTTATAATGTTTCGATTTGGTTTAGTTAGGATATGTTTATTTAGGTTAATGGTACCTCCTCGGGAATAGTTTGTCATAGGGTTAATTCATATTCTTGCAGGAACTAGAAAGAAGATTTAAATAGGAATGTGGATGACATTTGTGGTAAATTGTGTAAAATAAATGATTTTACAAATATCATAGGCTTGGATTTAGCAATTTAATTCATTTTTTTAATTTGTCGGGGTAAACTGAGGGTAAATTAAGTATTTAAAAAGAAAGAAAGGGAAAGGGAGAAATAGTTTTAGGTGGCTGGGAAAAAAATTACTGATAATTGTTGTCTAGATTTTTTAAAGATTACTATAATAATGTTTAGTTTTCGTTATAGGATAGGTTTAGTTAGGTTCAGGGTACCTCCACAGGAATGGTTCATTAAGCCTTAACAGTCGGGCCACTTTCCGCACCTTAATCGGTCGGGGGTGGGGGGGGGGGAGGGCATTCAACGCCCCCCTTTTATCTCAGTTCCTATGAGAGCTAGAGGACTAAATTTTTGTGTGCAAGTCCCCTGTTTGATGATGCATTTCCGACCTAAGTAAGTCAAAGTCAATTTTCGCTTCTTTCACCCTTTTATTTAATAACCTTTGTTTTTAGGTCCTTTTTTACTTAAAAATTTCAAACGGCTGTAATATTTTTATTTTTTAAAATAGAAGAAAATTTTTTTTTGCAGAAAATGGTTATCTTTATGTAAATTTTATATTAGAAATATCAAAATATAAATTTCAGCGGCCGCAGCTGTACTTGGCAGCTGCCAGCTGCCACAGTTGGCGATCGGCGGAAAAACGGCGGCGGATCTTTATGAAATTTTAATATGTTATATAGACATATAAGAAAAGATTAAGTTTAGAATTTGTAGTTAAAAATTCCGACCACAGGAGCCTTTTAAAGATTTCTGGAGACCTAGATCTGGACCTGCAGGATCATACCTGGAACCTGAAATTGACCTGAACACCTGTATTTAATATAAGGATGTACTACTAGAGGCTATTTTAGTATTTTGGTAAGATTTTGTTAAAAATATTTTTGCTCTTTACCTGGATGACCCTGCCTGGTCTGCTGGCATCCTGTGCCCGCCAGGATGGAGATATTCAAAAAATTCCAACTCTCAGATATGTGTCATACCCATACTTAAAAAGTCACGCAGTTTGGGCTCATTAACTTTCACACACTGAAAATGAGATAGAAAAAACCGGAGGGGGGGGGGGGCGTTCAACCCCCCCCCCCCCCCGACCGTTAAGAGTTAAGCTCCTTGCAGGGACTAAAAATTAGTTGGTTTTTTTAAAATTGGAATAAGGCCGCAAGGTGATTATATATTTCCATTAGTAATACGAGATCATTGCAATGAAAAAATAGTGATATTTTATACAAATATTAAGAACTAAATTTAACTTTCTTTTTGTTATTTTGTTTGAGTACACTTAGGTAAAACAGGTTCTGGAAAAGGTATAATGGGGAGATTTAGTTTCATTTTTGGAATACTGGTCTCTTGTCCCTGAGAAATATAAATATGTCTTTGTTTATTTTAATACCACAAAATTACTATTTTTCATTAATTAATCTAAGGTTTTAATTTTTAGATATTTTTTCTGGAATCGAAATGAAATCTACAATTATCTTTTTTTTTATAATTTTTGGAAATTTTGATTGATAAAAAATACGTAAAGTTGTGGTAAAATAGCATTTATTCATTTAAAAAAAAAAACATATAATAATAGGAGGTTTTTTTGTAATTTTTCCCCATTTACCCATTCTTTGAAAAATATTTTTTTTTTTTAATAAGATTCCTAGTTTTCGAGTTATTTGATATGAACGAGACATCTGACACCAAACAGAAAAAGCTAGGAGTCAATTTTGGTTCAATAAATGTTTTGGTGTTTTCCCTGAGCAGTAGATATTAATCGCTATTTTCTCCATCCAATTTAGATTAAGAAACAATCCTAACTCATTTCTCCTCGATAAAAACCCCCTCAGACCTGTGATAAAAACACACGTATCGTATAAAATATAAAAAAAAATAACCAACAGTACCAGAAATAAAGAATCTCCATTACAGTAAAAAAAAACTAGATGGGAGAGGGGCCAAAAAACTGTATTTCCCTATCCCCATGATTTTTTCCGACTCTTATTTGGGTCTTTATCGGGATTATTAACACAGCCAAGAAGGAACGACACACACTAATAAAAAACTGCTTGTTTTTTAAAACATAAAAAAAGATTAAGTCTCCAAATTTGTTGCAAACAAGCAGTTTAAATATTTCTAGATGTATTTTGGTCTATAATTATGAGGAGTGTTGCTACAATTCTGCATAATAAATAAAGTTTAAATATTTCCTGAGGTATTTTGGTATAGCTTCATGTCTGCGTAATAAACAAGCAGTTTAAATATTTCTAGAAGTATTTTGGTCTTTAATTATGAGGAGTGTTGCTACAATTCTGCATAATAAATAAAGTTTAAATATTTCTAGAAGTATTTTGGTGTATAATTATGAGGAGTGTTGCTACAATTCTGCATAATAAATAAAGTTTAAATATTTCTAGAAGTATTTTGGTGTATAATTATGAGGAGTGTTGCTACAATTCTGCATAATAAATAAAGTTTAAATATTTCTAGAAGTATTTTGGTCCATAATTATAAGGAGTGTTGCTACAATTCTGCATAATGAATAAAGTTTAAATATTTCCTGAGGTATTTTGGTATTGCTACAATTCTGCATAATAAACAAGCAGTTTAAATATTTCTAGAGATGATTTGGTCTATAATTATGAAAAGTGTTGCTACAATTCTGCATAATAAACACCCAGTTTGAATATTTCTAGAAGTATTTTGGTCCATAATTATGAGGAGTGTTGCTACAATTCTGCATAATAAACAAGCAGTTTGAATATTTCTAGAAGTATTTTGGTCTATAATTATGAAGAGTGTTGCTACAATTCAGTATAATAAATTAATAGTGTGTAACTACAAACAGTTACTAGTTTTAATAGAAACTAGTAACTGTATTCCTTATAACTATATAGTATATTTAAGCATCAAAATGTACACTAAGCAGTCAGACTACTAATTAACTGCTTTTAAGCCGTGACTGTTTTAATTTTTAACGATACAACTTTGTTAATTCAATAGATATGCGGTTTTTGTGGTTAATGCTTCGCTTGTTATGGACAATATTGATTATTTTTGTATTGAAAAACTAAGTTAACACAAAATACCCACTTATATGGCTATATTATGAATTAACTGTTTTTATAAACAACCAATTTATTTTGTGGAATAGTTTAACGTTTTTGTATCCATATGATTTCCGACAAATGATAACTATCCATCAGCAATTTGACATTTTAAAAAAAAACTTTTATGGAAAACAAATTTTGTTATAAGTTCTTTTTCGACAGCAAAATCCGACCTTCTAGAAATAAGATATGTGTGTCCGTAGGTTAGAAGCAGTTCTTTTCTTTATAAAATAACTAGCAGTTGCGCCCCTATCATCTAAGAAGTCTGTATACTAAGGTTTATAGGGAAGGAACAAGAATAGCCTTAACCATCCTAAGACTAATCTAAAACTATCCAGGAACTTTTATATAAAAATAAATATCCTCATATAAAAAGTAGTACGGTTTTTTGTCTGAAGCTTTGATCACAATACTAAACCGATTGAGTTATCTATTTTAGGTAAGCTTCATATACATAGATCCTGTAATGGTTTTAGGCATTTTTAGATTTAATTCTTGAGAAAAAAGAAATTGTCACAGATTAAAGATCAATGTAAACAGATTAAATATACAGTGTGTTTTTTTTATGAGAACTTTTTTGAAGGCAATTTTACCCTAGTTTTAGTTATCAGAATTTAATGATTAATGGCTTATTCTCTTAGTTTTTTATAACCATTCATAAAACACCAAAAAAATATTTCAGTTTTTATTAAAAAAGTACAGTAAAATAAAAAAATAAAAACCTAGTTGTCAACATCTAAAAATGGTTTTAGCGCATTTTTCTCATGCTCAAATCTTCTACCCTTTGCAAGAATGGCTGCAAAACGCTTCAAAGTTGAGATACATACTTAAAAATTGATACAGATATTTTTGGGGACATATACCAGAACATGTTAAAGTTTGAAGGCCATATCTCAACCAGGGAGGGAGTACTGACCCCCCAAAGTTGACTACTAAAAATCCAATTTTTTCTTGCAAAGGGTAGAAGATTTGAGCTTAAGAAAAATGCGCTAAAACCTTTTTTAGATGTTGACACCTAAGTTTTGAATTTTTGATTTTACTGTACTTTTTGAATAAAAACTGAAATATTTTTTTGATGTTCTATAAATGGTTATAAAAAACGAAGAAAATAAGCCGTTAATCATTAAATTCTGATAACTATAAGTGGGGTAAAATTGCTTTCAAAAAAGTTCTCATAAAAAAAACACACTGTACAAATAGTAAATGGAAAAACTAACTGTAAGTGTCCCATCTTGACCTGTCTTACTGTATACAGTACGAGCATACAGTAGATTAAGGAATTAAATGATTTGCTTGAAATTTATATTACGTGACACAAGCTTTAGGTTCAGATTAGACATCTTTTTAGTAGCAAAGCTACTCTTCATTAACATTAGATCGTTCAAATGGTTGTAATCAGTATAAATTAATATAATGTAAATTCATATAATTTACTTAATATACTTAATATTACTAAAGGTTACATTTTCTATAAGTTTTTTTTTTATATATTTAAACTTCCTCTTGCCTAACCACTGCGGGGCCTAAAACTACAGTGCCCTAACCATGCAGAACTACAGTTTAACCTAATTAATCTAACCTAGCAAATATCATAAAAACTTTATAGAAAATTGTAATTGTATAAATGTAGTTATAAGAACTGTAATTAGAAGAAATAGGATTATATGAAATAATAAAAAACGGCCTGTTTGGAAGTTTAATACCTTATTATAGGTGGAATCACAATGTCATAGATCAAGTAGGTTGACATAATAACGATGTACATTAATATGAAAGATTATTTACATCGACACAATTTGATATTAATCACTACAAACCAGGCATCTTCAGGAATAAGACAATGGATGATAAATAGATTTACCCCTTCTGTAGATTAAAATTGTTGGGTTAACAGTTTTGATGCTAATAGCATGGAATCAACCAATTAAGTACAAATAATTTTATAAGCCAACGAATAAGAAAACGTGGTTATAAAACATTGGGTATCAGTGTAATTTACAGTCCAATGTCCCCACCTTCCCTGCTTGAAACACATAAATTTCCATTTATTTTATCGCTGCGCTACCTATGAACATATTCAAACTTGTTGTTCATGAAAAGCTTACTTTATTTAATCCCTTTCCCTTTGACCCTTAGTTTTCATTATCATCATACATTTAGAAACCAAATGGTTGTTATGATGGATATAGAAAACGTGGATAATGTGAGAGATTCTAGCATACCCTGATAAAATGTTTCTTCCAGGTGATAAATATAAAGATACCCCCATCCACCACCATTATAACTTTACCCCATCTCCTCTCTTAACCATTGAGGAACATGTTGACCAATAACTGGGGACTCTATTGGGAACCTAAATTGAAGATAAAAATTACCCTGCCGCAAGTTCCACGTATTTATATCAATTGTATCAGCAAAACTTATCTATTTTTTTGTTTTTTGGTACATTTTAGCAGGATATTGACTGGTTTTCCCCTGCCTTTTAGCCAATAAAAATGTACCTGAGGTAGATTCCTAAATCGAAAAACTATTCGAACTTTACATGGAAAATCTCAAAAAATGCTTGCAATATCTTTAGTACATTAATAATTTAAAAAATGTAGAACACTAGAAAAATCTTCAAAAAATAAATATCTAGGATGGAGGGTAATCCCCCTCCCTCCCCAAATGAATTTCAAAAAGCCCACGAACTCTTTAAACACAACAGTCAATGTACATATTATTTCAGTAAATTGTGACTTATTGTTTATTCAACTATTTGAATATTGAATACAATAGTTGATCATCCGTCAAAGTTGAACATTTACATGCTGGAGCACTTTTTAGTGGATGGACTCTTTGAAATTATTTGCTGCTGTGTCCCTTGCCTCTACGTGGTTATTTTTAGGAGGGGAAGTCTCAAAATATGGGATGGGGGACAAGGGACTGTATATTATACTGATTTTAAAAACAAGATATATCTCATTTGATGGATTTTAAAACTTTGGGTACTAAACTTTTATTAAATCTTGGGTTAGTAAAACCCACATTTTTCAATTTTTTACATTAATAGTTTTTATCTACAAAAGGGGTAATTTTGATTATCGTAATTGGGGATATACTTATATACTTAATTTTTTTGCATTGTACAGTTACACAATCAAAAAGTTCCACCTTCCAGTAAAACATGTCTTCAGTTACACAATGGGGTGTTTGCAGGGATCTAAAGGGAAAACACAATGGTCGATAAATTGAAGTACATCCTAAATGATCATACACAAAATCACCCCTTCTATAGATTACACTTAGTAGTTAAAACGTTTTGACAATCAAAATCTAATAAAAGTCCCCAAAGTTGTTAAGCCTACGAATAAGAAAACATTATTATAAAAACTTTGGGGAGAAGCCAAATGTTTCCTCCTTCCCTGGGTGTTTGAATCTTTAGATGTTCACCTTTTTACGGATAAAGGGACAAGTAATCCTTACATCAAAGTTGACGTTTGCCTGTAGGTTTGTGCACCTTTACCGAAATATTTCGATAATTGCTAGACCTATGGCTCTTTTAAAATGAAAAAAAAATATTAAAAATAATAAAAAGGTCAAGTTTGGGGATACTAGTATAAAACTTTTAATACATTATTAAGGAGAGGTTTGGCTTAGTTTTAAATGCTTTTAAACTGTTAAAATATTATTTCATCTACATACTATATTGACCTATTCTTGTATGACTGACTTTTTTAACACTTTTTATCAGCAAATATGACATAACTACATAACAACCAATAATTTTTTATTTAAAAATAAATAAAGTTTATACTTGAACCTATGTGAAGCCTTATTTACAATGAGATGTCAGTTGGTTCAGTAGTTTCAGTAGTTATTGAAATCTTAAGCTTCAGACAAAAATCCATTCTACTTAAATCCAATAGGATTAAAAGCTACATCCACAATTTATAGAATCTTTGTTACTTTATGAGACCACCTCGGTATATTTGCATGATTTTAAATAGGGACCTTAGCAGAGCATGCTTTTTCTTCATTCAAATGTGACAGTCACACAGGGATAATAAGGGATAAGACAATTTAAGATAAATTGATTTATATATCCTAAATAATGATAAACAAAATAACTTCTTTTGTAGATCAAAATAATGGTTGAAAATTTTAGGTACTTCCAGTTTGGAACTACCAAAATTGATAAGTACCCAAAGATTTTGGGTCAACGATTAAGATAACAAGGTTATATAACTTTGGGAACAAGTGTAATTTAGAATCCAATGTCCCCTTCCTCCAGTAAGACCAATATTTCTAAAGCAAATATATTTCTAGAATTACAATACAATAACAGGGTATATAAGGCCTAAGTTTGATGTTACATATTGTCATCCTGTGATTCGAGTTACCTAGGTCGAGCCAATGTCATATAATGTTCATTTGAAAAATGAAAATAGCGAAACAAGGATGATAACATCCATAATTAGAAAAGTACCTATATAAAGTCTTTATGACAGACAGACATTAAAAAATCATGTTCAACAGAAAGAAGAATCTTCAAACAAAATATTCAGCAGTATTTCTATAAAATTTAATTATTGATAGACTGCCGTTATATTTACAAAATTGTTAATTTTGTTTATCTTAATTGGAGATTTATCTCAATCTTATCCCTGCTTCGTAGAAACACCCAAAGACTACATTATCCCTAAATTATTTAGATTTGGGCTTTTTAGAAAGCACTTTTTATTCAGTTTGGATTTCTTAGAGATTTCAAAGATTTGGAGGCAAAAAGTGGAATAAGAAAAGCAATATTTTGCCTATTTCAAAAGAAATAGCTTTCTACTTTTTACTGCAAAAGATTTCATCTTAAAATCTAAAATATTTTGTGTTTCTTGGGATAAAAAGTGGTTGATTACGTTAAATAGTATCAAAACTTTAAATCTTTTTGCACAAACAAGTTTTAAAAAGACCCCCCAACCCTATCTACTATAATATTTAGAAAATTATTGCTCTAGAACGAAAAATGGATTTATAATTACTTAGATCTTACATCAGATTTACATGTTCTCTAATAAAGTACCATGCAGCAGGCTAAAATTACAATTTGACCCTTCCACCCCCCTATCCCATCCCATCCCCTCCCCTCCCTCCTGTTGGGTTGACGAACTGACCAATAAATGAGAGGGAAAATAGCAAGCTAAATAGTCGACAATTTTATTAACCCTTCAATTTTATAAACACGTTCTCTTATTCGTTATTTTAAAAATTAGTTTGGCTTGTGCAAACTAGGAGTGTCTAATCTTTTCCGCCAATAAGTAAAATCAACATTTTTGAAGGTGTACATTTATTTACCATCTATTGTCCTATCCCTTAAGATCACTGAATACAAATAATGGATATACAATACATGGATATATTAATAGTGAAAAATTTGTCGTCATTTTAGGTTGCTCTTATGGACCCCATTTATTAATCAGTTCGTTCACCCAGTAGAAAGGCGTGGATTCGTGGTATCGATATTTTAGCCAGCCGTAAGCTTTATCAGAGTACATGAAAATCTGATGCAACATCTCAGTAATAATATATCCATTTTACAAATAAGGTTTCTTTGTTTGGATGCATTGTGAGAAGATTAAAATATTAATTTATTATGTAAAATTATCATTTTATAATATGTGCAAAATATGTCAAATATTTTGCAAAGCTTGAATGCTATTCTATAATAATGGCATGTAGGTCGATAACAGTAAATGATTCAAACCTCCAAACATTTGTTGGGAAGATATGATTTGGATTTAATGGGTCGAAATAATAGTGTCTAAATTTTGAACTATGAAAAGAGTAATTATATTTGTGACGGATTAATTAATGTCCATTTTCATACCCCTGACATAGCAGGGAAAAAATATCATTACACCTTTAATATGCTGCGCATTTTATTTATTACAATCCTTGTTTTATTCTAAATGAATATATGTAAGAAATTAGTTATCAAATAATTTCGAAATATATGTACTATATAAAATATGTAAGTTTTAATGCAGTTTTTTTTTAAATTTTGTTTAATCCTAGTAGGATTTTTCCTTCTAGAAAGTATATTTTTCCTTTATTATACCCTATTATGTAATAAAAATTACTTTTAGATTGTTAACACCGATTGTAGAAGTCCTGAGTTGTTTAAAACTTTGTCATATATAAAACTAAACTTTGGGATAATTAAAGGCTTTTTTTACCCCATCCCTTAAAACCTAGATAACCTAGAGGACGGAATACACCATTAGATTTTGATTTTGGTGTAGCTCTCAACAGATCTATAGTATAGATGTATATACAAACATCTACCTCCCCTCCTTTTTCGTCCGCTTCTAAATTATTTTCTGCTACTTGGCTTATAAGCGACACTATTGGTTGATTTTCAATGACCAAATAGAAAGGTTGCACAAGGCGGTTGCGATGGGGAGATACAGTTATTGAACCCTTTCTCCCTCTAGTGTTCTACTCTAATTATCTTTCAACCAAATCTTGCTACTGAAGTGCATGATTGTGCGGCTAAACGTCCTCCCAACCATTTGATTGAACAACCTTTGTCTGAGAGGTCCAAACTGTGCATAGTAATGAGTTGCTCCTGTTTTGGGCCATGGCATTCCCACTACTCTAACTATTGATGTCGCGCACCTGTCTTTAGTGTCTTTAGTTATGACGTGGTGTTGTGTCGAGATTTGAACCTATAACCTTCCCGACAACGAGCGGATGCGGATCCAACATGCAGAAAGACACCTTGTTACTATAAGAATGATATATATACCTATCTATCTATTGATCAATATCTCTAAATATATAGATCTAACTATAATCTATCTAACGAAATGGAATGACATTGTTTGAAAATCCACCTTCTTCACTTTGGAATCTGTGTTATGAGAGCAAAATGGACAATTTCTGTTTTACTTAAGCATGCCCCTCCCTCAGACGAAGCCCAAAATACATAACTTTTGCACCACGTCGTCTTCCTGTAACGTTATAAAATGAGGGAGATGAGAGGAGAAGTGGGAAAGAAAATCCCTAAAAAAAGTGATGGAGAATATGACGTTACAGGAAGACGACGTGGTGCAAAAGTTATGTATTTTGGGCTTCGTCCTCCCTCAGCAAAGAAACCTTACTTTTTATCAGGGATCTTAAAGGATAGGACAATTGACGGTAAATAAATTAATGTACAACACCAAGTAATGTTGATTTAAATTATTTTGAAAAGTTCGTACAAACGTTTAGATTTTATCAAACAAACAAATGAGATAATGCTGAGAAAGTGATAGGTACGAATCTCATTATCAGCTAGTTGAAAATGGTTTCTACTGCTGATTTGTCAGGTGCGCGAATAAAATGGTAGATGGAATAAATGGAGTGCATTGGCCCAAACCAGGAATAGATCACCATAATAAAATTTTGTGGTGCATTCCATCATCTACGACCCTACCTCTTTCCTTTGAAAACTAACCAATAAACGGTATGAAAAATAACTTTTAAGAAATTCAGCTTTATCTCCCATTTTAAGTGTATAGGAAATTAAAAGCAAAATATCTATGAGAAAGATGAAAAAGATTCATCTTTAAGAGACATATATGATTTTTATAACAACAAATTTAAATCTTAAATGTTTAAATTACAATTTTGCCTCTATCTGTAATACAAATTTGCAATACACACGATTTAGAATGATACATTACCTACAAAGATACATCACATCAAACTGATTTTTCCATTTGAAATTGGCATTTATTTTTTCATAATATTTGTCTCTCTTATGCCGACTTTTTGATCCAGATTCCCAACAAATTCCAGATTGTCAAAGATTCGTCTAAAAAAAGAGATTGATTACCTTTATGGTTGGAATTTTTTATGAAATTTTGTTCTGATGTACTTGTTAACAGATCAGCTAATTTAGCGTATAGTGTTATGCACTGGCTTCAAGTCGGGTTCGCTTAAAAATAATAAACAACAACGCTAAAATAAAAATTTTAAATTGAACTTCGAGAGATAGATGATTTTCTTCTACTGACCTCAAGGATCTTAAGGGATAAGACAATAGCCGGTAAAGGAATAGTCCCTTTCATGGCAACGCCCCTTAAGGGGCGATTCGTCGTATTTTTTGAATGGCTTTTGATAAGTTATTTTAGGTTAGGTTAGGTTATATTGGGGTTAGGTGATTGCCCCACAGGTTTAGGCAATTTGCCCCGCAGGGTAAGAGCTCCCCGCATGGGCTAGAAATAGAAATAGATACTGAAAAAATAGAAATAGAAAAGCTGCTGTAAAAAAAAAACGAAGAATCGCCCTTAAGGAGCTTTGCCCCAAAAGGAACTAAAACCCAAAATTAACTATTCTGTAGATTAAAATAGTGGGATCAAGTTTAGCAGAGTATGCCAAACACAACAAGTAAGGCAGAGTATCAAAATTTCAATGAAAATACCCAAAGCAACCAATAAGATAACATAGTTAAACAATATTTTAAAGGTTGGTTCATTAAGTTATGTGTCCAAACGTTTTCCAGCTAATAGTGTTAATCTACTGAAGGAGCAGTTCTTTATCGTCTTTTGTCCTATCCTTTTAGATCCATGGGTCTTTCAATATTCATCTTTGTTGGTGAGAAATACCAAACTTTGGGACATTTTACTTAGGAATTTAAATTGTGTTAACAAACAAGGAGAAAAGATAAGTTTTCTGAAATTTTAAAGAAAATTCTTTGAAAGTGTAAAATAAATCCGGCTATTACAAGGTTTATCTCGTATAAAACAGGTTTATTATTAAATTAGGAGAAGACATAATACTAATCTTTCATCTTTTCTTTTCACATTGAACCTAATGGCAAGTTTAAGGCTATTTTATATAATATTGATGATATTTATTTTTGTTTGGGATGGAAATTGTAGCCCTTATTGTCCCTCTGGATTAGGTGCTGTTATTTCAATCTTTATTTCCAGTGCGGCTAAGAAATCTTTAATATCCGCTGGATTAAAACCGGTTATAAGCAATACTAAAAAAGCATGTATAGCATCTTATTACAGACAATTTTCCACGAATATTAAAATGAAAATCATAAAATTAATCCAGTTTTACTATTCTGAGCCTTCAGCCCCTCGGGGTTAACAAAATTGGTTTTAATCTTATAACTTTTCATTTTAATATCCACAGAAAGCTGTCTATAATACGATGCCATAGATAACTATTCCAAATTATTTGGCTATTTACATATAAATTCAGCTTTGTAAGAATGTAGTTAACCCTAAACGCCTTAACCAATAGGGGGGTATCGTAGAAATATAATAGGTGATTCCTATTGCTATTTGTGTTGCCTTTTTAACAGCTAAGTATTTTGCTTGCACAGATCAAAATTGTTCTGTTATATTGAAACAAATGTTAACTATAGAAACATAACTATGTAAATGAGTAGTCGAGAAAGTCAAAACTGAATAATTTGTTAAAATTGATGATTCTGCAAATGGTTAAATGGTCGTTCTGTTACAATCGATATGTTATTATTTGGATGTTGCACCAGATTTTCATGTACTCTGATAAAACATCACTCGCAACTAGCTGAAATAACGATACCCCCCATCCTAAAGGATGAACGAACTAACAAATAAATGAGTTCTATGATGGCAAGCTAAATTGATGACATATGTTCCCCTTACAATTACTTACTTACTTACTTAATGCCCGTCGCTACGGTTGTAGCATAGGGCTGATGACACAAACATCCTCCAAGCCGTTCTGTCCTGGGCTCTCTCCTCCATTTGCTCCCACTCCATCTCCAGTTCTTCCAGATCCTCCAGGATAGTCTTCCTCCAGGTCTTCTTGGGCCTGCCTCTGGTTCTCCGCCCGTTCTCGGGTTTCCAGTGTAGAGCCATCTTTGGAGATCTTTCTAATTACATGCCCTAGCCATCTCCATCTTTTCATTTTAATTTCATCCTCTATGCTCATACTTTTAGTAAGTACAAACAGCTCGTTATTTGAAATAGTATTTGGCCAGAATATTCTGCATATGCGACGGAGATTTTTAGTGTGGAAGACGTTTAGTTTGTTGAAATCCAACTGGACATATCTCCATGTCTCTGATCCATAGAGTAATATAGACTTCACATTACTATTGTAAATTTTTATTTTTAGTTCCAGGGAATACTTGTTTGATTTCCAGATGATGTTGAGGTTGCTGTAAGCGTTTCTAGCTTTGGCTAGTCTTGATTTTATATCAGCTAGAGCACCATCCTCTACACACAAGACACTTCCCAGGTATGTAAATTTATTTGTATTTTTCACCTGTTCTCCTTCAATAAATAAGGGGTTAACAGGATTTTGACTAGTGTTCATAGTTTCTGTTTTCTTAACATTCACAGAGAGCCCAACTTTTTTAGCAATTCTGATTAGAATGTCAGTTTTTTCTTGAAGATCTGTTTGATTTTTACTTAACAGGGCCAAATCATCTGCAAAATCTAGGTCATCAAGGCAGAAACCTTCTCTCCATGGAATTCCACGATTGCCATCCTCATTAGTTTTCCTCATAACCCAGTCAATAGTTAAAAGGAATAGTATAGGAGAGAGAATGCACCCTTGGCAAACACCAGTATTAATATTAAAATTTTCTGACAGTGAGTTGTTGTCTAGGGCTATACAGCAGACATAATTATCATAGAATGTTTTGATAAGTCTCACAAGCTTGTCAGGTATCCCATAACTTCTGATTATTTTCCATAGTGATTCTCTGTGTATGCTGTCAAAGGCTTTGGAAAAATCAATGAAGTTAATATATACAGGTACTTTCCATTCTAAACTTTGTTCAATGATCATTCTCAGACACCCTCTTCCTGTTCGGAATCCTGCTTGTTCCTCCCTAAGGTGTTCATCCATTGCAGAATCCATTCTTTTCAAAATAATTCTGCATAAGACTTTACTTGGAATTGAGAGTAAGGTTATACCTCGCCAGTTATTGCAGTCTCCAGGATCACCTTTCTTAGGTAGTTTAATTATAATACCTTTGGTCCAATCTGCAGGTATTTCTTCTTTGGTCCAGATTTCTTTGAAATATGCAGTTAATATTTTAGAAGATATAGCAAGGTCTGCTTTAAGCAGTTCTGCATTGATAGCATCAATGCCTGCAGCTTTATTATTTTTAAGAGCTTTAATCGCATTTCTTACTTCTTCTTCAGTAGGTGGTTCAGTATTTATGTCCAGTTCATTGATATTAGGTTCAGGATCAGCTGGGATTATAGGTTCAGGAAGGTTAAGCACCTCCTTATAATGTTCTTTCCATCTCTCAGACTGTTCCCTTTCTGTTGTTAAAGGAATACCATTTTTATCTTTCACTGGAACATTGTTTATTTTTGTTTTAGAGCAGAGTTGTTTTGTGATTTTATAAACAGTGTTTAAATCACCTCTGTTAGCTGCTTCTTGAGCTTCATTTGCCTTGTCTTCTAGGAAGTTTCATTTATCTTCCTTAGCAGCTCTTTTGACTTCTTTGTCTTTATTAGAGTATTCAGTTTTGGCAGCTAATTTTTCTTCACTACTTGAATTGTGAGTAAGTAGTTTCTTTTTAACTTCTTTCCTTTCTTCAATTTTCTTCCAGGTGGGGTCAGTGATCCATTCTTTTCTATTTGATTTCTTGAATCCTAGAACTTTCTCAGCAGTAGTACAGTATACCTCTTTTATATGTTCCCATTTATCTTCGATATTATAATCAGGAATGGTAGCTAAGATCTGGTATCTGTTCCTGAGCTCTAGTTGGAATTCATTCAGCTTAACAGGATTTTTGAGTTTCTGTACATTATATTTTCTAGGCGCATTGGTTGTCAGCTTTTTGACAGCCCTAAGCTTAAGCTTTAATGTGGCTACTAGTAGATGATGATCAGTGAACACATCAGCTCCTCTGTAAACTCTAACGTCCTGTAGGGAACTTCTCCATTTTTTGTTTATTAAAAAGTGATCAATCTGATTTTGTGTTCTTCTGTCAGGTGATATCCATGTAAATTTATGAATATCTTTATGGGGAAAGATAGTTCCACCAATGACTAGTTTATTTTCTTGACAGAAATCCACAAGCTTTTCTCCATTTTCGTTTCTAGTTCCACAGCCATGTAGACCCATTATACTCTCATAACCATCATTATTCTGACCAACTTTAGCATTGAAGTCTCCAGCAACTATTAGCATGTCCTGTTTAGGTACCTGGCTGATTTTAGCTTGAAGAGCTTCATAAAACTCGTTTTTGACTTCTTCTTCTGCTATTTCAGTTGGAGCATACACTTACAATATATCCATATATATAATATATCCATTGCTGTTACGTAATGTTATCTTTTATTTATTATCCTACAGATTTTTAGCTTTCTAAAATTTCTAAGAAAATTTAGTTTTCTTAAACAGATATGTCTGTCTTTCCATCTGATCTTTCACACAAAGTGCCGATTGAACACTTAAACCCAAACCCTCATATTAATTACGGTGAAAATAAGGGAGGAGGTTTCATATTCATAATCCCTGCGGCGAATCTAACCCTTCGGGGGTAACATGTAATCAAAACTAAAAACTTCCATCCCTTCCATCCCCTTTTAATTTTTTTCAGAACAATGAAGGTAAGGGAGGAGGTGGTGTCAACGTACCAGAGAACTTTTTGTGTTACAAAATTCTTTCGGAAAATTAATGAAGAAAAATGAAAGAAAATGAAATGTAGCTAAATTTTTGGCAAGCTTATAAATTGTATACAATTTTAAACTATGATATCAATGATATGTTATTAAACAACGAAGATATGTTTAATTTCCCTCATTTTTAAGTAGCTGTGCTACTTAAAAACTAATTTCTTTTTCAGTAATTATAATAGAATATAAATTGAGCAAAAAAGTACTATAGTAAAGCACGTATTATTTATAACTTTTCAAGCATATAGGGATTGGTCAATAAAAAAAAACAAATACTTATCCTTTTCATTTTTATAAATACAAAACTCTATCTTCATTTAATATTAACTAGCGGCTACGCCCCTACTATCTACAGGCTCTGTATTGGAAAGGGCAGCGAGAGGCTAGGAGAATAGCTTAAAACCTACCTAATACTTAAACCTGAAATTAGTCTAAAAACATCACAGGGCCTTAGCGAAGCCTACATAAAAATAAAGAACTCAATCGGTAAATTAGCTTTTAAGTTATTTAGTTTCAGATAAAAAACCTTACTTCTTTTTTATATTAATTAATTGGTGAGAGATTGATAAAGAGTGATTTGAAAATTCCTGTATTCCTGATAACTAACTGTGTATGTCTAATGAAATTTATAGAGTAACAAGGATGACAACATCCATAAGTAGCGAAGCAGAAAAAATATGTATAAGAATTTAAAGATTAGTTGTCAAAAGCATGGATATTAGGAAAAAAATCACGAAACCTTTTTAACATTTGTTTTTAATTTCTTGATATTTATATTTCAGTACTATGACTAACAGACTGTCAGTCAAAGTAAATGGATGCTCAAAACAACGGGAAATTTAATTTTGATATTTTTAACTACAAAAATTTTAAAAATCGGACCATAAACACCAAAGATGTGAGGAAAAATGTGAAAAATATGAAAATAGCCAAAAACCTGCAAAAAGGCAGTCTGACCGCCATTGATGTTTTCTTTAAACGACAGGAAATTAAATTTTGATATCTATAACTGAAAAACTTTGGAAATCGGACCATAAACACCAAAGGTATGGAGAAAAATGTGAAAAATACAAAAATAGCCTAAAACCTGCTTAAAGGCAGTCTGACCGTCATAATTGTTTTATTGAAAAAACAGGAAACTTAATTTTGATACTATAACTGAAAAAAATTTTGGAAATCGGACCATAAACACCAAAGATATGGACAAAAATGTGAAAAATACAAAAATAGCCTAAAACCTGCTAAAAAGCGGTCCAACCGCCATTGAAGTTTTATAGTTAATTGTGCTCCTTAATAATGGAAATGTTGTCAAAAAATTTCAGCCTTTTATCTTTTATAGGAGCTGAGAAAATCACGTTTCCCCCAAACTAAGACATACGGACATACGGACATACAGACAGACGGACATTGCAAGTTATAGAGTAGCTTCGCTACTAAAAATGAACATGGAAAAAAGTTATCAAAAAAGAAATTACAGATCTTAAGGACCTAGGAATGGGATAATAGAAGATAAATTAGCTCCCCTTTCTTTGGTTTCACTCAAATAAAACAACTTTAGCTTTAGTCTAAATGTCATAATTAGAACTGCGATGTACGGAAGACATGATAATGATTAGTGTTGGTGTTAACCCGATAAATAATAGGAGATTTCCCGCAAAGTATATAGTTGAGTACAGAACCCCCCTGCTCCACATTTATTTCGAATTAAATTGAAAATAGAAATCCTGGTCCTGTCCCTAGTAGATGGTACTTTATAATCAACTTTTTCTGTGAAATTCTTTTCTAACAGATAACAATATGGAAAGGAGGTGTTTATTTAATCTTGCTAATATAGATATTTATTTCAATCTGTCTAAAGAAAGTTATAATAGGGGGGGGGTGTACCCTTCAAAAAAAAGTTATAAAACTTCAAGGACCTATAATAAGCTACATTATAAAGAAGAACCGTTCAGCGGTTAGCAAGGTTCTTCGGTACTAATACACACAGCTATCTACTTTTTAAAAATCACTGTTTTGTGTGGACGTTAAAAGTATGTGATTTAAATATGTGTTTGCCCCATGGGGAGAGAGGTATTTATACAAATTGTTTATGCCAGCTAATAGAGTTAATACTCTAGAGAGTTATTAACTGGTATAATGGTACTTATATATATGGTGCTTTTTAGAGTAATATAAATCTATTACTGGTAGAAGGTTTATTTATCCATGAACTTACTTTTTTTGCAAATAGAATTAATAATATAAAGTGGTTATAATTGGTAGAATAGTTTAAATATCCATGTACTAATAGGTATTTATACAAATTGTTTTTTTTTAAATAGACTCAATACACTAGAGTGCAAAATATTATTTAATTGTTTTTTTATTACCTTGGGCTTTTGAACCTTCAGCGTATCTCTTTTATATGGGTGTTTAACGGGTTAATGCCGTTGGTACTTAAGAGAAAGAAAAAGGATTGTTATTATGCGATACTAATCAAGAAATATACTATTTACTCTTTTTTAATATATCTTTGTTATTATTTCTTTATTTACCAGCAGCTAATCCCCCAGAAGTGTCTCTAAAAGAATTAGGAAAGAGTCGACTTTTCAATTAATATTTTTAAGAGGAAAATGGGGGGTTATTTTTTCCAGGGGCGATTATTCTAAGAAAGATTAAGGAACACTTCCCCAAAATACTAATTAATCTTTCCTGGACCTCCAAGCTATACAAGGTTAGCGGTTGGCAAGATTCTTTAATCCAAACACACAGACACCCTGTTATTTTTAAATAAGTAATATACAATCTATATTTTTTGCTATAATTTTACACGAGCTACACATTGTATAAATCCTTAATATCTTTGTCCTAGGAATCCCCTCCCATACCTATCCGTAAATTAATGGCAGGGGCGGCGTATCACTATGAAAGGGCCAGTGTGCACCACAGGAAGTTTATACATTAATCATAAGCTCAAAGAAATTTGACTATTGCTACTTGCTTATCTCATCCCTGTTTAAGGAAAATATTTCATTGACTACAAATTGTATGTCAATTTTTATGGCGTAAGACGACTGCATAGAAGTATTTTGTTGAAAAATTTGAGATTTTTCGCAATGAATAGCGCTTATGTAAATATCGTCTAATCTATTTAAACATTGCATTAGGATTACTGTAAAAATCTAGAATAATTATAGAAGCGTATATACTGAAACTTTATATTTAATCTCAGTACGTCCGTACGTCCTTATTAAACACTGCCAGCGAGGGAGTCTTTATTAAACTATAATTAAGTACCATGTACACAAAGTTTTTCATTTTTAGCTAAAACACTTTTTTTATTTTTAATATTTATAAAAGATATACCAGTAGAGTAAAACAATAGAAGAGGGGGGGGGGGAGTTTCTAAATAACTGTATGTACCCATCCCAAGGGCCTTGTGCCGACTCTGAATTGGGTATTTGAAAATCAAGCAATAGTCTCGGGAATATCAACACAGCTAAGTAGAAGAAAACAATTTGCTATCAGGTCCTTGGAAAAGGAGGGCAGGTAGTTATCGTATATACTTCTATACTATAGATCTATTGATATACCTCTTATTCTTTATATTCATTTTTATAATCCTTTTTAGTTGCTTTAAAGTAACAGTGTCAATTCTTATAAACAAATTTTAATCTACAAAAGGGTTTCTTTTGTTTATCGTATATGAAGTTATCGCCCATAGTCTTATCCCTTAAGATTCAAGGGTTGGGTACTCTAGAAGAAAAGCAAACGGTTTATTTAATGTGTGCGGTTTAACCACAGTTTAGACAATCATTCACAAAATCAATGATTAAAAGTCATATTATTATTAATTATGGTTTTATTAAAATCTTAATATTTTTGATTGCACAACCTTTGTCTCTACCAAACCTAAATATTGAGTGTCGATATATTATTGCAATGGTTCTTGCTGATAATATAAATTTAATTTGATAAAAATATCTTTTTAACAGATAAATTGATTTTCACCTCAAAACATAAAAAAAAACTAAAATTGCCTCTTCTAAAGACTTAAATAGGTTTGGATACTGATAGATTGTACCTACCAATCGAGACCTAATAAGAGTAACCAAAGTTTTAGAGCCAATGAATGAGAGAACGTGTTTAGAAGAGTCTATTTTACAGACCAATGTCACCTCAAACTCTGATGTTTTACTAATGTTTTTTTGACAAATTGTCCCTATCCCTGCTAACAAAATAACCCCGTATTAAAAAGAATAAAGCACAAATGACATAATCACTGTTAACACAACACTTTTTAGGAGAGTAGCTATTCTACAACAGTCCTCCCCCCCATTTAGATAAATTGAAAATAAGAAAGGGGGATGGTTTTTCGTTTGTTTGTTTAATACTTTAAATCAAGCTAGGGCGTCCAAGCTTTTTCATTTGGAAGGTGTAAAAATTCAAAATTTTATGGGATGGGGGGGGGGGGGTTAATCACCCCTTTACCCATCCCCCACTTGAGGAGAGGTTAAGTTATATTGGGTACTGGGTATCCCCGCCGGTTTAGGGCCCCGGGCAGTAATGGTGCCCCCTGTTTAGTTATTTCCATTTTATTCAAAAAAAAAAAAAAATAATGGGGAAGGTAATTTAGTTCAAATAGCTTCTTTGAGGAAAAGCGTCTACACATTTACACAAGGGATTTTTAGATTAAAAAGAACAAGTAACTGTTATACCTTGATACACTTAAAAAGTTTATAATTTCAAAGATGTATTTTGATATAAGTGGCTTTGCTGTTAGGATACAAAGATGCCCTTGTTAGCTAATATATAAAATTACTTAAAATTTAGTGCCTATGTCATGGGAAGTCAAAATATCATGCAAAATCGAACCAATAACTAGTGGAACATCTACCCCCCCCCCCCCCCCCTCCCTAGCACCCTTTTGACTGAATACGCATAAATACCTTACTCGACAAAACCTTAGTCCTATTATATAAAGTACTAGGGTTTTTTTTCTAAAAAAAATATGTTTCAATGAATACTGAACTAATTGAGTTCTACTTTATAGGTCCAGAAATGGTTTCAGACTATTTAAATCTTTGATTTAAGCATTGGTATGGTTTTAGGCTATTTTCCTGACCCTATTCTCCACTTTGAATGTAAAGCGCATAGATGCTGGGGGCACAGCTACTATTTCTCCGTAAAGGTTGGGTCAGGTTAAATCAAGTGCTGAGCTTAAACAAATATCAAAATATTATATTTGGTTTTAGGTAAAAAAGTTGGCTGAAAGAAATCCTTCAACCCATTAAAGGAGTTAAATATTCCACTATCAATTTACGAGAATTTTACTAAAATATATTATTCTCACACGAACATTATGTCATATACTACAAGGGTTACACTGAAAACAAAGACAATTTGTTTCTGACTAATAGTATATAGCGCAGCAACAATTAACTTACAAAATCAAAATTGCGTAGATACTGTAGAGTCTAAATTGCGTGAAGATTAGACTAGGTAGATACTGTATGGTTTACTCTTTGTAAAGTTTAGCCTGTGAATGGATATAGAATATACGTGAATATTTTGACAGGGGAAAAATTGTCGTCAATTTATGTTGCTAACATAGAAATTACTTATTTCTCATTTCGTTCATCCAGTAGCTGTAGTGGAATGGATGGGGTAAATAACGTGGATGGTGGGGTTCGTTATTTTGGACCTGCTACAAGTTTCACTTTATTGGAGTAATTGATGATCTGGTATAAGATCAAAGTTAAAAATAAAGTAGTAAATATACAGATTATATCATAGGTACAATAAAATTATAATAGATTCTAAGCTGCTTAATTAGAGTGAAGTCTAGGCTATATCGTGAACGAACCTTATTTGACAGACTTACGAATGCAATTTAAATGTGAATTTAGGATTATGAATTATCTTACTAAAGAAACCTCAATAATGAAATAACTAACTGTTCAAAATTTGACTTAAAAAGAAACAATTTAGTCTTTGTTGATTTTCTACATTTTTGCAACATTGTTTTTTTACGAAGATTTTTTTGGAATTAGGTTTGAACGTTAGTTCGTTATCTTTCTAAGATTAGCTTTTTGATTGTTTTTATTAAAAACATAAAAAGTATTCTTTTTCTCTTTTAATTTTACATAATTTGTGTTTGTTTGTCTGTTCCGAAGGATCTCGGTAACCGCTGAACTGAAATGGTTCTCCTTTAAAATGTAGCTTATCATAGGTCCTGAGCTTGATCTTTAAATCATTTCAATGGTGATCTAAACCACCCCGCGCGAAATTTCAGCCAATCACAGCGGAGCATTTTAAAAATGAGCCGCTGTGATTGGCTGAAATTTCGCGCGGGGTGGTTTAGATCACCATTGAAATGATTTAAAGATCCAGCTCTGGAGTTTGGAAAGATTTAAAACTATTTTTTGGTGGGTACCACCACCCTCCCAAGATAAATGAGTAAGGATAAAATAATGCCATTGTCAGTGATATATTGATAAATTAGTCCTTGCTTTTCATCAAATGTTGATTTTTGTCTATTCTCATAAAATTGTGAATATAAAAGCTTCGCACATATGGATGTTGTCATCCTTTTTTGCAACTGCTTCTTAAAACCAAACTAAGTATATTCCAACGTAAAGGAATGTAGTAGGGCCAAAATTAAATGCAATACTTCAAAAGTAGCTTTTAGAATAGTAACAAATTTAATGAAAAACATCTTTGAGAAACATATTATTCATGGATTCTAAGAGAACAGACAATGAACAATAAATTAATATACATATTCTATGATGATAAATAAAACTACCCCAACTGTAAGTTAAAATTATTGGTTGAAAAGTTTGGAAACTAAAATTCAATAAAAGTACCCAATGTTTTAGAGACAACAAAGAAAATAACATGGCTATAAAACTTAGGGTACCAGTGTAATTTACAGTACAATGTCCCTCTAATATTATTAATGTATTGAGTAAATATTCGATTTAAAAATATGAGAGAATGTATAAGAAGAAAATTATTTTTTTTGTCAGAAGCACAAGATCTCTGAGACCGCTGGACTGTCTCCACTCCCCATCCCCCACGGAAATAGCCTAAAAGCACTGCGTGACTCGTAATAATTTTCCCTGAATAGTAGAGACTTATCAGTTCAGTGGTTACCGAGATCTTTAGAGATCATTGTACTTTGTATTATAGATATAATTTTCAATTATTTTTCTTTATAATAAAATTCCATGTCGTAGCACCTCATTAATTTGCCCTAACGGGCCGCAGTTTTAACATATGTAGTTTGTATGGATGAATAACAAGGGCAGAGCATTTTAGGTTACTAGCGGCTGCACTACTAACATCTAGGAGCTTTGTGTAAGAAGGGACAGGTAGGATGCAGAACTACATATAACTTAAATAGCTTAAACATCCCGGGACCTTTTAACACTCTACAATTGTTAATCTTCATTCACCCTACCGTCTGCTTTCAGAGCCATTCTTTTATGGATGTTATCAACCTTGTATCAACTCCTAATCACAGGTGGTCCCTAAATCCCAATGATTAATTATCTAAAAACATTAGATAAAACTTCATAAAGAACATAATAGAGTAACACAATAGAGTGCTAATATGTCTGATAGTTCATGTCTCATTTTTAGAAGTCTAATTGTATTTATGTTAAGATGATTAAATAAACCAAATGAAAAAGAGTTTTTGGAAAGTTAATAGAAAATAATTAGGGATAGATTTTTACATCAGATAAGGTTGTATAAGTAAAAGGGTAGCCCCGTCGGGTTAGGACACCATAGGTATAAGCCTTGCATGGATAAGGCCAACCGAATGGGTTAGTCATAAAGAAAAATATCCCCCCCCCCCCTACTTTTTTTCTTAAATCATTAGAAGGGAAGTTGTTTCTGTGCTCGCTAGGCACTTAAGTGAAAGCACTAGGGTAGTCTAGACAATACTCTGCAACCTTGTCTTGTCTTGTCTTATACAATTAGTAATCTATTATAGAAATCTATTTTTGTAAACCATGTAGGTTGCTTAATACAAATTTTGGGTATTGTCCCAACCAGGGGAAAAAGGAAAAGTAAATGTATAAGACAAATTTATTTAAGACCCAATAAAAGATGAATGTATATTTTCAAGGAGGTAATTGGTTTGAATCTCAGTCCAAATTATTAAGTTTTGAAAATTATTTCAATTTGATTATCTGCTATTGACTTGTCCCTGCATCCATGATAGTATCCCAACCAACTGCTTTCAAAATGATAAAACAATTCCATTAAAAAATGTTTCAAAACTTAATTAATCTTTGCTTTAAAAAAAGATTAAAAGATTGATATTTCTCTATGAAATTTGTCAAATATTTTTGTGATTAAATCAAAAATATGTGTAAAAAATCAAAATGTAACTTTTCTACTTTAACGGTTTGTCCATACGTCCTGTTTTTTATAAGCGTAGCAACTATAAAGTTATTAATAAGTCATCATCATGAATTACTCCAATTCAAAGTTTCGGATTTTAAAATGAATTAAAAACATATTAAAAGATTAAGTGAATGATTATTTTCTGGCGCCAATCCTATTATATAAAATAGTAGAGTTTTTATTGTGTGAAGCTTAAGATTTTAGTAACTACTTAACTGATTGACTTCTCCTTTAAAGGGAAGTTACAATTAGGTCCCAGGATGGTTTTAGGCTGGTATGTCTTTAGATTTCATTCGTGAGATGGTTTTTGGCTATTTTTCTGCCAATTCTATACCCCTTTGAATTCCGATCTTCTAGGGGTGCGTTCACTAGTTTTTAAAAGCGAAGCTTTTCTATAATTAGGGTCGGTCCGTCCGTCCGTAACGGATAGCTTTTTTCGTTAATTTAGGCATGTTAGAATTGTCCTATCGATTTTAAATTTTGCATGGTGATTCCTTTAGTAGTTAGGTACGATTTAGAAAGCGTAGCAACTCTATAATCATTACCAAAATGTCCGTACGTCTATTTTAAACATGTTGATTTTTTTACTTTTTTAACAACACATTTTTATGTGATCTAATCATCCGATTGATCTGATTTTTGGTATATTGATTCCTGGGACAACAAAGTATAATGTTATAAGCGAAGCAACTCTATAATCAAGTCCTAAATATGTAAGTATGTCCATAATCATTATCCTGTATAAAGCAATTTTTCAACAAATTTACTTACAATTTTGCTTCAACTCTTATACATTTGTATTCTGATTATTCAGTTCTGACACTATATAAGTGTTCATGTCCGTTGTCCTACCGTTTTAGTGCTTCGCTTTGATGGATGTTGTCATCCTTGTTATAAATAGTATTATATTAGTTCAAGTAAGATTTGATGCTATTTTCTATTACATTTAGATTATTGGGTAGCAGCCACTATTCTATTTTTTCCTTATGTAAAGTAGTAATGAATTGATTGAGTTCTTCATTTTAATGAAGCTTTACATAGGTCCTTGAATGGTTGTAGACTACTTTTTATTATATAGTTATGCAATGACTGTTTTAAGCTATTTTTCATAATTTTTCCATAAACCTAAAAGAGCGCTTAACTCTTAGGGGCGCAGCCACTTGTACAAAATATAAAAGACAATAGCTACCGTTTCACATTTACATAACCTCCGAAAATGGAAACATAAACACGTTTTTACATTTTAAATACATTTTAACAACATTTAAATATACATAATGTTTATGTGTTACTGCTAAGATTAAAAGTTAGCGATTATTAGCTTCGCAGCTACCCTTAAACGAATATATTTAGGGAAAATGCAAGGATTACAAGTGGCTGAAAAATAGCCTAAAACCAGCATGAGACCTAAATATACAAATAAAATATCCTAAACCCATACCGAAAAGCTTCCCCAAATGGATAACTAAGCGAATTCATTAACGGACAGACAAAAACTACACTACGTTTATGGGTCCTATGAAAAACGCAGGAGTCCCAAACGCTGGAGTGGACACTTAACCTAACCAAACCTATTTTAGACCATCTTTTATGTTTTTTTAATGCCTAACCCTTGCGGGGGGCTTATTTGTACATTCATATTTTAACCTAACCTATTCTGTATATAAATACTTAATCAAATTAATATTTTAACACTCCTGCGTTTGTCCACTCCTGCGTTTGGGACTCCTGCGTTTGTCCTGGAACCCGTTTATGGTGGTTTTTCTCAACATCGTATAAACTCTTTTTCAACTACATTATGTTTTCCATAAAGATTTGCTAATACATACAAATACAACCAGGGAGCAAGGGACAGTTTATTATACTAGTCCCCAAAGTTTTCATTTAATGTTTACTTATTCGTTGGCTTAACAAGTTTGGGGACTTTTATTGAATTTTGATTTGTTGGTTCATGAAGTTATATCCACTCCAAACGTTTCAACTAGTAATTGTAATCTACAGAAGAGGTATTTTGTGTCTCATCATTGGAGATGTATATATATGTATAGTTCATTGTCTTATCCCTCCAGATCCCTGAATACAACCGAGCAAAGTAGGAGGGGATATTGGACTGTAAATTTAACTGTTACACAAAGTTTACACGTATTAACTCTTTCTTATTAGATGGCTCAAACACCTTAGCTGATGTACAGGCAGCTATTTACATAATCAAATTACATTATGAAATATCTATTAATAGCGCAGCTTCAACAAAGTGAGTGCGGATGTAGTTCTCTTAGTTTTTTTTTATCAATACTAGAAGTTGCGCCCCTAAATTCTAGGGGCTTGCAATTTGGAAGGAATTAGGGAAAGACAGAAAAATATTCTAAAACATCCTTAACACTTAAATCTAAAAATAAAATAGCCTAAAACAATCTAGGGATATATGTGAAGCTCCTCTAAAATGGAGCAATCTATCGGTTTAGTAGTTATCGAAATCTTACGGTTCAAACAAAACAAAACCTTACTACTTTATATTATAGGATTTCTAAAAACATTTTAGAAGCACGTGAAGGTTTGATCAAAAACAAATTAAATATAATAATTATGCTTGAATACAATCATACTTGTTTATTCAAAGTAGCTTGATGTCTGTCCGTTCCTTAAGATCTCGGTAACCACTGAACCGATCGGATTCTACTCTTCAGGGAATATACCTACTGGTGCTGTGGTGGTTTTAGGCTATTTTCTTGGGGGGTGGGAGTGGGACACCCCCAACCCCCAATTTTTTTTTCATTTTTACGAATTTAGCGAATTTTTAAAAAAATTTGCGAATTTTGCTAATTTGCCATTTATTATAAATGTGCGATTCATTCGCATTTTATTCCATTGGGTAGGTAATAGAAGATCTAATTACACCTCTTGGGGCAAAGCCCCTTGAGGTTAGGGGCGAAGCCGCTAGTAATCATATATAGAGCCGAAAATTACATTAGCATCCATATTTATGAAAGAATTATAAAAAAACGACCATGTATTGACAAATTGATTATTAAATTTAGGCTATTTATATGAAAAAAATCATTTAATTTTTATTTTCTTTTTTCCTTCCAATTATTAGATTTTAAATGTTTCATTAAACCAGAACATGTATTTTTCATAACAACTACTACATAATTATGGAATAGTCCAAATAGTTTATTATTCTTTCAAATTTTATCAAATGATTATTAGATCTCCATCTCACGGAAATAAAACTAACTATGTAATTATTTTCATATTGTATGTGGACAGTGAAAAATTAAATTTTTGAACAACTTCAATAATCTAATTTTCCTTAAAACCGTTACAACATTTTTGTATTAGTTTAGAGATTTTAAGTAACATACAATTAGACAATAAAAAAAGGATATACGTCAATCTATTTTACCTGCTAAAATCGCTAGCATGTAGGAGAGAGAGAGTGGATAAGAAAATAATTGAAACCATCCCAATACATTTATAAAGCTTCCTTGAAAGAATTAGATCATCATCCAATCAGACAAACTATTTTCTAGACAGAAAAAAAACTTACTACTTTGAAATATAACTAACGCTTGCGCCGTAGCATTTAGGCGCTCTTTATTTAAAGGGGTAAGGTAGACGGGAACATAAAAATACTTAAGGCTTAGATATAATAAATAAATAGCATTAAACCTTTCCAGGACTTTTGCAAAGCTTTTCCAAAAGCAAGATTTCAATCAGTTCAGTAAATATTGAAATCTTAAACTTCAGACAAAAATGAAAATTTCATAACTTTCAATAGAATATTGTAAAACACTAAGATATTTATTATTTACAATAATTTCAATTTATTTCAAGAATACTTATTTCTATGCTCTGATAACCACTCTCCGTTATTTGAATAATGAAGTTAAGATTATCATTATTATTATGATTATAGCATACGAGGTTATTTCTTTTCAATTATTATTATCAACGTAGTTACTCTTGCATTTACTATGTCCTACAATTTAAAAATAAATTAGTCTGCATGAAACCAAACAAAGCTTTCCTACTACTAAGTACCAAATCAGTTTAGTGTTCAGCGAGGTCCTAAAGGACAAACATAAAGCATTACTATTTTATTTAATACTAGCGACTACGCCCCATAGAGGCCTCCAGGGGCACTTGGAGTCAGAGGAATCTTTAACCCCACTTTATATTTTAGTTTCAAAAAGAAAAAGTAAATACAAAATTTGTTGGTATGTCATTTTTCTTATGGTGATACCCTCCCCCAATTTTTTTTGAAACTTTCCCATGACCTACAAGAGGCTACTAGGATTATGATGACGGACAGACAGACAGAGAGACGTTCTGTTACTTTTATGTAAGAATTAAGGATAGAAATGCCTCCTCATGTGCTTTAATTGTTCTTGTTAAAATTAAAATTAATGAATGAACTAAAACAATTTAATCTCAGATCATATTGTTCTCATTCATAAAATTAACAGTGGTCAAAATTATAATTTTTTTTATATCTTTATTATAAACTAGCGGCTACGCTCCTAGAGGCATCTAGTTGTCCCTGATGGGGGAGGGGGGGGGGGGTTGACCGAATCCTCTTCTATTTAAAAAAAGTAAAAATAAAAGTAAGGAGTCACATTATTCAGGGAGTGATTTCTTTAGCGAGGGTGATGATACTTTTCCTTAAAATAGTTATAAACCTTCCCAGGACCTATGATAGCTACATTGTTCAGCGGTTAGCGGGATCTTTTTACAAACATAGAGACAGAAACACTTCCTATTACTTTTTATATGTTTTTGATGTTCACCTACCAACAAAAAAAAACAGCTTTAAACCTGTCTTGAAGCACAAACACATATACATACATCCGGCTACTTTATGCAAAGATTAATATTTACATTCATGGGAATAAAAGGCCTGTTTGGCATAAAATTGATTTATCTGCAAGATTATATTTCGTCATATCATTGTTATATGGTAGTGCAGTATATATAAGGCTTAAAAGGACAATACAATACTATTTTTTTTACAATACTATTTTTATTGAAAGGACAGTACACTACAAACAAAAATTATATAAATGGCTAAAAATGATAGAATATTTATTTCTCGTATCGTATTATAAACGGCTTTCCGCGGATATAGAATGTACAATTATAAGATTAAAACTAGTTTTTTTAGCCCCGTGGTGCCGAAGGCACCGGCTAAAAAAACTAGTTTTAATCTTATGATTGTACATTTCTATATTCGTAGAAAACTGGATATAATACGATGCTAGACATAGTTTTTTCGTATTCATGAGAACCGGTTCCTATCCACCGGATTCAAATGAATACGAGAAAAAATATTACATTTTTATATATAATGCCTAAAAGGACAGCACAATACTAAATATTTTTCTATAGTGCTTTAAAGGGCAGAACACTATTAACAAAATTTATATAAAAGGCTAAAAATGAATGTACAATACTAAATATTTTTTTATATATTGGGATTAAAAGGACAATACGATACAAAAGTTTTATACATGGCTTAAAAGGACAGTACGATAAAAGTGTTATGCCTGGATAAAAGGACAGTACGAAACTAAGGCATAAAAAACAGTACACTTATCGTAAAAATGACAATAAAATAGTTTTAAAAATTAAATAAGGCTAACAATTTTACTGCTAGAAATAAAATTCATATAAGTTCGTTTACAAGTTTATTTACTAAGTATATTTGCGATAACTTTTATTTAATAGATTCTTCCAATTTTTAACATTTACAAAACAGCCTGCATTATTGCTTCAAGATCCATGTCAGATCTATATAGGAAATAAATGTCTATATATAAGCTCAAGTCTTCCAAGAAATAAATGTGTAAAACTCATAGTGCTCCAATAATCCATAATAAACTCTCATTGCCGAGAACAATACGACCCAATATTTTACTTTATTAAGAATAAATTCATCTTTTTTATTTCATGTTGCTATTTACATTATGTCGAAGTATTTAATTACTATTCTTAAAACAGAAAATTTAAATTCATAATATAGTAAATTTACGAAAACTTAGTTTTAAAATAAATTGATTCTAGCGCCACTTTTAATGTGTTCAGATTTACAAACAAAAATTAAAAACATTTTAGTCCTTTCGTGACGGTTATATAAAAAAATATATATTGGAAAATAAATTCCATAATTCAAATTGCATTTTTGAAAGAATGAAAAAAACATTATTGTAAATACGTATCTGAAGATCAAATAAAAAAAAATGGAAGAAAAAGCAAGTGTGAGAGAGAGGTTTAAAAAAAAGAAAACGCTAAGGCAGAATGTTATTACGTTCATAGTATCAAAGGCTTTATTGTAAAATAAATAACTAAAATCAGCCGGACAGAAATTTTAACGTAAGTAGTTGAACTTGAAGTAATCTTTATGTGCAAGTTGATATATTTATATTTATTTTCTAATATTTCCCCTGTGAATATACAGTGAACCACCCGCCCCCCCCCCCCAAAAAAAAAAAGGGCATAGGAAATGTCAGGGAAATTTTAACAAAATCCATATTTCTAATTCTGAATAAAAAAATGCATACCTAGCGGATGCGTACCTAGCATCCAGGGGATCTGTAATTAAAGGGGCAGAAACAGGCTAGAAAAAATAGCTTAAACCCATCTAAAAATGAAATAGCCTAATGCCCTCATGGGACCTATTTAAAGCTTACCTAAAATTGAGAACCCAATCGCTTTAGTAGTTATTGAGATTTTAACCTTCAGACAAAAAAAACTTTATATATCATTAGCGTTTGCCCCTTTATTATCTACGGAATAGAGAAAAAGCTTAAACCCATCCCAAGACTTAAATCTAAAAATTAAATAGCCTAAAACCATCACGGGACCTATGTTAAGCTTATAAAAAATAGAGAACCCAATCAGTTCAGTAGTTATTAGATATAAAGAATGAGACATTGAAATCAAATTGACAATATATTTACAAATAAAAATATTTTTATTAGTTATTTAATGTTGTATGTTGTAAGTTATACAAAACTTGAATAGAAGATAAGATAATAAAGTCTTCCCTGGAAATACTAAAAGCTATACTGACAGACCGACGGCATATAAAGGGGAAAAATACATTTTTAATTTAAAATTAAAGCCGTCTATCTTTGATAGCAGATGAAGAATTATGTTTTACCCTCAGACGGACATTTCTAATTATAGAGGTGCTTCGCGTAAAAAATATATTTAATAATAATTAAGCAAGTGAGGTTTAGGGTGCTTTCCCATATCGAGTACATATCAAGCATTGAAAATACACTCCAATATTTTATAAACTAGCGGCTTCGCCCCAAGAGGTTTAATCAAACCAATTTTTCGTAATTTAGATTTTAAAAAAAATTCTTTTTTTTTTAATTTTGGGGGGGAATTTTTTTTTTTTTTTTAGGGGGGGTAGTTGACCCCACTATTTTAATTTTAGATTTAAAAAGAAAAGAAAAGAAAAAAATTTGGGGGGGGAGGTATTTTACATTTTTTTGGGAGTTGGGGGTGTCCCACTCCCCAAGAAAATAGATATAAACCTTCCCGGGACCAATGAGAAGCTACCCTGTAAAGGAGAACCCGATCGGTTCAGCGGTTAGCGAGATCCCTCGCTACAAACAGACATACATCGTTCTACTTTGTATTATAGATAAATTGTAAATTAGAAGGGATTGGTTTTTCCCATAAGCCTAACTTTTGCAAGGGGTCCTAACCCACCGAGGTTTACACTTTATGTGCCTCTACTCTTGATAGGATTAATTAAAAGAATTTCTAAGAAATTTTAAAGCTTAACAAGGATGACATTATTTATAAGTTCTTAGTAAAGCTAAAAAACATGGAAAGGTTTACAATAGATTTATACAATATCTTTGATAGTAGATGCATATCTAAGCTTTCCAACAGACGGACGGACAAAGTAAGTTATATACTGGATGTTCATCAGTATGGGGATGTTTTTTTAATTCCAGCCATTTATCTTTAATAACTAAAGAGAAATTCACGTTTACTCCTTTACGGTTTCTTACTGACAGACAGACATTTCAATCCTATTATATAAAGTAGTAGGCTTTTTTTGTCTGTCCCGAAGGATCTTGCTAACCGCTGAACCGATATTGTTCTCCTTTACAGTGAAGCTTCTTATAGGTCCTGGAAAGGTTTTTAACTATTTTTAGGGAGGGTGTCTTCAACCCCTCCCACCCAAAACACATTTTTTTACTCTTTTGAAACCTAAATTTAAAATGGGATGATGTTGACTTTTCCCTCTTCAACCTTAAGTGCCCCTAGAGACTTCTAGGGGCGTAGCCGCTAGTTAGAGTACAAAGAAACATATGATAACATCCATAAACTTTGTGAAGTTAATAAAAATCTAATAAGATAGACAATGTGGTGAAAACATTAGATTTCAATAGAAATATATACAGTAAACTTTAAACATACATCTCTAAAACCATAAAATCGAATTACTAAAACTTTAGCATAATGGACGGACGGACTGACAAAGATAATTGAATATATGATGCTTTTTAGTCAGCGAAATCCTCACAGACAAATGTGCTTTCTATTTTTATTTTAAAGTAAATCATGATTCTGATTGTGTACCAGACAGACATATAAAGTTCATGTAAGATTTTCTGCTAAAATATTTTTTAGTAGAGAAGCTACTCTATAATTTGAAATGTCCTTCTGTTTTTTTCTAATAACTCGGACCCTAAGGCGGCCTAAGGCCGCTTTCGTCACTAGTATCTTGATATCTTGGAGTGTTCTTTTCTACATAAATATATAAAATACATAATGTTTTAAGTAGCAGGCAGGGGTATAGGGATAAGACAATAAATATGAAATTTTTTAGCTGCCTTAGATTTTTGGAACAAACGCATAGAATGCCGTTAAAAAGTTATTTTCCTAGCAGACGAAGCTTACAACACATTTAAATCTTTTTTTTGATTATTAAAATCTAATAATGTTTGCTAAACATACAATATTTTGTATTGAAGATCATCGAATCCAAACTCTAAAATTTGATTAATTAGCTATTGTCCACTCCATCCCTTATCCTCTGAAGCTGGTCACTTTGTTAGGCATATATAGGAAGTAAGTAGCGCAAAGCACATATATCAGAATCATTCATACAAATTAGCCAATATCAAGATTTTAAAAGCTCAAAGCATTTTTTTTCCTTTTAGAAACTGAAATTGAGTGTAATTGGGGTTTGGTCGACAAAGTTTCCCCTAAAGGCCTCTAGGGGCGTGGCTGCTAGTTATTATATAAATAAAGTAGTAAGGTATTGTGTCAGGAAAGATCCTCCAAACAACATTTCATTTATATAGGTCCCGGGATGGTTTTAAGCTTTTTTTCTGTTGCTACTAGTAAAACAGAAGGAAAAAAAACTAGATACTAAAAACATAAAAATAAATGATTTTATTTCAAGTTGGTTTAGAGAAACACCATAAAAGATTAGAAGAATGGGATAAAAAGTTTGTTCTAAAAGTCCAAATTTGACCACATAGCATAATGTTTGCACAGTAAACAATATCAATTGTTTTAGCTTTATTTAGGATCAACAACTAGTGCCAAGGAGTATGCACTACATGATACAAAAATTATAACACAAATACATAGACAGTTAACCCCCAAAATATTCTCTTTTTGTGATCAAGTCACTTTGTATTAAACAAAAAGAAGTTTTAGATAGCTACTGGGCCTATTGGGCTCTATTTCAAAGGTTATAGCTACAAGTCATACTTTGGTTTCCTAGTGTGGGTAAGACGCCCTGACCTGATGAAGTCCCCCCCCCCCCCCCACCCAAAAAAAACGTAGATGAACCATTATAATATAATTAGATTGCAGTCTCACTTGCAATTTTGCTGATACCATTTTTTGCTGAATTTGCCAACTGAAACCTAGAAATAAAGATATCATTTAATCCTTTATTCCTTAACTTTGAAGTACATCAACCTTGCGGAAAAAAAAGCAAACTTTGTTCGTCAAATATTTTGCTAGCGGCCTACTTCCGTTTGCAGTATAATTTATACTGCAAACAGGCATGGATAAGGTACATCTACATGCATTCTTTTATCCTTGTCAAAAGCTATTATTGGGGTCGGTCCGTCTGTTGCTGTATTCAAGTCTTAAAAATTTAATTATGTCCTTGAACAGTATTCAAGTGTTAAATTATGTTTGTCCTACCTTTTTGGAGCCTTGCTTTTATGCATATTGTCACCCTTGATATGCTACTTTTAAGGTTCAAACTATATTTTCTTCTATAACATCAAGGAAAAGGGAATGTGAATCTGACAAATAATTCTAAGTGAAAATTTCCACTCAACCCCCTTCCCTTTTTTCTCGGCAATTTCAAATGGAATTAGTTTGCTGAATGGCAGCCCAAGTATAACATACATAACAATTCGCATTATTAAAAACTTTTAATTAAAAAATAACTTTTAATAATCAAAAAGTGCTCACTTTTTCAAAACTGGATATATAACTTAGTTTCGAGGTTACACGACAATGGACAATAAATTTATATACACCCCCAATGATAATAAACAAGATTGCCCCATCTGTAGATTAAAATCATTGGTTGAAATGTTTGAGCACACCTGTTTAGTACTGACCTATTGAATTAAGTAAAAGTACTCAACGTTTTTGAGCCAACGAATAGGATGATAAAATGATGGGTACTTGTATAACTTCCAGTCCAGTCCCTCCCTCTTACTATTGTGTATTTCAACCTATGGTGATTACTATGAAATATATTTATGAAATAGTTTATTTTGATAAGATCTATTCTAACCGGATTAAAACACAGACACTCTATATGGGATTCATAGATAGGTAAATGGTTTTTCCAGTATGGCTTTGAAACAGATTAATATAAGCTGGATTAGAACTGGTTCTCCGTCATACTGAAAATCAAGTATTACAGACAATTTTCTACGAAAATTAATATAAAATCATTTTGATATCTGCAAAAAGCTGTCTATAATACAATGAGATGAATAACTATTAAATATTGACCTTAAATTATACTGGTACCCTAAGTTTTATAATTAAGTTATCTTATTAGTTAGCTCAAAAGATTTTATTGAATTTTGATAGGTCAAATCATAACAGATTTATTTCCAAACTTTTAGTTTTCAAACTTCCCAGCCAATAATTTTAGTCTAACTCAAAGTATGTTGTTTATCATCATTTTGAATGCATATTAATGCATCATTGTTCAATGCTTTATCCCTTAGGATACCTGAATTTTCCTGCATTATCCAAAGATAGATTTAGAAAGTTTAATAGTTAGTTTCCTGTCGGATTTCAGAGCTCCGATGGCTTAAATGCGACTTACTGATCTGATAATAATCTAATCAATCACGAAAAATGAATTCCAAGGTAATACATAATTTATTAATGCAATAGCCTTTAAACGAAAAATCTACAAGCTAAACATAATTATTAGGTAAAACATTTTAGTAAATTAATTAGGTTATGATTGTCTAAATATACTAATTGTAGAGTTACATCGCTCTCACATTATAAATTCATATTATGTACATAAAACAAGCATGAGTTTATACAAATACACCACGGGTATATTCTTTGAAAATATCCGTGCAATTTAATTTTAAACAGCAACGAATTTACGGTCATATTTGCAAAGCCCGCCAGGTGTGGATTACAGGTAAAACATTCCCACAGATGTTACTTCTAATCTTTACTAATCTTTATATCTACATACATAGGTCAAATATTTTTTGTATCAGAAATAAACATAAAAGAATAATGCAGCATGAATCTGGTGCAATTTAAACCCGTTTGCGTGCCAAGACAGTTCCTAAAAGGGTTCTATGAGCATTGCTATTGAATCAAATTATATAAGGTTCCTTTATCCCTGAAAGTAAAGACAGAGGGGCTATTTATTTAAACATTTATTATAAGCCACAGCCTAAATTTTGTTGGAAATGGATATTTATTCTAAAAATCATAGTAAGAAATTAAAATATGATACACTTCATAGTTATTTTCTAGGCGAGGTAGGTGGGGTAGGGTGTTATCCAACCATTTACCAAAGAACCTATAACCTACCAAGGATTAGTGTTAGGCTTTCATTAAAGCAAATTATAATATCTTACTTGTCATAAAATAACTTTTACTTTAGAATGAAGTTTTTATTTCTCAAAATTTTTATGTATTTTTTTTAATTTGTACCGTAATGTTTGTAGGCTAGAGTACTTTTAAATTCAATTTTTAAGACAAGTTTAAAACATTTAACTTACATTTCTAGTCAAAGATATACCAATTAAGAATATTATTGTACTTAAAAAATTACATTGACATTTTTGTAATTATCTATTTATTGTTTTCTTTTTGTTTTCTTTTTATATTTAATTCCTTTTTTCCTTGTTTTATTTTTCATTTTAGTAAGATTAATTGATATTATGCGTAGTATCTATGAATGAAATACAAATTTTTTATGTATAATTTTTATCATCATGATATGTAGTTTGATTTAAAGGAAAAATGATTTAACATTTACTATTATTTGTATATGTCAGACAGATTTATAGATTGTGGAATAATCACTTTAAAAAAAAATTAAAGGATCTACTGCAGTTCACGGTAAAATATTGCTGGTAACGAATATTTCCAAAAATCTATGAATTTTAAAGGCTGCTAGCTGCCAAACGGCTGAACGTACAGGTCATGCCCGAACACTGTTTTAAGCGGCATAAGAAGACCTACAAATAATCTGGAATAGCCATAAATCAATAATGCATAATTATCTCGCAGTGCAGAGAAATGCGCGGAAAATACCTATTATACGCGTTTTTTTTTGCATCATTGGATCTTGTTGGCTATTCCAGATTATTTGTAGGCCTTCTTATGCCGCTTAAAATGGTGTGCAGGTATGAGTTGTACGTTTAGCTGTTTGGCAGTTAGCAGCCTTTAAAATTAATAGATTTTTGAAAATATTCGTTACCAGCAATATTTTACCGTGAACTGCAGTAGATCTAATCTAAAAAATCTAAAATCGATGGATTAACCGAATTTTATAGTTTCTGTTTTTCAGGGAATTGAAATATAGAACTTGAAATCGATTAATCAGTTTTTGAAATCATAAGCTACAGAAAAAGCTTACTGCTTTGTATAAAAGTATTAAACTTTTTATCCATGTATCATTTTATGGTGGCTAAAAAGAGAATGGTCATGAATATGTATAATAAAATCTAGATATAAATCTAACATTTCATCAAAAGTAGCACGTGTGATTGTGTGTGTGAGTGTTTGCATGTCATAGAATAATGAGAAACACTCAGAATAATAAATTGGAATTAGATAGAGAGGTGTTCAATGACGATATATTAATCAACAAAACTTAACGTAGAGTTATACTCATTAGAGAACGGGATTCACCTCAAGATCTTATTTTAGTGTATCCCTTAACTAAATCTTGCTTTATTATGTGCATGATTATTGATTATATGATTAAAAATCCTTCAGATAATCAATATTCATAGATTGCACGAAATTTGTTTGGAAGTCCTAATTGTACTCATTGAGCCAAGGCATTATTCCCTTTTCTAACTATTTGTGTCGCACACCTGAAATAGCAGCGGTAAGAAACATTGTTAACGTCTTTAGGTATAACGTGATGTTGGGTTAAGATTCAAAGACATTCTCTCTATTTAAACTGTGATGACAGTTGTAGGCATCTCTGTGATTTAGTCGAGACACCATTCCTAATTTTGAGTATCTTTATCTCAAACTTAGAATGTAAAGTGATTGTAGGCCTTTTTTCTGTGAAAAAATTAGGGGTTATGCACAATCATACATACTATTAATTCAAGGTTTAAAAAACAGGCGCGACAATATTCAAAGTAACAGGATGTTTTATATATTTGTAATTGTGTGTCAGTCATTTTATCTATCACTTTTTCAGCCTAAATATTTATATAAGTAAATTATCTATAGGTTTATTTTCATACTCATGATATTCAAATTTTGCTTTAAAGGGAAGCTTACAATTGATCAGTTATTAAAAATGAAGATAATAAATGTTTTTAGTGTGATCCAGTAATTGGGATCTTTTTAATGTGATGTTAATATTTGCGACGCTATTGGCTGATATTCAAAGACCTAATTGAAAGCCGCTCTTGAATTATACCAATCAAACAATAAACGGGCAATCTTGATATATATTCTTGATTTAACAGGCACACAGACACTCAACCAGGTAGGGATGGGACATTGGACTGTTTATTACACTAGTCCCCAAAGTTTTATAAAACCATTCTCTTATTTCTGTTGGCTTAACAACTATGTTGACTTATATTGAATTTTGATTGATGGTTCATTAAGTTGAGTGTCTAAAATTTTCTTCCACAAATTGTAAGGGGTAATTTTGTGTAACATCAATGGAGATGTACATTAATGTTTCGGCCATTGTCTTATCCCTTAAGATCCCTGCCTTCATGCACACTTCCTGTCTCTGACCTTCCTCTGGCACCCTCCCATGAAACATTTTCTGCAGTATCCTGTTTTAGCCCTATCATCCTTCCCCCCCCCCTTTCATAAGTTTCCCTTTGAAATTTTTTGGACAAGTGGCTAATGAAACTACATTGCAATTGCATTTTTTTTGTTTTCTAATGTCTTTTTTGTCCTTTTTTGACTTGTCGTTTTTATCATGTCTTGAATAGGTCCGTTTTTGTTTTCTACCTTTTTAACAAAACCTACTTGACTCTTAGACTTTGTATATGTTCATTTGTCCATTAAAGCCCCGGAAAAAAAACAGCCCAAAAATTCTCTTGAAAAGTCCCAACTAAACAGAAAACTTTTTTTTTATTTTTGTGTTAATAATAATAATGATATTTTCCATAATAAAAGTGCTTAGATCAGACACATTACAATCTTTCCCGATTTTGTATTACTTTTGCGGAACATGATTCCAGTTACGTCATATTTTTCTTTCCCGAAAAAGGGAAGGGGGGAAGAAAAAAAGAGATGGGAGAAAAGGGGGTTTTCCCTATCTCTTTTGAAGAGATTTTCTTCCCCCCTTCCCTTTTTCGGGAAAGAAAAATATGACGTAACTGGAATCATGTTCCGCAAAAGTAATACAAAATCGGGAAAGATTGTAATGTGTCTTAGATCACTACAAAAACATTTATTTTATTTTTCATATGTACATATAACTCAAAATATTCAGATTTTGTTTTCTTTCAACAAAAGAATACATATTTTTTCTACAGAATCCAACCTTTTTATAAAACTTTCCATAAATCTGTATGTATCTATTTATGTTTCTGAAATACTCAACTTCTCTTCTTTTTATAGCAGCTGCGCCTCTAACAACTAAGAACTTTATATTTGAAGAAGAAATATCATATATTTACAATCAGAGGTGAATTCTTAAAAAAACTTTTATAGAATTTTGCCTCACTAAAATAGTGATCTACAGGGATCTAAAGGGAAAAAACAATGGCCGAAAGATTAATGCAAATCCCCAATGATAAAACACAAAATTACCGCTCTTTTAGAATACAATTAGTGGTTGAAACATTTGGATACTCGACTTAATAAACCAACTAATCAAAATTCATAAAGAAGTCATCAGAGTTAAAAAAATAAGAAAATGTAATTATAAAACTTTGGGAACTAGTGCAAAAAAAGCCCAATGTCCCCTCCCTCCCTGTATAAAATCTAAATAGTTGATGATAAATCATTTTCTGGCTTCCTTCCCAGATTTGATTACAAATTAGATATTTGATTTATTAAAAAACAAGTTTTAAAGGGATAGACCAAGTTTTCTATCGATTTATTTCTTTTAATAGTTTTTAAACATTTAAATTACCCCTTATTGCTTTCTCATTCCAACTTTATTTTTTACCTCTCTCTCTTTCTCTCTCTCTCTCTCTCTCTCTCATTTTCTCCCTCTCTATCTATATATACAGGGCGTTTCAAAAAAAACTGCGTTTTCCGGTTTTGGGAAACAACCAGTAGGAGTGTGAAAAAAAATGATTATAGGTCCATATTCTATGTTTAAATGTACACCAGATTTGCTTGAGGTGTTTTTTAATATCTCTAAAAATACGGCTTTTCTGATAGGTACATGTAGGAGAAAAATGCTTGATGTTAAATTTGATATATCAATTTGATTGAAATAACTTGTAAATTTTTGAGAAAAAAGTTTTAAAATCCCATTAATAATATGGTAAATGGGTAAATGAAAGTGCATGTTTAATTTTTTGTCATTATTTCCCTTTTTTTTTCTCTGAAAAACGCTTTTTAGATCCTTACAAATTGCAATATTTCTCGTTTTTCTTGGTTGAACAAACTTTAGGTGACTAACTCTTTATAGTATTTTAGATTATAACATAAAAATTAAAATACTTTTTATCCCAAGAAGTTATCTTTAAAAACAAAAAAGTTACAGCAGTTTATTTTATTTACTTAAAAGTGCAACCTACAAATTAATAGCTTAAATGTTGATGTATGCACTTGAGATTTATGGTTTGACCGTAAATATAAAACATTTGATCCGTATTTGAAGGGGGGATGGGTGGATTATAAATGTCCGTTAAGTAGTTCGTTCAATTAGATGCCAAAAGTGGGCGGAGGTTTTAAAGTTTGACCGGAATTGTCTATGATAAAGAAATGCGTTTTATGTTTCAGTAAACCTGTAAAAAGTTGAATAAAAATTGAAATGAAAATAAAATATGTTTGTTTATCATTTTAGACAGATAGGAATAGTATTTTTTTTATAAAACAATATAAAAAGCCTTAAAAACTGACCGAAAAAATTATCATTCATGCTTTTTAGAATTAATCAACTCTAAAATGCGCCGTTGTTTTTAGAGTAATCAATAAACACCTTTTATAAAATTAATCCATATTTTTATAGAGAATAAGAATATATAATTATTTTTTTCATACTCCTACTGGTTGTTTCCCAAAACCGGAAAACGCAGTTTTTTTTTAAACGCCCTGTATATATATCTTGCTTTTTTGTATTTGCTGTCACTCTTATTCTGAATATGTGCAGGGAGTAAGGGAGGGGACAATGGATCGAATATTCAATTTTTAGGAGTCTCAGACTTTGGGGACTGGCTTAAAGGGAATGTGCAAGAATTTAGCAGTTTCTGACTGAGTTTGGGGACTTGCGCATAGAATGCCGCTACTCGTTATGTATGTTTTTAATATTGCAGACGGGGAGAAGGAATAAGGGAAGTGGGGGGAAGGGAAATAAACACTCGTTGTGTTCGTTTGGAAAGTAGCAGACGGGGAGAAAGGAGAAGGGGGGTGGGGGCAAGGGGCAGAATAAACAGAATAAAAAGGGGCAGTCATATCCTTGCTAGCAGCTGGCCGGGTCCAATAATCTTTTAATATAAAAATCACACCAAAAAACCTCAATATATTTCATCAAAAACAAGTTGTGATTTCACTTTACATGACGCTATGGAACTCTTATATTGAATTAATTGCCCATTGTCCCCTCCCTTACTCCCTGGAATATGTGGCCTTTCTTTAGCTTGTTTGGCTTATAATTTCAAAAGCTTTGCTAATAATGGACGGGAGGACGTGATTGTCCTTTTAAATGTCTAAGACTTTTATATTAAGGACTAGCGGCTTCTCCCCTAGCCTCTAGGGGCTTTGCCCCAAGAGGTTTGATCAAACCAATTTTTCGTATTTTAGATTTAAAAGAAATTTTTTTTTATAATTTTCTTAGGGGGGGGTTATTTTTTTTTTTTTTTTGGGGGGGGGGGGGGTAGTCGACCCCACTATTTTAATTTAAGTTTTAAAAAGAAAAAAAAATTTGGGGGGGTATTTTTCATTTTTGGGGGGGGTTAGGGGTGTCCCACCCCCCAAGAAAATAGTTATAAACCTTTCCAGAACCTATAAGAATCTACCCTGTAAAGGAGAACCCGATCGGTTCAGCGGTTAGCGAGATCCTTTGCTACAAACAAACACACAAACAGACAGACATCGTTCTACTTTGTATTATAGATTGCAATCATCAGACAAAGCATTTTCTCATATTTGTTGATCAATATTGATAAGATGTTTCATAGATAGATAAAAAGATAAGTGCCCAGAGGGGGTCTCCAAAGTTTTTTAATAAAGTTTTCTTATTCGTTGGCTTAACAACATTTAGGAATTTTATGTAATTTTAATTGGTTGTCGTATTAGGTTTAGTATCCAAACGTCTTAACAACTAATTGTAATCTACAGACGGGGTAATTTTGTGTATCCTCATTAGAAATTTACATACATTTATCTGCCATTGTCTTATTCCTTTAGATTACTGTAAAAAACTTGATAGATAGATAGATAAATAGAATTTTTAAAAAAGAAAAAGGCCAAGCAAACAATTATGACTTTATACAAGAAAATTGTTATGAAAATTAATCACCTGCCAAAATTGTTTTCTAACCAACATTTTTTCGCATCTTTAAACTGGGAATTAGAATCTGAAAACTAATTTAACACCAACAAAAAAGTAAATGTTAAATTATTAAATACATATAAACTTTACAATGTAAGCAAATCGAAGCTGTTTAGATTTTGAAAGAATTAAGTTTCTGTAGGGGTTAAATCCCTAAATTAAACCTTGTTTCCCCCGTTTTATTTTTGAAATAAATTGAAAATAAGGGGGGAATTAGTTTCTTCCTATGCTTAACCACTTAGAGGGCCCTAACCCTGCAGGGCTACCAAATATAATAAAAAGCTCGTTTAGGGAAGACACTATAATCATTGTTTGATTAAATTATCATAAACTTACTTTTTTATTAATCATCTCTGTTTCCTTGTGTTTGCAATACAAAATTAACGAGAATTTCTGGTTTTCTTGTTGGAAAAAAAATCATTCCATTGCAGCATTTAAAAAGCTTTAAGGATACCTTTCTTTTAATAACTCAATTAATTAAGAATAAAGATTCTAAGGAACTATTATATGGGTGAGTATTATCTTTTTAAAAAATGTGATGGGGAAAATTTCTGTAGTACGATGCGGACATGAGTTTTCAGTATGGCTGAGAACTGGTAATAATCCAGCGGATATTATCGGTTTTGAAGCCATACTGGAAAAAATGTTAATATTTTTATTACGTTTCAATCTTTAAAGTGCATTTTTGTGTTTTCTTAAATAATATTTGTAAATTTGGTACATATTTCATTAGATTTTACATTTTTTGTTAAACTCTTAGATATTACAAAACAAGGACTAAGTATTCTAAGTATCGCAGCAACAATAGTGCCACAAAAAGGCAATAATAAGCGAAATGGCATAGAAATAAATTTTGAAATATTTCATATTTATTTAGATGGTCTAAGAAACGTATTTCTGAAGAATTCCTAATACTTAAATTAACTCTTTGTCTATGTATATCCAAGGAATGGGATAAAGGTGTGTTTAGCTCCCTCTCTTCATGCAAAATAAATTTCGTTGATTTTCGTTGCACTTTGCTCGCTTTTCTTTACAAGATCTAGGATGTTCTTTTCTTTGGTTATAATTTTCTACAGTTTTAAATCTTTAAAATTTAAAAATATAAAAAATTGTAAAGAAGGTGTATCAACTTTTTTTTATAGCTAGCCGGTTCTTTTAGTAAGTAGTAGATGTAAAATTTTTCATAGAATTCAGATATGCAATCGGTTTTTTTGTAGACCTCTTATTTTTTAAGTAATTTAAGTTTTTTAAAAAAAGATTAAGTCGATTTTAAGGTACTAAAACGCAACAAAAAAAAGGAAGAAAATGGCCATTATGAACAAAAATAGTAAGATCTTTAATTTTACACCTTACTTTTTCAATTCTGTCAGGTAATTATTAAAAAAAAATCGATTTTTTTAAACCCACAAGAATAAAAACTTTGAACTTAATTTTATCATTTCACAGTTAAAAAAATTTGGGTTCATATATACCTTTAGAATCAGAAAAATATTACGAATCCATTGTAAGCAAAATTGAAAAAAAAAGTTTACAATATAGTATATAAACTACAATAAAAGGAATTATATGAAAATATCATATTATATTATACAGGCAACGTCTGAATTCTTGAATTGAGTATAAAAATGGGAAGGGGGTAAAGAGGGGGTTAAAAAGGGAAGACGAAAGTGTTGCCTGAACAAAAAATATAAGTGGTCATTTGTTTATTTTTTATTTTTTTACTTTTTTTCAATTTTGCTTACAATGAATTCGTAATATTTTTCTGATTCTAAAGGTATATATGAACCCATATTTTTTTACCTGTGAAATGATAAAATGAGGTTCAAAGTTTTTATTCTCGTGGGTTTAAAATCGATTTTTTCAATAATTACCTGACAGAATTGAAAAAGTAAGGTGTCAAATTAAAGATCTTACTATTTTTGTTCATAATGGACATTTTCTTCCTTTTTTTTGTTGCGTTTTAGTACCTTAAAATCGACTTAATCTTTTTTTAAAAAACTTAAATTACTTAAAAAATAAGAGGTCTACAAAAAAACCGATTGCATATCTAAATTCTATGAAAAATTTTACATCTACTACTTACTAAAAGAACCGGCTAGCTATAAAAAAAAAAAGTTGATACACCTTCTTTATATTTATTTAAAATATTTGAATAATTATTTATGATTTGAGGTATGCATGTGCTTGGGTTTGAGCAGTTCACAGATTTCTCAAGAAAATTATCTTCAAACTAAGGTTGGGAAGAGGTAAATAGAGAATAAATCAATTTCATCCCTGATACTAGAAAAACAGGTAAAAAATATTTTTTTCAGTATGATTTCTTTTGCAGTTATCATATCAACAAATGTTTTGTCAGAATGTAAAATACGAGTGGTGTCATAGTTCAATCTTTAATCTTGATATTGGACGACGTTATCTCTTATAATATAATGCCAATAACAAGTCAGTAAAGAACACTTTTAGAAAGTGTTATACAGTCGACATTTGTTTTTGGGCTTAGTTCAAGTTTCCTAATAATGTTGTATGGTAACTTATAGTGCATATTTGTCCATCAAAGTAAATGTAAAAGTAATAAAATTATGCTCTATCTACTAAGTTATCGGTTGGTTTGATTACACTGCAACACTTGTTTTCTTCTATGCATAATTCAAAGCACTCAATACTAAAATCATATATCTAGCAACAAAAGTTTCTAATATCAATACTTTGTATAATCTATAATACAAAGTAGTACGATGTCTATCTTTCTGTCTGTCTGTCTGAAGCTTAAGATCTCAGTAACTACTGAACAGATTTGGCTCTACTCTTCAGGGAATATACCTACTGTTCCTGTGATGGTTTTAAGCTATTTTATTGGTTGGTGGGACACCCCCAACCCCCTCCAAAAATGAAAAATACCCCCCCAAAATTTTTTTTTCTTTTTAAAGCTAAAATTTAAAAAGGAGGGTCAACTACCCTACCCTCCCCCCAAAAAAGAAAAAAAAATCCCCCCCCCCCCTAATTTTTTTATATTTTTTAAATTGAGATAAAACAAAAATAGGTTGATCAAACCTATTGGGGTTAAGCCCCTGCTAGAGGCGAAGCCGCTAGTACCAATAAAAGGATTAAATAATAAACAAAACAGCAGCTGAACCCAATTGTTATTCATTGATTCATATCATTATCAGTAGTGTTATATATTTACAATTCTATATATGTTGTGTGGTAAATAATATCCTGTAAATGGATTTTTTTAGGTTTTAGGCTATTTAAAGAGGTTTTATGATTACTCTTTTTATCCCTGGAAATATTTAAATACTAAGTATTACTTCCTATATCCCTGGAAATATTTAAATACTAAGTATTACTCCCTATATCCATGGAAATATTTAGATACTAAGTATAACTCCCTATATCCGTGGAAATATTTAAATACTAAGTATTACTCCCTATATCCCTGGAAATATTTGAATAATAAGTATTACTCCCTATATCCCTGGAAATATTTGAATACTTAGTATTACTCCCTATATCCCTGGAAATATTTAAATACTAAGTATTACTCCCTATATCCCTGGAAATATTTAAATACTAAGTATTACTCCCTAAATCCTTGGAAATATTTAAATACTAAGTATTACTCCCTATATCCCTGGAAATATTTAAATACTAAGTATTACTCCCTATATCCCTGGAAATATTTGAATAATAAGTATTACTCCCTATATCCCTGGAAATATTTAAATACTAAGTATTACTCCCTATATCCCTGGAAATATTTAAATACTAAGTATTACTCCCTATATCCCTGGAAATATTTAAATACTAAGTATTACTCCCTATATCCTTGGAAATATTTAAATACTAAGTATTACTCCCTATATCCCTGGAAATATTTGAATACTAAGTATTACTTCCAATATCCGTGGATTCCCGCAGGGTTATGAATATCAGATCTACACTCATGTGGAAAGATGACAAATTTTTACTAAATATTGGAATGTATACTATAAACTAAGGTTCTCATGTAATTCCGTAAATTTTCTTTGTAATTTAGTAAAAAAAATAGGAATAGCAACACTTTTGATTTGTATAATAACAAGATGACAACATTCATATAAGCTCTAAAATCAGACTTTAGGAAAAACGAACATTAACGCAAACAAGTTCTTCATAAACATTTTCATAGATTTTTTTTCCACGGTTTTAAGAAAACATCATTTACACTATTGACCCCCGGGGGAGAGGTGGACAGATGTATTCCTTCTTAACAGACGAACAGACACACCACATTCTTCGAATTTCTATAGTTTTTGAGGGATTAAGAAATTCGTGACATAATTGAAATAAGGAAAAATAACCAAAAATTATAATATTTATGTACAGTGCAGTGCCTTCTCTTCGTTTATATAAAGTTCTTCCATAGTTTGTAATCTTTGCATGGCGATGGGCGTCACGATGAGGTATAATTTAGGTAAGGTAAAGTTTAGATAAATTAGCATAAAATCATTAATTGTCCAAGGGTAAAGGAATATTAAAAAATGTAGGTTTATTCCTGTTTTGTTGGTCCCCTCAGGCCATTGATCCGCGCTATTAAGTGATTTAATTCAGAAGAAATGGATCGGATTCAGTTTTCTATTAATTGAATAAATGAAACTCCAAAATAAATAGCTATACTAATATCCTAATAGCCATCAATCCAATTATCTGGATTGTTTGACTTTGCTAGCATAGATATTAACTTCCTAGTTCTTTTTAAAAGCATAGCTTTTCCATAATTAGGGTGAACTCTAGGTAACTCTATGATGAAGTCCTAAAAATGTAAGTATGTCCATAATCATTATAATGTATCAAGCAGTTTTTCAACAAATTTACTTACAATTTTGCTTCGACTCTTATACATTTATATTCTGATTATTCAGTTCTGACACTATACACGTGTTAATGTCCGTTTGTTCTACCGTTTCAGTGCTTCGTTTTTATGGATGTTGTCATCCTTGTTAGTATATTAATATTCATATACACATGCATATACATTTATGATAAAACAAAGGGCTTTTAAAATCAATATGTTTGATACAATATTAATAACAAAAACGGTTACTAAAGGCTTTTTGTTTAAACAAAGACTTAAATATTTGTTTAAAGTACACACAATATATTATGTTTTAACATACACATATTTTTAGACGAGTTGCTGCGCCCTTATCTTCTTCGGCGTTAGGTCAGGAGGGGTCTTGGGGTACGTTATATCAACCCCACCCCCTTTTGGTTTTAAGACGAAACTGAATTTTTTGTAAAATTTTAGAACACAGTAATAGTGTCTGACTGATTATGACGTAACAAAAAAAAATAGCTAATGAGAGGTCGTTATTGACCAATGGTAAAATTTATGGTGGCCTCTCATTGGCAAATTTTTTTTGTTACGTAATAATCAGTCAGACACTATTACTGTGTTCAAAATTTTATTATGGTAATGTATGTTATGCTGATTCGCCCTTAGGTTCTAGGGGACAAGGTAGAAGATAGCTTTAAACCACCTCTAGACAATTATACCATATCATACTAGCCATTTCCGAGATATTTAGCTTCAAACACAAAAACCTTACTACTTTATGTTATACTAGTGGCTTCGTCCCTAGCCTCTAGGGGCTTTGCCCTAAGAAGTTTGTCTTAACCTCTTTTCGAGGAAGCTTTGTGTTTATCAAGTTCGAAATTAATTCCTTATCATTATCCTAAAACTAAGCGCAAATGTCGTCTTTTTTGACTTTCCTTTCATAATGCGACGCGGCATGGATTGTTTATATATTTTGATGCGCACGTTCGTTACTTTTGAATGAGATATGAGTGTGTGAAGATTCGGAGAACAAAATTGGGCCTATCATTGGTCTCATAGTGCGTGAACGACCCTAGTATACCAGGGATTTGAAACCATAAGAACTTCAGGTAGAATTTGTTAATTTTATTAAGAAGAATGGTGTATAGGACGATTATATGTAGTTTTAAAAAGGCTTTAGCCAGCTAAACATGAAACTTAATAATGATTAATATATGTTTTAGTATTTTTTATGTGCTTTTATTTTTGCATTTAACAATGATTTATTAAACCAAATAATTTTCCTTTAAAGCCAAAGTTTCCAAAGATTCTTAACCGTAGAGAAAAATGATTTTTAAAAAGCAATTAAGATTACGTGGTTATAAATAACTGGAATTATGAACTAATTGATTTTGTAATTTCAGGACTTTGAAACAATTTCATCAATAAATCTATATTCAAACCTGCTGTTGAAACTTGATGGTTCCTGGTATTGGGGGTTTGTATGTTTGCCAACAGATCTCGAGAACTTCCCGCTAATTCGGAAGTCATACTCAACCAAAGTGTCATGGTTGAGACAAAGTTTTATCAAACTAATTTTTCGCATTTTAGATTTTAAAAAAATAATTTTGGAAGGGTGGGGGGGGGGGTATTTTTCATTTTTTGGGGGGGTTAGGGGTGTCCCTTCCCCCAAGAAAATAGTTATAAACCTTCCCGGGACCTATAAGAAGCTACCCTGTAAAAGAGAACCCGATCGGTTCAGCGGTTAGCGAGATCCTTCGCTATAAACAAACAAACAGACAGAAAGACGGACAAACAAACATCGTTCTACTTTGTATTATAGATGATAGGATATTTTTATCAATGCCTCTTACTTTTTAAAAGAAGGTCTGACCAACAAACATACACTATTACTAGAGTAGTTACGCCTCTAAAAATTCAAATGTATGTATATTTAAAATGTGTATTGTTATCGAATAGCGTTTTATTTTGCCCGAAGCCATCCTTTGGTCATGAAATTATCAACTATTAAATTCACGATTACAATTTAATATACTAAAATCCACGAATATTGTTACATGAATACAAGTAGTTGGAAGTGTATTTGTTTGTCTGGGGATAATATCTCTATAACGGCCGTAGCAACAGTTAAATATATGTTTTTAGATAAGCTGTACACGTTTAGGCTATTTTCTTTCATTTGTTATAAAAAAAATGTTGTCTTAGTGGTGTGCGAATGAGGGTTGTCAACAACCCCCTGAAACAAAATTTACAATGGCTGAGGCTTACATGCAATGCAATGGCTGAATGCGGCTGAGGCTTACAGTGGCATATATTTTCTTTAAGCCGCGCGGCTGCGACTAAGGCTGAGGCTTATTGGGTGACTGAGAAAGCCGCGCGGCTGTTGGTGGCTGAGGCTGAGGCTGCGGCTGCGGCTTCCGAACCCTGAACAAAACCACTTTAAGCTAATACCATATGATAATATATACGTAAATATTTCAAAAATTATTTTTGAACAAATGCCATGTCGACAAAGCCTACTTGTAATTAAGAACTCAAAGTCTTGAGCAACAGACAAAATAATGATTTGATTTGATATTTTGATTAAACGTTTCAAAGTATGATACCTCTAAATCCAAACTTTTATTTTGAATCTTACTTTATCTTATTCAACACTTAATCTGCCCTGTTCATATCTTTCTACATTTCAAGGGAAAACATGGGAACAATTTAGAGTTATGAGAATTTAATATAAATATTTGTCCTGAATTCCGTCAGGACCTGAGGACTTCACTATTCATTTGCTAAATCATATGTCTTTAAGTGTGGGTAGATCACAGCAAGAAATTATACATCTTCTCTATGGATGTGAGTTTTTCACAATATGGTAATCTAGTCAGGATCCTCTTACTTCATTATATATTTGCTAAATCATATGTCTTTAAGTGTGTGTATATTACAACAAGAACACTACACGTTTTTTTTATAGGTTGTGGGTATATTACAACTTGGTAGTCTAGTTAGGACCCCCTGACTTCACTATTCATTTGCTAAATCATATGTCTTTAAGTGTGTGTATATTACAACAAGAACACTACACGTTTTTTTTATAGGTTGTGGGTATATTACAACTTGGTAGTCTAGTTAGGACCCCCTGACTTCACTATTCATTTGCTAAATCATATGTCTTTAAGTGTGTGTATATTACAACAAGAACACTACACGTTTTGTTTTATAGGTTATGGGTATTAAGAGATATAAGTTTTCCGGAATTTTAATGTAGGGAGTAGATTTAAATTTTGTAAAATTCTTTATCTAAAAGCGAAAATACATTTTAAGTTAATTAATTTTGACCAATAGGATAGGTTGATTTTAAACTACCTGCGCTCTAATTGGTTGAATGATGTACGACATCCAATCAGAGCGCAGATTTATTAAATCCACCAATCACAGATGCCAAAATTAATTAACTTAATTTGTATTTCCGCTTTTAGATAAAGAATTATACAAAAAACGAATTTTATAAAAAAAATCCTTAAAATTTGATGCAGATTTCAAATCTACTCCCTACATTACAATTCCGGAAAACTTATATCTCTTAATGGGTATATTACAACTTAGTAGTAGTCTAGTCAGGACCCTCTAACTTCACTATTCATTTGTTAAATCATATATCTTTAAATGTGGGTTTATTACAGCAAAGAACTGTAAGTTTTTAGGTGCGTGTACATTACAGCAAGAAATCTTACATCTTTGCTAAAAGTGTGGGTTTATTACAACGAGAATTCTTTTCTAGGAGTGTGGCTATTTTACAACAAGATAATCTAAACAGGACCCTCAGACTTTACTTTTCATTTGTTAAATCATAATGCTTCTAATACTACTTTTGGACAAATTTTCCATTATTTGCTGTGTCATATCCACGTCACCTGTCAATTTCTTGTGAACTCTTTTCTTTCTCATAGTATTTTAGCTATCAAATATATTTCAATGTCAATTTTATCAATGCCAGCACAAACGCGGGGAGGAAGGGCTGTTTATTACACTGGTCCTCAAAGTTTTATAAAAAAAAAACATTTTCTTATTCGTTGCCTTAACAACTTTGAGGAGTGAATTGTGATTGTTTGGTTCATTAAGTTAAGTTTCAAGCGTTTCAACCTCTGGTTGTAATATGTAAACAACTTTTTGGCCAATGACTTATCCATTTAGATCCCAGCAGAAATGGCATGGCAAAACAAGGTAGGCAAGGGACAAGCAAATAAAAATGGAGACAAAAAGAAAAACAAGAACATATGTAATCCAAAGCGATGGAATATTAGTATAAATTTATGCTGTTAATACTAAAGCTGTTTGATTTGATTTACAATTTGATTATTAAAGCTACTTTATAACCCATATTGTCCTTAAGCAAAAGGACAAATTTGTTAGTTACTCACTACTATAATAGATATTTTTCTGATTTTCTAATAAAGATTTCCTCGACAAATGAGACTCTAAACTATAACCTATGTCTGTCTGTCTGTCTGTATTTCTCCCATTATTAAAGAAGATTACACTTACACTAACGCATTGATTCTTCATGAATCTTCAAAGCATTTTTAATGTTTAAGTTTCGCTATTTCAATTAATGTCATCCTTGTTTTCTGAACTGTTCATTTGTTTTTTAATAATGATATTTCATTCTCTATAAAAACAGGCATGTAAGGCACTTGGCTTTTTAGTGACATACATTTGTATTGACAAGGGTATTTTCTTGCAACATTTGGATAGGCAAAAAGATGATTTTTAGAGACGCAAATAGTTAATTGCTACAATTGTAAATACCAAGGTAATGTTTTGAAGTTTTAGGGTCTTCCTAGCTGCTCGATGTAAAACCCCTGGAGGCTAGGGTAAGATACATATTTTGAGTAATATTTTTTCGAAAATATAGGAACTTGTTTTGTGCTTAAAATGTTGGCACATTTTTAGATAGCCCTTTTCAGAAAGCAAGTATTCAAAGTTTTCAGGCGAACATATGAAAAACGTGATTATAAAATTTTGTGTACTGCTGTAATTTGCAATGCAATGTCCCCTACAACCATGGATTACTAACTAGTTTAATATCTGAGGAAATTATGTGCTTGAAATAGAAATTATATACGTCTATTTCTAAAAGCTCAAGGGAAATATTCAGGCTGACAATCATACTTTTAGAATTTAATATAGATTCCTTTAAGAAATTTGCTCTAAAAAAGACTCAATATAAACAGTTACTTATCCTGACTATTATTTAACTTGCTCTAAAAAGGCCACACTATAAAAAGTTACCTATCTTGACTATCATTTAACTTGAACTAAAAAGGCCACACTATAAAAAATTTACTTTTCCTAACTACTTATCTTGACTGCTCTAAAAAAGCCACAGTATAAAAAGTTACTTATCCTGACTGTTATTTATCTTGCTCTAAAAAAGCCACAGTATAAAAAGTTACTTATCCTGACTTTTATTTAATTTGCTCTAAAAAAGCCACACTATATAAAAAGTTACTTATCCTGACTGTTATTTAACTTTCTCTAAAAAAGCCACACTATTAAAAGTTACTTATCCTGACTATTATTTAACTTGCACTTAAAAATATGCTTTAAATGCTTCACTTCAAAAGTTACTGACTATAATTCAACTTGCTATAAAAAAGCCAAACTAAAAAAGTTACTTATCCTGACGCATGACATACTGACAAATCAATTCTAGTTAGTAAACAAGGACAAAAACATTAATAAATTCAAAGTTCAGAATGTCTTCGAAATGATTAATATCCGTTGGATTAGAACAAATTCTCAGCCATACTAAAAAATCTTGTATAGCATCCTATTACAGATTATTTTCCACGATTATTAAGATAAAAATCATAAAATCAACCACTCAGTGCCATCTAACTGGTTTTAATCTTATAAGTTTTTATTTTAATATCTAGGAAATCTACAATTCAAGTAATGAACAGACACACTCCAAGTAATGAAAAGCAATATTCTTTCAATAACAATCATATGAAACAATTCAGTGTTTTAACATTGCTAAGAAAAGTTCTTAAAACAAATTGATTACTTATTAAAAAGAAACATAAAAAAGTGATAAACAAACTTATGTAATTACTAGCAGCTACGCCCAAAGCGGCTAGGGGCTTTGTATTCGAAGGGGCAGAGAGGCTGATAAAACAGCTTAAAACCATACCAAGATTTGAATCTTAATAACTTCAGCTTTCTATTTGTATTTAGCTGTTTAAATATTTGTTATTGTGTGAAAACTACCAATAATTTTAGTTATTTATTTGATATGTGTCCACTTGACTTAACATCTAGGTGAAGGCTTTTTATACAATTATTTGTTTCTTCTTTTTGAATCAGCAAAACTTTATATACTAAGGACTTGGTCCGTCAATCATTATAAAAATAACAAGATGTATGTCAGTGTGTTTGTACCGAAGGATCTTGCTAATTGCTGAACCGATCGGGTTCTTCTTAACATGGTAGCTTCTCATAGGTCTCGGGAAGGTTTGTAACTATTTTCTTGGGGGTCGGGAAACCCCCAACCCCCCCAAAAATTAAAAAATACCTCCTTCCCCCTAAAAAAAATTAAATTAGATTTTTTTTACTTTTTCTTTTAAAATCTAAAATAATAAATTGGGTTATCAAATTCGACTCTACCCTCCGCAAGTAGGGGCGTAGCCGCTAGTCAGTATAAAAGTAACAAGATATATGTCAGTGTGTTTGTACTGAAGGATCTCGCTAACCGCTGCACAGATATTGTTCTACTTTACAGTGAAGCTTTGTATATCTTCAGTGATGGTTAATAACTATTTTCGGGGAGGGAACCTCCCTCTTTTAACAAAATAAGATGAAATATTAATATTTTGTTCAGATTTACATATGTATATATACGACATATTCTTCAAGATTAAATGTTATGCTTATCTCAAATTGTAAATATTCAAAACGTACTATTTCGTTTTGTTGAGCTCCGCTGTTATGGATGTTGTCATCTTTTTTTTGTTAAATTTTATATATTAGTTCTGACCATATAAATACATACAAATTTATTAGATTGCAACTGGAGTTTTTAAAAGCGAAGCTTTTCTATTATTGTGGCCTGTTCGTATCTCCGTAAGGACGTACGTAATATTTTGCTCTTTTTATTAATTTAGGCATGTTAAAGTTACCCTATCGATTTCAATCGTTGCATGATGATTCCTTCAATAGTTAGGTACAGATAAGAAAGCGTATCAACTCTATAATCGTTACAAAGAAACAAGTTCGTTCATCTAAAACATGCTAAGTTTTAACATACTTTTTCAATTTCTGTGTGATATATTTACCCTTTTCATCAAATTATGGATTCCTAGGACAACAAGGTACAATATTATAAGGAAAGTAAAAAAATTAATTCCCAGTGTAGAAATAACTAAATAATACAATAAAATATATAATTACACAGATTACAAATTTCGATCTTTACAATTATCTGAATCTGAAAAATTTATAATTTTCTATTAAATTCGGTTCAATAATTTATGTTGGATGAAGTCCAAAATGTTAGTTTGCCAATTAAAAACGTGTTTTTCATTTAGGACTTTCTACGATCCATTTTCTTCATTGTTTTTACTTTAAAAAAAAAACACTAGCGGCTGTGCTACTAGCATCTAGGGGCTCGAAGGGATATTGAAGGGCAGAAAAATTGCTCAAAACCATGCAGTCTTATTCATAAAAATCTATAAGAATTGTAAAATGACCGTAAAATTGTAAATGAGAACCCTATCGGTTGAGCGGTTTGCAATATTCGTCGCTACAGACTAAAAAAATCTTACTACTTCATATAATAGGATTTTCGAAACCATGCACAAGAAAATAAGGTTGACAACACAACATCCATATGTAGCGAAGATCAAAAACTCATGAATGTTAATATAAACAGAGATATTTAGTGGTCATATAAAAAAATAATATAAAAATACAATACTTAATTTTTTTAATGATATATTTTTGCAGCATGACTGACAGTCTGATGGACTAAGTAAATTGTATAATAAACTCTTATGTGTATAGGGAATCTTTTCAAAAAAACATGTCAGCTGACAGACTGTCGGTCTCACAGACCTTTTGACGTACGTAGTATGATCAGACCGACTGACAAAGCGAGTTATAACCAATAATCAGTTATTAGATATCGTGAATTATAGAGTAGCTGTCCTAATACAAAATGAAGAGAGGTCAATGGATTAAAAAAGAATCTCTTTAAGTGACTTTAACGGCCAACATAACAGCATCGTAACGTATAAAGTGTTCAATCAACTATTCAAAGTGAAAAAAGCATCACTTCTAAAAAAATGTATCAATTCTAAAAAATCTTAGGAATATGAACCAAGATAATATAAAATTAAAAACCTTTATATGTGCATGTACTATTACAAATTATTTCAAATTTAAGAGAAAGTATTAGCGATTATTAATTAAAAATTCAGCAAATTGATTCAACTTGAAATTTTGGTATTTGAGCATTTTGGTTAAACTAGATTTGAGACATAAAGACAAATTTACTTTTTTTCAGTTTGTGCTATAATGCTTAATATTTAATTGGTTGTATTATGGGAAGGTTATAAAATTGTGGACCTTATAACATCTGCCTATTTTGGTGTTTCAATAAAATTGTCTCACATTTTGTAATCATTTCCTACTCTTTGAATTAATCTGCTATTTTTTTCCACAACAGTATTTATAGACTACCAAGGGTGCCAATTATAGTCTGCTATTTTGTTACCACACAAGTATTTCTAGACTACCAAGTGTGCTAATTTTAATCTGCTATTTTGTTACCACACCAGTATATCTAGACTCTATAGTGTGCCAATTATAATCTGCTATTTTATTGCCACACTAGTATATCTAGACTACCTATTGTGCTAATTATAATCTGCTATTTTGTTACCACACCAGTATATGTAGACTACCTAATGTGCTAATTATAATCTGCTATTTTGTTACCACACCAGTATATCTAGACTATATAGTGTGCCAATTATAATCTGCTATTTTGTTACCACACCAGTATATCTAGACTACCTATTGTGCTAATTATAATCTGCTATTTTGTTACCACACCAGTATATGTAGACTACCTAATGTGCTAATTATAATCTGCTATTTTGTTACCACACCAGTATATCTAGACTATATAGTGTGTTAATTATAATCTGCTATTTTGTTACCACACCAGTATATCTAGACTCTATAGTGTGCCAATTATAATCTGCTATTTTCTTACCACACCAGTATATCTAGACTCTATAGTGTGCTAATTATAATCTGCTATTTTATTACCACACTAGTATACTAGACTACGTAGTGTGCTAATTATAATCTGCTATTTTGTTACCACACCTGTATATCTAGACTACCTAGTGTGCTAATTATAATCTAATCAGCACAATTAAACAATCTTATTAGTACAATCTTGCATGAAACTTGAAGTAAGTTCCATAGTTGTTTAATTCCCTAAGATAACAACATGTAGTCCAACAAAGAAGGTATAAAACTAGCTGTAAATTGAATTATAAATATTATATTATAACATACATAACTTATAATCAACTGAAAATTGATTGCCTATTTCTTCCGTAATTTCCGAAGTTGTACATCAGATAACCCAAATATTACAAAACTTATGTTCAGCTACTCCGGTCAAAGGGAAAGCAATATAATGTCTAAATGATTATACATTCAAAATTTTAATTTTTCAAATATTTTTTTTTTTTTTGAAGTTTTAGGCTTTTTTAGCTAGTAGTAAATATTGAGATAGGGTGAGAAAACTATGTACACAATCGAAAACTCAAATTCAGCTAACCTAAGTTATATTTAAAACTTGATACAGTGCAGTGTAGCAAAAAAAAATTAGGATTTATTAAGTACATAACTATTCTTGTATAAAAGAAATTAGAATTTATTTAGTACATAACTATCCTTGTATAAAAGAAATTAGAACTTATTTAGTACATAACTATCCTTGTATAAAAGCAACAAGATCTCTGTGAACCAACCGATATGGTTCTCATAGTTCACAAAGGTTTATAGCTTTTTTGGACGAAGCCCAATCTGTACCACTTTTGCACCACTTTTGATCCCTGTGACGTCATAAAATGAGGAATTTGAGAGGAGAAGTTGGAAAGAAAACCCCTAAAAAAGAGATGGAGAATTCCTTATCAAAAGTAGTACAGATTGGGCTTCGTCGCTTTTTTGGGGGAGGGTACTACCACCTTTTATTCAAAATTATATTACAAATGATGGCTATAATGAAAATAGACTGTTTTAAATAAACTCTAGACCGGTATTTGTTTGTTACACTATGCTGATTTCATTATTATTTATCTAGAAAATATATATTAAAATATCATTTTTATATTGAATCTTAGTTTCAATTAATTTTTAAAAACTTTAATGTCTTATCTAGTGAAAATTTGGCCAAAAAAAGTCATAATTTGGTTATATTTGTCAGTTACGCAGTTTTAAAGATACGTTCTCTCATTGTTTGCCCTTAAACTTTAGGTACGTTTTATTCAATACCGATTGGTTGGTACAAACTAGTAGTGTCCAATCTTTTCCACTAACACGATTCTAAAATACAGAAGTGATAATTTTGTTTATCATAATTTAGGGTGTAAACATTTTTTTTATTGAAGATCCCTGCAAATATTTTCTGTATTTCTTACAATTAATTTTATATGTATTAATGTTCTGGTTTTGATAACATGTTTATAGAAAATATGATAAATATTCTCTATAAACTGATAATTCTTCAAGAAAAAAAATACTTTAACTTTTCGATAGCCTAAAAGAATGCTGACAAAAAGTTGATAATAAGTTGATGAAAAAATTTCAAATTTTCCTAAATTTTCTTGCTCATCTAGTCCCTTGAATAACCCTTTTAATACCTCTCTTGTTCTTATTTGTATGTAAACATAAAAAAGGTCTAATCAGCCCATTTGAGCCACCATATCAGGAATTATACCAAAGAAATTAAATATTTTTTCACATAAAACTGTCTATCATACAAATACTAAATACACACTCCGTAATCATTAGAGTAAACACTAGAGGGGAATTGGATTAAATAACTGTATGTCCTCTTCCAAGGACCCTTTGCTAACTTTTAATTGGGTCTTTGAATATCAACCAATGGCGTTGGGAATATTAACACAGCCAAGTCGGTACAAAAGAGCAGAAAAGTCGACAAAGGTCCTTAACATGGATTAGCGGTCTAGTTATACTTCTATACTATAAATTTGTTCCATAATCGTCCTCCCTCTCTTTGCCTAGCACATATGCATATTTTGATATATATCAATTCTGGCTTTACTAAAGAAATTCTAGATCTTCACGTAGCAACTCCCATTAATTTAACATTAGTATTACTTATTTACCTAGGTTATAAAGAAGTTATTCTATACTAGGGTATGTATGTCTTTTACACTGTGAGACGGTCATTGAAATCTATATCCACATTCTACATATAAACTCCATAAAGCTATTGACTTCTCATAATAAGTTTTTTAGACCTACAATGTAAAAATTGGTAGTGAGACAAAGTGTCTCAAAAATCAGCCATATGACGTCATAAAATGGAAAATTATCTATCTCTTTTTTAGGTATTTTTAGGCCAATTTTTGAAACACTTTGTCTCACTTCTAAAAATTGTCCTTTACTTCAATTGAAGATTTTAGTAACATAGACATATCCTGCTATATGTGAGATTTTCAATGGCAGAAATTGTAACTTTTTCTGTTCTTAAAACTAACGTCATAAATGTTATCTAGCTAATGCTGCGCTATTTATCTTGTAGGGGACATTGGTCTGGTATTCAAAGTTTAATAACCACAATTCTATTATTCGTTGAGTACTCATTTTGAATTTAATAATTTTTTCCAAATTAGCAGTGTCTAAACTTTTCAACTGATTAGTTTAATCTACAGAAGATACGAGCTGACGAGTGGACAAACAGTATTTATAGACAAGCTAACCTTTTTTCAAGGAATTTATTAAAAATACAGATTTGTTCTTTTTATAATAAAACAAAAATAATTACACTACATATCTTTTAATTAAAGCAAAAAATTACTATTTATTATTTTTTGCTTTAATTTATATATTTTTCATAGAATAAGGAGGAATAGAAGTGAAAACCCTAAAATTTTCTGGGAAATTAGAAGGAATCTTTGACTTGCGCAGTAAAGACAATAATGTTAAAGTACAAATCACAATGACTAGTTGGACAAAATTAGAAAAATTTAATTTGTATCAAAATCTTATAAAATAAGAGCGCAACCTAGTTTTCTAATATAATAAATACAGAGACCAATATTTTTTGTAAATTTTCTTACATAATTAAATATTTTAAGGCTTAAAATGCACATCAAATTCATTTTTAATCCATTGTGAATAGGGAAGAGAAAGCTGAAGCTTGGCTACAAGGCTTTTAGTAAATTATTGCAAAAGGAATTTACTTCGAATATTTTTTCTGATTAATTACTAAAATCATGTTATTTACTAACAGCTTTATAGCCGTTTTGGTCTTTCAAATGTTCCAATTTTACTTCAGGCTAGCCAGGCAGAATCTTCTACCTGGATTCTATTCTATACTTTATCTTCTTTGATATTTTTATTACTTCTTAGTATTTTAATTAATAAGGAACATTAAGAAATAAAACATTACATTAAAAATGCCATAACAGAGACAGGAAATCATAAATAAACAAGGATGACAACATCCATAAGTAGCGAAGCACAAAAAATCGTAGATGGGAATACGTACAGGTAGATTTAAAAGGTTTTTACTAAAATCAAGAATAGATTTATTGGATAAAATAAATATAAAACCTTGTTTTATTTTGTATGATGACAATTGTCAAAGTAAATTATGTTAAAGATGCTCATAACAATGGGAAAAATTATTTTGATACTGATATCCCATAAAAGTTTGAAAATTGGATCAAAATAAACAAAGCTATTGGGAAATATGTAAAACATATAAAAATAGCCAAAAACCTGATAAAAGGCAGTCTGGCCGCCATGGTTGTTTTCTTAAAACGACAAAAAATTTAATTTTTAAATCCTTAAAAACTTTAAAAATTTGGAAAATCGGACCATATACACTGAAGATATGGAAAAAAGTGTTAAATATATTTATAAAAAGCCTAAAACCTGCCAAAAAGGCAGTCTGGCCGTCATGGTTATTTCCTTTAAAGACGGGAAATTTAATTTTGATATCTACAACTGAAAAATTTTTGAAAATCTGACTATAAACACTGAAGATATGGAGAAAAATGTTAAAAATATAAAAAAAACAGCCTAAAACCTGCTGAAAAGGCAGTCTGGCCTTCATGGTTGTCTTCTTTAAAAGACGGGAAATTTAATTTTGATATCTATAACTGAAAAAATTTTGAAAATCGGACCATACACTGAAGATATGGAGAAAAATGTGAAAAATATAAAAATAGCCTAAAACCTGCTAAAAAGGCAGTCTGGCCTTCATGATTGTTTCTTTAAACGACAGGAAATTTAATTTTGATATCTGTAACTGAAAAAATTTTGAAAATCGGACCATAAACACTGAAGATATGGAGAAAAATGTGAAAAATATAAAAATAGCCTAAAACCTGCTAAAAATCGGTCCGACCTCAAATTATGTTTTATAGTCAATTGTGCTCCTTAATAATTGGAATGTTGTCAAAAAATTTCAGCATTCTATCTTTTATAGGAGCTGAGTAAATCCCATTTCCCCCATAGCGTTACGGACGGACGGACTGACTGACTGACGGACGGACGGACATAGTGAATTATAGAGTAGCTTCGCTACTAAAAATTGATAATTCATTAATCCAGAAGGTAGAACATTTTTTGGAGTGTTTTCAAAGGCTTTTTTGGGAGGGGGGGGGGGGGGGGGGGGGCTAAGAATCAACCCTTTCTTTGGACGTCTTTATCCTTTGGTATTAAATTTGTTTGTTTTGTTCTATCTATCTGTTTTTCTTTTATTGCAATTATACCATCCCCAAATAAAAAAAAGTGATATATTGTGGTAACCGCCTCGGTTAAATGGCCGTTACCCACGTTCAAATGACTACGGCAGTGCGAACAGACGTGGACACGTATAATTATAGAGAAGCTGGGCTTCTCTGGCTATCACTAAATAACAAACAAAGTCTATTAGGATGTTACTTTATTCAGGGTCCAAAGGTTACTAATTTACAATACAACAAATAATAAATACACAGATTGGAATAAATAATACTAGAGCAAAATCAATATAAATATATATACATTAATCAACATGGGCAACAATGATCCCCCATCCCTGGAAGGGGTGGGGGAACCAAACAATGCAGCTTAGCCATAATACGGCTGTCAAAATCTATCATTAATTTTAAAGCATAGGGAGGGGTCAGGCTGACCCCTTCCCCGGTACTAGGGGGAGGGCCCTCGGCCCTTCTCCGAACCAAGGTCAGGGTTACCACATCACATGGCTCAGGGTCGCCGAATACCACAATATGCTTAGAAACATTCTTAGGTGAAGGATTTAAATATTTTATAATTAAAATTAATCTTTGTTTAGGGGAGGAAAGGTTTCCTTGGATTCAGGGATATTCAGAACTCCTGAAAAAAAGTTTTCATTCTACAAATCAAGAATTAAATACATTATAATTATAGAAAATACTTATTCGGCTCCTTATTACACTAGTCCCCAAAGAATTATATCATGTACTTTTATTCGTTAGCTTAAAAACTTTGGGGACTTTTATGAATTTTGATGAGTTGCTTCATTAAGTTGAGTGTCCAAATTTTACAACCCCTAATTGTAAACTACAGAAGGTGTAATTTTGTGCATTATCATTGGGGATTTACATTAATCTATCGGCCATTGTCTTATCCCATTAGATTCCTGACTTCGATATGCCCTTATTCCTGTATTAATTATTACACTATTAAGTTGATTCTAAACATTATTATTTAAGAACATGGTTTTTGTTTCTTTATTTTCTACTTGATTAATAGTTAGGTAGATAGATAGAGAATATATAAATATAAAGCTAGATAGAAAAAAGATATATAGGTAAAATAAGATAAAAATTGTATCAAAAGTTAAACTGAAGATTGCTTAATGCATGAAACAAAATGTTTTACAAATAAACTTTTGTTTTTCATTCTATGTGGACTATATAGATAAAATACTAGATAGATAGATAATTGGATAGTTAGTCCTAACAATTCTCCAACTCTAAATACAATGCAAACTAACCACATTAATTGTAGAGTAGCAGCAAATGTTCGAATATTTTCTATCAAAGTAAAAGAATAGAGGGGGCATAAGTTATATTATTAACTATGCCCACAGGCTTTGGACCCTATCCCGATCTTGTATTATGTCTTTGAAATCACCTAATAGCGTCGTACATATAAACACGGACAGTCCTTACAAAAGAACAGATATAAATTTGCTATCAGACGAAAGGGTCTACACCACTTGGGCCAGGAAGTTGTCTGGAATATACATCTATACTTATACATGTATTTGTTATCTGAGGAATGCTTAACTAACTATTCTTTTCTAACATGCAATGATGGACTTAATTTAAAATCTTAACTAACCATTTATCACATACGCGTCAGTTCCGCACTTCGTTCCAAATTTCTTTTTCGCCTGTATCATAATTTAGAAGTTTAGATTAGATTGATTAGAACCGGTTCACAGCCATACTGAAAATTATGTAAAGCATCATATTATATCCAGTTTTCTACGAATATCAAAATAAAAATCATTAAATTGATACCAGTTTTGTTAGACCAGGCCTTATTTTAATGTCGGCGTAATGCTGTCTATAATACGTTGAGATAAATAACTAATAAAGATTTCAGTTTTTGCAAGTATATTTTAAAAATGCTATAAATTGTTAAACCGTCTGCAAACTGGCAAAATAAAAATAAAAATGATAATTTGCAAATTTTTAAAAAGCATGCTAATTTTGGCCTTGCTTATAAATATATTATAAAACTAATTGAAAATCTAAAGTACCCGTTTATAACATATGAACATTCAATGTTATACTTATCTGATCTAGCTATATGGTTACTTATACTTGAATAGGGTTAGGTAGAATATCAAAATTAAACGGTGTTTTCCCTTAAAGTGCTTTGTTGAGCACCGACACCTACATTCTTATTTCGTAATAAAATTTAAAGTAGCCGGGGGGTGGGTGGTTGTTTTTGTTTGTTTATTACTTCAGGGCAGGTTATGTTAGGTTATATTGAATACTTGGCAGCCCCACAGGGTTAGGGCCTCGTAATTCTAGAACCCCAAAGGTGTAGGGTATAGAAATCAATAGTTGGTAACCTCCCCAAAAATAGTTGTAAACCTTTCCAGGACATACGATAAGTTTCACTTTAAATGAGAGCAATATTGGTTCAGTACTTACAGAGATCTTTAAGTACAGACAGACATATCCTGTTCCATTAGATAAGGTTTGGTATATCCCTAGTGATGCTATCTTGTATATCTTATATGGGGTGTTTCATATACATACTTTCACTGGATACAGTATTTACTAAACTAATTGGATATTACAAATAAGAAAGATCTGCAATAAAAAATTTAGGTTATGTACATGTACAAAAGCAAATACGCATATAATTAAAAAGAAGAAAGACTTTAGAATTTAAAAGATTGCTCAATTTACCAAAATGACCACAAAAGATGCTAGAGCTTTCATAATTCTTATATAAAAGCAACAGGATGTCTTGTGTACTGAAGGCTCTTGCTCACCGTTGAACATATATGTTTTTCCTTTACAGTGTAGCTTTCCATAGATCCTGGATGGTTTATAACTCTTTGAGGTGAAGGTGCCTCTGTTCCCAGCGGAATAGCCCTAGAAAAAAAATTAATCCTCCCCACCACACAAAAAAACAATAAACTTTTTCTTAAAAACTAATATTGACAAAATGACTCCCCCTTAGAAAATGAATTGATTAAAATAAAACTGTACAAATAATTAAACACAATTTTGTAGATCTTAAGATGAAGTATTTTTAAGCCTTATATCAAGCTTTTATCATGCAACCCATACAAACATACAAGTACATAACAAGGACGAAAGAACACCTAATTAGTAAAGCTGGTGGTTTTCCTTCGAAGTTCCTGGTCGAGCAAAGAAACTCCTCACCATTATTTTGAAATTAATTGTGATTAACCCTTACAGATCGGGCCCCAATTCCCACCTTAATAGATCGGGGGGGGGGGGGGGGAGAGGCTCAAAGAGCCCCCCCCCTCTATCTCGGCTCCTGGTACAGATAAAGACGTAAAAATTTTTCTGGTGGTTCATGTGTATTTTTAGAGAAAATTACTTTTTCTAGTCATAGCGGTCAGACCCCTCCTTAGCCGCTTTTTAGCGGCCAGCCGCTAAATTTTAAAACAGCTGTAGAGCGGCCAATTTTGCAGCTAGGATGACCAAATTTGACACACAGAAAACTGTCCCGAATTTGTATTAATTTTGAGGAACAAGACTCCAGTTACGTCATATTTTTCTTCCCCGAAAAAGGGAAGGGGGAATGAAAAAAAAGGGAAGGGGGAAGAAAAAAGAGATGGGAGAAAAGGGGGTTTTCCCCATCTCTTTTGAAGAGATTTTCTTCCCCCCTTCCCTTTTTCGGGAAAGAAAAATATGACGTCACTCGAGTCTTGTTCCTCAAAATTAATACAAATTCGGGACAGTTTTCTGTGTGTCCGGAAACCGCCATTTTCGGCGGTTACGGCGGTAAAACGGCGGTTGGCGGCGCAAACTAATATTTTTATCTGTTTATTATTGCTCAAGGATTTACCAAAAAAAAATTTAGGTCTCTAGCTGTAATAGAAGTCACGATATTCATGATATATGTCTGTAGTAAAAGCCGGACAAAAATCGGTCATAAAGTCGGTCAGGGAGCGGTCAAACGGTCATAACACCACTTTTCTCAGAAGGTCATTGATATCTAAGTATTCACCAAAAAATTTTTAGGTTTCTACCTTATACACAAAAGTCATAATGTAGAAATTAAGATTTATTTAGAATTTTTTCTATTTTTTTTGCTACCCAACCGACTTTGACCGGGCACCACGACCGACACAGACCAGATATCCTAATAAAATCAACTCTTGCCGACGTATAATTACTAAACTTAAAAAGTCATGAAGTTACAGCTCTCCATCTTACCTACAAAAAAAATGAGATTGAAAAAACTAGAGGGGGGAGCCCGATCTGTAGGGGTTAATGGGGTTTGGGTAGTTTATTCTGGTGTTAATTGTTATCTTAGGCTAGGTTAGGTTGGGTACCCTGCCGGGGTTAAGCTTTAAGTCGCGTTGAAGTCTCAAATTTAAACCGTTTGGATCCTGAGGAAATTTTTGGAAAAGTGGGATTGTCATGTTCAGTTCAGATTTGGAATTCCAGATCATTTTTAAAACTGTAAAAAATTGGATTTAACTCAGGCTTACAGGCGGGTGACGCGTGGCTACCGAGCCCTAGCAAATATAAACAGGCTGCAATCAATTATTTATGCATTTATACCTTTTTTCCTATATTTTATTTCAAAAGGCTTCGCTACCATGAAACCTAAGTGTTCTCAATTGTACTTGTTTTTTATCATGACAATATTCTACTAATTTATTATTTCCTTTGTATTTCAGTGATCATTGAATTGATCTAAATCTGACGCTAATTAGAGACATTTTAGCTGCTATTAGAAAACAGTCAAATTACAACTTTGAGAATTGGCTTAAAATATAATATTATCTATCAAAAATTGCCTTATAAGATTTAATAGTAATAGAAACCTTCAGACAAAGGTTGCTCAATAAAAAGGGGCAAACGAGGCAAAATTTGAGCTGACTATTTCATTATTTAAAAATCTAACCAAAATTTTAAGGCCCTTAGCAATTTTAAAAAAACTAGTTGCTTTAGGGTTCCTCCCCTTAAAGAACGTCCAATAGGTGGGGATTAAAGGGGAATAATCCCACAACCCCTAACAAATATGGCTCCCCACAATTGTTTGAAGAATATTAGATAATCACACCTTACGAAAACTTTGAAAATCCTCATTTCTTTGAACATTCCCCTCCCACTCATTTCTGAAGGGCCAGAAAAAAAGGGTCAATAGTTTCAATATATTTTTTTTTAAATATTTGCAGTTTTATTTGCTCTTTTTTTCTTGTTCAATTAGAATCAGATTTTTATTAAGATTTGCTTAACAATTAAACCAGTATTTCTAAAAGGTTTTTTTAATTACACCCATGTTTTTAAAAGAAGCATAGCAACTCTTATTCTAGCTTTATGTGTATACTTCCAATTAATAGTAGTTTGTCTTGATGAAATTTAATTTGCATTATATAAGGTAGGTGTATTTATTGATGTTTTTGAAGGATGTGGCTTCTCTGAAGTTTAATTTATGCCTTAGAACTTCTATGATAGAATTATCCTGTAAAGTGTTGAACAGCCGTTAATTGTAAGTTTATATGCTTGATTCTGTAAAAAAAAAAAAACATGTAAATATGTAATGGTAATCCTATACTTTAAAACAATGCTTTTATAATATAATGCATATTTTATAAGCAAAACATATTTTCAAATGTGATAAATTAATTCTTTTAAAAAATAAAGTATAGTATTATTAAGAGTTAACAAGGTAAACTGGTGTCTGCAAGTCCGTCCATCTGCTTGTCAACATTAAGCTTGAAATCTTAAATACCACTGGACTGGTATGAACCTGATTGTCAGAAAGTATCCCTACTATTTTGACCATGTTTTTGCATAATTTTTTGAGTTTAATAGAATCCATAACGTAATTTATGGGTGGGAGAGAAATATTTTTTTTTTATATTTTTCATTAATTATTTCATATCCTATCAGGAAAAATACATAATAAAATTATATATTTAAAAGCAGCCTATAAGGAAAATCTCATATTTTAATATGAATGAAAGTTTGTAATAAAGTTGTATAAGAAAAATGAAAGTTTTAATTTCCCATATTGAAATGAATGGCTGTCTCTAAGTAATCATGGATAGTAATAAGCATTCTGTAAATAGTTAAATATAAATAATTTTTCGGTTGGCTATGTGTATAACCGTTCTTAAATATATGGATATAGAATTCTAAACTTTTAAAGGAAGCTTTGCAGGTTTTAGACTATTCTGTACAAAGGTAGATTAAATTCACCTCGGTATAGTTACTGCTTTTATAAAATTGAGTTAGTTGTGGGTCTGCGTGTTACTTTATATCAGTTGAACAGCTTATTCAAAAAGGTATTCAATTTTCAAGGCAGCTATATATTGAATCGGATTAAGATTTATGTTTCTTGGAATACACTATAAGTTTTTTTGTTTTAGGCTGTTTTATTTTCAGATTTAAGTATAGGGGAGGTTTTAGTCTATTTTGTTACCATTTCGAATTAAGATCCTCTAGAATCTTAAGGGCGCATCCGCTAATTACATTTATGAGCTACTATAAGAAAAAAAATTTACGCATTACAAAAGATCAATTTATCAATAATTTCAATAATTATTTCCTAATAAATGTCACTGTTTTGTTGGACAATTCTATTAAGCCATTTTCCCACTCCTTAACAGACAGAGAAACTCCTTTCACTGGATTTAGATGAATAATAAAAGGACACTCTCTGTTTTCATTTTTTCTTTTTTTTATTGAAGATTTTCTAATTTTTAGACATTATATTGAGCAATAAGCAGTGATGTGCAATTTTCTGGTAAGCTTTGTAATAAGGTAAAATATATTTTCTCGTATTCATTCGAATCCGGTGGATAGGAACCGGTTCTCATCCATACGAAAAAACTATGTCTAGCATCGTATTATATCCAGTTTTCTACGAATATAGAAATGTACAATCATAAGAATAAAACCAGTTTTTTTTGCCGGTGCCTTCGGCACCTCGGGGCTAAAAAAACTAGTTTTAATCTTATAATTGTACATTCTATATCCGCGGAAAGCCGTTTATAATACGATACGAGAAATAACTATTCTTTTTAGGAAAATGTAACTTCTTCAATACCAATTCAAACTCCAAAAGAGTTAACTCTACTATTCTAAAAATTATGTTAATTTCTTTTTCTGTTTTTAGTTGAATTAAATGTATGTAAACTGATAGATTATAGCTTTTTAACTACTACCAGCTGTGCCCCTAGTATCTAGGGGCTCTTTATTCCAAGAGATATAGAAGGGCAGAAAATAGTTTAAATCCTTACCAAGACTTATTTATAAAAATAAAATAGCCTAAAGCCATCTCTGGGCCTATTAGAATATTCACTGTAAAGGAGAACCATATCAGTTCAGAGGTTAGTGAGATATTTCGCAACAGACAATAAAAGCTTGCTACTATATATATGAGATATTATCATCCCCCACTTCCTTAAAACTTATTACTAGAATTATTGGAAATTCTTCCAATTTATTAATAATAAATTTAAGGTTATGAGAGTCCTTTTATTACTACTACTGTGGATTAAAGCTTGACTGATATGGTTATAAGATAAACAGGCACAAACATACTTTACAAGATTAACAGGGACCCAGGGATCTAAAGGGATAAGACAATGGCCGATAAATTGATGTACATCCACAATAATAATGCACAAAATTACACCTTCTGTAGTTTACAATTAGTGGTTGTAAAATTTGTTAATCGATACCTAAACTAAGTATTTTCTGTAAATATAAGATGGCATACAAAATAACCCCTTCTGTACATTACAATTAGTGGTTTAAACATTTGAACACTTAACTTAATAAACCAACAAATAAAATTCAATAAAAGTTCCAAAAGTTGTTAAGCCAACGAACAAGACAATTTTATAATAAAACTTTTGAGGGCTAGTGTATTAAACATCACAATGCCCCCCCCCCCCCCTGGACGGAACCAGTCATAATATATTTTGAAAGTATAACAGGGCAGACAAAAATTACATGTTATAGACCTACGTATTCATTTGTATACCTGCATATGTATTGGATCAGAGAGAACTTACACATAGGTACTTACATAGTTAAATATATATAAAAGTATTATAGATAAAAAGAAACTTGCTATAAGAAAGTATCACATATAGATAGAAAGTTATAAGAATATTTCATATATAGCTAGATTAAAAGAAACTTGCATAGAAAGTATTATAGATAGATAGAAACTTGCTCTAAGAAAGTAATATAGATAGATAAATAGTACTTGCATGGCATGTCCGTAATATCGCCTTGGCAAATCACCATTTTTCTAAATAGTGACTTAAAATATTTGTTATTCTATAGACATTTAAGAATATTCTATTACTAATAGTAAAAACATTAACGTAAAACAATAGATTCGGAGAGGTTAAATACTTCGTGAACCTTATGTTGACTTTCAATTAAGTCTTTGCATATCAGCCAATAACGTCGGAATTATTTACACAGCCAAATCGCTACAAAAGAGTAGAACGTAATTTACTAACAGACGAAAAAGGGCTCCAATACTGGATGCAGGTAATTTTCTGGGTTATACATTTATTGTAACAGCATAAACAAATCTACTACTATCATTTTAACTGTTTAGTTATGGCTCCAAGCATGCCTTTACACTTGAGTAAGTTCTTGTAATTCAGACACCTGGCTCTAACACACAGGAACTGAATGACATTCAAGTAATTATTATTTAAGTAAGCATTCGAAAAACTTGAATAACTTTATTGACAAAAAAATACAATTTGTCGTCTTTTAAGGTTGCTAATATGGACCTTATTTATTGTTCGGTTCGTTCACAAAGTAGAAGGGTAAAGGATGGTGTAAAAGGGGCGAAGGGAGGGGGGAGGAGGAGGTATTTGGAGGTTTGAAGTCCAAGCTCCAGGCCAAGAACAATGTCTTGTTGGCATTGACAGGCTCAACCTGGGGTAAAGACAAGGAGACCATAACCACCACCTTCAAAGCCATAGGCAAATCGCTCATCAACTACTGTTGTCCTATTTGGACACCTGCCTTGGCTGACACTACCTGGGAAGTAATCCAGGTTGCCCAGAACGCTGCTTTGCGAGCAGCTACCGGCTGCCACATAATGTCCAAACCTGATCACCTCCACCAGGAGACCAAGATCATGAGGGTTAAAGAACATTGTGAAATGCTTAGCAAGCAGTTTCTGCTATCAACACAGCTGCCGAATCACCCAAACAGAGTTGACTGGAACCAACCCCCTCCCCCCCCCCCTGTACGCCAGATGAATGAAACCCTGGTGTCCAAGTTTGGTCGGGAAATCCAGCAAATGTCCTACCCTGACCTTCCCTCTGAGATATATAAGCAGAGACTAAAGGCCATTCATACCAACTCTGTACGTGACCAGATTGCTACTTTAGAGCACAATAAAGTCCTAGGTGCTCCACCCCCCAAGATCTGTGACTCTGAAAAAGTCCTTCCCAGAGCCACCAGATCCACCCTTGCCCAGCTTAGATCTGGATATAGCATTATGCTATTTAGCTATAAATCCAGAATCAACAAAAGAGATCCTGTTCCAGACATATGTCCTCTCTGTCTACAACCAGGACATACTACGAACCACCTGTTCAACTGTCCAGCCAATCCTACCACCCTCACCCCACGTGACCTTTGGCTGAGACCTCTAGAGTGTGCCAGATTCCTAAACCTGGCTACCCATGATGAAACTGATGATGATACTAACTGAGGAGGCGAGGCTACAAGAAGAAGAAGAAGGAGGAGGTATCGTTATTTTAGCCAGCTGGGAGCATCACTTTTTAAGAGTAAATGAAAATATAGTGTAACTTCCAAATAATTATATATAGATTGTAACACTAGTAATTTTCTGTACAAAGAGACATTCATATTAATTTCTTGCATGGCTTAATAACAAAATAAAAACATCTAAACCTTTTTGTATTTTTTTTTTACATTGGAATGTTAATCTATAATTAGAAATTGGAAAAAATAACAAGGATAATGATAATAAAAATGTATGATTAAAGATGCATATAGAATTTAAAATTGAAAATATAGCTGATAAAATAAGAAAAACTGCTAAATAAATTGGGCTTTGCTTTTTATGGAAAAGCTTTAATGGGAGGTGACATTGGACTGTTAATTACACTGGTACCCAAAGTCTTAAAAAACGCCATCTTATTCGTTGCCAAGAAACGTTGCTTTTCATTATTGGATATGTATAAATTCATAGTCTATTATCTATATCCTAATAAATAAAGAATTGAGATTTTTTTCTGTAGCTTATGATTTCGATAATTACTTAACTGAGTTTTCTATTTTAAGTAAGTCTTGGGTAGTTTAAAGCTATTTTCAGTTAAAGCAGTAAGGGAAAGAAAAAACCTGTAAAGATTTTCTGAATCTAAAATCTTGCATTGTCATTTATTGGATATCAATTATGAAACAAAGATAATTAACAACAATTTTTTTGTACTTTTCTTTTCTTTATTGTATTTAATCACTATACGTTTAAATTTTATAAAAACCTAAAATAGAACGTTGTATTAAAAACCACATATTATCGCTAGAAAGACAAAGTAATGCAATTATGCTCTTTAACAAGTAAGTTAACATGAAGATGACAAAAAAACAAATACACAATTGGTCAAAATGGTCAGAGTTATTTTTTTCCAGTTTGGCTTCCAAACCGATTAACATCCGTTGGATTAGAACCAGTTTTGAGCCATACTGAAAAATCATGTATCATATAATACATATACAATTTCCAGCAACCAAAACTGAAATTAATCTTTTGATTTTTCATTTTACCACTCACAGAACGATATCTATAATAACTATATTCCAAAGTCTTAGATATAGTTTTAGAAGTTCATATAACCTAATTTTTCTGGATGTCCAATGAACAGACAATGTGATGTATAAAGTAGCCTTGTATTTAAAATTATTAAAGAAAACTTCATAAATCGTATTATGAGCAAAAAAGAGACAAAGAAACATAAGAAATATTTTTACTGCTTTTCAATCTAATGCTAAGTGCATAAAAAGTATTTATCATATATGGTTTTCAACTAGACAAAGTAAAAACATTTATGGCAATATGGATTAAAACTACTTCTAAGCCATACTGAAAATATATTATTATTTGTTTACAGTCCGTTTAAGTATTCCGCCTCATAAGTGTATAAACGCCCTTCAAAGTTTACTTTCTTACGCATATTCATATTCTAAATTATTATTTGTTAGAATCTCACTTTAGGATCTTTGCACATAATTCGTAGACTGATAATAAAACAGATACTCTATAGCCAGACTATGTCCAATGTTCCGACCGACGTTTTATATAAATGCAGGGAGGGAGAGGACAGAGTTGTCAATCAAACTAGTCCCAACTTATTCTTATTCATTGGCTTAACAAATTTGGGAACTTTTTTGAATTTTTATTAGTTTGTCCATTCAGTCGAGTGTCAAAACGTTTCAACCACTAATTGAATCTACAAAAGGGGCTATTTCGTGTATCATTATTGGAGATGTACATTGATTTATCGGCCATTGTCTTTTCCCTTTAGATCCCTATTTATTATAAAAATATTAAATTACGCCATTGTGATCTTAAATATAAAATTTGAAATTATATTTATCATTCATATTTATGTATTTGTTTACAGGAAGACAGGGAATAAAGATAGGGATCTTAAGGGATAAATTGATATACATCCCCAACAATAATAAACAAAGTTACCTCTTTAATATATTTAAATTCTTGGTGTTAAAGTCTGGTCACTACTAATTTCGAACCAACTAATCAAATTCACCAAAAGTACCCAAAGTTTTGAGCCCACGAATATGATAAAATGGATATAAAACTTTGGGAACCAGTGTAATTTGCATCCAATATCCCCTACTTACTGGATCAAAGACGAATGAATTAATATAAAATCCTTCCTCCCTCCCCCCAACCAAATTTTCACCTTTCTTTGATTTAAAAGTGATTATGAGAGAATAATTTCTCCCATTGTCATTTCCCTATACCCCTGCTTTATATTTACATAGTATAACCTTAAATGATAATTACTAAATAAATAAATAAGCACAATGGATATATATAATTACTTGGATATTGCACCATATTTTCATGTACTCTGATTAAGTGTTACTTTTGCTAATATAACGATACCCACCACACACCCCCTTTACCCATCCTCTTCCTTCATATTGAAGAACGAACTGACCAATAAGTGAGGACCATTGCAGCAAACTACAAAAGTTTTATTTGTCAATTATAAGCACACAGGGTGCCACAAATATCAAGTGGGTATTCATTTAGTACAAATATACATGTTTTTAAGGGATTAGAAAATGAAAAAAAAATAATATTATCCCCACCTATCTTTCCCTTCTGTAGATTAAAATTAGTTTTTGAAAAGTTTGGACATTACCAGTTTGAAACCAAATAATCACAATACAATGAATTTTACAAATTGTTAGAGTTAAAGTGTTTATCAAACTATGGGTAGAAATGTAATTTATATTTCTTTGTCCCCTTACTCCCTACAAATATAGCACTAAATTTATTGTGTATTCATCAGAGGGGTTTTGAATATTAAAGATTTAAAGTGATTCGCATAAAAATTTGTTGTTAAAAAAAATAGAAATTAACATGATTAAAATGGACGTACGGACATTCTAAATCATTCTACGCTTTCTAATCGTACCTAACTACTGCAGCAATCGCCATGCAATGTTTGTAATCGATAGGACAATTCTTGATTGATAAAAAAAGCCATCTGTTCCGGACGGACGATAGACGGACGGACCGACCCTAATTATAGAAAAGCTTCGCTTTTAAAAATCGATTTTAAAATGGTCTACACTTGATTGAATGAACCCCCTGAGTATATTAGCACAATGAAAGTATGAGTGCATAAACCTCATGGAGGAAGGGAGGGGACATTACACTTTTTTACACTAGTCCTCTAAGTTTTATTATATCGTTTTCTTATTCGTTGGCTTAACAACCTTGGAGACTTTTATTGTATTTTGATTGGTTGGTTTACTAATTGTAATCTGCAGAAGGGTTAATTGTGTGTATATTCATTGGGGTGTACAATGGTACATCAATTTATCAGCCATTGTCTTATCCTTTAGATCCATGAGAAACCTTGAAATACAATCATAGTTTGCAAAATTATGCCTTCTCAAGTTAATATGTAAGTATTGCATAGTAGGGTTGTGAGGAGTATTCAGAAATACAATCATAGTTTACAAAATTATGCCTTCTCAAGTTAATATGTAAGTATTGCATACTAGGGATGTGAGGAGTATTCAGAAATACAATCATAGTTTACAAAATTATGCCTTCTCAAGTTAATATGTAAGTATTGCATACTAGGGTTGTGAGGAGTATTCAGAAATACAATCATAGTTTACAAAATTATGCCTTCTCAAGTTAATATGTAAGTATTGCATACTAGGGTTGTGAGGAGTATTCAGAAATACAATCATAGTTTGCAAAATTATGCCTTCTCAAGTTAATATGTAAGTATTGCATACTAGGGTTGTGAGGAGTATTCAGAAATACAATCATAGTTTACAAAATTATGCCTTCTCAAGTTAATATGTAAGTATTGCATACTAGGGTTGTGAGGAGTATTCAGAAATACAATCATAGTTTGCAAAATTATGCCTTCTCAAGTTAATATGTAAGTATTGCATACTAGGGTTGTGAGGAGTATTCAGAAATACAATCATAGTTTACAAAATTATGCCTTCTCAAGTTAATATGTAAGTATTGCATACTAGGGATGTGAGGAGTATTCAGAAATACAATCATAGTTTACAAAATTATGCCTTCTCAAGTTAATATGTAAGTATTGCATACTAGGGATGTGAGGAGTATTCAGAAATACAATCATAGTTTACAAAATTATGCCTTCTCAAGTTAATATGTAAGTATTGCATACTAGGGATGTGAGGAGTATTCAGAAATACAATCATAGTTTACAAAATTATGCCTTCTCAAGTTAATATGTAAGTATTGCATACTAGGGTTGTGAGGAGTATTCAGAAATACAATCATAGTTTACAAAATTATGCCTTCTCAAGTTAATATGTAAGTATTGCATACTAGGGATGTGAGGAGTATTCAGAAATACAATCATAGTTTACAAAATTATGCCTTCTCAAGTTAATATGTAAGTATTGCATACTAGGGATGTGAGGAGTATTCAGAAATACAATCATAGTTTACAAAATTATGCCTTCTCAAGTTAATATGTAAGTATTGCATACTAGGGATGTGAGGAGTATTCAGAAATACAATCATAGTTTACAAAATTATGCCTTCTCAAGTTAATATGTAAGTATTGCATACTAGGGATGTGAGGAGTATTCAGAAATACAATCATAGTCTGCAAAATTATGCCTTCTCAAGTTAATATGTAAGTATTGCATACTAGGGATGTGAGGATTATTCAGAAATACAATCATAGTTTACAAAATTATGCCTTCTCAAGTTAATATGTAAGTATTGCATACTAGGGATGTGAGGAGTATTCAGAAATACAATCATAGTTTACAAAATTATGCCTTCTCAAGTTAATATGTAAGTATTGCATACTAGGGATGTGAGGAGTATTCAGAAATACAATCATAGTTTACAAAATTATGCCTTCTCAAGTTAATATGTAAGTATTGCATACTAGGGATGTGAGGAGTATTCAGAAATACAATCATAGTTTACAAAATTATGCCTTCTCAAGTTAATATGTAAGTATTGCATACTAGGGATGTGAGGAGTATTCAGAAATACAATCATAGTTTACAAAATTATGCCTTCTCAAGTTAATATGTAAGTATTGCATACTAGGGATGTGAGGAGTATTCAGAAATACAATCATAGTTTACAAAATTATGCCTTCTCAAGTTAATATGTAAGTATTGCATACTAGGGTTGAGAGGACTTTTCATTAAACACTAGGATCTGAAGGGATAAGAAAATGATCGATGAATTGATATACATCCCTAATAATAATACACAAAATTACCCCTCCTGTAGATTTCAATTAGGGGTTGAAACGAATGGACACTCAACTTAATAAACCAACCAATCAAAATTCAAGTCCCCAAAATTGTAAAGCCAACAATAAGAAAACGTTATTATAAAACTTTGGGGACTATTAAACCCTCCCTCTCTGGGTAACACTAGTATTTCAAATAGAAAATGAAAAATATATTCTTTACAAAAGTGCGAATCTTCTCTTTAACCCTAATATCAAAGAGTTGCACCATAGTGCGCCTGACGGAAAAATGCATTCATACCTCAAATGATTACATAAAAGCTTTACTGAAATGTACAAAAAAATAAAACGAGCTCAGTCATTTGTTGTTACACTAGCAAGATTTTTAAACTTAAGATAAAATGAGGACCAAGGAATATATTTATTTTCAAATTCCAAATTCAGTACTTTGCATTGTTGGGACTTTCAGACAAAGTACGTGCAATCAAAAGGTTTGTTCAGTTGGATGTTTCTTACCAAATGTCGTCTAGTTGGTGTTAGAGTATTCAAATGTCAAGCGGATGATGTTCTGGCTTCTCTAGATGATCACTTAAAAACGATGGAGAATCCCGTCCCAAAACTTAATTAGGTAAAGTAATCAGGGATCTAAAGGGATAAGACAATGGCCAATAAAATGATGTACATTCCCAATGATGAAACACACAATTATTCCTTTTGTAGATTAGAATTAGTGGTTGATACGTTTGAACCAACCAATCAAAATACAATAAAAGTCCCCAAATTTGTTGAGCCAACGAATTATGAAACGTTATTATAAAACTTTGGGGACTAGTGTAATAAGCAGCTCAATGTCCTGTCCCTCCATGTAAAGTAAAGTGTGGCTACCAAATATTCTTGTCCGAGGCTAAAACAATGATATGCAAGAAAAATCATAATTTTGACAAGTGTTAGACGTTTTTAGATGCGTAGCTGTTAAATATGTGTAAAATGTTGGTATGTTTGTGTTTAAGGGTTATGCAAACATAGTGGCTTCATTTTTTATAGAATTTGTTTTAAAAATATATTTTACAATAGCAATTACGTCGACATAATGAACAAAATCTAGCAGCAATAATAATAGTTATTTATAGAAAGCTTTCCGTGGATATTAAAATAAAAAAAATGTAAGATTATTACCAGTTTGTGAGCCTCGAGGGTGCTTTATTAAACATCAGTTTCAAGATTTTTAGTTTTTTTTTCAATTTAGACTTTGTTCTAAATTATTATTATGTACTTCTCATTTAACTAAAATAATCAAAACTGTTGTATTTAAACGTCCTTGTTATATTTTCTTTATTCAAGGATAGGACATCCGAAGCCGTAAACAATTATTTTTTTCTCGGAGACAGTGATACAATTTCTAAAAATAAATTAATAAGTTCTAAAATAATACGGCTAAATTTTACAAGGGTCATGTCAATTCAATGAAATCACCAATAACTATTCCTTATATAAAAATAACAGGATGTCTCTGTGTACCGAGGGATATCGCTGACCGCTAAACAAATATGGTTCTCCTTTATGATTTATCTTTCATTTAAAAACTAAAATTTAATAGGGAGGGGGGAAGGTTAAATCCAATCCATCTTCATCTTACCTATAGAGACATCTAGAAGCGTAGTCGCCGGTAACCAATAAAAATAAGAAAACGTCTTCTTACATTTAGACTCCAATCCATTTTTTTCCATTTTAATAAATCTTCAATTTGGTTTAAATGTTTTTTTTTGTCTTCATGGATAAACCAATATATAAAAGGTTGGATAAAAATTATTTGTTCTTTGGTTTTATCTCCAAATACATTTTGTAAGACCAACAAACAATTATTTCAAACAAGTTGAATTCAGTTCATAATCTAATTCAAAGGAAAATTTAACGGTGCATTATGAGGATAAAAGTCTAAAGATATTTCTAGTTTTCCTAAAGTTCTTTAAAATTCAACTTGTATTAAACAATCTTTGCCAAAACACAAACCAAAATTTTGCCACAATTATCAACAGCCACATGAATTGCTTTTTCCTATATTCCTAGTTGTATATCTTTTGTTCTTATAGACTTAAGAATTATTAAATAAAAATATTTGACATGTAATTTTACTTTTTCAAGATTTATGACTGGATGACCTACGATTAGATTATAATTTTTAGTTGAGATGCTTCTTAATACACAATTGTGATAGTTTATCCTTTTATTTTAAGAGTATTATCAGCCAGGAATAGAAAGAGATAAGAGAGTAGACGATGCACCGATGTACTGTACATCCCCAATGATGGTAAAAAAAAATTACCCTTGAAGTATTCAAATTTAATAAAAGTCTTCAACGCAGTAAGCCAACAAATAAGAAAAGCTATTTTAAAACATTGGGGACTACTATAATAAACAGCCTAATCCTCACTCCCTAGTTATTAGAAAAATTAGGCATATTTTATCAACATCAAACTGTAGAACTAATATTGTTTTAGAAACAAGATTTCATAGTAGATATTATTCAGCCTCTACCAATTACGAAATTAATTCGGGAAAAAACCACGAAACCTATACGTGTTTTTTAGCTGTCGTTGGGGGGCAACACATCGTAAAATTGACGTCCTCTACATTTGCCCCCCAAATATTATTTTAGATTTATTTTGCTTGTTGGTTATACCTTATTCCTGGATATTATTATCTCGGCGCTTTTACATAAAGTACTTGTTGAGCGACTCTCATCTACCACTTTTGTTTTTTTAATAAATTGATTTAAGGAGTGGTGTAGTTTTTGTTTACAACTTTAGATTAGGTTAGGCCAATATGAACCCTGCAGGGCTCCCAGTAGCTTTAAAGCATAGGAAGAAGAAACCTAGATTACCCTCTTATTCTCATCTTATTTCAAAAATAAGGGAACGTGGTTATCAGTGTTCTTAAGGTACTTTGTGTGAAAGCACAAGTTTCTCTCAGTAATGAAGGTTGCATTTAAATATTGGTTTAGAATATCAAAACTAATCAGTAATTAAAAATATTCATGTATTTGTAGCAAATCCATAAAATTATGGAAAACTTTTATTTTTATGAACACAAGTATCCTAGTTTCTTTTATCAGCTTTAGTTTTAGCCATCATGATTCTATATAGAATCTACTTTTTTATAATCTCTTTATCTTTATTGAAAAAATATGATTGAATATATTAAACTATGTTATAATACTCTTACTAAACTAATATATCTATTTATCATCTAACCAGAGGAATGCGAGGGGGGTGTATCCACCCCCAAAATCTACACCTATAAAATCCTGTGCACGAAACTGCATTTACCTATAAACCTATCTATCTATCTATGATTACAGATGATCATATAGATAAAAAATTGGATTATAACATTTATTTTTTGCATACGGAAGTAAGTTTACTAAATTAAAGCAGTTGGTACTACGATAATGTGAATAAGATATAGCTAATTGTGTAAATTTTTACAAGACCAATGGATTGGTTTATTTTTCTTCATTGGGATATGGCAAGTGACGTTAATTTAATCTTTCCTACAATTCTTCCATATCAAGTTATGCCTTTGATAGTTTAAATAGTAAGATATGTTATACACAATAAAAATGGCAAGTAATAATAAGTATAAAAAGTAAGAAATGTAAAGTTTTAATAAATAATTTAATTTTTTCATTCTAATTAGACATCTTTGAATGAAATGAAAAGTAATAAGATTGAAACTGGTTTTACTTTTTTTTTATTTAATATTGGTCGAAAATGGTCTGTAATACGGTGATATAATGATTTTTCAGTATGGATGAGAATCGGTTCTAATCCGGCAAATATTAATCTGTTTCGAAGCCTAACTGGAAAGTATCTAATCTTAACGTTCATGAATAACCGTAAACCCAGGACAGCCAAACCAATCGATCTTAAGGGCTAAAGAGTAGCTGTGCTACAAAAAGCACAAAATTGTTGTTTTGTTAGGACATATGAAAAAGTAGCGTATGGCTCTAGGCAAGCAAATTCATTACATTATATTATAACACACATTCATAAATATAACAATATACGCACATACACTTTATGTATACTCATATTAGACTAAGAGTGCAAAAATAACCTTTTTTTGCAAAAAGTAGAAATCATAGCAAATGGCCCTATGTGTTTCCCCTAGATGCTAACATTAAACAGTTTAGAACCCTCTAAAGTATTTATTTACTAGTTGTTTCATTTAAAATTTAGTTGTTAGTAGCGAAGCTACTATATAATTGACTTTCTATAATTGACGGAAAAAGAGGCATCGTATTATATTATTATTGCGAAAACAGAACTAAAAGTAAAAACACAAAACTTTATTTTATTTTTCAAGCATACACAATTTTTTAAACAAACATTGCGCAATCTTTCTGAAAAGAACTCTCGGCAAACTTACTGGTAAAGCAAAACTCAAAAGACAAAATTATCTATGATTGCTCTAATATTAGTGTATATATAGGAATTTGCAAATTGAACATTGACCGCAGGTGGTTTCTATTACAGTCTATTTACTAAATAACATCTTGATATAAAACAATTTTTTTATTTATTTTACACTGTGACACTAAATAAATCAGTAACACCAAAAATCCTCGAAAAATTGCAAATTGAACATTGACTATAAGTTTGTGAATATGTTTGTCAAATATTTATACATAAAATGTACTATATACTTATGAAACTTAAATTAAAGAAAAACAAACATAATATCTCTACTGTCAGAGCTCGACAGCCGCGCATAAACTGCATTTATGCCTCCGCGAAATCTTCATTTTATAACTTTGGTATTCAGATGGATGTCGAAACCTGTTCCTGAAAAGGCAATCCATCTTTTCGGATTTTTTGCATTCAAGTAGGTTTGAGGCCGAGGCGCGTCTGAGGGGCAGCTGCCGAGCACTGTCTATTTATTTTATAGATAGAGGTTAAAAAATGAGTGCCTTGTTTATTTTATGTTTAAAAATTTTCCGAATATATAACAATCAAAGACATTTTTGCTTCTTTAACCCTTTTCTTAAGCAATAAGGTTTTTAGGTTTTCACAAGGAAAAAATACTTTTCTTAGATAAAATAATGAAATTATCTTAAAAACCATAAAAAAACAGGTTCGTGTAAAATTCCGTCTTATTTCAAAGGAATCTATTTATATTTACTTTGTTCCATCAATTGTTTCTTTCAAGCTATATTATTTCTATTTTTCAAGAAGGGAGGTTGAAATTGGACTGTAAATTGCACTGTACTAAAAATTTTATAAGCACATTATCTTATTCGTTGGCTGTAACAATTTGTGTATTAGGATTTATTGGTTTCAAACTAATAATTTTGATTTGCTTATCATCATTGAAGATATACATGAAATTATTTAGACTGAAGAGGGTAAAATATATTTATGTAGCAATTTTGTACAATAATCAAAATCCTTTTAAATAAGTTTATTTCAAATAATAATATTTAGGCAAACCAATTCATCATAATTGTATAGTAGTTTTTCACTGATAACATAGTGCAGTGTGTCCATTTAAGGAAAAAATAAAAAATGCGGATATCTAACTAACTGTAAGACTTAAAATTTGGTAATGGTCAAAAAATATGTCTAGTGTTTCTACAATGGTGAAAAGATTTAGATTAATAGCTAAAAAAGATTTATTTTTAGATAAAAAGAGGTAAAATGTCTGTTTATTGCTTATAATCTCCCTAACTGCGTCAAAGCTAAAGACCTTATCAATGGTTCCTACTGCTATGCCGTGCAATGAAAGGGTTGGTTGTATGTTGGATGTTACTAACCTAATATCCACAAGTGGGCGTTAGAGTACTGTATCCCATTACAAGCGGATAATGCCCTTTGTTTGTCTAGATGATCACTAAAAATCGAAGGAGAATCTTGCCTTAATCAGGTAATAGGTAATAATCTTCCTATCCGCTGGTCATTTTTAAAATTTTAGGAAGCTTCTTATTAATCATTAAAATATATTTGAAGTGATGATCTCTGAAGAAATTGTTTGTAACCCTATAACAAGGACGTCCAAGCTTTTATTTTGAGTGGGGTAAAATGAGGGTTTTAACATTTTGAGGAAGGTAATTTAATGTATTTTTAAAAAATAGTACATTCAAATGTGGGGTTTTAAAGTCTAAGGGGGATAAAAAACACCCCTTTAACCCCACCCTTAGACAACTATGCCTCCCTACCCCTGTATGCTTAGGAAGTATAAATTGAAATGTGTATCTCATGAACTTTTCTCCTATTTCTTAAAAAAATTTGCTGCTATCCAAAAATAATTTTGTAATATTTGGGAAACCTAGAAATAAGTATAACTGTCACTAAAAATATATTTACAAACACATCATTCTTAGATAGCTTAGCTGGGGTTAAAGTCTTACGAGACCATAGAATAACATTAGATTATTAGCATAAGACAGCCTTCCAGGGTGCTGTTATATTAATACTAAATAATAATCCTAAAACGAACCTAAATGAGAAAAGCATTTTTTGGTTTACCTATTTCAGCAATGGATGCAGAATATATGTGGATATTATGACACGAGAAAAATTGTCGTTAATTTGGATTGCTATTTCCCATGTCATTTATTGGTCAATTCGTTCATACAGTTAGAGAGAGAGGAAGGGAGGGGAGGGGGTTAAGGGGAGGAAGGTAGAGATCGTAATTTTAGCCCGCTACAAATTTCACTTTATTAGAGAACATGGAAATCTAGTGTAAGATCCAAGTAATTATAAATCCATTATTTTAACACAATAGCCATCGGGATAAGAAATTTAAACTTTAATATATTCTACATGTTAAAAATAATCATATTTGATATACAAATTTTACTTGCTTCTCAAGGCAAAATTATGCAAATGTGATTAATTTTGTCCATAAAATCTAAATGGAAGCTTCAAATAGTAAATTTTATCCTAATTTTAAAACAGACAATAATGTATTCTAAAAACTAAAATGACCTATTAAGATTTTCCATATTTAATCAACTTATCCCTTAGTGGTTTGAATTTTCTAATGGATAATTTGGCCATGTTTATTCCATAGTGATTTGTGGACAGGGCAAACTATTTTCTTAATTGCCAATTTGACCAAAATAATCGGGTGGTATTTTTATGACCTCTCACTGCTCTTACCAGAAAAATGCGACTTTGTATATGGTTTCCTTTCAAAACAATCTAACAAAAAAAACTATAGCTAAAAGTATGTCTACGTTCAGTAGATATTTAGATATTTTTTAAAACGAAATTTCATATTCCATACAAAAATCTTTTAAGAATAAATTTTCTATTTTTCGGTATGTTTAAAATTATAATTAAAAGATAGAATAACAATTATCAAAGTCTTATAGTTAACCTAGTGTACAATATTCAAATTTAGAATATTATTTTATTTTCTTCGGATTGTCACATTTTTCTAATTTCTAGCCAAAGTTGTTTTATGGAAATACTTTTTGTCTGCGAGAAGTCTAGTTTTTATCAGGGAGGAAGAGGATAGTGCATTGGTACCCAAAGTTTTATAAACACGTTCCACCATTCGTTTGCTTCAAAACTTTTACAAGCCTTCATTAGATCTTGATTAGTTGGACAAACTATAAATGCTAAACATAATTCCAATATAAAGAAGTGTTAGTATTGATTTACATTATTGGGGGTGTACATATATAAATTGCCCATTGCCTTATGCCTTAAAATCTCTGAGTTTTATTTATACATCTGCTTTAGAAAAATTTTGGGGCAGGGGGGGGGGGGTTATGAGGTCAAAAGTGCTTGGAAATGTGTAAACAATAGGACATTAGAAAGTGTATTAGAAAGCTATTATACTCCTCCTAGCTAGCCTTTTAGCATTCTAAAAGTGAATACCATTTTATCTTTATATACAAACATTTGTACGACATACTTTCACAGGACATAAAAATTTTGTAGAATAGGTTTCTTATAAATTCTTTTTCCAACTTTTTCACAAGTTAAAAGAAGGGTTATTTCTTCATTGGTTCACAATATTAGGTATAAGTCCTGTAAGGACTGAACCTATACCAGGGGAGGGAGGGAGGGACGTATACAAAATTCTTTACCCACTTAATATCTACATACTTACATATTATTAAATATTTAATATTTATGTATTTATTTATTTATTTACCTACTGTAATAGGACCTTCTAGACAAATGAACGGACAGACAGCACATTGTTGCTGTTAAAACTTCAAAATATTAGGTATAAGTCCTGTAAGGACTGAACCTATACCAGGGGAGGGAGGGGGGGGGACGTATGCAAAATTCTTTACCCACTTAATATTCACATTTACATATTTACTGTTATAGGACCTTCCAGACATCACATTGTTGCTATAGAACAACCTCAAAATATTAGGTATAAGTCCTGTAAGGACTGAACCTATACCAGGGGAGGGGGGGGGGGGGCGTATACATACTCCCTTACACACCTAATGTTTGCTTATAATTCAATTTTTGCTTAATAATTATTATTTAACATTTATATATTATTTACTGCTATAGGACAGACATCACATTGTTGTAGAGTAGCATTGATATTATATTATATTACAACATAATATTACACAGAAAGCAAGGGAACAAAAATATCTATCTTTTCAACTTTCTAGATTCTAGATAAATCAGATAAATCAGTAACAAAAGTAACTAGATTTTTTCAATCTTTCTAAGACAGTCATTCATCTTACTCTAATTATTATTTTTACTTATTTTTTCTTAAATTCTTCTTTATCAAATTTAACCTTAATTTAACTAATTAAATAAGTTCCCATAAATTCTAGTTTAAAATGCATCAAATGGGATAGTTTACCGCTGGCTTCTTGTGGAGCAGCCTCGAAATTATATCGGAAGCTAGATTCGACTCGATTGTTATCGGCTGACAAAGAAGAAAAAAATAGGATATTACTCAGAAACTGTCTATCAATATCAATATCAATGTCTGTTAATCCCTATTATTTTTATCTTTACCGTCTGTTACTCAACTTTATAAGTGGGCGTGGTTTGGCGCGCCGAGCGCACAGGATCTTGGAGCAAAATTCCACGCATGCAGCAATCCTCTCCTCGAAGACAGGAGCGGCAGACTGCATGCGTCGCAACAAACTCAATCTGGACAGACAGCTAAGCCTGGTCTTAGCTGCCGCAGCGAGAAAATGTGCCCTCGGCCGCCAAATCACGTCTATATCAAATTTGTTTCTATAAATTCATCTAAATAAAACATGAGAGAATCACTCTATCAAAGAACAATAACATTAAACTGATGTGCCAAAGATTAAACAAGTCAATATCTTCTATTTTCATCCTTTAAAATTTTCTTTTCTTTTCTTTCAATTCATATTAACTTAATATTAAATTAATATATAATCAATTATCTTCAATAATGGTGTGCAAACCAATCATACAATATCTTATCTTAACCTATCATATTTTAACTTAATAAGAATTTGATCGATAGAACTTTCTATTCCGGAACCCAATATTATTTTTTTTACTTTAAAAAACTCAACTCCTACACAAAATTAGTTGTTCTTACAAAATTCTTATTTGTATCATTTTTATTTATCTTTAGGCTTTATCTTTGGTCTTTTTCTTTCATTTCTTTTGTTTTTTTATCTACTTTCTTAGGTACCTAGTCACGCCTCTCGTAACTAGGTATCCTTGTTATTGCAAAATTAAAACTTAACAATTAAAATAAATTCTAATGTCATGTCGAACCCGGCGGATAGTAAATATTTGAATAATAAGTATTCTTAAGTGGTTATCATTCATTTATTCATTTATTTATTTTCTTAAACCATACAGGGATGTAAGGAATCTCAAGTAAACGGTTGGGAGGAGGATCAACTGGTTACCTATAGAATTGTGAGATTTTTTATCTCACGGGATTTAAAAAAAACTCAATTCAACATTTATCTAATCCAGGGAACTTTAGGACGGTGGAAGCCGCAGTTCAAGACGGGATTGGGAACGCGGTAAATTCCGCGGCACTGGTAACTTAATCGTACCGGTCTTACCCTGGATAAGCCCGTTTATTCTAAAGTGGAACATCTGTCATAATGGCACAAATAGCATACCCAGTAATTATTAGTGCTCAGTGTTCATAATTGTATTAAACATGTCAGCAAAAAAAATATTATGTAGGTGAACAGAGAAGGAGTAGGTTCACTACAGCCCTGAGCTAAGGTCTAAAATTATAAATCATTTATTAAACTATCACCTGATAAAGTTATTTACTAAGTATATTTGCGATTACTTTTATTTAATGAAATCTTCTAATTTTTAACATGTACAAAACGGCCTGCTATATTGCATCAAGATCCATGACAGATCTATATAGGAAATAAACGTCTATAATTGAGCTCGAATCTTCCAAGCTTATAGCGTATAAAACTCATAGTGCTCCAATAATCCCTATTAAATTCTCATTGACCAGAACGTTAAGACCCATTATTCTACTTTTAGCATCATAAATTCAGTTTTTTAATTCATGTTGCTATTTAAATAACATTGAAGTATTTGATTTTTATTCATAAAACAGAAAACTTAAATTTATAATATAGTAAATCTAAGAAAACTTAGTTTTAAAATGAAATGATTCGTGCGACACTCCCGTAATGTGGTCAGATATTAAACTAAACATTTCAACCCTTTGAGGACAATAAATTGAAATGAAGAATATTAGGATTTCAATCTTTAAAATATGATAAAAAATGGAGCAAAACGTTAAATCGTGTATTGTTACATTGGGTGTAAATATAAAACTAATAATTACTGATTATAAACAGATATTCTAACGTAAAATATCATTATGTGTAACGTATATATGAAGAGAGAGAGAAAAAAAAGGAGCAAGAGAGATAGAAAGAGAAAGGGGGGTAGACCGAGAGAGAACGGGGGAATAAGAGAGAGAGAAAGAGGTTGGGGGGGGGGGGGAAGTGAGAAAAAGAAAGAGAGAGAGAGAGAGATGGGGGGAGGGGGTACATAATGAATCATAGGCATTCTAATTTTATTACAAGCTGAATTTGAAGAGATGATAAAATGAACATTTAATTGAAGAAAAAGAGAATAAAATTTGTAAGGCAAAGAGCGATAGTATTTAAAAAGAGTAATTATCTCTGATAATTAATAACATTAACAAGGATGACAAAATCCGTAAAAGAGAAACATTAATCAATTCTACTAAAGAAAATTTAGAAATATAGAGTAACTGCACTTAAAAGAGAAAATATTTAGATTTCAGCAAAAATTTAAGTAAATGTGTCATTTAATAGCTTAAATAAAAGTCATTTTATTTGGACATACTAATGTCATGGTGATAGGGCTATCAGAACTATCTGTTAGGGACGTACGGATGGACAGATCAACCCCCACTGAAGAAAAGTTTAGCTTTTAACAAGAAATAGATCATTAACATTATACAACCCTTTTACCCCATTTCCTTCCCTCTTACTGGATGAAAGAACTAACCAATAGATAAGGTCCATAATGGCAAGCTATATAGGGAATATTAACACAATTTTCAACCATTGAATAGCAAATGAGAAAATTACTTTTTCCTCTAATCCTAGCCAACAGACGAACGGACGGACATTTTGAATTATAAATAAGCAATAAGCAATTATAATAACAAATAACTTTGACTAAAAAACCTAATCAGTGTTTCGTCAGTTCTAAACAAGAAGTGTTCAAACTTTTAAATCAACCGAAGGCTTACCCCTGTTTATCATCATGGGGGATGTAAAATAAATATAAAACATTATTTCCTAAGATCCCTGAGTTTAAAAATCATCAACAAGGATGATAATATCCATAAGTAGCAAAAATCCTAATAGTAAAAGTAAAACTCAAAAGCAAAAAGAAGAAAACGCGGCATAACCCACAGACAGACGAACGATGATCAGTGCAGTGGTCATACAAATCTTCACACAAAATATTAGTAGTCTATAGACAGAATAACGGACTAAGTAAGGAATAAAACTTTTAAAGTTTAAATTAATTGACTTCGCTACTAACATTTAAAAGGTAAATAAGGATGACAACAGCCATAACTATAGAAGCTCTTGAATTTAAAAAAAAAACAAAAGGCAAAGCAAATAAAAGCAAAAAGGGTGCACAACAGACAGACATATACAGTAATGATGCATAGTGAATCTTTACACAAAAAAAACTTCGATAAAAGCTGGGAAAAGTATTTAAGAGCATTACCGATAGACCAACAGACAATATTATTCTTAGAGTAGATGTGCATTGGTCAGCAAACATAAAATAAGTCTTCTGTCTTAACCCTGAAAGATCGGGCCCTCTAGAAATTCTTAACTGATCGGATTTTATACCTTAATAATTGCATTAGCCTTCTACCTTTCCAGTACGGATATTTAATATTCCCAAGAGCATTACAGACCAGCGAACAACGTGAGCTGTAGGCTAGTTGTAATATATATGAAAGATTAAAACTCTGCAACCTATTTCAGGAAGAAATCATTATTAAGATTATAAACATGCAATCTTTTTCAGGAAGAAATTATAGTAAACCATTGTAACCTTTATCAGTAACCCGCCCTAATTATATGCACCTTAAAGGAAATAAATTATTATTATTATTATTATTATTATTATTATAAAAAAGAGTAAATAAAAACCCTTTAAACGGCAGTTATTTAAATTTAAATAAGAAAATTTACATAGCCAGTTTTAAAAAGCAAAACTGCATAATTGTAAAGATAAATGTCTTTGTTTAATTTTACAATGTTAAAATTTGCTTTAAAATGCTAAATAAGGTATTAAGATAATTAAACTTTTAACACTTTGCAAATTTTAAAAAGGAAAACTGGAGTTGTTCAACCGCAGTCAGCGGCTAATTTTGGCCGCGATAACTTTAAAACTTTTTAAAGCTGCATTGTGTCTTTAGCAGCGGAGATAATACAGCGTACATAGCTTTATAAGACCTAGAAGAATCATACTTTCAAACTCTCTGTGTACCTCCCCCCTTGACAAGGGTCAACACCGCCCTGATAAATCTCCCCTAATACATCCAAGAGGGATAAAAAAATTACACACCCCTTAAATTTAATGGGGGTGTCCGGTAAGATTTTTGAGTATATATATTATGGTATGGACACATAGGGGGGTGTATCCACCCCCTGTCAAAAAATTAACACACCCTCTTGACCAAACCCTGTGCATAACATTACTTTTAATCCTTTCAATAACAGCTTTTTATCACCAGCTGAATCATTTTAATGATCAAAGGCAGCTGCCCTGCCGCTAATTAAACGGCTGGTATTACCCATTATACGTTCAAAATTGTTTAATCAAATGTCAGAAGATTGCTTTAATGTCATTTTTGGCCAGTAAAAGAAGATTGAAAACCTATAAATGAGATTTATAAATGCATTTTCGTACAAAATCGCGAAATTATCAAAAATAAAAAAAAGCTTATTAATTTTGTAGTGTCTAACCTATACTAAGTCTTCTAAACGTAGGCATATATTTAGAAACTTTAATTGGACCTTAAAATATTTTTATGTTTACATGTTATACCAGGGACTCCACTCCTATCATCTGTAGTCCTTTGCTCGAAGGGGTAGAGGAGAGGGTACTAAAAAATACCCTAATACCCTCAAAAAACGTGAATTTAAAATCGAAATGGCCTAAAACCAAAATAGAGCCTTTTTGAAGTTATTCTAAAATAGAGAAGCCATTCAATTTAGAAAAAAAGCCTTACTACTTTACATCTATAATTCTCTAACCACCCCTCCCCAAAAAAAAAAAAAAAAAAAAAAATAATTAAACTTCTTCTGTTTTTTTATTGATTTGTGGGAACACTCTTAAATTATATATTGCAAGAGCGCGGGATCCCTTCAATTAGAATTTAAGATTAAAACTGCCGTAAAATTGGATTTATTGCAAAAAAAAATTTGCGAAAAAAAATATTTGAAATGGTGGACAGGCAACGGCAGGTAATGGTCAAGGTTTATTTATTTACATATAGGAAAATTAATATAATCATTCTATTAAATTCAGGTCCGTACAAGCTTTTTATTTTGGGGGGGTAAATATGTGGTTTCAAAGTATGAAGAGGGTAATCTAATGCACTATTTGCATTTTTAAGGGGGAATAAATCAGGGAGTAATGGAGGGGACAATGGATCGAATATTCAATTTTTAGGAGTCTCAGACTTTGGGGACTGGCTTAAAGGGAATGTGCAAGAATTTAGCAGTTTCTGACTGAGTTTGGGGACTTGCGCATGAAATGCCGCTACTTGTTATGTATGTTTTGAATATTGCAGACGGGGAGAAGGGATAAGGGAAGTGGGGGGAAGGGAAATAAACACTCGTTGTGTTAGTTTGGAATGTAGCAGACGGGGAGAAGGGAGAAGGGAGGTGGGGGTAAGGGGCAAGGGAAATAAACAGAGCTAAAAGGGGCAGTCATATTCTTGCTAGCAGCTGGCCGGGTCCAATAATCTTTTAATATAAAAATCACACCAAAAAACCTCAATATATTTCATCAAAAACAAGTTGTGATTTCACTTTACATGAAGCTATGGAAATCTATTATTTAATTAACAATCCCTTTATAATTTCCTACAAATTTATTGGATTAAATTGGATTTCATGCCCTTTCTTAGATAACTCTTATATTGAATTAATTGCCCATTGTCCCCTCCCTTACTCCCTGGGAATAAATTGTGGCGTTTCGAAGTTTGAAAGGTAACTGAAAGAATAAATTAAATGGAAAGTTAACCTAACTTTAGAGCCTTTTCACAAAGTGCTTGTCGAGCCCTGAAACCCCTCTTCTCTTATTTTGGAAATAAAAACAGGAGGTAGTATAAAAAATTTTTAAAAATATTTCTAAGAGGATAACGCCAATTTTTGTTACCAAATAAGTTAAGTCTCCAATGTTCAACCATACACTTTGAGGGAAAACACCCTATCTGTTAAAGATTATTATTTAAAAATTATTTAAAAACTGACAGACTAAGTTATTGAATGACTTTACTTCTAAGAAATTCTCATTTTTTCTTAATTTACCCACCGTAAGTAAATACTCCTTGGTCAAGGTGTAGCGAATTTATTCATACTCTTAATTCACACCATGACTAGAGGTTAATAATAGAGATTATTTAGAGTAATAAGAATTTATTCATACCTTTAATTCACACCATGACTAGAGGTTAATAATAGAGATTATTTAGAGTGATAATTTTCAATTATAGATATCATATAGAGAAATAATTCTTATAACTAAAATTTTATTATAGACATTATTTAGAGTTATAATAATCTATTCCTACTGTTAATTCACACCATGACTATAGGTTAATAATAGAGATCATATAGAGTAATAACTACCCTCCTAGTAAGATTAATAGTAACCTCTTTTCTAGAGGTCAATAATATAAATTATTTAGAGTAATAACAGTTTGTATTACAAGAAATGAATAATAGAGAATATTTCGAATAATGACAAGTCTTTTATCTTTAGGTTTACAATAGAGATTATATTGAGTAATAGTTCTTATAAATAGGTTGATTTTAGAGCAAATTTAATTAGACTTATAGGTAAGCGCAAATATTCAAAGTAATAAATAATAACTTCGAAAAAAAACAGTATTTTTTCCATTTAAACTTAATATAAAAGTAGATGCTAGAAGATAAAATTTGAAGTAATGTTACATTTTTATTATATGTATTTATTCCATTATCATAAACTAGATGGGATGAAATATAATGAATTAGAGTACATTAGTCAACTTCTATTCTACATACATATCTAAAACCATATCTAAATGAAAACTCTAAAACCAAATTATCTTTATAGGTTTAGTATAGTAAATTTTATTTTAGAATTGTAAAATAGTAACACACTGTTATTTAACATACTTTGCAAAAAAGGATCTTTTTGCAAATATTTTGGCGCTTTCGCACATAGTTTCCTTTTAAGCATCGATAAACTCATTTCGGGTACCCCCACCTCTTATTGTTATGAAATGAATTGGGAGGGATAGTTTTAATTTTGTTCGTTTATTACTTCATGTGGGGTTAGGTTAGGTTATATAAGGTTCTGGGTAAATTGTAGGGTTAGGTCACCGTATGTATAAGCCCCGCAGTCGCCTTTACTTTAATTAATTTCAATAATGAAAGAGGGGTTATAGTACTCAACAGGCTTTATGTGTGATATCACAATTATATTTACCTAAAGTTTTCTCATAAGCTAAAAGATTTATATTTGGAATAGAAAATCGCAGTATCCTTAACAAGCGCAGCAATTACACGAAAGTACATTGTTTATAAAAGAAAAGAAGAAAGATTGGACGTTGGTCGCAAATACAAACACTTTGAATCCATTGCATTAGAGTAAATGAAATGGAATTATCGGGAGGTGTCGGGCTTGAGTCTGGACCACAATGCGTCATACAAGTGACGTTAAAAATAGTACCTTTTGCTGCTATGTTTGGAAAGTAAACAAACAGTAATAGTAGGAGATATAAATTAGCACATAAACAGGCGCAACTCATTAACATGTCTATACTTCCAGACAAAGGCTAGTATCATAGATTAAGATTCCCCCCCCCCCCTCAAAATTATTATCAAAATAAGTTACTACAATTCGCTCTACATTAAAAATCCGTTACCTTGAAAATCAATAGGAAGTGACATAAAGTTATTTTTACATATTTCTTTTACTTTCCTAAATTGTGCACAGTAGGGGTATCTATTACTTTGCAAAAATATGCTAAAATAAAAAGCTTTAAAAAATTGGCAAAATTTTAGCTTAGATTTCAGTAAGAAAGAAGGTGCATTATGTTTCAAAGTAAACAATTTCTTTTATTTGAACCTTTAAGTTCTGCTAGTTAATGATTAATTTAATACTAGCAGATGCATCTAGGTGATATCATCTAGGAGCTTTATATTCGAAGCTAGGTGAAAGGAAAGCAGAAAAATAGCATAAAACCAACCTAAGACTGAAATTTAAATATTAAATAGCCTAAAACTATCCCGGGGCCTATGTGAAGCTTCCATTAAAAGAGAACTCAATTGGTTTAGTATTTATAGAAATCTCAAGCTACAGACAAAAAAATCAGTACTTTATGTAATAGATATGATATACGTGTAATGTAAACAATGTTTGGACTTACAAGCACATGATTGAATGTTCTGTTAGAGTTAGTTGTCTATCTAACTATAACATTTTAGACTTCATAAATCTCTCTTGAAAGTTATTTCTGAGAAAAACTCTATGTTGTAAAATCTAAAGATGTGCATCCCTTTCAGAGAAAATTTAGAGGAGATTAAATTCCTATTCATAGTCCTAGTGTTTTATTGTCGTTTAAAAGCTGGATTAAACTAGGATAAAGCCGTGCTTTACAAAAAATAAATACTATATCAAGGCAGTCAATGATATCAAAATATTTTAAAAATTACATTCTGTAAATAATCTCTTTGATTTTTCATAAAACTAGGCGTTAAATCCGTATCTAAAGTAATAGGATGTCTATTTATGTGTCTGTCTTTATGTACTGAAGGATCTCACTAACCGCTCAGCCGTTATATTTATCCTTTACATTGTAGCTTCTGATAGGTTCTGGGATTTTTTTATACCTATTTTAGGGGAGGTTACCTGAAGTCTCCCAAGATAAATAACCCCTTCAACATACTTTCAGTGCCACTAAAGGGTTGCAGGGTATAGCCGCTAGTAATACATAATTGTCATATTTACTGATTACATCATAATATTTGCAATGTTTTTTGCTACAATAAAATTTACTTTTTTTAGTTTGCAGAATGTTTCCCTTCTACAGATTATCTTTTGTTGAAGTAAAATCTCTTCAAATAGAATGCACTTTAAAAAAAATGTGGATACTCTGTATCTAGCTTTAACCTACAAGTTCCAAAGAACATTTTAAGCTAAGTAAAAGCTTTTCTGAAAAGACTAGGCCTATTTAATTTAGAGCAGGAATTAAATAGTTGAAAGGGGTGTGTTTTACTTCTTTTTTTTTGTATGAAAAAAAATTATCTTGATACAATGAAATAGAATGTCTGTCTGTGTGTCAATTGCTTTATATCTTGCTTGCTTCAGAATCGATATGGTTCTCCTTTACAATGAAGCTCATATGAAGCCCCTTGCACTCATGTGCTCATAGAAGCCTCTTAGGTCATTGCCGCTTGAACTTTAATAAACAATTATTTTTTTATGGTTTTATATTTGCTTTGAATAATATTATTTTAGTTTGAACAATTTCTAAACACTATAGTGTTTGTTCAGTGCAAAACTGTTGCCATTATTTCAACTAGAATTCAATCAAGGACAAGATGTAGTTCTCATCTTGTATAAATTCTCAAACATCAGACATAATAGAAACGGTTTTCTTAAAGTGCCCCCTTCCCCTTAAAAAAACTGAAAATAATGGGGGGTGTATTTTTTGTGTGTTTGTGGAATACTTTAGATCAGTTTAGGGTAGGTTATATTAGATCTAGGGTAGCCTTTAAAAACCTTGCTCGCTGGGGAAAGAATTTATTTAATGGCAAGTTTCCCTAGATAGGAGTGCAACATACCCCGCAAAACACGGACCTAAGAAGAAACTTAACTTTAAATCATTTCCGTGTGTCTGTGTTGTAATTTAGGTCTTTTTAGGGTAGGTTATAATGGATTTAAGATAGCTCCTTAGAGTTAGGGCACCATATGTATAAATCCTGCAGGATAGGCATACAGATTTTAACAACTGTGCTTGTTAGGCTCTTTGAGGCAATTCAACCATTTGATATCAAGTTTCCATGAAAAGCACACTACGATAGATATAACGATCACTGAGATCTTTATCTTCATCAAAGGCTGAGAGACAGACAAACAAACACCGTTTTACTTTGTATATCAACATATACGATTTTTTCTGTTTTTTTTTTTTTTGCAAAATTGTTTTTTTTCCTTAAGCAAAATTGCAATTTTTCTTGCAATTTGCACTTTACACTTAACTAGTTGTCAATAGTTCTACCTCATTGATTTTATCAATATCATGGGATAGGTTTAGTTTCAACAATATGCAATATATTTGTTATCTGTATTTAAAATAACTTGTATTAAAACATACTTGTTGTACTTAATTGTTCATAATTTTTACCTTTTCTCCAATTTATTCAAAAAAAAATAACAAAATGTTTAACTTTTTACCCTTTCTTTCTGTGTATTTGTAGCAAAAGATCCGTGTTTTCGATCAAAGTTCCTCTCGAGCACCGAACAACATCCATCTTATATTTTATTGATTGAAAGTAAGGAGGTGGTGGCTGATATAAACATACAATTGTTTTCCTAAATGTCTCTGAAAAATTAGTTATAACTACACCGTTTTTAAAACTTTAAACTATATATCCTTAACCTTGTTCTCTCCTTGTATAAAGATTTTCTAAAAATCAAAACTGCCTTTTCTTATATTTCTCTTTTTAAAGTTTCTCGTATTTACCATTTTTTCCCCCTATATATCCATTCATCTATCTATTATTGATGTTTTGATCATTTAAAATTAGCTTACTCTACCCTCACCTTCTACTTGATGAAGTAATACTGCATTATATTTTCCAGTATGGCTTCGATACCTATCAATGTCCGCTTGATTAGAACCATTTCTCAGCCATAATGAAAAAAAAAACATGTATACCATCGTATTACATACCATTTACAGGAATATTGAAATAAAAATCATAAAATGAATACAAGTTTTGTTAGGCCTTCAAAACTGCTTACAATCTTACTATTTATCATTGTTATATCTGCGGAAAGCTGTCTATTATTCGATGCTATACTAACTATTACGGTTGTTTATAAATTAATGTCGTTAAATGTTGATGTAGCTGCACTACCTATGAACATAATTGTTCTTAATTCTCTATATCTTTAATATTTATAATATTAACCTTCAATATTGCAATATAATTTATTACGCAACGCCAATTTCTGCACAGAACCCAGGGAGGGAGGGAACATTGGGCTGTTTATTATACTAGTCCCCAAAGCCTTCAGTAACATTTTTTTCACTGGCTGAGCAACAAACTTGTTGACTTTTATTGAATATTGATATGTTGGTTAATTTAGTTGAGTGTCTAATTGTAATCTACATGAGGTGTAAATTTGTGTATCATCATCATTTATGTACATAAATTTATCGGCCATTGTCTTATCCCTTGAGATCCCTGTTGGTATTATGCACAACTCCCCCCCCCCCCCCACCTAACTAATCATGCGTAAAACTGTGCAAATTTTGTCTCTAAATTACACACACCTGATACGGTTAATTTGATCAAAAATTAATGATTTTTTAGCAGCGATCCTACTCTATAACTTTGGAGGGAGTGTTTGCTTGTTTCTGTTTATAATAAATATTAGAGAGGCAGGGGACATTAGGCTTTAACGCTAGTCCCCTAAGTTTTATAATAGCGTTTTCTCATTAGTTGGCTTAACAACTTTGGGGACTTTTATTGTCTTATGATTTGCTGGTTCATTAAGTTTGGTGTCAAAACGTTTCAACCAATTATTGTAAGCTACAGAATGGGTAACTTTGTTTATAATCATTGGGGATGTACATCAATTTATCGGCCATTGTCTCATGTCTTTAGATCTATGAGTAAATATATTTCTGTTGTACAATTTTTTTTATTCATCTTTTAATTTTTTTCATTTTCAATATTTTTTATTTATATTTATTTTCTTAAAATTTTGCATAAATTTGGTGTACTAATTTTGTTCTTAATTGTCCTTGTTTAAAAAGTAATCAACTTCACAGGGCGAACCTAAAGAAAAACTTGCCAGTTGTTGCCCCCAAATGTGGACAATTTTTGTGTTGACACCCATTATGATTGCCAGAGGCAATATTATAGTTGCCTCCCACATGCTTATTGCCATAATTAATTGTATAAAATATACTATTGGTCATGGATGTAGAATATTCGTGGATATTTTGACAGGGGAAAAATTGTCGTCAATTTAGGTTGCCAACATGGACATCACGTATTGATTAGCTTGTTCATCCAGTAGGAGAGGAAGGGATGAGATAAAGGGGGTGGATGGGGAAATCGTTATTTTAGCCAGCTACAATTATCTCTTTATTAGCGCACATGATAATCTGGTGTATGATCCAAGTAATAAGAAATCCATTAATGAGTTACTTTTTTACCCCCTCCATAAGGTGGCCACTTATTTTAAATCAGTACACCAAAGTTTTTTTGTAAAAGTATTCTTACATCTAAACTGTATTCGTAGCATAGTTTATTGTTTTTTTTTTATTCTTAAATTATGTTAGTAGTAAAGAATTCATTTAAGACGTATAGTGGGCTATGCTTTCTAGAGAAGCTTCATAAGTAATCGGGTTAGCCTAGAAAGGGGACAAGATCTTACATTGTTGTATCTCTAAACCAAATCTTTCCTAATGATGTGTATGATTATATGGTCAAACGCCCTTTTGACAACCAGCCCTTTGATTGCACGACCTTTATCCAGAAGCACTTATTGTCCATGGTAATTCGCTGCACATGTATTGGGCAAAGGAATTTCCTCTATTCTAATCCTTTATGTCGCCCACCTGACATAGCAGAAGTAGGATCATATTTTTACTTATTTAGTTTTGACAAAATGTTTGGCCGAGCTAAGATTTGAACCAAATGCCTTTCAAAAAATGAGCAAATGCGTTACGTGTAACAACCTTGTATTATATAAAATACGGATATTTATTTTTTAATTTTATGATTAGCTTCTCTTAAAAGCTGAGGTAATTTAGTAAAAAAAACTACGTTAAAAATTACTTTGCAGCTCGTAATGGAATTTTATAATGGGCTTATAGTTATTTAGTTATATGGCTGAACAAGATGTTAGTTTTTTAGTTCCCCGCAGGGGTAGGGATATGTTTTCTCAAAATTATTAATATTCACGTAATTTTGAAAAAAAAATTACAATTTTGTTTTAATTCTAATTTAGTATTTTGTTTATTAAGTTTTGACATTTTACAAGTGTTAATTTTCGTTTGTTCTACCGTTTGATTTAAGAACTTCGCTTATATGGTGTTTGGCATGCTTATTTAATCTAAAATCTTGCTATTACTGATTTAAAATTATCATCATTTTAAAATAAGTATTATCAAACTCGCCTCCTTCTTTCTAATTGTATCTGTTATATAATACATCTGATTTTTATAACATTATTCCCAATCGCCGATTCCCTTATTGCATATCAGATGGATTTTAAAGATTTTCAAGACAGATAGGCATTATAACTCAGACATAGATTAATTTTTTATACGAGTTTTTCTTATTATATTATTGGCTTGCAACATTTTTTTAATTGAAGCTTTTCTATAATTAGGAACGGTCCGTACGTCTGGAACGGATAGCTTTTTTCGTATATCTATTTATGCATGTTGGAATGGTCCTATCGGTTTTAAACATTACATGGTGATTCCTGTAGTATTAATACGATTTAGAAAACGTAGAAACTCTATAAGCGTTACAAGAATGTCCGTATGACCATTTTAAACATGTTGTTTTTTAACTTTTTTAACAATTACTTTTCAAGTGATAATAATCAGATTGATCTGATTTGTTTAATACTGATTCCTAAAACAACAACAATGCTATAAGCGAAGTATCTCTATAATCAAGCACCAATAATGTAAATTTGTCCTCAATCAGTATCCTGTATTTATTCAGTTTTTAACAAATTTACTTGCAAAGCTACCCTAGACATCTAATATTTCGTTCAAAAAAAGCTTGAATCTAAAACTTAAAAATTTCTTTCAAAAAGTTTTTGTTGGCCTTTTAATCATACTGATATTAAGTGTCGTGCACTGGGTTTTGTCAGAGTGATGTATTTCTTGACAGGGTTGAAAATGGCAAATGCATATTACTAAGTTTAAGGTGGTACTTGACACCCCCTTCCACATACTTACTTTGCTATTTATATACTTTTTTAAATACAGAATCATGAGAACAATAATTTTAAAGTAGGCTTTGCATTGGTCGTGCGGGGAGAGGGGTCACTTTAAAGGATAGACATCGCTTAAGAAAAAACACCACAAAAAAAGTGAATAAACTAATCTATTTATAACTAATTTTGGAAAGGGTACTCCCACCCCCAAAGAAATTGCCTCTGGAAAAAAATATCCTTCATCCAACAAAAAAAATCTTTAATCTAAAATTAGTAAAGTAGCTGTAAAGTCGAATGATTTGATAGACTTAATATGATGTCAAAAAGCTTCGCTTAAAAAAAACTCTCCTATTATATAAAGTAGTAAGCATTTTTTATCTGTAGTGAATCTAACTAACCGCTGAACCGATATGGTTCTCCTTTACAGTGAAGCTTTTTTCGGTCCAGGAAAGGTTTTTAACTATTTTGTGGAAGGGTTCTCCACCCTCCCGATAAAAAATGACTTTGTTTATAGTTTTTTTTATAAAACTCAAATTGAAAAGGGGGAGGTTCGACTTTTCCTCCATTCACCGTAAGTGCCCCTAGAGGATTCTAGGTGTGAAGCCGCTAGTTGAAATATAAAGAGCGAGATCGCTACTACTACAAAAGAATAATACAATGAACAAATAAGATAAAGGATCAGGTTCAGTTCACGGTAAATTGTTCCTGGGATTGGTTATCTCCTGAATACTAAGAATTTTAAAGGCTGCTAGCGGCCGAACTGCTGGCATATATATTGAACATATATATAAATGCACAAAAATCTTATTTTACGCTTGTTTTCTTCATTAAAGCTTTCCCTGTGCATAATTGGATCTTGGCTTTTTCAAATTTTATTTAGAGGCTTTCTTATTCTACTTATAAGAATGTGCGGGTATAACATGTACTTTTAGCCGTTTGGAGATAAACACTTAGGAACATTTTACCGTGAACTGCACCAGAACCAAAATAAAATATAAGAAATATTTAAGATATTTTATTTCCCGCGCCCAGCCAAATATTATTCCAGATTTTAGTCTGACAAAAACATACAAAAGTGGCCATTTTCCTTAAAGTATGAAATAGCCTAAAAAAAACTATAAATGCAATGACATAATAAAGTCACAAAAGGGATACATGTCACTAACGTCGGTCTGTTTGCCTGTCTGTAATGCTACTTTTTTTAATATTGCAAATTTTCACCGTATATTTTTAAATCTTAATTGTTACAGAATACTGAGTTACGAAAAAAGGATATTTAATATTGTTTTTAAAATGAGAAATTAATTTAAAAGGAACTAGAAAAATACACGAGAAATACGAGGCTTTTTTAAAAGATATAACACTATTCTTCCTGTTCGCAAAACAAATGGACAGAAAATAGACAAACACACATAGCAATATTTAAAACGATTAAGCTAATATTGCTTGATGCACTTCTACAAGAGATGCGATTGATAATGAAGATTTTTTCTTTGAAATATATATCGTTAGGAAGCATCAGTAGTTACTAATGATAAATGTTATTATTGAGATAGATTTATAACTGTTGAAAGTGAAAGCAATGTATAGAGTAGCAAAGATCTAAAGAGAGGGCAATTTTTGTGGCCAAAGAAAGGTTTAAGAGATATTGTATAGCAAAAAGTGAGCTAACCAAAGAATAACGTTTTATACACTTTTTATTTCATCTTTACACACATGTAATTCTAGTCGTGTTCATACAAAATAATTTATAAAGTATTGTGGAATAGATATAGAATATGTGAATAGTGTGAGATATTACTGACCAATTAATGAAGACTATATTATCAATTGTAAAGTGACGACCAAAAGTTCCCTGTCACAATATCCACGTATTCTATACGTATTATAATCCGGAAAACCAAAAAAGTAAACCATGAAAAAATATATATATTTAGAAATATACATTCATCAGTTCAGTATAAGCGAACAAATTGACATGACAACATGTTACCAGCAAATAGTTGAAGAAAATCTTGTGTTTTGTATCAACATCCCTGATTTAAAAACAAACAGACACACTCCCCTCCATAGATTTAGTTCTAGGCAATAGGGTTAAGCTATTATGCAGGGTTGAAGGGGACTTTGGGCAATTAATTCCACTGGTACCAAAAGTTGAATAACCACATTATTTCATTTCTTGACTTAAAACTTTGGGTACTTTTTCTAAATTTCGACTGACTAGTAGTGCCCAAACGCTTTAACCAATAATTTTAATCTACAGAGTAGGTAATCTTAATTTTCTTCATTGGGAATGTACATACATTTTTGTTCATTGTCTTATCCCTTAATATCTCTGCTAGTCTGTTATATTACTGTATTATAGTTTATTGATCTATTTAAAGTAAATTTTATTAACATATTGTTATCGCGCTTTTAATAGGCAAAATCATACTTGTTTATTACTTTTTATTTTGATTGGTCTGAGTTTGACATGGTCTAGAATCTCAAAATTTTGACCCAAAACTTTGAATACTTTTTGTGACCAAAAATCAAACAGTATTGTTTCATGATTAAATTTGTTAAACTTTTTATCCCGGGACCTTTTGTTATAAAACATTAACAAGTTTAAAATATAATCTTATTTGTTTACAAAATTAATATTTTGTTTTGTAAGTGGATTTAGATAAATAGATGAACAGACAGACAGACTTCCAGTTGGACAGACAATGAGATAGACAGACATCCAGTCGGAGCGCCAGTGAGAAAGACAGACATCCAGTCGGACAGACAGTGAGAAAGATAGACGTCCAGTTGGACAGACAATGAGATAGACATACATCCAGTCGGACAGACAATGCGATAGACAGTCATCCTGTCGGACAGCCAGTGAAAAAGAAAGACAGATATAAATGTATATTATGACAAGTTGGACAGTTGTTAAGACAGACAAACAGTTTAATAGAGAGACGACGTAATTGACAGACAGCTTAACAGACAGACAGCATGACAAAAGGACAGACAGATATACAGCTGTGATGGCAAGCCGACAGCTTTACATACAGACAGACGGCTTTAGAGACAGACAGACAGACATATTCATAAATTTATACTCAGACCCGTAAATTAACAAAAAAAAATCTTAATCCATAATTATCAAATCCATTGTATTTGTTTTAGATTTAAAATGTTTCACAAAAGTACGCAAAAAGGATAAAAAGCCCAGTTTAGAAACAAGGACGATAACCTGTCCAAAGAAGCATACACAAAAATCATAGTTTGGAGGAATCAAATAATATTTAAGAATGTTTTGATAGGTTAATTGATGACAATTTGATCTTCTGAATACTTGTAATTTTTGTATATTGTAATTTTTCAATATACGATACGCGGAAAGCTGTCTGTAATAATGGTCATAGAATATGTGGATAATGTAAGAGATTCTCAAAAACTCTGATAAAAATATTCTTCCAGCTGGCTAATACAACGTTACGCCCTTCCTACCCTTTCTTAAAACATTACCCCCTCCTGCCTGAAAATGAATGAATATATGAAATATATGAGGACATTATTAGCACCATAAATTGAAGACAAAATTCTCCTGACACAATATCCACTTAAAATATATCCATCTATGTATGCTAAAAATAAGTATTCTTACTTTGATGTTGAAGTGTCTTGTCATTTTGCTTGTTCAAAATCTAAGTTTTAAAGAACACGCTGTGCGGGATGAAAGAGACCATAAGAATTTTGAGATTTGACCATATCATAAAAACTTTAAACAATTGAAAATGGTGAGTGAATTCAGAATAAGGGATCAATATTCCAAATAGTTATTCATCGCAAAAAATGCTTATTCATCTAATTTTTGTGCAACAATTCCTAGTACAACAAGGTGCAATAATTGAAGTGAATTATTTCTATAATCAAGTTCTAAAATATAAGTATGTTCTTAAACAGTATCCTGTATTTACACAGTTTTGTATCGACTTATTAGTTGATCTTCTTTTTAGGTTCTAATATTAAAGTATAAATGTTCGTTTGTCCTATCGTCTGATTTTAGAGCTTTTATTGCAGCTGTCATCCTTTTTTAACTTTTAACTGCTATGTTCATTGTTCATAGCACAAAAGACTGAAAAATAAAATAGAATAAATAATAACGAATTTTAATACGACTTGTTTATACATGTCCATATTCCCTAAAAGAACAAAATGTAGTAAGATTAAAATTCATACAAGAAGCAAAAACTTGTCCAAATTAAAATGGAATTTTATTATTTGACTTCAAATTTGCGTCAGTCTGACATAAAGACAGTTAACTTTTTGGACATTTTATTAATGTTTAATTTAAGAAAGGGAGAAAACAATGTTGGTTAAAAAACCCTTACCCCTTAAGTGATCCTTACCTCCTCATTTTTCTAGTAGAATTATAGAGTAAAACGTAACAAGATGTTTGTCTGCCTTGTGCATGTGCCTGCTGTAAAGGATCTAGGTAACTGCTAAGCTGAAATGGTTCTATTTTACAGTAAAGCTTCTAATAGGTCTAGGGGAAGTTTATATCTATTTTTAGAAATGCCCCCCCCCCCCCCTATTTTTTACTTTAGGGGCGTAGTCAATTGTTTTTAATAAAGCAGGAAACCGATAGTCTTTTAACATGCAGTCATATTAGCTGATTTACTAGATATTTGTGTCGACATTATATCACAAGTGGCAAACATCAATGAAAAGTAAATGAAAATAATCAATCGTAATTTATTTTTAATTCGTATCTAAATTTCAACATAATAAAGCATAAACATTCCTGGCAAATTAATTGAAATTTTAACTGAATTACATGTTATATCAATCACTGAAATAAATAAATGGATAGTTAAACTGACTCTCTTTATAATAACGATGTCACTCAATAAATCTCATATGTCCGTATGTATGTCTGTCCACTTTACGCAACCGTTAAAAAATGTAGCATAATAATAATATATGAGAATGCCTTGACCAATATAAACAGAAGGAATGCAATACCATGTAAGGTAAATATTTTTAGGTTAAGGTCATGTAATCAAAGTGTTGGTTTACTAAAATTACTGGGTGAGATAATAAGGTGCAAGGTGGTCAGAATTCCGAGAATGTACGCAAATTTAAAAAGTACAAACCACATAGGCAACTAACCACTAAATTATCTTCTACAAGTTTATAAGAAATATTTGGTCTTAAAACCCCCTTACTTTTAAATATTGCATAAATAAACCTTTTATAAGTAAAACTCTAGAAATACCCATGTACTAAATCGGACCATGAATTTGCCTGCTATAAATAGTAAACAAATATATTGCATAAAATTAAATAAACTTAATTCAGTCTAAAAGGCATAGCAATTCTATAATGGTTTTTGTTTTTGTCTGTAGATTAAGATTTCGATAACTACTTCTCCTATTAAGTTATCCGTTTTAGGCTATTTTATTTTTAGATTGGTATGGTTTTAGGCTATTTTCGACCTTTTCTTCCCCTTTGCATGCGGATCCCCTAGATGCTAGGGGCGCAGTCACTATTAAGTATAAATTTACCTATCAATAGTTCTGTGAAATGTAATGTTATTTAAATTTGATTGATTTATTAAATAAAATAATAATAACATATGACGAATGACACATAAATATTTATAATTGATATTATTAATCAAATACCACATAGTTGTGATATTTATAGATTGGTTATTTGTTGGTGTTCTAACAATCCATTGAATGTTTATTTTAGCTAACTGAAAAACTTTTAGTTTTTGGACATTGTACGTATAATAATTTTTCCTTCATTCGTTGGTACTTTTTAAGAATTGATTGCTTGTTAAACTAGAAGTGTCCAAACTTTTTCACCTTTAATTTCAAAATACAGAAATGTTAACTTTATCTATCATAAGTGGGGATGGACAAATTTTGACGAAACCCACGTCATTATGACATTTACTTCCCCCCTTTTTAATATTGATGTTTGTGTATGGTTCTGCGTCAAGTCACATAACTTTTTAATTTTTCCTTAAAATACTTATAACTATATCCTTACATAAAAGTAGTAGAATGTCTCTTTGTCTATCTGGTGGGTGTGTGTCTGTGTGTACCGATGGATCTCGTTAACTGCTGAATTAATATGGTTCTCCTTTTCAGTGAAGCGTCTCATTGGTCCAGGGATGGCACCTAACCATTTTTTTTTTGGGGGGGGGGGGTACCACACCCTTCCAATAACGAAACCCTCCAAAAGATCTGCTGGTTTGTAAATAGTAAAAGTATACTGTGAAGTTATAATCATTGATATCCGTATTTTTCAAATAATCAAATTTGGTTTTATGTTTAGTATATCATTCATATACATTTATTTTGATAATGATCTTCAAGATATCTTACAGTAATTGTACATCTTATTTTGGTTTTATGTTCAGTATATGTTCAGTGTACTTTATCTGACAGACATTTTATTAGTGAATAATTATTAATAGGACATATAGAATAAAAATCAGAAATGCGTGCATATAAAGCTCTGATAATATATGTTTACCTATTGGGGGAAGGAGGTTTACTTGCCCTCCTAGATTTACATACGTCTAAATATTTTTTGTGTTGGAGTGGGGGGGGGGGGGGATTGCACCTTGTGACTTTCCCCTCCCCCTTGTATAAGAGTTGATATACAAATTTTGAAATAGCTGTTACTACTGTATCAGAGCAGCTGTATAAAACTTGAAATATACCATTAAGACCAAATTAATATATTTCATATGAATGATCAGTCAATTTTAAAATTAATTAATTAATAAATAAAACAAATGTATGCAGTAAAGCAAAGTTTTTACACATATAGATAATAGCTAAATCGTTATATTATTACTTGGATGTTGCACCAGATTTTTAAGTATACGCAGCTGGCTAAAATTACGGTTCCCTCTATCCACCCCCTTTACCCAATCTCCTCCCCTCCTACAGGATAAACGAACTGCCAAATGAATGAGTTCCATAATATATTAGCAACCTAAATTGACGACAAATTTTCCCACTCCAATATATCCACTTATTCTGTTTAAATTTAAAACTAATATGGATTTTAAGTCAAAATTGAAAATAGGATGTAAGAGGTGGATAGCTTTCTGTTTGATTGTTTATTACTTTAGGTAGCCTCACATTGGAAGAGAAAAAAACACAACTCCACCCCTATTTTCAATCAACATAAAAAGTAGGGGGGGGGGTCAGTGCTTGGCATGTACTTTGTGGGAAAGCACCGCAAATTTTTGTATATACAATTCATTCATCCATTAAATTTAAAAATTGTAATTATTCATCAAGTCAAACTTTGTAATTGAAAACTACGTATTTGTTGTGTTTTAAGACATTTTTCTGGTATAGCTTTACAATCAAATATCGAATGAGCCCCTAGCATCTAGGGGCCATTTTGTTTCGAGGGGTAATGACTAAGGAGGACAGAAAAATAGCCTTAATCTATCCCAAGACATAAGTTGAAGATGAAATAGCTAATGGAACTCTATCCCGTAACCAATGTAAAGCTTCCTTGAAATGAATGACTCAATCGGTTCAGTAGTTATTGAAATCTTAGCTACAGACAAAACAACTTTACTACTTTATAAGATAGGATTGTCCACGGATGGGATTGGAAGATAAAAATATTATCTCATTTCTTAATAAAGGCTACGCATCTATTTTCAGCATTCCAAACTCAGCTGCGCTACTTTTTTATGTGTTTCATCCTTGTTTATTGTTTACTTGCAACAAATAAAGCCTAGAGCAAATACTATCAGTATTCCAAATTTAGCTGCGCTACTTATTAATGTGTTTCTTCCTTGTTTATTGTTTACTTGCAACAAATAAAGCCTAGAGCAAATACTATCAGTATTCTTAAATCAGCTACGCTACTTATTAATGTGTTTCATCCTTGTTTATTGTTTACTTGCAACAAATAAAGCCTACAGCAAATAAATATATTTTATACCTAATACAGTTAAGAGGTATAACACATTGTTATTAGCTTTAAAAGTTTTAAAATCAAACATTGATATCATACATTGAAACATATACAAGGTATATAGACGCTTTCACTCAAAATTCCTTGTTGAGATATAAAAACTCCTCTTCCCCTTATTTTGAAGTAAATTTACTAATAATTTGAAATAAAGGGGGTTAGTTTTTAATTTGTTGAATTGGTAACTAGGTAGCCCTGCAGAGTTAGTACACGGCAGCTGTAGGCCCGAAGGGTTAGGCGGGGCTTCAACAGGTGTTAGGTAGAGGGTCTCCCGTCCCATTTTTTCATATTTTTTTCAAAAATAAGGAGGAGAGGTTTTTCAGGGCTCGATAGACACTTTTTGATGTTGCCAATATAACCATCTAAATGCCTTCTTAATCTACAAAAATAAATATTTAAAACTAACAGGGGTAACCTTTTAAAGACAGAAGAACGATTTTCATCCACCCATCTGTAAAGAACTTGTTACTTAACTTCCGTATATCATATGGAACCAGGGAAAAATGGAAAAGTAGTTCATATCAAACTTTTATACAATCAATATTTTATACAAAAGTGATTCCAACAGCTGCATTGTCAGATGCGTAACATTAAGAGAAAGAGAAAAGTGTAGAGAAAAAAATATAAGCATTTTAATAAAAACATGCCTACAAATGTCGTATGATCAAAGAGCAGTCTGGTTGGAGGGTTCTTTAACGATTGAACAAACATTTTCTACCTTCAATCAAATTATCCATTTTTTCTCTCCATTAACATATCCCTTATGCGTGCAAGGAACCAAATAATTGTGGCTGTCAACAACAAAATAATAAATAGATAAAAATACAATATTGTCTTTAAAAATTACAATTTTCTTGTGTTTTAAGACTTCCATAGTATCGCAGCTGAAAAGATTAAATAACTTAATTACAAAGGCGTACTCTATATAAAAGTAACTGTATGTCTGTGTTTTTGTGTCTGTGCCGAAGAATCTCGCTAACCGCTGAACCAACCCTAAGAAGGTTAAAACTATTATTGAAAAAAGTGCCATAAGTCGTAGGGGCGATGCCGCTATCTATAATACAAAGTAGCTTGATGTTTGTCCGTCTGTCCGTCTGAAGCTTAAGATCTCGGTAACCACTGAACCGATCGGATTCTACTCTTCAGGGTATATACCTATTGGTCCTGTGGTGGTTTTAAGCTATTTTCTTGGGGGAGTGGGACCCCCGAACCCCCGAAAAAATAAAATCCCCTCCTCAAAAAAAAATTGGGGGGGGGGGAGTATGGTTCGGGGCACCCAAATTTAAAAAAAAAAAATTTTTAAACTACCTCATGGGGCAAAGGCCCTAGAGGCTAGGGGCGAAGTCTTTTTTAAAGTATACATAATAAAATGAAACGTAATTTTTTTACTTTAAATTGATTATTAGTCGACTTTTAACAACGGTCCAAAGTATGAAAAAGACGTATAGGGATTAATAAAGAGTATCTTTGCTTCTAAAACCTCTCAATTATAGATATTGAAAGATATTAGCTTATTGTTTGATTATTATATATTTTAATGGTATATATTTAATTGTAATTATGATGTCTATATATTTTAGAACAATATACTTCCTATATTGATCGGAAAAGTGCATTTAACAAGTACAAATGTATTCACAAAAAGCACAAGTTAGAATCGCCCAACCAATTCGAACTTAGCGTGATGATAAATAGTCAGCGATCTAAAGGGATAAGACAATGACCGATAAATTAAAGCACATCCCCAATAATGATATACAAAATACCCCTTCTGTTGATTAAAATTAGTTGTTCAAACGTTTGGACACTCAACTTAATAAACCAACCAATCAAAATTCAAAAGTCCCCAAAGTTGTTAGGTCAACGAATAAGAAAATATTATTATAAAACTTTTGGGACTAGTGAAATGAACAACCCAAAGTCTCCTCCCTCCCAGATAAATACTACATTAAAAGTTAGAATTGCCATATCAATTTTAAACTTTTCATGATTAAATCAATTAATATATCCTGATTTGTTGAGCTCCACTTTTATGGATGTATCATCCTTGTTCAAATTGAAAACAATTTGAAAGGTGCTAAAATTTTATTTTTGAGTTAATTCTAAAAACTGATTGCGTCGATTTTTTTTTCTTTGTTTGAATAAAAAGAAAATCTTCCCACTATTTAACTCCTTGTTAAAAGCTAAGCCTCTCTATAACTAAGTTCTGTCGGTATGTCCGACATTCTAAGTGAAGTAATACGCTTACCAAGGTGTTTGCCAGGGAAAATAAATTTAAAGGAGGCGTGACGTGTTTTTGTCTTGAACTCTCCCTTGGCTGTATTATGGGGTTGAATCAGGGGCGTGTAGACCATTAAGAAGTGGGTGTAGGAGAGTTAGTTATTGAGAAGATCTGCTTTTAACCTGGAGTGCTCCACCTTCCTTAATTTTGCCAATGGGGTGGATACACCCCTCTTCAGTACTCTGGTCTTATTTCTAATAACTTTTTTTCATTTTAAAACTGTTAAAATATACTTTTTTCATTCCATACATTATTTAACTTATAGCAGGCTGTAAATCTAACATGATTATATTTCTTTTCATGTAAATTTCATATTCAATAGTGAAAGTACCTTTTCTAAAAAAGTTTTAAACCTTCCCTGGGCCTATAAAAAGCTTAACTCTTAAGGAAAACCTTATCGGTCCATCGGCTGACGAGATCTTGAGGTACACACAGACAGATATCCTTTTACTTTTTAGTTAGGACTACTTTTGCTATTGTCCATAGTTATCCTTGTTACCGTAGAATTCTGAAAATTCTAAAATATTTGTTTGAAAAATGAAATAAAGAACTAGAATTAGAAAAGTTCATCTGAAAACACTCATCAAAATTTTGTGTTGTGAACAGGGATCTTAAGGGACAAGACAATGTAGTATAGATTGATTTATATTCCAAATATGATAAACAAAATTAATTGTTGTTTAGATTCAATTATTGGTAGAAATGTTTAGACAATGTTAGTGTGTATATGCAAAGCAAGATTTCATAAAAGTACCAAAAGTTTTTTAAAATTAAAAATTTTGAATCCCATGTCCCCTTCCTCCCTCCCTCCCTGGTAGTTTATGATAAATGTTCCGGTCTAATAATTGTGGTAGGAGAGTCAATAATAATTGTCAAGGTTCTTTTTCAACAAGGCTCAGCACCTATGCCAACGCCACAAAAATTAGCTTGTTTGTCTGTCAAAAAATACTGAATGAGCAGATTGGCTTGTGCAGAGGGAAAAAGAGACTCAAAAATCAGCCATGTGGCGTCATAAAAATGAGGGAGATGATAAGGAGGTGGAAAAGAAAACCCCTAAAAGAGAGATTGATAATCACTCATTTTTTTTTGTCACTTTGTCCATCTACTGCCTTGTTAAATAGCAGGCGGTTTAGACAATGACTTAAACGTCGAATATGTCATAGGTGACTGAAGTGCTACTGCCGAACATTATTTTTTTTCATACCATTGTTCTTTCAAAAATTGTGTTTGTCTTTCTAGATTTTTGTACCAATTTGGACTTTTTTGCTTTATGCATATATAATCAGAGATTTTAAGATCCTTATTTATATAAAGAAAGCTTTTTCAACAATTGAAAAAAATCATCTTTAAATTTTTTTTTTTTTAAATCTAAAATATAAAATAATCATATAAGAAAGGTACATAAATCTAAAAAAAAAATAATTATTGTATGAACTTTTTGAAAGCGTGTAAAACAGGACATTGAACATCATATTTTAATCATATTTTAATAGAATAGATTTAACAGCCACGGAAACCGTTTACAGTAGCAAAGTTATTCTATAATTGTCTATCCACCCGTACGCAAGTCAAAAGATTATTTTGTAAACTATATTTCATCTCTGTCCTAGAGGGACACTAACATAGTAGCCATATATCCTGATTTTAACAAACAAGTTTATTTTATCAACCAAAGCCCTATCTCTGTCCTAGAGGGACATACTAACATAGTAGCCATATATCCTGATTTTAACAAACAAGTTTATTTTATCAACCAAAGCCCTATCTCTGTCCTAGAGAGACATACTAACATAGTAGCCATATATCCTGATTTTAACAAACAAGTTTATTTTATCAACCAAAGCCCTATCTCTTTCCTAGAGAGACATACTAACATAGTAGCCATATATCCTGATTTTAACAAACAAGTTTATTTTATCAACCAAAGCCCTATCTCTGTCCTAGAGAGACATACTAACATAGTAGCCATATATCCTGATTTTAACAAACAAGTTTATTTTATCAACCATAGCCCTATCTCTGTCCTAGAGACACACTAACATAGTATCCATATATCCTGATTTTAACAAACAAGTTTATTTTATCAACCATAGCCCTATCTCTGTCCTAGGGGGACACACTAACATAGTAGCCATATATCCTGATTTTAACAAACAAGTTTATTTTGAAGCATCATGAAATCATAACTCATATAGTTAGTCATGACTAAAGATTCAGAGATAGGTAAATGGAAGATATTATTTTCCATTTTTTAGAAATAAAGACAATTTTCTGTCCATTTGTGTGTCTCTCTCTCTATTGGCGTGTTGAGAAGAATCTCTCTTACCACTGAGAAATAACCCCTGGAAAAAATTACCCCCCTCCCCCCTTTCTAAACCTTTTTAAAAGCGAAGCTTTTCTATAATTAGGGTCGGTCCGTACGTCCGTCCGTCCGTCTGTCCGTACGTCCGTCACGGATAGCTTTTTTCGTTAATTTAGACATGTTAGAATTGTCCTATCGATTTCAAATTTTGCATGGTGCTTCCTTTAGTAGTTAGGTACGATTTAAAAAGCGTAGCAACTCTATAACCATTACCAAAATGTCCGTACGTCCATTTTAAACATGTAGATTTTTTTACTTTTTTAAATAGCTTTTTTCGTTAATTTAGGTTTGTTAGAATTGTTCTATCGAATTCAATTTTTGCATGGTGATTCCTGTAATAGTTAGGTACGAGTTAGAAAGCGTAGCAACTCTATAATCATTACCAGATTGTCCGTACGTCCATTTTAAACATGTTGATTTTTTTACATTTTTAACAACAAATTTGTATGTGACCTAATTATCCGATTGGTCTGATTTTTGGTATACTGATTCCTGGGACAACAAAGTACAATATTATAAGCGAAGCAACTCTGTAATCAAGTCCTAAAAAAGTAAGTATGTACATAATCATTATCCTATATCAAGCAGTTTTTCAACAAATTTACTTACAATTTTGCTTTGACTTTTTATACAAGTGTTAATGTCCGTTTGTCCTACCGTTTCATAGCTTCGCTTTTATGGATGTTGTCATCCTTGTTTTTATTAAATTATTATGGAGTTTCAAAAAGTGTTTCATCCTTCATTCATTACAGTGCAGTGGTAAGTTTTTTTTTTTTACTAAGGCCTCAAAAATCGCTGAGCTGATTGAATTCTCCATTTAAAATGAGCTTCACATAGGTTCGAGGATGAATTTAGGCTATTTCATTTTTTAAATTCTAGACTATGATCGAATTGTTTATATTTTTTTTAATGAGATACCCTAGAAGCTAGACGCCATTTTCTATCGTCTATAAATCATTTTTAGCCAATATACATTTCCCGTTTGTTCTGAAATGACTCATTGGCTTGTTTTTTCCATGCTTAATGCCAATTTCAGAATTGGTGGATTTTTTGGGCATTTTGTAGTTCAGAGAATTATTTAATACACCTATTTCTCTTTGTTCGCAAAATTCAGGATTGATATTTGGCCATGGCTGTTATTGGTTTATTGAAAATCTCATTATATTAAGTAGTAAGTTTTTATTGTCTATAGCTTAAGATTTCAATAGCTAATTAACCAATGCACATAGGGGCAACCAGGGGATTTTATTCACCACCCCCAAATCAAGTTTTAATCATTCTATGAGTATTATTATTTCCATATTACATCAGATTTCAAAGGAATCATAAAATTACGCTTTTTAAGTAAGCTTTCTAATGCCTGGAACTTAAGAAATGCAAAAAATTTCTTACAGAAAAAGGCATATTTTGTGTGTTTCACCAACAATTTTAAAAGTATTATAAAATCTCTTAGAATTAACGTAATTAGACAAAATAACTTTTGTTGAGTCATGCATTACATGTATATTGAGAATATAAAAGAAAAAAGCACAAATTGAAGATATTAGTCCTACATAATTCTAGTTGAAGTCAAGATTTTAGTTTATTTTTGTTTGTTTTAAAATCAACACTTAAGTAGACAGTATCAGGAAACATGTTTTCACCGGGTGCCACCGGCTAAAAAAGCGATATTTGATTACCAAAAGACATATTATGATCGCCAGTACTAGTTTCATTTTACCCCCCCGCGCCCCCGTAGGGGTTTTTTGCCTGTTTTCTGAAGGTGGGTGCACAAAAACTTTGTAAGAAAATGCTTTTAAAGGCGCTTTTAAAGTCAAAATTTAATAACATAGTTGTTTTATTTCATTAAATCCCTGCTTTATTTTACCTCTAAAATATATGGGTTTTTTCAAGTTTGATATTGCTGCGCTAATTTATTAGATAATTCTTCCTGTCAATATTGTAACAACCCGAAATTAGAATCTTAATAAGGGATATATAATTACTTGCATGTTGCACCATATTTTCTCCAACTAAAATGAAATGGTCTTTCCAGCATGCTAATATAACGATATCCCCTCCCCTCATACTGGACGTAAGAACTGACCAATAAATGAGGACTAAATTAGCAACCTAAATTGACAACAAAATTTACCCAGTTATAATATCCACGTATATTATGTCTATTATTTTAGAGTGTTTAGATAAATTGGAAACACTATAAAAGCTATTCAGTATGTAATTTACTATTAAATTTAAGCATTTGCTCTTTAATTGACCATATTCACAATTGATCACAGTAGATTTTTTGTGCTTCGTTATCTAATGAATTGTAACAACCTTATTGTTTTCCTTAGAGGTTGAGATAGATAGATAGTTGGATGATGGATAGATAGATAGATGGATTGATAGATGGATAGATAGATGGATATATAAATGAATAGATAGATGGATAGATAGATTGATAGATAGATGGATTTTGCAATTTACCACACTAGATAGATGGATAGATGATAGATATTGCACTAAATGGTGGGGAGGGGCTCTTTATGTTCGAAGTTTTAATGTAACTAAATAATTGTTTCTAAGGATTATTACCATTATCAATGATCTAAAGGGATAAGACAAAGGTCAATATAATTGATGTACATTCCCAATTATAAAACACAAAATTACCTCTTGTGTAGATAAAAATTAGTATTCAAAACATTTTAACACACAACTGTAAATCTTTGGCGACTAGCGTTATAAAGTATAAACAGCCAAATGTCCCAAAGGTTAAGTTAATATCCAAATAACGTGGTGTTCTTATAATTAATTGAAATTGGAATTAGCAAGTGTTATGTGTCTGTCTATTGGTAATGCTTTGTTTTTAAATTATGTAATTATTTGGTCTTCATTTTAAAATCTGCAGTTTTATTTAGGAAGGGAGGGGACATTGGGATGTTTGTTACACTAGTCCCCAAAGTTTTAAAATAAAATTTTTATATTTTTTGGCCTAAAAACTTTAGGAAGTTTTATTGATTTTTTATTGCTTGGTTCATTAAGTGTTTAAATATTTTAATTTCTAATTGTAATCTACAGTAATCAATTTCGTAATATAATTTGATGTATCAATACTATGTAGGTATATACAATATACAATGATACATATATTAATCGGTCATTGTTTTGTCCCTTAGATCCCTGTTTGTTAATTAACTCTTAACAGTTGGGCCCCTTGTCGCACATTTATCGGTCGGGGGGGGGGGGGGGGGAGGGGGTTCTTTTTGCAGGTCCCCTGATTGATAATGAATTTCCGACTACAAGTGATTCAAAGTCAATTTTCGCTTACTTCGCTCTTTTATTCAACAACCTTTGTTTTTAGGTCCTTTTTTACTTAAAAATTTCAAAAAGCTGTTATTTTCTTTTTCTTGAAGCTACAAATACAATTTTTTTCAGAAAATGTTTATCTTTATGTAAATTTTATATTTTAAATCTCAAAACATAAATTTTGGCGGCTGCAGCTGTACTTGGCAGCTGCCAGTTGCCGCAGTCGGCGGGTGGCGGGAAAACAGCGGCGGATCTTTAGGAAATTTTAATTCGTTATGTAGACATACAAGAAAAGCTTAAATTTAAAATTTGAAGCCTCTAAGTCAAAAATTGCGGTCATAGGAGGCTTTTAAAGATTTCTAGAGACCTAGAGGATCAGGACCTTCAAGATCATACCTGGAACCTAAAATTGACTTGAATACCTATATTTTACATAAGGGTTTACTACTAGATGATATTTTAGTAAGATAAAAGGCTTTGTTTAAGTCAGATAAAATGTTTTGCTTTTTATCTGGATGAACCTGTCAGGTTTGCTGGCATGCAGTGCCCGCCAGGCTGGGGATATATTTAAAAAATTCCAACTCTCAGTTATGTGGCATAGTCATAGTTAAGAAGTCACTCATTAATAGCCCTCTATCTTTTACACACAGAAAATATGATAGAATTAAACGGAGGGGAGGAAGGGGGGGGGGGGAAACGACCCCCTCCCCCTAACCGTTAAGAGTTAATATACAGATAAACAGTAAACAAGAATCATAATTTCATTATAAATATAGATATTAGTTTATAAAAATTAATGTCAATCATGCCTACATTTATAATGGATTTATTATCACTGAACAAACTTGTAGCTGACTAAAATAAGGATTTCCCATCCACCCCCTTTACACCATCCCCTCCCCTTCTACCGAAATGAATTCCCAGGCCCAAACAACCCCTAATTTGACACTTTGAACACTAAAATCGGACTACAAAACTGGTTTTAATCTTATGATTGTACATTTTTATATTCGTAGAAAGCGGTTTATAATACGATATTAGACATAGTTTTTTCGTATGGATGAGAACCGGTTCCTATCTACCGGATTCGAATGAATACGAGAAACAATATTCTTAATAAAAATTATGAATTTGATTTTCCTTAGAATTTAATGAATATTATAGTAAAAAGTTTGATTTGTATATTTTCATAAATTGTTAAGCGGCACACTTTTAAGTTTTCAAGGATAAAGGGAAAGCCTTGTTGTACAAAATAATGATTTGTATTTCAAACTTATGATAAGGTTAGTTCCAAATATAAAGTAATTACCTGGTTCTTTCCTTCAAAGTGCCATGCGAGCACAGAAACCCCATCATTATTTTTAATTTAAATTTAAATTAAAGTAGGTATTTCTTTCATTGTTGATCCTGCATGACCTATACCTGAGATGTCTTAACCCAGCAGGGCTACTTGTACCCAATGTTTGCTAACCAAACCTTGTCTAAGGAATGTGAGGGGTTTCTTTGCTCGGCTAGAATCTTTGTGGGAATCCATAGGATATACAAATGCATCTCAAGTTGATTTATCCACATCAAGAAATGTTGAATACAAGATAAAAGAAATTATATAAACCATATTACGTACTCTTTATTATTTATCTATTATCTATGATTCTATTTGCTACATATATGCTTCTCGTAAAATGGAGATTATCATCCTTAACTCAATAGATAGCTCGTTTACGTATTCTGTTATCCTTTCAAGTTTTGTTTTGTTAGAGATAAAAGAATTTGTTTTTCTTACCGAAAAACACACACACATACATACATAATCATTTTCTAATCATCACGACAGAAAAAGTATATTCGAAAAAGTTAATCTCATACTATGAGCAAAATTGTAAGTAAATTTGTTGAAAAACTGCTTAATACAGGATAATGTTTATGGACATACTTATTTTTAGGACTTGATTATAGAGTTGTTTCGCTTATAATATTGTACTTTTTTGTCCTAGAAATCAGTAAACCAAAAATCAGATAAATCGGATAATTAGATCACATAAAAATTTGTTGTTAAAAAAGTGAACAAAATCAAGATGCTTAAAATGGACGTACGGATATTCTGGTAACGATTATAGAGATGCTACGTTTTCTAAATTGTACCTAACTACTACAGGGATCACCATGCAAAGTTTGAAATCGATAGGACAATTCTAACACTATAAGTTTCTAGGAGGCTGGTAGATCTGGACTTACAGGAACGCATTGGAATCTAAACTTCACCCACTTTTTTATACTAATACATGTTTAACGTTCAGTCTTGTTCAGTGTTTTCAAATAAATATCAAAGATCTTAATAAATGATATATTATTGTGCGATACCAATGATGATAGACAAAATTTCCCTATTGTAGATTAAAACTATTGAATGATAAGTTTAACCAACTAAATCAAAAAAGCAAACAATAAAAATTGAATATAAGTACCAAACGAATAGGTGGCTCTAACTTGGGGAAGAATGGATGGACGAATCGACTATGGATATTGTCAAGGGCGCCAAAGCTTTTTCATTGGGGGGGGGGGGAGGGGATGTCCTTTATATCATATAGACAAGGACGTCCAAGCTTTTAATTTTTTTCTTTGATGTTGTGATACTTATTTATATTTTCTTTGGTCAATGCCACCTTAAGTAAATAAATAGAAAACGAACGTCTTCCTGCCTTTATTAAATAAGGGTGCATACATAAATATAGAATAATATTATAATTATTGTATAAATAATGCATAATCAAAACCCCTTAACATGTAACTTTAATGCAATAGGGAGTGGACAATGGGTTGTTTATTACACAAGTCACTAAAGTTGTATATTTACGTTTTCTTATTCGTTGGCGTAACAACTATGGAGACTTTTCTTGAATTTTTATTAGTTCGTTCATTATATTCAGTGTTTAAATATTTGAACCACTATTTATTATCTACAGAAGAGCACTTCTTACTTCCTTATACAAAAATATCACGCATGAACGGAAAAAGCCTAAAAACTATCCTAAATTATAAAAAATACATTAAGAAATGATTGTGTGTTGAAAAAAAATATTTTTTCCAACAATTGAAAGAGATTTTTATATTTTTCTTATCGTCTATGGTGAAGCCATGGCTGCCAACACAAAAATGTTAAAACCGTATTTTTGTTCTCATTTCAACAATTTCCAGAGTTGACATGAGTTTCATACCTTAAACTTTTCCTTTAAACTTGCTTGGCAATCGAAAACCTTTAAATCAACATATTTATTAATGTGTAGGAGTACAGCTCTTCACAAGTCATTTTTACCTGGAGGTCGATTGTGGAAAAACCACTGCCTAATATCAAATTTTTTTTTCATAAATGGAATAGTCTATACTTGGGTAAAATATGGTATCAATTCTAGATTGGAGACGTTATTCTAACTAGTTCTATAACTGAATAATCTTTTTCTAAAAATCTAGCGTCCTTTCTTTGAACTTCTTTGTACTTTTTTTTCTTGTCAAAATGATAAAATGATTTAACAAATAGCTGTTTAGGCCTTCCTAAACGAAGATCCAATGATTGTGATGAATATAAGCATCCATGATATGCTTCACAGCTCAATATGTATAAGGTATAGTAAATATTACAAATCTTAAACGGCAACCATGATTTTACATCAATTTCTTTTTAATCTTAAGGGCTTTGCTTTAATGGATATTGTCATCCTTTTAACTTTTAACAGTCGTGCCCCTCGCCGTACCATAATTGGTCGGGGGGGGGGGGGGGGGGCGTCAACGCCCCCCCCCCCTATTATATCAGTTCCTATTAGAGTTAGAGGAGTAATTTTTGTTGTGCAAGTCCCCTGTTTGATAATGAATTTTCGACCTTTTATAAGTCAAAGTCAATTTTAGTTTCCTTCACCCTTTTATTTAACAACCTTTGTTTTTAGGTTCTTTTTTACTTAAAAATTTCAAACGGCTGTAATTTTCTTATTTTTGAAGCTAGAAGAACATTTTTTTCTAGGAAATGTTTTTCTTTATGTAAAATTTTATATTAGAAATATCAAAACATAAATTTCAGCGGTCGCAGCTGTATTTTGCAGCTGCCAGCCGCCGCAGTCGGCGGTCGGCGGAAACGGCGGCGGATCTTTATGAAATTTTAATACGTTAGAGATGTAAGAAAAGCCTAAGTTTAAAATTTGACGTCTCTAAGTCAAAAATTGCGGCCACAGAAGTTTTTTTAAAGATTTATGGAGACCTGGAGGATCAGGACCTGGAGGATCATACCGTTCAACGCCCCCCCCCCCCCCCAACCGTTAAGGGTTAAATAAAAATTAACAATGTATTATTTTTTTAGTAGCAATGTCTGTCCGTCTTTTAGAGACAAAAAGGGGGAAACATCATTTTCTCAGCTCCTATAAAAGATAGAAGGCTGAAACTTCTCGTAAACATTCAATCAATATGGAGCATAATTAAGTATAAAACATCCATAGCAGTCGGACTGCTGTTAAGCCGCTTATATTTTTCACAACTAATTTTCTCAATGTATTATTTCTTTTAGTAGCAAAGCTGCTCTAAAATTTGAAATGTCCGTCTGTTAGAGACAAAACGGGGGGGGGGTGGAATCGTGATGTTTCAGCTCCTGTAAAAGATAGAAGGCTGAAAATTCTTGTAGCTATTCACATAAATATGGAGCATAATTAGGTAGAACACATCCGTAGCGGTCAGACTGCTCTTTCTTTTCTTTCTTGTGATAACAGATAATCAGCTCTATAACTCACTTTGTCCGTTTGTCTATTTCAGAATAGATTTTGCGCTTCACTATTTATGGATGTTGTGAACCTTGTTTTTTTTTATTTAACAGTATAGTGTCAAAATTCAGTATTTATAAGTGGATTTGTAATTTAAAACATTTAGAATGACTTTTAGTCTTTATCAAACTTAAAAAAGGGGAAGGGGGTTGTACACTTTCACAGTAACAGTGCGCTCTGAGGCCAATATTCAAGATAGAGCTCTGAATTATAATACTATGGGTCAGTCTATAAATATTCTGCAAAACTTTTAATTTGGCGGTTTGGCGGCTGACCACTGGTGCAATTATTCAGCTAAACTTGTAAAATTAAACATGCAATCTTGTTTTTTTGGGGGGTTTGTTTTGGTTAATTATGAGAAAATATATCAACAGTAACAAAAAACTGTTGAGCTGCAAACTACCAGCCGCTGGCTGTGGCTATTAATAAATATTACAACAATTTTGCAGCTCAGCAGTTTTTCGTTACTGTTGATATATTTTCTCATAATTAACTAAAACACACTAAAATTAATTTTAAAGTAGCTTCGCTACTGTAAAGTTGTTTTCATGCATAATGTATTTTTTTGTGTCCCATTTATGTAGGTTTAACAGGAAGGGATAGTTCATCTGCCAAGAGGTAATAAGGGAAGATTTAGCCAAACTCCCTAGATATCCTTTTCTATCTATATTACCTCATATATTTAAGACTATTTGTTAAAACATTTTATCATTTTGAAAAGAAAAAAAGTACAAAGTAGTGCAAAGAAAGACAGCTAAATTTTTGGTAACAGATTAATCAGTTATAGAACTAGTTTGAATAACGTCTTCAATCTAGAATTGATACCATATTTTACTCAAGTATAGACTATTCCATTTATGAAAAAAAAATTTGATATTAGGCAGGGGTTTTTCCACAATCGACCTCCAGGTAAAAATGACTTGTGAAGAGCTGTACTCCTACACATTAATAAATGTGTTGATTTAAAGGTTTTCGATTTTCAAGCAAGTTTAAAGGAAGAGATTAAGGTATTACTCATGTTTTAACTCTGAAAATTGTGCGTTTTAGAACAAAATTAGTATCTCCTCTTCAATGTGTTAAAATTGATGGCGTTGCTAAAGTCAAAACGAAAAAACTTAATTTTGTATTATTTAATGACTAAATGAATTTTTTTTTGAAAGACTATCAATTGTTCATGTATGTTTAACAATTTAGGGTGGTTTTTAGGCATTAAAAAATATTTAATGAGTTCTATAATATTCCAGTCAATTTTGTCTTAGAAGGGGTAATTTTGTGTATCATAATTGGGGATGTACATCAATATAACCGTCCCTGTCGATCCCTACTTTTATTTTGTATTCAAACCCCCTTCAATTTTGTTTTAATGGGGGGGTGGGAAGGTGTCAAAATCGTTAAAGGGGTGTCATTTTTTGGGTGCGCTTCGTGCACACCTCTGGCCAAACCCTATGCACGCCACTAAATCCATTCATGCAATAATCTATTTGATCCAATAAATAACAGTATACTATAAATAAGTAGTATTACCTAACTATTACATTTTATAAGGATAAAATAAAAATAAGAATGAAACGGAATTTTTACAATTCAAGACAATTATAGAGTTATTTTGGACAGTTTTTCACAGTAGAATTTTCAGTCTAAACTACCCTTATAAGCTGGTGTTATACCTTAATTGAAACTCGACTATAAAATTAACGTCTACTATGCATTGGCCGAGCTGTTACACTTATATTAAAAGGTGTTTCTTTCGTGTAATGAATTTAAGTGTTTTAGCTCCAAGAATGGATATATCATTTCTTGAACTTTACACCAGATTTTTTCTAACTCCGATAAAGTGATGCTCGCAGCTGGTAAAAAAAAACGATACCTCCCATCTACCAACTTTACCCCATCCAATCCCCTCCTAGTAGATAAACGAATTGGCTAATAAGTGATGTCCAGAGGTTAATTCTTAAAAAATCTTTTTTTGCCTCACTATAATTTTAGTATGGCAAAATTATCCCCTCTAAATTTTTAGTGAGCCTCACTGATTTTAGTGAGGCAAACTGATTTTAATAAGGCATATTTTTTTAAGAATTCACCTCTGGTTAGGAACTTAAATTGACTACAAAATTTCCCCTGTCAATATATCCACTTATTTTACAAATATCCATTGCTCTAATTTTCTTTTTGCTAAAAATAATGAAAAATATTTTTGTATAAACGTTGCATAAATGAGGAAGTTCTTAAAACAATTCAACAGTAAATATTTTTAATGTTACATTGGCTTTGCCACTAGCATCTAGAAAATAAGGGCATTCAGAACCCCACCCCCCTTCCTTGCTCCTGCCAGCTGAAAATTTTTCGAAAAGTAACACAGTTTAATTACTGCTTCACTATAGTTGAAAGCTGCTTTAACAAATATTTTTTTATAATTTTATTTAATTTAAGCAATGTACTCATGGATCAATTAGTTCTTGTTTGTCATTACTTATCGCTAATTCATTAGCAGATAATTTTAGGAGTTTAATAAATTCTTCGAATGTCTTCATTTCGAATTTTGCATATGTATAGGACATTATTAGGACTTGATTATAGTGATGCTAAGCTTAATATTGTACCTAGGAATCATTATTTCAACATTCAGATGAAAAGCACATTCATTTCATACAAAATATTGTTGTCCAAAAAGATCTTACAGACTTTCTGGTAACGATTACAGAATTTACTGCTTAATCGTATCTATCTGATGAATCATAACTTGAAATCGATAGGACAATTCTAACATGTCAAAATAACACTATTAGCCATTGCTGCTTAGCCACGCGTTTGTGGAATATATTGTACGACAGCATAATTGTAACAGGAAGCGGAGAAAAAAACTTGAATGAATCTAAAAACATGGATAAAAGAATAAGCAATACATTACAAATGGTCAATATTTTTTTAAGTTTGAATTTCTAATAAAGGCAAACTTCTCTAAAAGTTACTTCTATTATTCTGTTTTTGTGCAGTGGAATTTAACTATTTTAAATTGAGATTTAAAAACTACTTACTATTGATTTACAAAAGGTCATGTCTAATCCTATAATATAAAGTAGTAAGGTTTTTTTTGTCTGAAGCATAAGATCACGGAAATTGATGGTCCCTAGGGGTTGTTTTCAGTCCATAGTCATGACCTCACCCACCCTCCCCTAGAAGCTAGGAGCGAGGCAACTAGTTATTTTTAAAGTACTTCCTTTTATCTATCTCTTTATCCCTAATTTTAAAACTCGTAATAAAAGCATTAAAATACTAAAATCCACACGGTTAATTGAAATAGCAAGTAGGCTAGAGCAACAGTGTTTCTTCAAACCAGTCAAATTTTCATTATTAAAATAGTTATTTATCGCATCGTTTCAAAGACAGATATACGCTGATTTAAGATGCCAAAGGCGCGGGATAACAAAACTGGTAGTAATAGTATAATATATAATTTTACTATTCGCAGAAAATTGTCTATATCAAGATACGATATAAGATTTTTCAGTATGGCTAAAAACCAGATTTAATCTATTAATATCAATCGGTTTAAAAGCTAAACTAAAAAAATAATTTTTAATTTTGATAGCGTCTTCTATGTGAAAAGTTTGAGTCTTTGCTTTAACTGTATTATAATTAATAATGTTCCTTACATCTAAAATGTAAAGTGTATGCAGTTTTAGGAAGATAGTCAGTACTTCCAAGTAAAGGTTGTCCAATCAAATTGTTCTTTTTTAAGGTTCAGAAAGTGTAATCCGATTTTTTGCTGTTTTATAGATTTTAAGTTTTGTTGTGCTAACACTAAGCCATAACAACATATTGTCCAATGAAGCTTAAAATCTGATGTAATTTAAAACATACCGACAAACAGAAAACAAGATATCTTTTAAGGATTTATACAGTGCAGTATTATAAAATCTTAATTTGGTTGTAGAAACCAGTAGTATTCAAACGTTTCCAACAATTATTCCAACAATATGTATGTAGCCAGAATTTTGTTTATTATAATTGGGGGTGTAGATTCTGAATTACCTAATAATTTCACATTCAATTTACAGAACAGAACAGTTTGAAAAACGAGATTTCAAAAAACAATTAATTTTGTGCCATTAATACAATTATCTTATATTATAATCGACAGAAATCAGGTTAATAGTCAACCTATTGACTTACAGGACAAAATGTACGAATCTTATATGGATTATTGTTGACCATTTAAAAAAAAAAACTCACCGACCAATTTAACAATACGACGCGCGACGCGAACAAGTATATTGCTAAGCGCACCTGCTCCATAACTATTTCTTCTGGCATGTTTTGTGTCTTAATTTTAAAATAACAGGATGTCTCTCTGTGTGTCTGTCTGTACGAAGGATCTCGCTAAATCGCTTAACCGATATGCATCTCCTTTAAAATGTAGATTCTAATAGGTACAGGGAAGGCTTAGAACTATTAGGAGTAACGCCATCCTTCCAAGAGAAACTGCACTTAGAAAAAAATTGACACCTCCACATTAAATTTTCTTCTTAAAACTGAAATTTAAATCGGGCAGGGTTCGACTACACCCCCCCCCCCCCCTCCCCTACTCGAGTGCCCCTAGAGGCGTAGCCACAAGTTCTGTAGATTATTTGATCAATAGAAAGCTTTTTTATTCTAAATTTATTTTGTTATTCATCTTCTCTTTTACATAGATTTAAACAAACACTTTTTTATTATAGAGTAGCTTCGCCACTAAAAAAACTGAAACCTATCCACAAAATGTTATAATCCTAATTCTTTTGGATAGTTGTTTTCTTCAGATGTTTTTATGTCTTATTCTTTTTTAAAAGATATTGATAAAGCGAACAGCTAAAATGATAAAGATGACAACGTCCATTAAAGCAAATCTTAACCCTTACAGATCGGGCCCCAATTCCCACCTTAATAGATCGGGGGGGGGGGGGGCTCAAAGAGCCCCCCCTCTATCTCGGCTCCTGGTACAGATAAAGACGTAAAATTTTTTTCTGGTGGTTCATGTGTATTTTTAGAGAAAATTACTTTTTCTAGTCATAGCAGTCAGACCGCTCCTTAGCCGCTTTTTAGCGGCCAGCCGCTAAATTTTAAAACAGCTGTAGAGCGGCCAATTTTGCAGCTAGGATGACCAAATTTTAGGACGAACTTTTATTTTTCATAACAAAAAAATTACTTTTTCTGATCATCGCCGAAAAACGTCAAATAACGGAAACCGCCATTTTCGGCGGTTACGGCGGTAAAACGGCGGTTGGCGGCGCAAATTAATATTTTTATCTGTTTATTATTGCTCAAGGATTTACCAAAAAAAATTATAGGTCTCTAGCTGTAATAGAAGCTACAATATTCATGATATATGTCTGTAGTAAAAGCCGGACAAAAATCGGTCATAAAGTCGGTCAGGGAGCGGTCAAACGGTCATAACACCACTTTTCTCAGATGGTCATTGATATCTAAGTATTCACCAAAAAAATTTTAGGTTTCTACCTCATACACAAAAGTCATAATGTAGAAATTAATATTTATTTAGATTTTTTTCTAATTTTTTTTGCTACCCAACCGACTTTGACCGGACACCACGACCGACACAGACCAGATATCCTAATAAAATCAACTCTTGCCGACGTATAATTACTAAACTTAAAAAGTCATGAAGTTACAGCTCTCCATCTTACCTACAAAAAAAATGAGATTGAAAAAACTAGAGGGGGGGGCTCTTTGAGCCCCCCCCCCGATCTGTAAGGGTTAACCAATCAGAAAGTCAGTAAAACGAATATTAACACTATACATATTAAACATTATTTAGAATTGTAAGAAAATCTATCCCGAAATTATTTGGATACAGGTTGCCTAAATTAAATAAATAGCTTGGACGTCCTCGATTCTAGAGACTTAGGCGATCAAACTGTAAGTTTTTATCAAAAATATAAATTTTTATTTAGATTTTCCTAAATCTTTGTTTATTATTTTAAATGTTGTTTTAATACTTGTTTTAAAAAGCTATTGAAATTCAGAAAGCAGAAAATATTAATACCAAGAATAATTTTGTCCTATGTTGCATGGCTTAGCGTAAAAATGTAACAAATGATTCCTTATGAAAATAGCCTTAAACCTCATTCAAAACCATACTAAGATTTTTAAGAAATCATAAACATAGCAATTTTATAAATCCTATTTACCTATATGCACATGTAGGAAGTAAAATATGCAAATTCATAGAGCCCAAATGAAGCATCCCTGAAAAAGAAAACCTGTTTTGTCTGCTTGGCCCAGTTGTTAACGAGATTCTAAAAGACATACATCATATCTTTTTAATTTGGCTCTAATTTATATTTAAAGTTTCACGAAAATTAAAGACAAACAAAATAAATTAAGAGTAGCTTTATTACTACTAAATAAATAAGCAATCAGGTTTCTTTTTTGTCAAGTTTTACTCAGTGATAAAGAAATAACGTAATGCCAAATACAAAAAAAACGTTTAAAGTTTAAAATGATAAATATAGAAATTTGTTTTCATGGTTAACATTTTTTATCCTATATTATGTATGCTTATTTCTATGTAATGGACTTATTCGGTTCTCCTTTTCATGAATTCTTTATATTGAAGATTGCATTTAATTTCATTAACCAATTCCTTTATTCTTAAGTTTACTACATTGTTGTTCTTGTTTTATCTAATTCTTTCAATAATCGAAATCAATCAACAAAAGTTGGATTTTAAAAAAATAGTGACTAAATTTTGTGAAGTATTTATGTGCAAAGTAGCGCAAGTATTCTTTAAAAGTATGCGTCCAAACGTCCAGCATAAGAAATTCATTGCAACTTTCTTGTTTATGCAAGGATTTGTAAAAACCTAAATAACGATGAAAAAAGACATTTGCATTAATCTTTTCTCTGCAATTCACAATTATCTTTTCTTCTTGTAACATGTACCTATTTAGATAATATTTTCTATTTTTACATAATCTTTACATTTTTGCTATATATTTTATTTTTAATTTTATTTACTTTTTAAAATGCAACGTTAGTAAACCGATTATGTTTTTTTTCTTCAAAAATTTTAGTGGTTAACTAAAATACTATTGAAAAAGTAAAAGAACATGGAATGTAATTAGTACAAAGTCAAAGCTAAAAAATACATACAATAAGTCTCAACAAAATTGTTGATGAATTTGTTGCAAAGTTGCTTACTTACACATTTTAAAACTTGATTATAGAGATGCTTTGCTTATTATTTCATCGTACCTATCTATTACAGGAAACGATAGGACAATTCTAATATTTGATAAGGGAGCTATCCGTTACGAACGAATGGACTAACAGACAGACGTACGGATATATCCTAATCATAGAAAGGCTTCGCTTTTATACGGACGAAGTAGATATGAAATCTGGTTTTAATTATGTTTTAGAGTAAATGTCTTTTTCCTATATAGAAAAACCAATGAACTTTACCAGAACGGTCTTTTTAAAGGCGAAACTATTTTATATGTTTGATATTTCGTATAAGTCAGAGAATAGTATTATGGTTCTATAATAATGGATAAGGAATATACGTGAATATTACAAATCATCGTCAAATAAGTTTACCAACATGGACATAATTTATTGATTAGTTCGCTCATCCATTAGGAGGGTAGGGGATGGGGTAATAGGAGGTATATTGTTATTTTATCCAGCTGCGAGCATCACTTTATTAGAGTACATGAGAATATGGTGTAACACATTCAAAGAAACATTCTTTGAGTTCCAAATCATTTTAAGTATTTGATATGTTATTTAAAATAATACCAATAAATCCCATTACATAAAGATGTTTATTTGTCTGAAGCTTAAGATATCAATTACAACTGAACCGATTGGATTCTCTATTTTTGGTAAGCTTCACATAGGTCCTGTGTTGGTTTTAGACTATTTAATTTTAAGATTTAATGCTTGGGTTGGTGTTAAGCTATTTTTCAAGCCCCTCTCTTATACACCTTCGAATACACAGCCTTTAGATACTAGGAGCTTACCCGCTAGTTTTCTATGATTGGAAGAAATTTTATAGGAAATATTTCTCTCCTTATGGACAATGTCATCCTTGTTAAATTATTTTTAATTGTCATTTTTTGTTAGAACTGTGATGTAATATTTTAATACTTAAATGTTATATAAAAAAGCGATGCTTAAAATAAAAATTAAACAGTCATTTCGTTCAAAAGGTTTGTTCAACATATGTAATATGAAGCTTTTCTATAGTATTAAAAAATAGCTTAAAACCACCGCAGGACCAGGACTGCTTTATTCCTAACTAGCGGATACGCCCCTAGGGGCACTTGAGGAGGGGGGGGGGGTTGAATTAGAAAACCAATTTTTTCTATCGTAGGTTTTAAAAAAAAGTGAGAAGCTTCCATGTAAAGGCGAGCCATAACTGTTCAGCGGTTAGCAAGATTCTTTGGTACAGACAAATAGGCAACCTGTTACTTTATTATGAGGATGAGTAGATCCAATAGGTTCAGCTTAAGACATACAGACAGGCGGACAGACATCATTCTACTTTGTATGATAGAGGAATATTCTATAGGATATATAACCTATTTTACATCATTAAGACAATAATAAAGCTTTTCTAATAACGGATAACTTAACAGATAATTAAATTATTTTGGAGTAGTTACACTACCACAAATTTATTACATTGAATGCAAATGAATAAGTTGGATGAATATTGAAATTAATAACAACTAGATAATATTTTAAGTTTTGTACAGAAAATAGATTGTTTTTTTATTTACATTCCTAATCAACATTGTCAGTAAATAATTTTAAGGGGAGGGAAAAAACTTCTAGATGTGATTTATCTTAAAATAAATTTCTCAATAACTTCCCATGACCTATGTGTAGCTTAATTCAAGTTTCTTTACCAAAGTGTCCAAATCTATAATTAAATCTTGGCTAGTGTGAATTCCAAGCTTATTTTACAGAGTTTACAAATCTAGAAATAAATCCTAGAGGATCTTATCGAGTGTGAACTCCAAGATTCTTTTACATACTGTACGAATCTTGAAATAAATCAGCGTACATCTTGGCGAGTGTAAATTCCAAGTTTCTTTTACAGAGTGTACAAATCTAGAAATAAATCCTAGAAGATCTTGGCGAGTGTCAATTCCAAGTTTCGTTTACAGAGTGTACAAAACTAGAAATTTATGCTAGTTCATCTTGGCGAGTGTGAATTCCAAGTTTCGCCGCAAAAAGTTACTCAAGCTTGCAAAATTCAATTTAATACAAAATTACAACCTTGTACAAGATTATCACGGACTAGGGAAACGTATTCAAGGGATTAAAGTTTGAAAACGATAGAACATGCTTAGTTAACGAATAGTCTGAACATAGGAACAGAATAGGACGGCCAACCATAAACAGAAAAGGTTTGCTTTTAAAAAATTACTCGAACCCAAAAATACAAATTTATCAAACCGATTAAAAGATCCATGAATATCTAGGTACTGAAAACGACACTGTTTTAACAAGGATGACATAATCCATGAAAGCGAAGCTCAACAAATCAAACAAATAATTAGTAACAACGCATTTAGAAGACTGAACCAAAGAATTTTGTATATTTTTATACTTAAATTATCTAAATCTTATAGGAATCGTCATGCAAAGTTGGAAATGGATGGGGACTATTCTAATTGGCCTAAATGAACGAAAAGAGCTCTACGTTGTGGAAAAGAAAATTGAGAATAGCTTTTAAATCTTCAACTCGTAACTAAAACAAAAAATGATAGTACCGCAATTGAGAATTAAATTAATTTGAAACCAATTACAACCATTTTTTATTCTTTCAATGGTTCCACGACAAACGCATGAGTCCCAAACGTCGGAGTGGGACAAACGCAAGAATTTTGGGACAAACGTCGGAGTGGACAAACACAGAAGTTAAAAACGTGGGAGAAATTTTTTTTCAATTTAGATTTTTGTATACAACCTTCAAACTCCTAACTTGGAACTAACAACTGAAAATTATGCTAGTAAATCAAAAGTTTTCAGCTTGGCTTTGAACTGTATAATGTTACAAACTTCCAAACAAAGTAAGTTATAGAATAGATTTGAAATCTTCAAACTCCTAACTAATCAAAATTAAGGACATTTAAGAATCTAGACAATTTGACAATTACAACCATTTTAAAATTCGTATAACTATAGAGAAGTTATGCTACAAAATCCAAAGTTTTAATTTGACAGACTTACAAGCAAAGTAAATTATAGAGTAGCTTTAAAAGCTTCAAAATCCTGACTACAAATCTACCACATAAAATAATTGTAAGACATTTTTCATAGTAATTATATATTTTTTTCAAAATCACAATAAAGTAATGCACATCATATATATTTTGTAGTAAAGTTCAATGATAAAGATCAAAAAATGCAAAATGCATGGAGAAAAAATTTTAAATGTTCAATAATTAAGCTCATTTTATATGTCTCTTTAACATAATTTTGCCAAGGTTAAGGACAGTATTCTGATAATTAGATAGAGTGACAGAAAAAAAGGACTGTTCACTTATTTTTTCAATAATGCATATCCTTCCATAAATCTAAAAAAGTATAGCTCAAATAAACTCAGTTTTTTTTTATAATTTTTAAAGAAGACATTTTTCAATTAAAATAAAATAAAACAAAATAATGCAGAATATAATAATAGTTAATAAAAGTTTGATTATAGTTGTTAGGGCTTTGATTCAAATTATAAAATAAAATTAAACCAAAGTAGATTGTCCTTCATAATAGTCAAAAGAACTCTTTTTCATTTCTTTTAATAGATGGTTAAGATTATGAAATGAATGGCGGTTGCGCTGGTGACATTTAGGCCCGCCGTTACCGCCATTATTCGGCCGCATTCTAACCGCTGTAGCGGTTGGATGTTGGTGGGGTTGTGCATATACAGCATCGGCGGGAATGCGGTTGTGGTTAGCGCTAACAGCGGCGGTTTGGTTGGTTAAAGCGTCTTGCAATAGCCGTGGGCTGGCGGTTACCGTTGCATCCTGCTGTGGACGGCGAACACAACCGCCGCTGGCGGTTAGGTTGTTGGTACTGTAGGAATGTTGGGCTAGGGTTGTGTAGATGGACTGCTGTGGCATTTGGTGGGCGTGGGGGTGATGGGTTCGCAGTTGGGGCTGTTGATATATTGGCTCATGATGACTGTGGCCGTGGCTAGGATGTTGGCGGTGGTGGGGTGGATGTTGTGGCCCAGCAACAGCCTGCTGTGAGTGTCCCTGGTAGCTAGGAATATGATACATGGCCTGCTGATGACTGGTGGATACTGAGTGCCTGCTTCTAACTGCTTCTCCAACAGGTGCATAACTCATAACACCTTCATGGACCACAGCCGGGAAAAAATGGTTGTTGACCATTGAATCTTTTGATGTTTCCGACAACAATGGCCGTTTGGTAGCTGTCTCAATCATTGATCTCCTGTACCGGGTTTTTAGAATAGATGTAGGTGTCGGGTTAAATTGTTGGTATTGTTGTTGTCTCAATACTGTTGTTGTGTTAGCAGCGGTGGTGGTCAATTGTTGTGTTGTTGCAGACTTTGCTTGTGTTGTTGTTGTGCTGTTGACTGACTTTGCACAACTGTTGTTAGTGGATGTTGTGTGTGTCTGGTACTTGCTTCCACTATCACCATCAACAATTGCATTTCCGGATTTTTTATGTCTGTCTCCTCCCTCCTTGCCCAAAATACTCTCCTCTGTCTGGATGGCTTTGCACTCCATGCTGCTAGGTCCGGAAGGTGACTCAAAATCACAGCTATTGTCGCCGCGGCTGATGGCTGAACAGCTGTTTTCGCGGCTGAATGCAGCAGAGCTGCTGCTCCTAAAACCTCCATTGTTCGGGCTCATGGATAAATTAGACATTGACTTGGATTCGCATTGTTTAAATTTGTTGAGGGCAGATTTGAATGAAGTTTCTAAGTTGGTCATAACATCTTTTTTATTATCTTCATTTTTTGTGTTTTCATCACTTTTATTATTTTTATGGTTATCATTATCAATATTATCACTGGATTTATTAGAGACAAGTTCAATTGTGGACTTGCTTAGATTGTCACTGTTAGCGTTGTGTTGGTTGTCTGTTGTTGTAATATCTGAAGTGCTGAGAGCAAAGTCCCTCAGCGAGTTCAGCTTCTCCTCGCTCTTGTACAACTTTTTCATTTCTAGAAACTGCTGCCGCCGTTGGGCAAAGCTCTTGCTTAAATTGGTTGGGGTGAAAACGGTAAACTCGGAGTTGTTAAGCAGAGAAAATGATGATGTTGATAGGGTTGAGGATTTGGAAATTGACGAACTTTTGCTGATATCAAGAATGTCTGACTTAGGGGTGGTTGAATTATTTGAAGTGTTGATTTTCATACTTTCATCTTGGTCATGTTTTGTAGCAATGCTCGGGGTGGATTTGGCAGGATATGCCGTGGACAGTGGCCGTAATCTAGCCCTGGCTTCCAAGAAAGGATTACTACTGCTGCTTTTCTCACTCTCTGATTTCAAACGTTCCCTCAAGCAAACTTTATCTCGATTTATATTTGATATCTTTCTTGGACTTGGTGTTGGAGGGATTTGTTGGTTAATATGTTGTTGGGTACTGCTAGCTTTGGTGGGGGTTGATGATACAAAACATGGAGATATTCTTGGTGATGCCTGTGTTGAACTTGATGAATCCATGGAACATGATAGTGTTGTTTCAAATCCAGAATCAATAGAATTTTTTCTTTCCACTGACTCCCGCTTTTTGAGTGGGGTCCTGCTGCTATGAGCTATAACTTCAGCGTCGATACAGCCGTCAGAATCTTTTGTTTCATCGGCACTGTCGGCAGATACTTCATCAGTGGATGTTGTTGATACAGAATCATCAGCACTAGAGCTGCTGGCAGCATCACTGCTAAGGGAATCACTCTCAATAATGTTGGTGCGACTAACTGCTTTTATCACTGGTTTAGTAATATTATTGTCAATGTTTTTAACAAGTGCCTCATTTGGTGATTTATTATTAATGTTGTTTGTCAGCTTTTGATTCTGGGTTGAGTTCAGCATGGCGGGGGGCAAGTTAGCCCGCAAATTTGAATTGCCCACGGCTGTTTTTGTGTCAACAACATTACTAGCAGCAGGTGAATTAGCCGCCTGTCCCCCCAGCTTAGCATATAACTCTGATAAATACAGCAAAATTGATCTTCTGTCGGGTGTCGAACACTCAGCCATGTCCTCCGGGTCTAGCAGAGGTGGGATGCCCAAATATTGTTCTGCCCGGCTGAATGCCAGCTCGCAATTTTCGCGGATATTTGCAGGTTTTAGACTATGAAATTCCGGCACCAAGTCGGGATGGTAGTTGTGTAAAATGGCGCAAAATGCCAGGCCATCTTTAAAAGAGCTGGTCATATTTCTGATCTTGATGGTTGGATAGCTGGAGCAAGACCGGCGTGCCCAGGCCTCTAGGGCCTCAGTGCCCCTAAGCACCATGTCAATAAATCAACAAAAATGTCTTTTTATTTTAAAAGTATCACTTTTTTTACCTTACACTTGGTAAAATAAATTTTCTAACAAAAAATGACAAACACACTTTGTGGACTTTGTGTTTGCAATGGATCTGTCAAACTTAAACTAATCAAAGATTTGTTGTTGTGTTTCTATCGACCACTGAAACATATCCCACCTCCACTTAATTTGCTCTTTCTTCCCCCACTTCCCTTTGGTTATTTCCCTTTTAAGGCACTAAGTTGCGAAGTATAATAATGGTGTCCAGTAGAGAGAAATGTGTTGTACCGTACCGGCGTTGTTTTCTTGCGTGTGCGTGCGTGAAATTATCAGTGTGTGTGCGTGAGTATGTTTGTATGTGTGTGTGTGTGTGTGATTGCAGTCTATGGTTTTTGAAATAAATAAGGACTGTACAATTAACAATAATTTATAAAAAAAAAGAATTTATAGAAAAGGAGTTTAAATTCAAGAGTAAATTTATATTATGTATATCTAAAATAGGTTTATATATGATTTTTATTCTTAAAATCTATGAAATATGCTTTTGCTTATAGAAAATTACTTTTCAAGTAAATAACAATTATACATCTTGAAATAAGTCAATAAACAAAGATATATATTTAAATTTCAGTTTGCGTAATTTAATTGAGCAAAAGGGCATATTAAATCCTTTTTAAAATTAAAATCTTTAAAAATTTCAAATGTACACACCTATTAATGGCTTTGACCAACCATCCCTTTTTCACACACATCCTTCCTTCTTTACCCCTTTCTTTCTCCCAACCCCCAAAACCAACAAATAATACCCCCAAACTAATAGTTGTGTGTGTGTAAGTGCCCCCCCCCCCCTACCTCAATCATTATTTTCATATCCTAAGCCATATACCTCAAAATACATATAATATATAAAAGTTAGGGAGGGAGAATCAGTGGCGTGCGAACCGAAGGGGGCATTTGGGGCAATCGCCCCCCCCTAGCGACCAAAACGCCCCCCCCTGCCCCCCCCTAGCAACCGCCCCCCCTGCCCCCCCCTAAATGTTAAAAAATGCCCCATTTTGCCCCCCCCTGGTCAACAAAAATGCCCCTTTTTGCCCCCTACCCTACAAAAAGCAAAACTATCCCAGTTTCCAAAAAAAAAGATCAAGAAATACTCCAAAAAAAATTTTTGGCGCTTCGCTCCAAACAGACAGTTACTATTCATTTAACCTTACCAAATTTTTAAATTAATGTAGAAATTAGGTTATATTCTTTTTTCACTGAACATAACAAACCAGGTTATAGGAAGTATTTTATTTTTTATAATATAAACTTTTTACCAAAGAAATTTTGTACATCCCCAATGATGATACACAAAATTTCCCCTTATATAGATTACAATTAGTGGATGAAATGTATGGAAACTCGACTTAATTAACCAACCAATCAAAATTCCATTAAAGTCCCCAAAGTTGTTGAGCCAACGAATAAGAAAATTTTATATGAAATATTGGGGACTAGTGTAATAAATAGCCCAAAAACCCCTCCCTCCCTGCATATTTGAAGAAAAAAATTTGCGCTTTGCGCCCTTCCAAATTGTTTCTGCTATGAAATATTGGGGACTAGTGTAATAAATAGCCCAAAAACCCCTCCCTCCCTGCATATTTGAAGAAAAAAATTTGCGCTTCGCGCCCTTCCAAATGGTTTCTGCTATGTAATATTGGGGACTAGTATAATAAATAGCCCAAAAACCTCTCCCTCCCTGCATATTTGAAGAAAAAAATTTGCGCTTCGCGCCCTTCCAAATGGTTTCTGCTATGAAATATTGGGGACTAGTGTAATAAATAGCCCAAAAACCCCTCCCTCCCTGCATATTTGAAGAAAAAAATTTGCGCTTCGCGCCCTTCCAAATGGTTTCTGCTATGAAATATTGGGGACTAGTGTAATAAATAGCCCAAAAACCCCTCCCTCCCTGCATATTTGAAGAAAAAAATTTGCGCTTCGCGCCCTTCCAAATGGTTTCTGCTATGAAATATTGGGGACTAGTGTAATAAATAGCCCAAAAACCCCTCCCTCCCTGCATATTTGAAGAAAAAAATTTGCGCTTCGCGCCCTTCCAAATGGTTTCTGCTATGAAATATTGGGGACTAGTGTAATAAATAGCCCAAAAACCCCTCCCTCCCTGCATATTTGAAGAAAAAAATTTGCGCTTCGCGCCCTTCCAAATGGTTTCTGCTATGAAATATTGGGGACTAGTGTAATAAATAGCCCAAAAACCCCTCCCTCCCTGCATATTTGAAGAAAAAAATTTGCGCTTCGCGCCCTTCCAAATGGTTTCTGCTATGTAATATTGGGGACTAGTATAATAAATAGCCCAAAAACCTCTCCCTCCCTGCATATTTGAAGAAAAAAATTTGCGCTTCGCGCCCTTCCAAATGGTTTCTGCTATGAAATATTGGGGACTAGTGTAATAAATAGCCCAAAAACCCCTCCCTCCCTGCATATTTGAAGAAAAAAATTTGCGCTTTGCGCCCTTCCGAATGGTTTCTGCTATGTAATATTGGGGACTAGTGTAATAAATAGCCCAAAAACCCCTCCCTCCCTGCATATTTGAAGAAAGGTTAATTTATCTTCTGTACTTTTTTTTCAAAGATGCTTTCTAGCTCCCTTCCCTTCGGTCATTGCAGGGTGGGGAGAAGGGATGGGAGAGAAGAGATAGGGGGGGGAAGAGATAGGGGGGGGGGAGAAGTGGGGGATATAAATGGGAAATAGGGATGGGGGAAGGGATAGGGAAGAAGGGATAAGGAATAGGAGGCCCATAATCAAATAATCCCACCCCTTAAAACGCCCTTATTTAAAATTAGTATATATAATCAAAATGCCCCCCCCTAAAGCAAAGTGCCCCCCCGGGGCACTTTGATTTAGGGGGGGGCAAAATTTTACAAAATCTTCAAAATGCCCCCCCCTAGACAAAGTGCTTCGCACGCCACTGGGGAGAATCAAATGGGAGTCTAGAATAACTTCAACCCAAATAGTTACAATCCAACAAATTCAGCTTTAAAACTGATAAATTGGAGGGAGATTAATTTATCTGCCATTGTCATATCCCCAGCTCTATCCCTAAATACACAAAAACGAACTTAAAATATCCTTCATATTCGGATTATAAGGATTAAATAGAATTAAACTTTAAAAAACGAAATATGCATGTATTTTTCACAATTTTTTGCTAATATGATAATGAAATAAAAAATTATAAGATTAAAACCAGATGTGTTAGCCTCGAGTGGCCAAATATTAACTTTTTTTGTTTTAATATTCGGGGAAAATTTTCTGTAATATACTATGCTATATACATGATTTTTCAATATGGCTGAGAACCACCAATGTACAAGACTTAAGGTAATTTTATCAAATAAAAGCTTACTACTTTTTTAAAATCAAAAAAGCTAAATATTATTGTAGAATTATAAAAATAGATTATAGCCTTAATTTATGGCATTTAGAAATTACAATAGTAAAATAGTTAATAGTAAACCTTTTTTAAAGTTAAGTGATCGTCTATTTAAAATTCTAAACAATTTTTAACACTTTTATTCCAAATTACATTTTAGATTGTCAAAAATTTAGTTTCCACAAATTGACTATTATAATTTGTAAGTGAGAGGTTTCGCGATTTTTTAAACAAAATAAATATAGTCTTTAGCTAGTTTTCTATATTCATTAACTAGCGCGTAATACTAAACCAATTGCGTTGTTTTTTTATGTAAACTTGCCATAGGTCCCATGACAGTTTTAGGCTATTTCGTTTTAAGATTTTTATATTTAAGTCTTTTAAAGCTATTTTCAAGCCTTTTCTACCCTTTTGAATAAAGAGGAAATCGATGGTAGGGGCGCAGCCGCTAGTGTACATACAAAGTAAACTTATTTTGAGATAGGTAACCCTACTTTAATTCATGTGATAAAAATATTATAAACCTCAATAATATCGGCTTGTTTATAACGATAATAAATATAAAGAAAAAGGGTAAAATAAAAGTTATTCATTTTAAACCGACAAAAAATATAATTAGCAAATAATCAGATATTCAAAACTTTCAAGAACCTAATTTTATTAATTACCTGAACAATTAGCGGCTGCGCTAATATCATCAATGGGCTCTATTATCAAAGGGATAAGATTAAGACATAAAAATAGCCTAAAAACATCTAAAGGCTTTAATCCAAAATGTACAATGTAAAGCTATCATCAAAAGTAGAACTTAACCAGTTAAGTTGTTATTGAAATCTGAAGCTTCAAAAAAACCTTACTACTTTAGAATATGCGAAATCGCATGAACGCCAAAGAAAAAATGCCGAAAGCTTATAATAAATAATAAAAATTATTGTTAAATTTACAATGTGTATATATATGAGAGAGAATAGTTATTTCTCGTATCGTATTATAAACGGCTTTCCGCGGATATAGAATGTACAATTATAATATTAAAACTAGTTTTTTTAGCCCCGTGGTGCCGGAGGCACCGGCTAAAAAAACTAGTTTTAATCTTATGATTGTACAATGTACATTTCTATATTCGTAGAAAACTGGATATAATACGATGCTAGACATAGTTTTTTCGTATGGATGAGAACCGGTTCCTATCCACCGGATTCGAATGAATACGAGAAAAAATATTGTAATAGGGTAAAGGATATAAAACTGGAAAAGGAGATAGGTAAATGAGAGAAATAAATTTGGCAGGATAGCAACTCCCATAAAGGGATCATATCAGTAATTTACACACTTTTATAGAATGAGTATTTGTTTTACTAGATTCAACTGTTTTTTAATAAAATACTATTCTTTAATTGTGTTTTTTAAATGTTACATTAATCCCATATATCTCTAAGAGACACACCTTAATTTTACAAAGGTGTTTGAAAGCGGTAAGTAGTGAGGTATTGCTGAAAGATTAGAATTTCCAGGTGGATTTTTTTTCTCATTCCTTGGGGATTTCACTTTAATGTAATTAGAATGTGACCCACTATCTCCAATTTCTCTGTTTTATTGTCAGTGGATATATCACTCCATCATGTTTGAGATTTTTCTGAGAAAATTATTGACAAATGTCTGTACCTAAAAATAATTACCATTTATTTATATGTATTACCCAATAGAAATATCCCTTTGTTCCCCATAGGAAAGGAACTTAGTATAAAGCATTATTATTTTTGATACACTACCAAATATAATGAAACATTGTGTTTTTACAATAAAGTACACTTTTTTCATGATTAACACATTTATTAAAATCTGATACTTTCTCGAATTATATAAAGGTTTTGTTTTAAACGCTTTGCTATGAATAGGAATATAATTGTGGTACATTGAAGATATGAGTTTCTTGTATAGCAAAAATATCAATGAAAATAAAGGCAAACTTATCTTCTAAAGAACAGGTCAATGTTATGCTAACATAAAATTCTGTAATAGTTATTTATTGCATCGTATAAGAGACAGTTTTTTGCGCGATATTAAAATAAAAACGTATGAAATTCTAGCTAGGTTTGTTTGCACCGAGGGACAGAAGGCCCCGGTCACAAAACTGGTATTGATTATATGATTTTTATTTTAATATTCGTTGAAAATTGTCTGTACGATGCTATACAATATTTTTCCGTATGGCTGATTCATCGGATATTAATCGGTCTTGAAGCCATACTGGAATAGATGTTAAAAAATCGACACAAACTTATGAAATTTTGTCGATTTTACGATTTACGAATACAAAAAAAACTATTAATATTTTTAAAGAATTGCTGTTCCAGCTTACTCTAATGAATAAAATATTAAAAATACAGAACTAATGAGATATTTTATAGCCTGAGATATTTTATATTTTGCTGCATTTCTAATAAAACTATTTATAACATGCAAACCCTTTTCCCCCAACCCCCCAATTTTACTGAAAATATTAAGTTTTGGTTTTTATTATTTGAATGAAGCACAACTTCAAAACAGCTAAAAATATTTGGTTCATTTTTTAAAAGAAGAAGAAACTCTAAAATTAAATTTGTTCTTAATAATCAAAGTTTTATAAAGTAGCGCTGATATCAACACTGATATATATAAGACTACTAAATCTTCCTATCTGCATATATTATTAATAAATTACTGAATATCCTACAATAAAATAGTAAGTTTTGTTTTCTGAAGTTAAAGATCTCTTTTATGTCAATTCAAATAGACTGTGCTTTTCAAGGAAGCTGCAAACATTTCTGTGCGTGGTTTAAGGCTATTTATCGAACCCCCCACTATTTTCCATAGAGGATTATTATAGTTAATTGAATATTAAACACTTTAATTTGCTAAATCCTAAATTTGCTCAAATATATAAACATTTTTTTGTAATTTTCGTTAGAATTATAAAAGGTGTGTGGATTATAGGATTTTTTCATGAGAATATATGCATTTATTATTTATATATTATTATATGTATATTTTTGAATGAAGCTACTCTATAAAAATTAACTGTCCGTACGTCCTTCATAAATTAGATACTTCTTGGTAAGTGCTTATTAGCATTTTTACACTAATTTCTATAACCATATACTTAGTATAGAGAAAAATGATTTAAGCAAAGCATTTCTTTAATCAAGACTTATAACGTAAGTACATTCTGATGAAGAATCCTCTAATTAAGCAATTTTGTGAAAAATTTAAAGAGTTTTTTAGACACATAAATAATATTTCGTTTCTTTAAGATTATTTTTTTTATTTTATACGAGTTAATGCTAGCTAGTTTGTTAAGCAGCTCTTTAGTGGATGTAGTCATCCTTGTTTATATAGTTTTGAACGTGGATTATATATTTTCATTAGTAATCAATGATTTCTATAGATTTTTTGGCCTTATTTTAACACCGTTATTTCATAAAGGTACTCCTTTGTTAGAGAAATGGAATAGATTTTAAAAATTATTGATCAATAAAAGCGAAAAATTTAGCAATGTTTAGATCAGTAGTTGTCTGTAGAGCCATAGCAAATTTGAGATATATGTCACTGCTTTTGGCCTACCTATTCTATTGACGTCAGGAAATACCCAATACTTCAACTCTTTTTTAGGGGGTTTCTTTTCCCCTTCTCTATCTCTTTACCTCTACTATGACGTCAATAGAATAGGTAGGCCAAAAGCAGTGACATCTATCCCCATTTTCATAGGGCACTAATCACAGCTACTCAAGATCAAAATAATTGATGGAAAAGTTTGGACACTTAGGAAAGCTCAAAACCTGTATATGTATGATTTACAGTCTAATGTTACCTCCCTCCTGCTTCCTTAGACGTTATAAGCGCAGTGACAGACCAACAATTACAGAAAAGAATCACTCCTTAGAATAATAGCTAATTATAAGGTTTATATAGTTAATAAATCATTATATTTACCAATAATGCATTAAAAAGTACTAAAAATTGATTATTGTTAAGAAAATTAACTTAATTCTTATATGCACGATGTCAATCTTATATAGTTTTAAGAGCAACAACATATGTAAAATCAGAGGACTGTAATAAAGCAATCCTTATCTAATAATACAAAGTAGCTTGATATCTGTCTGTCTGTCTGTCTGTCTGTCTGTCCGTCCGTCCGTCCGTCTGTCCGTCCCTTAGGATCTCGGTAACCACTGAACCGATCGGATTTTACTCTTCAGGGTATATACCTATTGGTCCTGTTGTGGTTTTAAGCTATTTTTTTGGGGGGGTGGGCAAAGAGGCTAGTGACGAAGCCGCTAGTATATATAAAAGTAACAGGATCACTGTGTGTCTGTTGTACCGGATGATCTCGCTAACCTCTGAACCGATATGTTCCTGGGAAGGTACCACCACCCTCCTAATAGATATAACCCGTAGAAAAAATTGTCCCAATCCAATTTTTTAAATTTTTCTTTTAAAACTAAAATTGATAATAGGGGATGAACGACTCCACTCCCCCATCCCTCCTCCTTATAATGCATTTTTTGAACTTTTTATTTTTAAAACCAAAAATTAATAATTGGATTGTCGAATTCAACCCCTCCCCCGCCCCTCAACATCTAGGGGGTAGCCGCTAGTTAAGAATACATTTTTGAACCTAGAAAATTACATTTCCCCTCTAGCGTTACGGCGTGACTAACGGACGGACAGACAACGTAATTAAAATAATTCGATGCTGACCAGAATGTTCATAAATAAAACGCACATAAATGCATATAAAATTACCTATTAACATTGCAATTATTACAGGAAGGGAGTGGACATTGGACTGTTTATTACACTAGTTTATAATAACGTTTTCTTTATTTTTAGGAAGTTTTATTGTTTTTTGATTGGTTGGTTCATTAGAATTAATTAATTTTGTGTATCATCATTAGGGTTGTACATCAATTTATCGGCATCGTCTTATCCCTTTAAATCCCTGTATTAACATTGCAATTACTATCATTAATCATTAATTTGTTATAAATTGATTATTGATAACAGCAAATGTTAGCAAACTTTTATGATTAATATATTAACAGAGTTGGGTTATTGCAGCAAGAAAACAAAAGAAAAAAAAATTAATTAACAAATTAAAAAATTTAATTCTTTTATGGAATGTGCTTCAAGAATAATAAAATATACATTAAATTGATGTACTTTTCCCATGATGATAGACAAAATTACCCTTTTTTAGAATAAAAAGTTGTTAAGCAAAGAAATGAGAGAACATGTTTAAAAACTTTGGACACCAGTATTTAAAATATCTATAGGGAAACAAATGGACTAAAACTAGCGTAGAAATGCAATGCTATAAAAACTAATTTATAATTGCATATAGGTTACCTACCAAGACAAAAGATTTCTTGCAATTTTCTCATTAAAAGGAAAGATATGTAGAATCTGAAACTTAAATTTGATCAATCTGTATATGAAAGTGACAGAATGTGTGTCTATACCAAAAGATCTCTCTAATTGTTTGACCAATATGGTTCTACTTTACAGGGAAGCTTCTCATAGGTCCTGGTAATGCATGTAACTAATTTAGGGAAGGATGGTACCCCTTCCCCCAAGAGAATTTTTTTTAAATCAATCAATTTTACCAAAAAAATATTAAAAATATGTAATATAATACATTTTCTTACCCTTTTCTTAAGAATTTTTATCCATATTTTGTATAAGATAGGTTAGTTCTCTGAACTAATTTGAATACAGTAATCATAAACAGAAAATATAATGAAGATCTTTATAACAAAAACTTAAATTACACTAACAGTAAAAGAATAATTAACTAAATATATGTGTATTCTTTTGTTTTGAATAATATATTAAGATTTAGGAATATTAAAATTGATTTTAATTTTGGAAAAAAGAATTATCCACCAGATCCATATTAGCAAGCTAAATTGATGACAATATATATCTTTACAAGATAAGGTTTTACATGCAGATTATTTCTAATTTTGCTTGGCTGCATCTTCAAATTGTTGAGAAAAAAAATCCAGATTGTTATACATTCTAAGCTACCTTTTTACCATATTTTTTTGGATAATTTAGATTCTTCATTTAATAAATTTAAATAATTGGCTACTGAAACCCCATCCCATATATGTAAATGATAATGATAGCCGATAATAATTTAATCAGTTTTGTTATTCTACCTCTGTAGCCATTCCTAAGAACATTGGATGTAGAATGTACGTGGAAATTATGGCAGGGGACAAATTATTGTTCAATTAGGTTGCTATTTCCCCTGTAATTTATCAACCAGGAGAGGAGGGGATGGTGAAAAAATAGGGGATAGAAGTATTTATTTTAGCCCTCTACAAGTTTCACTTCATAGGAGTATGTACATGATAATCTGGTGTAAGATCCAAGTATTAATAAATCCATTGCTATGGCTGACATCTTGCTGTGATTTTATTCCACTTTAGGGAAAAATATTGATAGAAACCGCCAATACTTTAATATTCATAAATTGGCCTAAATAGTAATTATTAAATATACATATGTTTATTTAAAGCAATGTTTCCTACATTAACATGTCTGTCCTCCTATCTGTCTCTAACAAAAGTATGCTGTTTGCAGCAACATAATATAATCTAGGGGCGTAGTATGAAATATTTTTCAGTTTGTCTGTAAATTTATGTAAAAAAAGCTTATTTGTTCTTAGAATATTGTATTTTTTTATGAAGTGATCATACTATTAGTTTAAAACTCAAATTCAATAAGGTACCATATAAAAAAGTAGCAAATCTAAATATTTAATGTTAGGCATAAGACATTTAGATAATTTCTTAAAAAATAAATTTTAGATTTTTATTTTAAAATGGCTAAATTATCAAAGCGGTTATTCTCTATAATTGTTGTTCTTATATTTGATTTGTTAAGCTTTGTTTTATGGCTGTTGTCATCCTTGTTTATCTTTGAATTTGACAAAAATTGCTTATTTTTGTTTATTTTTCCTAATATAATATTCAAAATATTGTTTATAAAAAAGCAAATATTGACTTAAGGTTTTTTACTAACGAAAGTAATAAAATCTTTGAAGTCAAGAAAGTTTCCTTTTTGTAGTTTTTCTTATTAGACATATTTTAGATTGTTTCATTATAGAATTTTCAAAGATTATATTATTAATGTTATTATATTATTGTCGACAAAATACCATAAAATAAAAGTGTATGCTGCTGACTGACATTTTTTCAATATCTTAATAATATTTTAACTAAATATTTACGTTGATACATTAATACTAAACAAAATTTTAATGGATTAATTCCAGGTATCTACAGGGATAAAATAATGACCGATAAATTAATATACCTTCCCAAAGATGATTCACAAAATTATTCCTTCTGTAAATTACAATTAGTGGTTGAAACGTTTGGACATCCAACTTAACGAACCAACCGATCAAAAAACAATTAAAGTCCCAAAACTTATTAAGCCAACGAATAAGGAATGGTTTTATAAAACTTTGAAGTCTAGTGTATTAAACAGCCCAATGTCCCCTCCCTCCCAGATTAATATACTGTTTAAATCAATTAAAAGGGGGTTATGAACAAAGCAGTGGGTTTGGAGAATAATTAACGGATTAACCAAAAATGTTATTTAATTAATGAAAATATTTAACATAATTTCTTCCCTCTCTAAAAATAGATAAAAACCTACAAGAAATTACATGAAGCCAATAAAAAGGGGAAATTAATCGGACCAACTGTTCGCGAGATCTCAACATACAAACATCCTTTCCTGTTTGCACATTGTTATATATATTTTTAATTACTACTTGAAATAGTTTTATGGGGGTGGTAATATAATTTTTAAAAGCGAAGCTTTTCTATAATTAGGGTCGGTCCGTCCGTACGTCCGTACGTCCGTCCGTCCGTCCGTCCGTACGTCCGTCCGTCCGTACGTCCGTAACGGATAGCTTTTTCCGTTAATTTAGGCATGTTAGAATTGTCCTATCGATATCAAATTTTGCATGGTGATTCCTTTAGTAGTTAGGTACGATTTAGAAAGCGTAGCAACTCTATAATCATTACCAAAATGTCCGTACGTCCATTTTAAACATGTTGATTTTTTTACTTTTTTAACAACAAATTTTTATGTGATCAAATCATCGGATTGATCTGATTTTTGGTATATTGATTCCTGGGACAACAAAGTATAATGTAATAAGCGAAGCAACTTTATAATCAAGTCCTAAAAATGTAAGTATGTCCTTAAAAAGTATCCTGTATCAAGCAGTTTTACAACAAATTTACTTATAATTTTGCTTGACTCTTATAAATTTATATCATGATAATTAAGTTCTAACACTATACAAGTGTTAATGTTTGTTTGTCCTACCGTTTCAGTGCTTCGCTTTTATGGATGTTGTCATCCTTGTTTGGAAGGGGGTAGTCCTACCTATTCGGAAAAATTCGGCAATTTCCCTCAAACACAAAGTGAATCACAAAGAAACTATTAGGAAAAGATGGATTTTTATGTCAATTTTCTGTTTAGGAAAAGTAATTTTAAAAGAGTCCTGACGGGTTAGGGTTCCCCTATAGTGAATAGAAGCTCTAATGATTATCTGTCTAAAGACGTCTTGTTGCTAAATAACATAAAGGTGTGCCTTGCGCTGCTTATTTCATCACATACACAGGGATGGGTACTCTGAAGAATAAAAATTTACATAGATCTATTGAAGATTATAAAAATATTTAGAAAAATCATCTAAAAAAATAATATTTTTTCTGAAGAATGCTAAAGCGAGAAAGTATAAGTTTATATAAAAGTTAAGATAAAAATAAAGTGAAACATGACGTTTTACTATAAAATATATATTTATCTATTAAGGTTTCGTGGTTTGCATTCATTGTCTTTTTTATGGCCACTGAACATATGCAGCAGGGGCGTCCAAGCTTTTTATTTTGGGGGGGGTAAAATGGCGCGCGAAGCGCGCCGCAAATTTTTTTTACCCCCCTCAAAATTTTTACCCCGGGGGTAAAATTTGCTTGGGGGGGGGGGGGTAATTACCCCCCCTGAAATCTGTTGGCAGGGGTAAATTTAGTTTACCCCCCACCAAAATTTACCCCCGGGGTAAAATTTTTTGGGGGGGGGTAATTTAAATTTTATGTAATATATTTTTTAATAGAGATATTTTATTTTGGGGGGGGTAAATACCCACTCCTAATTGGTTGGGGGTGCCTACGGCAACCCCAGGGTAGGGGTAAATTTTAAATGGGGGGGGGGGGGGGTAATCACCCCATTACCCCCCCCCCCCCCCCTTGGACGTCTATGATATGCAGTATCACTGTTTTTCTTTCATCCATTCATGTTTTATGAAGTTTGTGTCTTATGAATGTTATCATCTTGGTAGTAATACTATTAATTTGATAAATATTAGTGCTTCACTAGGATAAGAGAATAGCCTATGAATTGTTGTACATCCCAAATGATGATACACAAAATTACCCCTTCTGTAGATTACAATTAGTGGTTAAAACGTTTGGACACTCAACTTCACAATCAAAATTCAATGAAAGTATTCAAAGTTGTAAAGCTAACGAAAGAGAAAATGTTATTATCAAACTTTGGAGACTATTGTTATAAACAGTCCAATGTTCCCTCCCTCTATGGAAATTAAAATTTAAATGTGCTGCTGAATATGTATTCCTGTTCTCACAAGATTTGAATGATAATAGAAACGTAAAAAGCTTGGAAAAGCTTCACAATATTTGTAATTTTGCCAGGGATTTAAAGAGATATGATAATGACCGATAAATTGATGTATATCCCTTATAATCCCTTTCTGTAGATTAATGAACCAACCAATAAAAATAAAATAGAAGTTTCCGATGTTAAGCCAACGAATAAGAAAACGTTATTATAAGCTTAAAGAACTAGCGTAATAACAAGCCTAATGTCCCCTCCCTCCCTGAGTTTTGCAAGGATGCAGGGATAGGGCAATGGAATTTTAAAATGTATTTTACCTCAACACACACTCCCTCTCCCTTATAAAATGTTGTCTTATGTAGCTTGACAATTTGAAAATATTTCATCTTCCTATCCGAGTACAAATTTTTCAACAGGGCCCATATTCTAAAACTTTTAAACAGTAACCGATTAATGTACGCTTATCAAAACTGGATTTATGACATACTGAAAAATAACGTATCGCATTTTATTACAGGCAATTTTCCACAAGCAGTAAAATAAAAAATCATATAAAGATAAATATCAGTTTTGTAGGTAAGTGCATTCGGCCCCTCGGAGCCAAAAAAACTTAAATTATTCTTTTCACTTTTATATCAGCTGAAAGCTGTCTAAAATAACCCCATTATCAAAAGTACTTGATCTAAGCCTACAAAAAAAGACTTTTTAGAATTAGAAATGTAACTATAATTAACTAGGTTGTGTACGTATTTAGTGAAAGCATTTAAAGGCCGTACAAAGTATGCAAAATATTAAATATTTCCATGTAATAAATATGTAGTAATATTACTAAAATCTAGTCATTACTCTAATACTTATCTACATACTTATGGACATATTTGGCCTTGTTCATCATTCAAAATAAGTTGTTTGTTATTGCTGCGCTACTTATAGACATAATCAACCCTGTTTCTAGAATAGACCCCCCTATTTATCAAAAATTTGCCGACTTTTCTGTAATTTGAAAGAAATGGGAGTGGAAAAGAAAATAGAAATCTTAAAATTATATTTTTTATTTGTTTTACCTTAAAAATATATTAAGACAACAAAAATATTATGATTATTTACTTTTTTTTCGAATTTTGTTTATTTTTATAGTTTCTCATCAAATAAGGGCTAACTTCCATATAAGCAAAGCCTACATTTCAAGCTTTGGTAAAAAAATTACTTAACTTTTAACATTGCACCTTCTTGTTCTAAGAATTATTATTTCTAAAATCAGATGAATAGGATAAATAATTATGTCATACAAAAAGGTGAAATGTTTTACATGGACATGCGGACTTTCTAGTAACAATTATAGAGTTGCTACGATTTTTTTAGCTGTTACAGAAATCATTATCCATAGTTTGAAATTGATAGGACAATTCAAACAAGCCTACATTTACGAAACTGATACTTTCATTTTATGATTTATAAATTAATATTCTTATTCTTAAGTCCTGACATGATACAGGTTTCGTTTGATTTTAGATCTTCGCTTTCATTGGTGTCATCCTTGTTTTATAATATTTTTTTATGATATAGCGCCATGTTACAAATATCTTTACAACAATTTTATTTCGCGCCATTATACGTTCATAAGCTACTATATTGCATGGCAACTTATAAAATAAAAAAAAAATAAAAATTAAGCAGGGATCTAAAGGGATAAGACAATAGGCGATAAATAGAACAACATCTCCAATGATGAGCGCTAGTTGATGAACCCACCAATCAAAAGTTTATAAAAGTATCCAAAGCTTTAATCAATAAGAAAATGAGATTATAAAACTTTGGGTACTAGTCTAATTAGCAGTATAGTGTCCCATCCCTACATCTCTGAATATTAAGCCATGTTAGAAAGCCACGTACACAGTGCCAAGAAACTATTTTCCCACCAACTCTATTTCCTTGTTTCATGTAAATTTTTATAAATTTTATAATTCTGTCATAACTTCAGGGACATGGAATTTTAATTTTAAAATGTTAAAATTTATTAAATTGTGCTTTTAAAGAAGCTCCAAACTATTTGTTCTACAGCAGTTGTTTAGTTCGGGTGATTAACTTTAGAAGCCTCCTTTAATTTTAAAAAGAAAAAGGAAAAAGTTTGTGTTTTTTTGGGGGGGGAGGGTTCATTTTTTTTAGAAGTGATTTATCTTGGAAGGCTGATGTTACCCTTCCCCAAAATAGTTATACATCTTCCTAGGACCTATTAAAAGCTACATTGTAAAGGCAAATCATATGGGCCCAGCCCATAGAGAGGTCTTTCGGTACAGCGATTGAGAGACATACCGACAGATAGAATAGACATCCTGTTGCTTTTATATAAGAATAATATTTTCCTTTCATTTTGTCCATATTTGCTCAAATCCTTATTTTATGAGAAAATTTGTCAATTTCTAAGCGAAGGCAACATAAGAAGGCTTGGAGACAATTTGACTGGTTTGTGGTATTCATACAAAATTATGAATTTTAAGTAGCTTAACTACAATTATTTTCGTCAGTCCGTCTGTAATAACCCTTAACAATCGGGCCCATGCCGCACCTTAATCGATTAAGCATTGTAGGAGAGTCTAATGCTAAAGCTATTTTTCCTACTCCTCTTTTCCATTCTATCTAATTTATGATAATTCTCTATGTATATCATTAAAATCATGTCAATACTTGGGACTAAAACTGGCTTCATATTAATAAATGTTATTTTATAGTCACTAATTTGAAGATGAGCATCTAATGGCTAACTAATCGTGATACAAAGATTAGTCTAAATGTATCTTTTACTTTTCAAAACAAATCAAACTTTAACTGAACTGTATGGACATTGAGACAAGTTGAAATTTTATGGAAAATTAACAAGAATAACAATTTTAGATATAGGTAGTTTCTACTATATAATCATTTTATGATAGTTACATTGCTTCGTATTATGGACAGCTTTCCGTGATATTAAAATACAAAATCATAAGATTATAACTTTTTTAATTCCCGGCCTAACCAAACTGGTCTTAATTTTATGATTTTTGAATTTAACATTCATAGAAAATTGTCTGCAATTCGATGCTATACAGACTTATTCAGTATTACTTAGTGCCGGTTCTAATTCATTGGATATTACTCGGTTTCGGTGCCATACTGCAAAAGTAATTACTTTAAATTTTTTAATATTTTTGAATGGGCATTTCCTTACATTAAAAGTTGATTATAGAGTATCTTCGTCTCAAACAAAATGCTAAGTTAAAAACTTGGGTAAAAAGCCTAGATTTTGGCACTAAAATACCTAGAAGTCACATTTTTCTCATAATATTATACGACGTAATAGATATATTATTACTTGGATGTTTCACCAGATTTTTTGTACTCTAACAAAGGGATGCTCGCAGCTGGCTCAAATAGCGATAACCTCCATCCACCCATTTTACCCCATCCACTCCCATCCTACTGGATGAACGAAAAAATCAGTAATCAATAATGAGCTAAATTGACGACATATTTTCCCTTGTCAATACATCCACAAATATCCTATATCCATCTACGTAGTAAAGCCATAAAAATTTTGATTAAATTATATGTTTACCAGGAACACAGCCATTCCAAATTAAGTCATTTTTAAAAACGTAGCAGCTATATAACTAAGGTTTCTCAGAGCGTATTTATGTCTTTCAAATTTACTCATATAAATCAACTATGCATAACTTGTTATTTAAAACAATTATAACAATGGATAAAGGATATACGTAAATATAATGGCATGGGGAAATTTGTCGTCAATTTAGCATGCTAATATGGATCATATGCATTGTTAAGTTTGTTCATCCAGTTAAAGGAGAGGGGATGTGGTAAAGAGGGTGAATGGAGGGGGGGTATCGTTGATTTAGCCAGCTGCGAGTAACACTCTATGAGACTGAGAGTAATGGAAATCTGGTGCAGTATCCAAGTAGTAATATATCAATTATTTTAACACAAATTTTTCTTTAAAATTGTTAGAAACTTATTTTTTTAATACTTTATTTTGTTAATTTTTAGTTTAAACACCAGAAAAGCTAAAAAATGTGATGAATTTTAAAAAAAATTAACATAAAAAAGCTACTATATTACAAACAAACTAAAAAAGTAATATATTAAACAAAAACATGTTTATATAATAAAGTTTATAAAAACATATAATTTAGAAATCTGATCTAAAGTCGTAAAGAATAAAATGTTTTGTCTACAATTTATACACAGACAGAGATATATATTTTCTATAATAAAAAGTAGAACGATGTTCATCTGAACCTTAAGATCTTGGTAACTGCCGAGCCTATTGGGATATACTCTACAGAGAATAAAGCTACTGGTTCTTCGGTGGTTTTCAGCTATTTTATTTTTTAAATTAATGAATCATGGATGTTTACACTTTCCATTGAAAAGATTATTTTTTTATGATATCTCTATATGTAGCTTTAAGAAGAATTCTATATACCAATTAGGGCGAATTCTCCAGAGGCTAGGGATAACATAACAAGATCTGCGCCATGGTTCAAAGCACTTAGTTATCATAAATCAGGTAATTTTATATTAATATGTTTTTACCACTCCCCATGTAAATTTTACACCAAGGTTATTCTTTTTTTATGGGTGGGTGGGGTGGGTGGAGGTGTGAGCTTCAATTATTTTAGGGTCTAAACTGTTCCACCAATTTTCTTTCATCTACAACAGGAGGGGCAAAGGAAGTGAGAGAAGGATTAATTTTTAATAAGCTTATTTTTTTATGGAATAACTTACCCTGTACCATAGCAAAATATTATTCTTAGTAAGCCATTTAGAAATTATTTATTATCATATAAACAATACTAATTTAAACTTAAGGTTTGAGTTTTAGGTATCAAAATCCGCAGACTTACTGCTGTTTTTTTTACATTTTTAAATCTAATGATCCTGTCATCGTTTAAAACAATAAAATCTAACTCTGCTAAATGATTAACTCTCTCTTGGTCTTGGGGGGTTAGGGCACCCTCCCCTAAAATAGTTATAAACCTTCCCTGGACCTATAAGAACCTCCTTAAGACTTAATCTAAAAATTAAAAAGCCTAAAACCATCTCGGGACATATGTAAAGCTTCCCTAAAAAGGAGAACTCAATTGTGTCAGTAGTTATTGAAATCTTAAGCTTAGGACAAAACATATTTTTACTTTATATATCAGGATCAAAGATATTTTCTATTGCGTTTGCTAATCCTTTGTCGTACTATAAACAACAAGGACAAAAACATCCATAAAAGCGTAGCTCTTAAATATTGACTTAGTAATAGAGATGGCATGCTGTGTTTATAACGTTGTACCTAAGTGCTGCCACGATTTCAACAGCATACCTAGCTGTTATAGGAATCATCATGCCTAGTTTTAAATCGCAGGGAGAATTTTCATATGCTTAAATAAATTATAAGAGCTATCCATAACGGCCGTAAGGACGGACCTACCCTTAAATAAAGTAAAGCTTAGTTTTTTAAAATGCAGCAGATTTATAATGTAATAATTTTTCTAAACTTTGAACATAAAATTTTTCTAAACACAAGCCATGTGCTGCGTGTATAATGCGTAGTGTTTCTGAATGTCTGTCTCTTAGAATCTTTCAATCAGTGATCAATTGAATTTTAATTTCGAGGGAAAATTTTTATCAATTTCTGTTCTTTTTGCTAAATGTTTTACGAGAGTCTATTTCAATCCTGACAAGGAAATCTCCCCACCCAAAATAATGATAATAAATTAAATGTGCAAAGGGGGAGGGATGTCCAACCATGGAGATAATACAATGACCCAAAGTTTTACATAGTTTCAAACAAACAGAATATTTCTTTTATTTTTAGAAGATCGCCTTCACACCCCTCCCCCTCAAAAACTTTTACATTTAAATGACGCAATGACCCAAAACCTATTTTGGTTGAAAACATTCCATAGAAAAGAGTTGAACATATTCTAAAATATTATTCCTAATTATCTTGGGGCTCTTATAGTCAGGGATTGGGACAGATATTAGGTTATGAATAGAGACAGCTGAAATTTTCAGTAAAGATTCATTTGTCATATGCACATCTAGTCTATATTTTCTTTTGTCCGTCTGTCTGTCGTTCATGCCTCAAAAGATATAAACCTTATATTGTAAAGTTATCGTGATTTTCTATGATGTTTTTTTTACATATTCTCTCTCTTTCTTTTCTTTGTTATGACAAGTGAATATTTGCTCTATAACTCACTTTGTACGTTTGTTCATTACAAAATTAGTGGAATCCCCTCCCACTCTTACAAAAATAGCTATAAACCTATCCAAGACCTGTGAGAAAGTACACTGTAAAGGAGAAACGAATCGGTTTAGTGGATAGCAAGATCCCTCGGCACAAAAAGACTTACAGAGCTCCTGTTACTTGTATAAAAACTATCTAGCTTGGCAGAAAATAGATAGCCTAACAGTCTACACTACTTTACATGATTAAAACAGGGAATCTAAGATCATGTGTATTATGATATGATTACTCGGTTCTTGTGACCATTTGTAACAAATATTACAAGTCATGACACCATATATGTACGTACGTACAGACCAACAGACCAGAAATAAAGCTGAAGTAAATATTCCAAAAAATAAGGAGTAAAGCCGACCAATTAAAAACTAAAATAGTATGTTATCTACCAAGTGTAAGCCTACAGTAGTTAAGACTAGTTTATAATTCACTTTGTTTGTCCTTTAGCCAGTCTGTTGCGCAATGGGAATTTGATTTTCTATCCTGCTATTAAAGATAAACAGCTGAAATTTTTAGTGAAGATTCCTATGAAATATGCCCATTTATTATATACATTGTTTTGCCAGTCTGTGTATCGGATAGGCTTTGAATTTTTGCATAATCTGTCAATCATTACGCTACTCATGGATGCTGTTATCATTGATTGTATCTTACTTATCGCTTAAACTCTGATTCCTAGAGCCACATATTTGTGAAACTATACTTTTTGCAAACATTTAGAGGAAACTCCAAAGCTTAAAGATGTATTGAGGATATTTTAGAAAAGGACATATATGTAAAGAAAAATTAATATTTTGTAAAGTTTAAAAATTAACCTAAATGTAATAGTATTTTATTTCTCAGTTGCTGTACAATTGTAAACTGTTTCCCTACAGGATGTCTGTCTGTCGGAAGGATCTTGCTAACCGCTGAACTGATATGGTTCTCCACAATATATTGTAGTTTCCCATAGGTCCTGAGAAAGTTTTAAACTATTTTCGGGAAGGATACTATCACCCTCCCTAACGAAATTGCCCATATAAAAAAGACCCCGTAAAAAAATAATTTGTAAAGAATGTTAAAAATGGGGGGCGGGTCAACTCTCCTACCCATCTCAAACGCCCATAGATCACTCTAGGGGTGCAGCCACTAATTTTGAAAAAGATGCTGACATTTAATTGACTAATAAAATAATTTAGCTTTTTATAATAAAAATTTTTATAATTTAAAACCAACTAAAGTATAGGAGTCTACTTTGAATATGGCAAGCTTTTAGGGTCCAATTAGAGCATGACTTTGATATTATGCGAGACCCACTATCATATACCAGCCATTTAATTACTTTTTTTAGTAGATTTATTAATACTAATTACATTTTATACGGACATAAACTTTACTATTTTATTTTAATTGTAAGATAGTGTTTGGCAAAGATTTTGTTTAAAGGAATTTACCTTTTCTTTAATTTGGAGCTGTCCGTCTGTACGTCCGAGACGGATAGCTCTTGTCATAAATTTGAATATGTTAAAATTGTCCTATCCGTTTTAAACTTTGTACAAGGATTCCTGTTAGTTTGGTACGATTGAGAAAGCCAGGATCTTAATGAATTAGACATTCAAAATTCAATAAAAGTCCTCAAGGTTGTTAGGGCAACGAATAAGAGGCTAGGGACATAGCAACTCGTATATCATGTTTAAAATCGATGATATATGAAAATAGCTTAATTAAAAATATTGATTAATATGTATGCAGTTTTATAATGGATTTATACTTTGATCTTACACTAGATTTATAATGAACTCTAATAAAGTGAAACTTGTAGCTGGCTAAGATAATGACCCCTCCAATATAAATTCACCTTACTGGATAAACGAACTGACCAATAAGTGATGTCCATGTTGCAACCTAAATTGACGACAATTTTTCCCTTTAATAATATCCACGTGTATTATATATCCATTATAGTTTTATATATTGATTTTCCTTATGTTTCGTGATTAATAAAGTAAATACGTTCTATTATTTGGAACGAATATGTGTGTAAATTTTCAAGGATGGAGGGGATATTAGGTTGTTTATTACATTATAGTCCCAAAAGTTGTATAATGACGATTTCTTATTTGATGGCTTAACACCATTGGGGTCATAAATTAATTTTGATTAGTTGTTTCATGAAGTTAAGTGCCCAAACGTTTCAACCACTAACTGTAATCTACAGAGGTGTAATTTTGTGAAACACCATTGGGGAAATACATCGATTTATCGGCCATTGTCTTATCCCTTTAGTTCCCTGGTAAACTTAACAAGGATAACTAAAGCCACGATTAGCGCGGAACTTTTTATATAGTTTGACAAGACGAATTGACAAACGGACAATTACAGATAAGTTTCGCACTTCCAATACACCAACCCTGTTTAAATTTTTGATGACTCACATTTGAACCTAACTACTTCAATGTTTTTTATTGTTGTTTTTATAGCCATGTAATCAATTTGTCTAATTTTTCAAATCTTATCCAGTTAGGGAGTTGAATCCATTTTTATAGAAGCAGAAATATAATCTATGATTATGGTTTGGACCCTTTAAAACTGTAATCTACCCTTCCACTTCCCCCTCTCTTGGTGAAGATATCTCCAACGCCGATACGATTTTTGAAATATAAGATTCCACTTTTGTCTCTCTTGTTGAAGATATCTTCACCAAGAGAGGCAAAAGTGGAATCTTAAATTTCAAAAATCGTATCGGCGTTGAAGATATCTTCACCAAGAGAGGGGAAAGTGGAATCTTACATTTCAAAAATCGTATCGGCGTTGAAGATATCTTCACCAAGAGAGGGGAAAGTGGAAAGGTAGATTACAGTTTTAGAGGGTCCAAACCATAATCATAGATTATATTTCTGCTTCTATAAAAATGGATTCAACTCCCTAACTGTTATCATTATCTAAAAGTTACAATTATTGAATATGGCGATGAACTTATATTTTTTACTGCTTTACAGTCTTAAACCCTTAATAGTTCTAACTGCATCGTATTTTAGATAGCTTCTCGGAGATAGTAAAATGAAAAATTACAATTTTGTTGGCCCCTAGGGGCCGAAAGACCAGGTCAACACAACTATTATAAATTTATTATATTATTCATATTGCTATATACGATACATGATTTTTCTTAAGGCTCAGAATTGGTTTCGAAGCTAAACTGGAAAATATATTTTGTTTGTCGTTGCTGTTCTACCACATACCATAATGTTGAAAATATTAGTGAAAATTGTCGGTCACCAATTGTTTGAATTCTAAAAAGTTTTCAATGTCACAAACAATCACACATTCAATTTTCAATTACAAGTGTCCTATCATTGCAGTTACAAATTATTCTGCAACAATCGCAACAACAAGCTAGGGATCTGAATGGTTAAGACAATGGTTTTTGAGTTGATGATAAACAAAAGAAACATTACAAAGTGTCACAAAAATTAGCTATGTGACGTCATAGAAATGAGAGGAGAAGTGGGAAAGAAAGATTGTATGATAATCCCTCACTTTTATGACATCACACGGATGTTTTTTGATACACTTTGTAAAGCTTCTTATAAATTTTGTGTATCTTTAGTTTTTTTTTTAATTTATGTAATGGGGATGACACCTAGCAGGGGCAAGCCTTTGTCGGTTTTGGTAGATTTCGTTAGTTTGGTCTTTCTTTTTATACGGAAGTGATCGCACAACTAAATTTGTGTTGACCTTCATTCATAATAATTTACACAATTTCAATTGGAACATTTTTTTAAAAAGTGTATTGCGAATTAATTGTAGTAATTAATTTTTCAATATGGCTTCGAAACCGATTAATATCCGCTGGATTAGAACCATGAATGTTATCGTTTTACAGACAAATTACAAAATGTTAAAAATAAAAATCATAATACCAGTTTTTTAGCCTGGGTCTTCGGCCACTCGGCCGGTGGTAACAAAACTCGTTGCAATCTTTTAATTTTTACTTTTTATATCCACAGAAAGCTGTCTATATTACGATACGATAAATAACTATTAACCCTTAACGGTCGGGGGGGGGGGGGGCGTTGAACGCCCCCCCTTCCGGTTTTTTGTATCTCATTTTCTGTGTGTGAAAGATAAAGAGCCCAAACTGCTTGACTTTTTAAGTATGGGTATGACACATAACTGAGAGTTGGAATTTTTTGAATATCTCCATCCTGGCGGGCACAGGATGCCAGCAAACCTGGCCGGCTCATCCAGGTAAAGAGCAATAATATTTTTTTGACTAAAACAAAGCATTTTATCATACCAAAATACTAAAAAATCCTCTAGTAGTACATCCTTATATGAAATGCAGGTGTTCAAGTCACTTTCAGGTTCCAGGTATGATCCTGAAGGCCCTGATCCTCCAGGTCTCCAGAAATCTTTAAAAGGCTCCTGTGGCCGCAATTTTTGACTTAGAGACTTCAAATTTTAAACTTAACCCTTTCTCACATGTCTACATAACGTATTAAAATTTCATGAAGATCCGCCGCCGTTTTCCCGCCGACCGCCGACTGCGGCGGCTGGCAGCTGCCAAGTACAGCTGCGGCCGCTGAAATTTAAATTTTGATATTTCTAATGTAAAATTTACATAAAGATAAACATTTTTTGGAGAAAAAAATTTTCTTCTAGCTTCAAAAATAAGAAAATTACAGCCGTTTGAAATTTTTAAGTAAAAAAGACCTAAAAACAAAGGTTGTTAAATAAAAGGGTGAAGGAAGCGAAAATTGACTTAGACTTATAAAAGGTCGGAAATTCATTATCAAACAGAGGACTTGCACAAAAAAATTTTGCCCTCTAGCTCTAATAGGAACTGAGATAATAATGGGGGGGGGCGTTGAACGCCCCCCCCCCCCCCGACTGATTAAGGTGCGGCAAGGGGCCCGACTGTAAAGGGTTGACATCCCTCAAACAATATATTATTATCAATGCAAACTTCAAAGAATATACCTTTGACATTTGTATAAATGATCTAAATAAGAATTCTTACATATAAATAATTCATTTTTAATGATATGATAAAACATTTCAGTCTACAATTCGTGTAGGCAAGAATTGTGCTCCAAGAGCTAATAACATACTTGTGATTTTACTAGTTGCTTCGCCTCTAGCCCTCTAGGCACGGGAAGTCAGAAAAATAGCCTAAAACAACTCAGAAACCATACATAAGGCTATAGTGTAGGCTTCCTATATTTTTAATAGTTTTGAGATAGATTGATACAGAAGTTTTGTTCATATTTCGAAATAATGTCGAATATTAAATGCGTTGATACTCTATATTTGTTAATGTTCCTTTATATGGCCTTAATATTCGCTATTATGAATGCTGTCATCCTTTTTCATGTAAGTATACGCTGTTGTTTTTTTGCTGTAATCAATCCTACCTTGTTATATGATTTATAAGATTTAGTTTAAGTTATTTATAACAAATCTACTCTACAATTCTTATGCATCAATTGTGTAAAGCATATTTTTATCAGGGATCTTAAGAAAGAAAATTAAATATTTTGTTGGCGTCTTTTGATTTAACTGAAGGGAAGTGGATAAGAATTAGAAGAAATAAGGGAAGGGGGGTTTGGGGGAAAATTTTACTTAAAGTTGTTTGTCAGAATCACATTCTCTTTTTACTGTCCGTAGGTTTTTCTTCAGGTCGAATATCCCTTTCTTGGAAGTAGAGCAAACCATCGATATATAAATACTTGGATGTTGCACCAGATTTTCATGTACTCTAATAAAGTGATTCTCCTAACTGGCTAATATAACGATACCCCTTACTCCCCCCCCCCTTTTTAGCCCATTCCCTCCCTCATACTGGACGAACCAACTTGCCAATAAATGAGGTCAATGTTGGCAACCTAAATTCCCCCCTTTCATAATATCCACGTTTTTTCTCTATCCATTAAGAAACCCTATTTTTTGTTGAAGTCGCCATAGGACACAAATGGGAGTAATTTAACCTAATTGTTTTGTCCATTCAAATATAATATAATCTCTTGGTTTCTCCTTATCTTATATCTTTAACCAGCGACTTCGTCCCCTAGAGGCCTAGAGGGACACCTAAGAAGGTGGTGGGTTGCAGGAATAAGGTATAACCAACAAGCAAAATAAATCTAAAATAATATTTGGGGGGCAAATGGAGAGGTCGTCAATTGTACGATGTGTTTCCCCCCAACGACTGAAAAACACATATAGGTTTCCTGATTTTTTTCCGAATTATTTTCGTTATTGGTATGAGCTGGGTGGGTTGAATTTGAACCCCCATCCATTTTTTATCTTTGTTTTAAAAAATAAAATGAACATTTTTAGAGCGGGAGCATTTTTTTCGGAGGTTGGTGGTACTCTCATCCAAAAAACCTATAAACCTTCCCAGGATCTAGGAGAAGCTACATTGTAAAATAGAACCGTATCGGTACAGACAGACACACTTTTACTTTTATACTAGAATGACAATATACATAGGTAGTGAAGCACAAAAGTATTAAAAGGTATCACAAATGAAGCAATGTTTAAAGATTGAAATAATGGAGGGGAAGTTTATACACTGCCAGTTTGTAACATTCATTCAAGAGTTAATAAAGTACCCAATATTTTTAAAGCAATCGGAATTTTAAAAAATTAACATTTTTTTTATAAAAAAAATTGGGTAACAGTGTTATTTACATTGGAATCAAATAAGGATAAAACAATGGACGATAATTGAAATATATTCTCATTAATATTAACATAATTACTCCTTCTGTAGATAAATTAATGGTTCTTAAGCTAACTAAAAAGAGAAAACGCATTTATAAAAAAAAAAATTAGGCACCTGTTTGATTTACAGTCCAATATCTCCTCTATCCCTGGCTTTTACATGTTATAGGGGTCCGGTTTGACTACTACTATGCTCTCGCGTGTGACTCAAGCTTGTTTAGTGCGCAGAGCATTATTTGACCGCCCCAGAGCTAGCGCGCTTATTTGACCGCCAATGTTCGTTCGCTTTCATCATTTCAATTAAATGATGGGTATATAAACAAAAGATATTCTTAAATTTCTCATCCTTAGCAGAATTGACAATTCAAGTACATTACACGGGAAACAGCCCATTAAGGTTATTTAGTTGTGATACATGTTTAAAACCTTTATCACAGTCGAATGATCTTTATGGATTTTCAATAAACTGTTTAAAGTCAAGTCAACACATCCATCTATATTAAATAATATGTGAAAAATCTTTGATTTTCTCTGTTCTATATCAGAGGACGTTTCTTTATTAGTTAAATCACTGGTTAATGTTCCCTGATATATAGCAAATAATCACTGCTTTATTTTCAACTATCTGCACTATATATTCTATACAACTATAGATAAGGTAATGTCTCTATAGTTATGGTTATATAATATACATGACTAGAGAAGACACTGCTTTATTATCATCCATCTGCACTATATATTCTTTATAACCATAGATAAGGTAATGTCTCTATAGTCATGGTTATATAATATACATGACTAGAGAAGACACTGCTTTATTATCATCCATCTGCACTATATATTCTTTATAACCATAGATAAGGTAATGTCTCTATAGTCATGGTTATATAATATACATGACTAGAGTAGACACTGCTTTATTATCATCCATCTACACTATATATTCTATACAACTATAGATAAGGTAGTGTCTCTATAGTCATGGTTATATAATATACATGACTACTACTAGAGTAGACACTGCTTTATTATCATCCATCTACACTATATATTCTATATAATTATAGATAAGGTAGTGTCTCTATAGTCATGGTTATATAATATACATGACTAGAGTAGACACTGCTTTATTATCATCCATCTACACTATATATTCTTTATAATTATAGATAAGGTAGTGTCTCTATAGTCATGGTTATACAATATACATGACTAAAGTAGACACTGCTTTATTATCATCCATCTACACAATATATTCTACTACCATCTAATTTTTTTGGAGTGACAATTTTTTAAAAAGGTACTCCCACTAAATAGTTATAAACCTTTCCCGTTGCTTCATGATTCTTTACTGTAAAGGAGAACCATATTGGTTAAGTTGTTAGCGGGATCCTTTGCTACAGAATATATATTTAAGTTACTAAAGTGTCAAGTTTTAAGGGTTAGGACGAGTATTAAATCAAAGTTTCAAATGTGGTCTGGTTTTTCAGTGACTCAGTGTATTCCCGAGTGTATACACTGTACAGAATCGATAGGCCCCCTAATGCATATACTGTATAAAATGTATCGAAGAAATAATTCACCATCATCAAGTTATACTTTTTGTAATACCACAAAAAAAATTCATTTCTAAACTGTTATACTTTTAGAGATGCTTTTCTTTTAAAATTGTCCTAGGAATCGGTAATCATAATCAGATGGATAGAATAATTATTAATAAAAATTAGCATGCTTTAAATAAATAAATGTACCGACTTTCTGGTATTAGAGTTGCTATGCTTTCTAAATTTTAACCTAAATTTTTAACGGAACAAAGTGTCAGCTATATGACGTCATAAAAATGAGGGATTATCCATATCTTTTATAGGGATTTTCTTTCCCACTTCTCCTCTCATCTACCTCATTTTTATGACGTCACTTGGCTGTTTTATGAGACACTTTGTCCCGCTACCTACATTTTATGGTAATCCTCATATCTAAATTAATGATAAAGCAAACTTGTAATTTTTTTAATGTGAACACCCTTTCTAGTTAGATGAATGAATAAAATAAATCACCACTACTATCCATAGTCGTTATGTTTATTTAAAACTGCTTTGTTTCAAACTTCTTTTGTTTATTTCAAAGAAAAAATGATTTTATAAAAGTAACCGAATAAATGTCTGTGCATGAATCTGCTTTACCACTGAACCGAAAGAAGCTTCTTCACTTCAGAAAAGGACTAATTTACATTGCTTAATTACAATAATGACAACAATAAATATTCAAATATGTGTTGGTTTGTATGTTAACCCTTTTCACTTTAAGCCCTACTCTAGCTACATATGATATCATCTCTGTGTTTCTTATCAGTAATATCACAAATTATGCTTACACATTCCATTTACTAATTTATTATTTACATTACATTATTAACATTACAAAAAGTAGTAGGGTTTGTCTAAAGCTCAAAATGTTAATAACTTATGATATTGAGTTCTCAGGGAAGGCTCACCTATGCCTCGGGATGGTTTTTTGCTAGTTTTCTGTCTTCTTACATTTGAATACGGAGCCATTAGATGCTACGGGCGGAGCTTAATATAAACTAGCGCTAAGCCCCTAAGGAGGGTAGTGTAACCCCCCCCCCTTTTTTTATAAGGGGCTTTGCTATTTTTGAGGGAAATGCTACCTCTCCCAAAATAGTTATGAACCTTCCTTTGAGAAGCTGCACTGTAAAGGAGAAAAATATTATAGAAGTGGTTCGCAAGATCTTTCGGTACAGACAGAATAACAGTAAGACATAAGATACTTTTATGTAAGGATTAATAGTGTAGTACGTCAAAACTTTTGCGTTGTTATCCAATTGTATAATGTTTGTTTACTAATTCCTCTACTAAGGTCATATTTGACATATCAGACTAAGTACAAACTTGTAAAGTGTTAATATCTTTATCAATCTAATATCAGATCGACACCCCCTACTGGATAAACTCTTTCCTTCTATAAAATTCAGGGGGCGAGGGGGCATTGTTTTTGCATATCCCCACACCCCTCCTTCCTAATATCCTCCTTGATATTTGGAAGGCCTACCATATCATGCAGTTTTGGAGCTACAAAATAACAATTAATTGAGAAATAATATTTCTTCAAATGCTCGTTCGGTTAGTAATGGACTTTCTTAAACAATCCTACGCCCAGAAAATAGCTAGAAAAATAAAAATAAAATATTAGTAATTTATCGTATCGTATTATATAGACAATTTATAATTTTTGTAGAAAAGTGTCTATTATACGATGCTACACATGATTTTTCAGTATGGCTCAGATTCAGAGAATCTGTTATAATCCAGTAGATATTTATCTGTTTCGAAGCCAAACTGGAATAGTTGTTTATCGCATGGTAATAAAAACAGCTTTCCGCGGGTTGTTATATCTGAATAAAAAAAGATTAATTCCAGTTTTGTTAGCCCTGATTCTGTACATGATTTTACCTTATGTCTAAGATTCTGAGAACCGGTCATTAATTGGCTTCGAAACCATACTGCAAAAATAATTTCGTTATTTGTGTATGCCGTTACATGACTCATCATATACACACATTAACTCTAAAATATTTTGTGCGATAATTTTTTTTTTGTATATTTTGTAGCTCATCTATGAAATATAATTTATACGCGTCCAAGGATTAAGTGGTTAGCAATGAAAATTAAAATAATCTACCTTTCAAGTGTCATAAGTACTTTTTAAAACTTGGTGTATGTAAGGGGTGTAGATTAATTCATCTTCCATTGTCCTCTACGTGTATGGAAAGTGTCTGTAAGCAGAGGGATAGGGGACATTGGGGTGTATATTATATTAGTCTCCAAAGCTTTATAATTACGTTTTCTTAACAATTCTGATTGGTTCATTAAGTTGTGTGTCAACCAGTTATAAAATTTACAGAAGGGGCAATTTTTTATCATTATTGTGGATGTAAATCAACTTATCAGCCATTGTCTTTTCCCTTTAGATCCCTGGCTGGTGCGCGTCTGTAAGCTACTTTTCATCAGCTCCTTATCTAAATATGATATGAATAATAATAACAAGCCATTTAAGTTCATTTCAAATCTAGAGAAATTATATAAATGAAAACAGCTTAGCTTCACTGAAAATCTAACTTTCGTCTTTTTGCATACATGACTAGCGCATTTCTAATCATTTAATTTTAGGCATAAACTAAAACATGTTTTCAATCATATAAAACAATTTTATTTTAGTAAGAATTTTAGTTTATGAGGAAAAAGACAGACAGCCAGACATCCTGATGTTTTTTATGTTATGATATGTCCGTATTCTTACATATTTCTGTGTATTACATATTACTGTTCTTTTTCGCTAGAAATTTTGGTTGCTTGTTTTTTTAACATTACTTTTTCCAAAATTTTACTCCTTTTGCTATTATTTTGAAATAGAATGATTTGCTTTATTAACAGAACACTTGTATCTATCAGATTTAAATCTATGTCTGATCATTCCATGGAAAGGATATAAATATAGCAAATAATTTAGTCTTTACCTCTTTCTAGAAGAATTTCTGACAAAGAAATTGTGATTTATCACCAATTGTTCACTGCAATGGGTCATTCTCATTAATCTGATAAATCAGCATAATTTTAAACTCTGATTATTTTATAAGCCAAGGTAATTTATCCAAAACTCTTATAAAGGCAATTATTATATAATTGTAATATAAGCCTTGCCACTAGACTTTATCCAGTCGGGCAGACAGAGAGACGGACGAACAGACATAGTTCTACTTTTTTATTGTAGATGAAATATTAACTATTTTTAAAAGCGAAGCTTTTCTATAATTAGGCTCGGTCCGTCCGTACGTCCGTAACGGATAGCTTTTTTCGTTAATTTAGGCATGATAGAATTGTCCTTTAATAGTTAGGTACGATTTAGAAAGCGTAGCAACTCTATAATCATCACCAAAATGTCCGTACGTCAATTTTAAACATGTTGATTTTTTAATTTTTTTAACAACAAATTTTTATGTGATCTAATCATCCGATTGATCTGATTTTTGGTATATTGATTCCTGGGACAACAAAGTATAACGTAATAAGCGAAGCAACTCTATAATCAAGTCCTAAAAATGTAAGTATGTCCATAAACATTATTCTGAATCAAGCAGTTTTTCAACAAATTTACTTACAATTTTGCTTTGACGCTTATACATTTATATTATGATAATTCAGTTCTGACACTATACAAGTGTTAATGTCCGTTTGTCCTACCGTTTCAGTGCTTCGCTTTTATGGATGTTGTCATCCTTGTTATACACAGAATTAACATATGTAAAAGTTTAGTTACGTGACAGAAAATAGGCTACTCAGAAATCTAATAAACAAAGGTAAACAATGTTTGTCCGTCAGTCCACCCATACTCTTCAGAGAATAGACCTATGCAAGTCATTTGATAGGTTTAAGCTATTTATTTGAAGATAGGACAGGCCTACACCAAAAAAATTGCTACATGGAAAAAAAATATTTTTTACAACAGGAAAAATTTAAAACTGTACAAATTGAAGTACATAATGCCAAAAAGAGAACTACCATACAAAATCAGATATTTTTAAAGGGCTCTAAAAACTGTTATTGTAAAAAAAGGAGAAACTTTTGAAAAAGAAAATAAAACTGAATAAAGCTTTCCTTTGTAAAAATACTATTTTAAAAGAAATGTTTGTATGAAAGGTAATAGTCGGGAAAAGGGATTAATATTCAAATTTCAACAGTTCTTTATTGATTTCATTTTTGTAGTAATGTTGGTAAAAATTTACAGATTTTGGTCTACTTTATTGTAGTCTAAAAGTTAAAAATGGCCATTGGATTGTAAATAACCAGGGATCTAAAGGGATAAGACAATGCCAACTTAATGAATCAACTATTCAAAAATTAATAAAGTCCCCAAAGTTGTTAAGCCAACGAAAAATAAAAAGTAATCATAAAACTCTGGGGACTAGTTTCATAAACAGCCCAATTTTCCCTACCTCTCTGGTAGATTACACTAGTACCCAAAGTTTTATTATTTGTTAAAAAAAATTTGGGTACTTTTTTATTTTAAATGGTTAGTTCAAAACAAGAAGTGTTAAAACTTTTCAACCAATTGTTTAAATCTATAGAAATGTTTTAATTTATCTTCCATTGTCTTATCCCTTAGGATTCCTGAAATTACCGAATATCATTCCCTATTCCCTACATGGTAGTAAAAGTAAATGGTTGAAAGCATCAAGTAAATTTCACTTATTTGACCACATACGCTAAAAAGGGAAAGCTTTGGCGAAGGTTTAATATTCTGAAAAATAATACAAATAACAAAGAAGACAAAGATTAATACCAAATTTTAGACTATCCTATCCCAGTTACTCATTAAAGCAGAACTCTGCATGATGTCTTTCCATTATATATGTATTTGTCGGGGAGCTTTATATACCCTTAGAATTACGTTATGTTTATTAAAACTTGTTAAATGCCAAAATTAATGTCTCTGGAATGACGTGGTCTGAGCAAAGAACGTAAACATACATTTCCCCAACAACTAACCAAAGTATTTCACTTAGAATTTAATTTTAAGACTTTTTATCCCTTGATTTTGAATTGAGGGAAAGCAAAAAAAATATATAACACGTTTAGATGCTTTTAAGGGGTGAGGGCTAATCCTTAAAATAATTTAAAACAGAGAAAATCTCTTTTTCTTTCTAGGGTAAGCAAACCTGGAAGAATTGTGTTGACAGTTGCAATTTGGTTTTGTCGACTAAGCACCAAGGTGTCCATAGCTGTTCATAGCTTGGTTGTCTATGTTTCATTTTTAAGGGGATAGGAAAAGATCTTAAAGAATGGAGATAAATATCCCCTTCTGTAGATTAAAATTATTGGTTAACAACTTTAGACACTACTATATTTTAACCAACTAAAGTACCCCAAGTTTTCCTGTCAAATAATAAGATTGGTCACTAAGGCATACAGTCATCCCACTATCGTATCATGTATGATTTTTTTTAAATACGACGTACAAAAAACAAATTGTTTAATAGAGAATCTTTGCTATGTATACACACAAAATTGAAAGGATTAAAATCTAATAAGTATTATTTTCAGGGATAGATAATAGGTAACTTGTCAAATGTCTATCCTTATAATAAAGTAACAGGATGTTTGTGTGTTTGTATGTTTGTACCCTAGGATCTCGCTAACCGCTTAACCGATCGGGTTCTCCTTAACAGGGTAGCTTCTCATAGGTCCCAGGAAGGTTTATAACTGTTTTGGGGGAGGGTACCACCACCCTCATAAGAGAAATCACAATAAATCGAAATTTTTTCTTCTCGAATAGAGCCTCCTACGTAACATTGCAAAGTATTGTAGAAATTTGATAGAGACTCCTTCGCAACATTATTTTTCTTTAAACACCAAACATTTAATGTGCCACTAGAGGCTTTTAGGGGCGTAGCCGCTAGTAGTATATATACTAAAAAGGCAGAAAAATATGTTTGAGCGACGAACTATATCACCGAAAATGTGTATGTAAAAAAAACATAGATTATTCTTCCTCAAATATTCACAAGAAAAATTTTTCTTCTACTGTCCTATCCCTCCATCTCTGTATAAATATTTAGCTATAAACAACTTCCTGGTAAAAGTCAGCCAGTCGTAAAGGAATATTGGACAGACAGGGATAATTGTTCTGAAAATAAAATAAAAATATTATAAACAGTATCAATAAGTTTCTTTGGTGAAAACAATGGATCTATTATTTCTTGGATCTTACACATGTTCTACCTAGTAAAGTGAAACTTGTACCTGCCTAAAATAACAATCCACCGTCATCCACTCCCCTCCTCCTGGATGAACGAACTGACCAAGTTATGTCCATGTTAGCAACCTAAATTGACGACAATTTTCCCCCTGTCATGTCCACGTATGTTCTGTTATCTATATCAATTGTGAAAATACAAGTTTAATCTAAAATGTGAATTTAATTTTTTTAAATTTCTTGTATACCTTTCTCAACTTTGGCAACTTGTCTACCAACAACAAGCTTTCACTGTGTTGAAGCCGGCTACGGCTGACAAATCAGGGAAGATGGATTCTCCAGACTTTTCAGAATTAAACTGAGAAGTTAATGTTAGACTTTTCAGAATTAAACTGAGAAGTTAATTTTTAAGTTTGGCTTCGAACCCGTTTCATATATGCTATATTCAGAGCCATAAAGAAAGATTGCATCTTATCGTATTGCACACCAATTTTCTACGAATAAAAAAATAATCATGAAATTATTACCAGTTTTGTTGCCAAGGTCTACAGCCCTTCGGGGCCAACAAAATTTGAATTAAACTTATACCCATGGATATTTAGGGACCAGACAACGGACGATAAAATTATGAACACTCCAAATTATGATAAACAAATTTCCATTTCTGTAGATAAAATTCTGGAAAGTTAAGAAACTATGAATTTGTTCCCCCTAATACAGATTTAACAAAGGCCTCCAATGCATTTAAGCCAACTAATGATGGAACCCGTTTATAAAATTTTGACTAGTTAAACATATATTTAAATGCAAGTATGTAATGCCAAACCTAGGCTAGTGTTTATACATGATTTGTGGGAAATTATCTTCATGTAAAGACAGACAGTAGCCCAAACTTTTAGATCAGAGATGGTTATTTAATTGCCCTAACCTATCCCACACTACGTCCCTGTCACCGTAACTTACGCGTCCCCTGCACCAAAAATTCCATTTTTTTGAAGGCTAAATCCATTATCTCATTTGGACTGTAAAAATTTGGATGTGTTCCAAAAGCATGGAGCTTGCTTGCTCCTGAGTTGACAGGAGCAGGCATTAGAGTTCTGAAAAACAAGTAGCAGGGTATAAAAAATGGGATTCCTATGTTTAATAAATGTGGGCAGGGGTTCTACTCATTAAAAAACTAGCACAAACTTCAATTAGTTTCTATTTTTACTAGCCATAGTAAAGTAAGGACGGTTAGACGGACGTTTCTAGTTATAGAATAGCTGTCTTGCCAAAAATTGCTTTAGTCCAAAAATAATTATATAAATAAAATATAATCTTAGAAGTAAAAATGATAACAACATCAATAAATAGCAGAGTACAAATGTTAAAACAACGTTAAACAACTCATTAAGTAAATGTAAATGTATATTATTATACAACCCTAAAATCGCTCATTCTAAAGACTTAATTATTGGTTGAAAAGTTTGGACACAGCTTAGTAATTGCGCTACGAATCATTATCTATCTTCGCTACAATAACAAGGATGGCAACATCCATAAAAGCAAAGCTCTAAAACGGTAGGATAAACAAATTTTGAAATCGATAGAACAATTCTAACCTGTTTAAATTTACAAAAAAAATCGTTACAGACGTTCGGACGGACGGACCGACCCTAATTATAGAAAAACTTCGCTTTTAAAAAGGGTAATTTTATGCATTATAAACAGTGGTGCATGAATAGATATAGAATATACGTGGATATCATGACAAGGGAAAAATTTTCGTCAATTTAGGTTGCTAACATGGAACTCATTTATTGGTTAGTTCGTTTATTCAATAGAAGTTTTAGAAGATGGGGGAAAGGGGTGGATGCCCGCTGCATTTTTCTCTTTTTTAGAGTACATTAAAATGTTATTTAACATCCAAGTAATAATAAATCCATTAGTGCATGATCTTATTAGTTTTCTCTGCACCTGTTTATAATTAGTCTACAACCTGAAGGGATATGGATATCGGGTAATGGAAGATAAATTAACTTCCCTTATGATTATCTTATGATAGACACAAATGTATTCTTATGCTTTAAAAGTAATAGCAGTGTTTTGTCTGTCTGTAGTAAATCGATATTGTTCGCCTTTACAGGGTAGCTTCTCATAGGGTCTAGAAAGGTCTTTAACTATTTTGGGGGAGGGTATCAGCAACCTCCTATGAGAAATCGCCTTTAAAAAATAACCAACCAACCAACCCCCCCCCCAAAAAAAAAGAGTTTTTTTACTTTTTCTTTTTAAATATAAAATAAAAAGTATTGGTTGTCGAATTCAACTCTCCCCTAAAGTGAACTCAGCGCCTCTTGGGGCGTATAAACTAGTTTAATATATAGAAGTACCGTTTTTTGTCCATTAATAGTCAGTGGAATTTTTTAGGAAGTTAATTTATTTATTTTTTTTTCGGCGATACTTTTCTATGTAACATTAAAGTCTTTGCCTCACTATATCAATATACGTTGGGCACAGAGGGTAATTTGAAAAAAACATATTCTTTAACCATGACTAAAGTATTATTTCATTCAGCCCATTAAGTCTTAAATTAAAACTTTTTTTGGGAATAGAAAAACATTTTTTATCCCATTTTTCCAACCTTAAAAAAGTAATTTTAAGACATTTTTATCTCTATTTTATAATAATTAGTTGTATATTTTAACCAAAGAAATTATATTTTGTTTGAAATTATTTTTAAACATTTTATACTTATTTTCCAGAAACCTTTTTTATGTCAAGTTGGCAACAAACGTGCCTAAAACATTATCTATGGTCCAAGAAATCTTGGACAGGGAAATAAAAAAAAATGTATAATCATATCATATTTTATTATCAGAGGTAGAACTTTTAAAAAATAGAAAATCCTTTGACTTATTGGACCTTATCAGAGACCAAAGGGGACAAAACGATAGATTAAAATTATTGGTAGAAAAGTATGTACAACAAAATGAAGATTTGAAAAAGTGACAAATGATTGTAAACATAAGAGAGTTCTTGATTATATTTTTGGGGGGATCATTTATAGTCAAATGTCCCCTCATTGCTTGCCTGCTATGCTCTACCAATTGTTTGAAAGAATTTTATTCCATGTACTATTCGACAACAAAAAAATGTCCTAATTTGTGCTAGTCATTTACGCCAATAAATTTGAGGAGTTTTATCATGTCTGTAAAGGTGATCATAACCGTCTATCCTATTATATAAAGTAGTTAAGATTTTTTCTTATAACTTCTTAACCGATTGAGTTCTTCATTTTTTACATTTGTCCAGGGATATTTTTTTCTCATAGATTTAAGTTTTTAGAGTGTTATAGGCTATTATTCAATCTTTGGTTGCAAAGCCCTTTGATGCTAAGGTCGAAGCAACATAATCCATTTCCTAGAATTGAGCTCTAATAAATTGTACATGCTTTTTTGCAAAGAGGCTAAGAACAAAGATGGATTAAAATCCTTTTACATTTACATGAAATTCAACGGCAGAATTTCGTACATAATTATTCTAAGTTGAATGTTTCATTTTTGTCCCTTGTTTTATCCATACAGCAATTTTTCGGAAAGAAAATTTTGTGTGAGCGATTGCATACCTTAATTTGGTAAAGGACATAGTTTTAATCACAAAATTTAGGTCATTTTACAGCTATTACAATCCCAGGGAGGGTTGGGACAATAGTGGATAAATTCTTAGTGGTTTGTTTCAAACCTTTCTTGTTAGAAAGTTGGCCAATTTATCAAGCTTTGGTCTTTTTACATTCGGCATAAATTTGATGGGAAGGTTTATTTACTGCTCATTTTTCTTGAATTTTTCAATAAAGTAGCTGGATGTACGATTGTGTGTTTTTGTTTCAAGCAAGATCAGTTAAAAACAAAATCATGACGTCATTCAATAAAATAGCCAATGAGAGGCCAGTATACACTGTAATTGACCAATCGTAATTATGCTGGCCTCTCATTAGTTATTTTATCGCATGACGTCATAATCTGTGGAGAGACTTAAATCATCTTCACCTCCCTCCTACCAACGCTGAAGAAAGTTAAATGGTCTGTAAAAATACCAATCCCCAAATAATATGATGCAAATTGATAATAAAGTTATGTACATCTACAATGATAATAAACAAAATTACCTCATTTGCAGATAAAAATTATCAGTGAAAATGATTGAATGCCTTTAGTTTGAACCAACCAATCAGTAGTAATTGTTTGTTTCCAGAAGTAACTATGCTAGGCGTGGAGCCACTACTATGTAAGAAATAAGTCTTGGTAGTAATTGTTTGTTTACTGAAGTAACTAGATGCAAGGGGCGGAGCTAATGCTACTAATAAAAAAGTCTTGACTTGATTGTTGTTATTTTACTGGTAGTAGTTATCAAATTTTTCTTAGGTAATTAGAGACTAGGGGCGGAGCCACTACTATTTAGGAAAGAAATCTTGACTTGGTTGTTTTACTTGTAGTATAGTAGTGATGGTTTGTTTCATGAATTAACTAGATGCTAGGGGGATGGCCACTATTATCTAAGAAAAAAATCTTGACTTGGTTGTTTTACTTATTGTAGTATAGTAGTAATGGTTTGTTTCATGAATTAACTAGATGCTAGGGGGATGGCCACAATTATCTTAGAAAGAAGTCTTGACTTGGTTGTTGGTATTTAATAGTAATTGTTTGTTTCCTGCTATTGTAAACTTATTATACCAATCATAGTTCCGGCACTTAACAATATATAAAACAACCAACAAAAAAATTAAAAGCTCAATGTAAAATGAAAGAGGAAGGGGGCATTTGACTGTTAATATTATTCCATTTGTTGGCCTAAAATAATTGGGGGTTAAATCAGATCTTTTTATGAGAAGGTTTTTTTAATCACAAATAAATGGCAAGATTGTGTAGGCTTCCCGAGAATATCAAAATGAATAAATTTCCCTTCTAGTACTTTCAAACAAAGTTTGTGAAAACAAAGGGTTAGTAGTGTAATAAATGTTATTTACAGTCATAGAGAAAAAAATAAAAGAGAGGAATCGAAGCAACTAGAAGACGAAAATAGGCAGTGGGCCTAGAGGCCTACTCAGCGCTATTGCCGCGCTAAAATTTATTGCTATTCCACTACTTTTAAAATGGGAGGATTAAAAATTATTAAAAAAAATATTTTTTTACTTTTTACTATTTCCATATTTAGGGCAAGAATATTAGATTAGATATTTTTGTTTTAATGTTTTAATTAAAAATTACATAGAATTTTATTTTTATTTAAAAAAATTTGTTCATGAAAGATGAATCCTTCTATTTCTAAAAAGGGGGAAATTTTTTTCATAATGAACATTCAGCTGATTCTGACCGCCCACGGCTGTTTGTTAAATATCGCTTTTCTTTTTATTCACATTATTATTTATGATTGACTTACAAAAAGCCCTTGGCGGTTTTTGATTTTCGGCTGCTTCTAAATTTAGGGATGGGGAAGTAGTATTTTACCATGAAAAAGGGGTGAGTATTCATCCTCTTATCCTTTTTCCTTATGTTTACAGTATAATCTTGAATCTTGATTATTAATTTTTGGTAGGTATTATAGAAACATCGTTCCGGCATTTATTTCCAGTTTTCAGTGCATTTTAGAGTTAGTATATAAATATAGAAAACACTCCTTAATTGAAAAAAATATTATAAAACATGAGGTTACAAATATTTGATTACAGAAGCAAGTAAATTTATAATTATGAAAAACTTTATTGAGATGATAATTCAAGTACTTTTATTACATACTAGTTCTAGAAAGTAAGAAATTTAGCTTGAAACCAACCCAAGACACTTATAAAGCTTACTTGAAAAGTATGGCCCATTCGGACCAGTATTTTCCGAGATTTTTTTATTTACACAAAATACTTTACATTTTTATATAAAGGATATGGATTTGATCACTCTAATATTTGTCTAATAAGCTTGTTAAATAATGACAAATAGTAGGCCTTAAGCATTTGTATATTAAATTTGAATAGCGTAGCTAAATTATGATCAAATTTGTTCAGGAGTATTTTCATTACTAAAGTTTCACCTCTGAATAGATTCTATGGGCCTTATAATATGTTTAATATTTTTTCAAGGAACATTTCTCTTGGGAGGGGCGAGCTAACCTCCCTTAAACGGGAAACAAATTTGAGGCTTCTCTGTTAAGGAGAACTTAAAATTGTAAGTGAAATCTAATTGAACAAAAGTTTTGCTCCAATCATTGGTGATTACTGTTAAGTAGAGGAGAGCTAAAGGAATAAGACAATGACCGATAAATTGATGTACATCCTCAATGATGATAAAAAAATTTACTCTATTTGTGGATTACAATTAGTGGTTCAAACGTTTGGACACCCAACTTATTGAACTATTCAATCAAAATAAAACACAATGTACCCTCCCTCCCTCCCTGATTAAGTAGTCTGTTTACAATTGGCAATATTGTATTTTCGTGAGCTTTAAGTTTACATAATTTAGCTGATAATTTTAAGGAGCATAAATACTCTACACCTTTGAGTTAAACATCGAGGTAGACAACCAATCCTTTGATTGTATGACCTTTGTATGGTACTAAGTTGACCTATTCTCACTATTAATTACGCGCATCGGATATAGCAGCTGGAGGAACAACACTTTGAACGTCTTTAGTTATGACTCAGTTTTTGGCCGAGATTTGAACCCATCAATCACCTTCCTGGGGACCAATTATACGTTTTTATATTTTTAAAAATTAGAAGAAAAAAATCACAAAATATACAAATTAATTAAATATCTGGCTATTAATTAGGTGTCTTTTATGCATTCTATTATTTTTGGTTTCGAAAACAGCTTTAACGTAAAAAGCTTTTCAATTTCTAAATTATAGAAGGTTTCAAAAATAACGTTTACTAAAACCCAAATATTCATAAGCAATTTATTTTTAGTTTGTTGAGGTTGCGTGATTTTAGAAGGAAAATTGTACATTAAGGTTAATGCCAAGTAGAAAGTTGATAGACCGTCTGTACGTACGGATGTTGCTTAACAGTTCGGTAACTGCTGGATAGTTTAGGCTCTGCTTTTTCAGCAAATGTACAATGCCTTTTAGGCCTTTATATATGTCAAAAATATATAGAATTGTCTGGGAATAAACATATTTTTTGGCGAATCTCATAGAGCTAGAGGTTATGGGCAAAAACTTTTTTGGGGCTTGTTCAGTCATGGATCAAAAACAGCTAAAGAACAGTTATAAATGGTTCAAATAAATCTTAATACCAGAGCTTGAAACTTTAAGAACAATATCTAGGTACGGACACGTCTAAGGCTGGATAAAGGGTGTTTACTCCCACAAACCACTCATTTTACCCCACTCAAAATTAATAGCTTGGGCGTCCCAGGGTACAGATCACAATATTTTAGAAAAGTTTCGCTTCTAAAAACTTGGTCAATGGATGTCACATAATTATTCAAATATCCTTTTCTATTCGCTTTTTAGTAATCCACCCTTTTTGGATCATAGCTGCCCTAAAATTTACTTTCTTGTGTGAATGTCTATCTTTTTGTTTGTTCTTTTGTCTGTAATGTCTATATGTATGTCTGTATATCTGTCTGTATGTCTGTCTGTATGTCTGTATGACTGTCTGTATGTCTGTGTGCATGTCTGTCTGTATGTCTATTTGTATGTCTGTCTGTATATCTTTTTGTATCTCTTTCTGTTTGTCTGTCTGCATGTCTGTGTGTATGCCCGTCTGTAATTATGTCTGCATATATATCTGTCTGTATGTCTGTCTGTATGTCTGTTTCTACATATGTCTGTATGTCTGTCTGTATGTCTTTTTGTATCTCTGTCTGTTTGTCTGTCTGTATGTCTGTCTGTTTGTATGCCTGTATGTTTGTCTGTATGTCTGTCTGTATGTCAATCTGTATGTATGTCTGTATGACTGTCTGTATGATTGTCTGTATGTCTATCTGTATATATGTCTGTATATCTTTTTCTATCTCTGTATGTTTGTCTGTCTGTATGTCTGTCTGTAAGTATGTCTGTATATATATCTGTCAGTATGTCTGTCTCTATGTCTGTTTGTACATATGTCTGTATGTATGTCTGTTTGTTTATCTGTATGTTTGTCTGTAAATAAGTCTTTAAATCTATATGAATGTCTGTTTGTATATCTGTCCCAATGTATATCTGTACGTCTGTATGTATGTCTAACTTTCAATCTCTCTGTCTGTCTGTATTTTTGTCTGTCGAGTTATGACCGTTTTCGGTCTTTTTATTGGTTAGATAGTTAACTATGCTACTATCAAATATTGCCATCCTTGTAGTAATAATCATGAAAAAGAAACAGGGATAAATATTAATAAAAAAAATCTTTAAATTATAACTATATGGCCTTTTTTTACCTAGGCTATTATTGAAATATTTTTGACATTCTATTATTGAAGCTGATATTTACATCAACATTAGTTAAACATTAAGAATTACTCCTTGAAACCATAATCTACCAGGTAATGATTTTCTAGTGTTTTAATACCTTTCCTATATGTTATGTACGTGGTAATGAATAACATTGAAATTTTACTTTCATGCGCAATCATAAAGTAATACACAAAAAAATATTCAAATTTCCCTAATACTTAAAAAGTACCTTTAAATATTTATTATATTATATTACCTTATTATATTTACTGAATATGCCATAACATATTTTCTTTTTTTAAGGTTGATGCCAGGTTACATTAAATAACCCAGCTGTATATTCAAATTAGTGGTTGAAACGGACACTCAACTTAATGAACCAACCAATCAATAAATGCCCCCAAAGTTGGTAAGCAAACGCATATGAAAACGTTATCATAAAACTTTGGGGACTTGTGAAATAAACACCTCAATGTCCCCTTCCTCCCTGGGCTGCTTCGCTACTTATGGACTTAATTTATTTACTGTTCTTATAAATTTACAAAATAGAGGGTTAATTTATGATCCACTCAAAATTAAAAGGATTTCTAAAAACTTTCACACCCCTCGTTTACAAGGATATTGATCAAGAAAAAAGGAATAAGAAAGTAATGCTCATGCTAACCCGTGACCGTGGCTCAACATTTAGCTCATCCGCTCACCGTGTCGCAGAGGTGATATGTTCGAATCTCGGCTGAACACTGCGTTATAACTAAAGACGTTAAAAATGTTTCATACTGCTGCTAAGCCAGGTGCCAAGTAGTTATCTGCATTAAACATTTCTTAAATGGATAATGTATTGTACCTCCAAAATAGCGGGACAATTTTTAGCTTATTTATTTTTCCGTACACCTCATGAATTGGGTGTTAAAAAAAGGCGACATCAAAAGGTAACAAAGGGAGGGAGAAAAAGGGTGCTTTACCCAGACATAAGTTTAGACACCCATTTTTTAAGCGCAACGATACTCTTCAAGTCTTACGTTCAGTTGTGTGTTCAGAAATATCTGTAAAAAGATTTCAAAAAATTCTTTTAAAGCCCTTCAAGTCAAATATTATATTAAACTATCATTTCTGTTCGCAACATATATTTTAAGAATAGAAAAGCAGACTTTTATACATTGATTATTTACAGAATTACTTTATTTAATTGCAAAGTTAACAAAAGACCCTGGTCTCGAGAGGCATCGCTCTAAAAGTTAGGGGTTCCTCTTTTTGACATAAAATATCTGAGAGGGGTGTAGAGATGGATAACAATTATTCAGGGCCTTTATTGTGTTGAATAAGGGGGGGGGGTCAAATTCCACTCAAATCACAAATATGACCTAAACCTCTCCAAAGCTTCCCTAAAAATATGAAATAGTCAATCTATATTCTATATCTATGAGGACAATGGTTATATTAATTGGATGTTAAATATGATTTTCATGTTCTCTAATAAATTGAAACTCAAAGCGGGCTTAAATACACGTACCCATCCACCCTCTTTAACCAATCTCCTCCCCTTCTACTGAATGAGTAAGTTCCATGTTAGCAACCTAAATTGACGACAATTTTTCTCCAGAAGGTTGCGCTACTTTGCATAGTAGTAATAAATTTGAGTTTAAAAGCTTCATGGTCAAACCAGCAATAAAAAATCACCTTTCCTTATTCTCTTTCACTTTCCCTTCTTTCATTACTTACACACTCTCTCTCTCTCTCTATCTATCTATATATCTATCTATCTATCTATCTATCTATCTATCTATCTATCTATCTATCTATCTATCTATCTATCTATCTATCTATCTATCTATCTATCTATCTATCTATCTATCTATCTATCTATCTATCTATCTATCTATCTATCTATCTATCTATCTATCTATCTATCTATCTCATTCTCTCTCCTCCATCTCTCTCTATCTTTATCTCTCTCTCTCTCTCTCTCTCTCTCTCTCTCTCTCTCTCTCTCTCTTTCTCTCTCTCTCTCTCTCTCTCTCTTTATCTCTCTCTCTCTTTCTCTCTATCTATATATCTATCTTCCTTTTTCTCTTTCCTCTTTCTTTCTTTTTCAGCCTTTCTCTACCTTAAAACTTTTTAAAATCTTTTTTCTTTATATAAATTTACTTCTTTCTCTCCCTCACTTTTACTAAGTTTTCATATACACGTTCTTTTATTCGTTGGCTAAAAACTTTTTTGAACTTTCATAAACAGTTGATAGGGTTGTAGAAACCCTTAACTAACTTTCCACCCTTAATCTTTTTTCAAGAATTATTTTGTTTATCTTAATCGTTCTCGCAATCTCTCTCTTTTTCACTATCGATTTTTTTTGCTTTTTAACTCAATTTCTTTCTTTTTCTATTTTTATCTATTTCTGTATCTATCTTTTCCCAATTTATCATTTTATTTCTCTTTTTTTCATTTTCTTTTCTTGTAGCACCACTACACAGTAAATCCTTTTAATACATAGGGAAAAATTCTTAGAACACACCCTTTACTATTTCATAAATATCAGGGGTGTAGGTAAAACTGAGTACAAGGGAAAAATGCTAAATCTAAGTTAAGTAGGTTGTTACTTAATAGCAGGTACGCCACTAGAGGCGTCTTAGGTCACTTGAGGGAGGGGGGGGGGGGGGAAGTAGTCGATCCTCTTTCATTTTAGTTTTAAAAAGAAAAGTAATAACAAAATTCAAAGGGTTATTTTTTTCCAGAGGCGATTTCTCTTGGGAGGTTTGAGGTACCCTCCCCCAAAATAGTGACAAACCTTAACAACCAATTAAGAAGATTAACTGTAAAGGAGAACCATATCGGTCTTGCGGTTAGCGAGATCCTTCAGTACAGACAGACACATACCCTGGTTCTTATACGGAAAATAGGATATCACAACAAAAATCAGTTAATGATACATTTTAAATGAGAAGGGATGAGTATGGTAAAGTAGATGGTTTTAGAAGCCTTTTATAGTTCCCCGTATGCCTGCAAGTTTTCCATGTATCATAAACATTCATATCGGTCACCTTTGATCACAAAATTGTCGTCATAAAATTCATTTTTAATACCCCGGCCTTCAATGTTTCAAACCAAGCACAAGGACGGGGATATTTATTCTGAAAAAAATTGTCGAGAAAGATTGGAGATAATTTTCGACCAATAATCCAGTATAGAAAATGCCTTGGCATATGAACAGATACAACGCACATTTACAGGACAAAAAAAAGAGATAACGTTGGTTTGAATTATTGCATAGATTATTGGAACTTACACTACATGGGGAATAAAGAAACCTTTATGATAAAACAAGGATGACAACACCCGGATAACGAAGCTGTAGAATGTAAAATTGATAATAGCAGAGTAAAAGATAGGAAACAGGCTACTTAACGGACATACAGACGGACATAGTAAGTGATGATGATATTGCTTAGTGGACATTTAAGCTTTAAACTAAATTTTCACAAAAAAATAAACATTCTAATATCTACCAGGAAAATCTTTACCTGATAAAGTAAGCTGTCTGTCAAGAATAGCAGCCGAGTAAAATATTTTTTTTTTCAATATAGATCAAATGACCGTAGGAGCATTGTCGTGAGAATGACAGACCAGGTAAATTTTACACTGGATGCTCATTAATATTTTTTTCTTTTTTGAATAGCAGCTGATAAATTCAAATTTCTATATCGTATTACAGACGGACAGACAGACGGACGGACCGACATTACGAAATACAGATTAGCTTCACCACTAAAAATAAAATATTAAACATTATTAACTAAATAAAATCAAATATTTGTTTTAGTAAAACATTCCACTATTCGAAGCCCTTTAATGTCCATATATGTATATAATGCTTAGATTAATAGCTATTTAAAAGGTAGCTACTCTATAACCCATTCCTTAAAGTATGGTCAGACGGACAAACGTATGTAGTAACTGCAATTGTGATGTTTCTATAGATGTGTTTTTAGGGAGGGGGGGGGGGGTGATTCTCTTGAGCATTGATATTTCCCCCCCCCCCCAAGAAAATAAAGGAAAGGTTGTAATTGTGTTTTTCGTTTCTCAATTTATAACTTTAAGTCAGGTTAGGTCAGGAGATTGGGTACTGAGTAGCCCCACAGGGTTAGGGCAATGCAGGTAAAGACCCTGCAGGGGTTAGGCATAAGAAGATATCATAGCTCAACCAGCCACTTGTGGAAAAGCACCTATTTTATATGGGAGGGGCGGGGGGGATTTCTCTCTTTCTATTTATCTCTTTCTCTCTCCATCTATTTATCTTGCGCTCTCAATAAATCGAACTATCTTTATCCATCTATCTATCCATCTCTCTGTGTTTCTAAATGTAATCTCCTCAATAACCACAACCGCTCTTATGAATGAAACTCTTTTTTGTTAAGGTTAAAAGTTAGTAAAAATTCTATTGTTTAACAGTTTACGATTTTAATAGAAATAAAAACTTTATATTATGTACTATACTTTCTTTATATTAGAATTATATAGACAAATAAAAAATGTCCTATAGTCATACATGGATGGGGACAATTAATCTAATAAAAACAAATGTGTTAATAAATAGAACAGCAATAACAACCTGAAAATATTTTATTATAAGAATTATTTTAAAGATTTTAGGTAATGTTTCAGTTTAGATTTTTGGGGGTACCCTCTGTTTCTAAGAAACAGCCAAAGACGGTGTAAAGATAAAAAAAAATTAAATTAAAAAGGGGTGTGAAAAAAATTGCGAGCTTTTTTGCCACTTTATGTTGATTTTGTATAATATGGACACCTAGGGAGGTGTACCAACCCCATAAAGTTCATATCCTCCTACACCCCCTTCGAATTAGGTTGAGGGGGTGTAAAAAACCCTGTATATTTTATTGATTTTCCTTGCCCTGTCCCTGACTATATTTAGTTTTACGAGTGAATATAAAATATTTTGATATTTTAAACAATCAAACTGAAGATAATTCTATCAAACCATTTAGACAACATTAAAATGACGTTTCAAGAATGTCAGTTAAATAATAACTAGAAATCATTATGAACCTCGATCTAATATTTGAATTAAAAACTCTAATTTTCATCAGGCAAAATCCCTGTAATTGCTTGACTTTTGTTGAAAAGTGAAAAAGTTGTGAATTGCGTCTGTTTGAGTCCAAAGAAATTCAGCAAGAATAGAACTATTTATAATCCAGCAAATATTAATTGGATTAAAATCAATCTCATTACAGACTTTTTTCCACGCATATGAAAATGAAATTATAAACTTAATACCAGTTTTGTTATTCTGGGCTTTTTCCCTCCCGGGGCTAACGTTTTCTTATTCGTTGTACATCATTTTATCGGCCATTGTCTTATCTCTTCAGATCCAAAAATGTTAATGAAAATTATTTTCCTTTTTACTCTGATAATTTGTATTTTTGACCAACTAACAAAAAATGCTATTTTTGTAGTGATACTAAAAGTTCAGTCATATATAGGATGTAAAAAAGTAGTTATCAAATGATAAAAAGGTTGTATAGAAAAATGCTAAAGACAAAACAAAAACAGTGAAAGTGGTCATAAAAAGTCTGTTTCTGTCTGGGTTTTGGTCTACTAAAGTTTAGGGATGCTGGGTTAGGTAAATACAGAGGGAGGGAGGGGAAATTGGGCTGTAAATTACACTGGTACCCAAAGTTTGATAATCTTATTAATAGTCCTAAAAACTTTGGGTACTCTTTTGAAATCTTGATTGGCTAATTTTAATTTTAAGTTATTCTTAATATATGTATATAATTATTTATGTTCTTTATATAATTTCATTATATCAAATTTTATTAGAAATCTAAAACATTATTTAAAAGATACTTTTATATTTAAAGATAAAAGGATATCAATCTTTGATTAATTTTGAAATAAGTAGCAATATTGCATTAACTATAATGCAATTTAAATTATCCTTAATAGGCTTTGCATTATTAATAGATTTATGCTTTTAAATCTTTCTATAAACAAGGATGTCATCATTTATAAAATAAAAGTCTTAAAATCAAACGTTTTGGCAAACGAAGAATACAACTTTATTTAAAAATTTATGAGCAAGATATTACCTAATTTATAAGTCTAAACAAAATTAAATTTAATGTAAACTTGTTGCGTAAAATTGCGTATATACAGAATACTGTTTAAAGACATGATTTCATTTATTAAACTTAATAATAGAGATATCTGTCCTTGTACCTTGTTGTCCTAGGAATTATAGTTAAAAAATCAGATCTACTGCAGTTCACGGTAAAATATTGCTGGTAACGAATATTGCCAAAAATCTATGAATTTTAAAGGCTGCCAGCTGCCAAACGGCTGAACTTACAGATCATACCCTCACAACATTTTAAGCGGTATAAGAAGGCCTACAAATAATTTGAAATAGCCAAGATCCAATGATGCACAGGGAAAGCTTCACTGAAGAAAAAACGCGTAAAATAGGCCTTTTTCGCGCATTTCTCTGCACTGCAAGATAATTATGCATTATTAATTTATGGCTATTCCAGATTATTTGTAGGTCTTATTATGCTGCTTAAAACTGTGTGCGGGCATGATCTGTACGTTCAGCCGTTAGGCAGCTAGCAGCCTTTAAAATTCATAGATTTTTGGCAATATTCGTTACCAGCAATATTTTACCGTGAACTGCAGTAGATCCAAAAAATCTAATGATTTGAATGATAATATCGTACCAAGTTAAAAATTTACATGTTTAAAATTAACGCACAAACACGAGAATCTTGAATAGTAGCTGTGCTAACAAAAACAAAAATATGAAAAAATGGGAGTGGCGTTATTATAAAACAAGGACAAAAATTTCAATAAGTCTCGATTAAAATTTCTAATAAAATGCTTGTTTTATAGCTGGGTTACTTAATGTACTTTTTGATTTAGAGGCCAAAAAATACCAATTGATAAATTTAAATCGGAAAATCTTCGTTATAGTTTAAAGAATCTCAATTTTAAATTGTATTATATGTAAGAAATAAAAAAAAATAAAGAAGATATTTTATTTTAAGAAGATTAGAAGAAAGTTTTGAGTACGTCAATAAATCAAAATCTTAACTTTCTCTATGTAATATAAATAAGGGTGCTAAAATAATGGATATAGAACATACGTGGATATGACATCAGGGAAATTTTTTTATCAATTTAGGTTGCTAGCATGGAACTATTCATTGGTCAGTTCGTTTATCTAGAAAAAGGGAAGGGGATGGGATAAATGGGTGGATAGGGGATATCGTAATTTTAGCCCCCTGCGAGTTTCACTTTTTTAGAGAACATGAAATATGGTGCAATAAATAAATTTATAATATCTACACATAAATTTTATATAGTTTCTTAATTAATCTATTTAAATTTGTGTGTCCGTAAAGATCTTGCTAACCACTGAACCTATTGAGTTATCTAATGAAGGAAATATTCAGAAATATAATAGTTCCCAATATGGTTGTAGGCTACAGTTTAACTGAAAGTTATGGGATGGATTTATGCCATTCGCCTTACCTTATTTAATACAAAACCGTTAGATACTAAGAGAAAAGCTTTTTTGTCGAAAGCTAAAGATCTCGGAAATGGCTAGTCATAAATTTCTTTGAGTGATTTTAGGCTATTTTCCTGGCCTAACATGCTCCTCCCTAGAGGCTAAAGGCCAAGTGACTAGTGAAGGAATAAAGTGATTATGTTAGCATCCTTACTAAAAATAAATATGTATTATTGTACATTATGCAGCTGTAAAATTCTCAATTATACCCTTTAATCCTATCTACAGGCAGTAAGAATTATGAGCTTGGAAAATGCCCCATGCATCTATCTTTATATTAAAGTAGCAGGATGTGTGTCTATCTTTATCTCTGCCTGTACCGAAAGATCTCGTTTTTTGCTGGACAGATAACACTTTCTTTACCGTGAGGCTTTTTTTTAAATAGCCTCAAGTTTTCTTGTTTTTTTTTACACGTTGATTTTTAACTCATTATGCAGTTGTACTTTTTCTTTGATTTTTTGAAATGGTAATTCCTAAATCGAAGTGGCAGAATGTAATAAGCATATGTATATTGTATAATCAAGTTTACAACAGTATCAAATTTATACTTGTTTTGTTAGGCTGTTTTTTTAGCTTCACTTTTACGGAAGCTGTCATCCTTGTTTTTTTATTAGTTTTTTTTCATTATATACATCTTTTATTTTTTAAAGCAAAACTTTTCTATAATTACTGTCAGTCCGTACGTCTGATGATTTCTAAGACAATCAGGTAAAATGCTAATTATAAAGACTGAAAACTGTAAGTACATATGTCCTAAAACAAATTTGTTTAGACTTATATATTTAGTATCATGACACTTTAAATTCCACAGGATATATACAAGAAAATATCACCTTTTTATTAAACAGGGCATTTTATCCCCCTACAAAGGAAAGGAACCAGCTTATAGTGGTCAGATAATTTCAAATAGTCTATTTATTGCAAAATAGGATTAGTTTTGCATACAGGGTGTAGCGCAAATATTAAATTCGCAACCATTTGTTTTGTAATGTAGCAAATTTTTAAAAACGTCATATATCATTAGAAAGATTTGCATTAACATTATTAGATGTTTTCACTGGAAAAGTTTTTTCAATGTTGATATTTTAGAAGATTATAGAGTATTTTTAATATTTAAAGATTTGTCTATTTTGTTCAAAGATAATTTTTGTTTCATCTTTAGTTATGACACTTTGATTTGAACATACAAAACAAATTTGACCGTATGAAAGTATGATTTCTTGCCTCATATTCTCAAATAAGTCATAAAAAGATAGTTCTTTGACACTTTTTTAATAACACACTTCTGCAAAATATTACTATGCACAAATTTTACGGTTCACCCTGCAGATTTAATATTGAGATAACTTGATGATCCTTAAAAGACAGGGAACGGCATTTTGCTAAACAAATAGAATAATAAGGCTTCCAAAGATTTAATATCAAGGATTAAAAACCAAATTTATGGAGAATTCGTTTAAAAAAATAGTGTAAAACCTTTGTGGAAGGGGGGGATGGGGTTTTTTTTCTATTGGCGATATCTCTTAGGAGGGTGATGATACACTTCCTTCCCCAAATTACTTAAAATCCTTTGACGTATGATAAGCTACATGGTAAATGAGAACCATATTGGTTCAGAGGTTAGTTCGATTATTGTTATACTTTTGTAGTCTGAATCATATTTGCCCTTTCTTTATTAAATTTTCATAACTTTTTCAGATTTTATATCTCTGTTTTGAATTTTTTTGATTATAAGCTTCTTTTAATATTTCACGACCATGTGCCTAGCCCCAGGTATAAAGCACCGCAACGTCCGCTAGTTGTCAGGTAGGTGTTAGTTTAGATTACCATATAAGTTTCATATAAGATGTAATTGTACTATCCAAGAATTGGTTACCCTTGGAACTTTGGGCAATTTATTTAAGTAAATTAAGAAAAATTTTATACAAATTTCTGTTTTTTTAATTTATTTTATAAATACATAATAAATTATATTACATTGATTAATTTATATTTCTTACAATTACACTTTAATAATACAGTAAAAATCATGTTTTTAATTTTTAAAGTTTTAAAATCACATTATAAATAGAATAAGCTTTTAACTGAGATGTTAGTAGAATTCAATTTTGTTTGAGATTCCGGCTAATAACATTATTAGAATGGCGTTATATTGAAAAAAAAGAATTATCTATTAATATAAAGAAATTTGTAAGCTTGCCACACTCCCCTAACATACACATAAAGTTTAACGCCATTCCTCCAAGTTAACTCCAATTTGATTATTCATCCAATTCCAAGGTTGTTAATGGAAGGAGTAACTTAATTGAGAGCTACCGCCAACGCCACACCACTCGGATATAAACTTCAACACATCCTGAAAAATGAAATAAAAAATAAGTCAAATAATGAACATGGCGTATAAAGGTATCAAATAATATATAGAACAGCATCGCCCCTAGTTAAGATAAATATGTTTATGTTTATGTTTTATGTTAAACAAACAGACTGACGGGCTGACAGATGAACTTACAGACAGAGAGACTGAAAGATAAACTAATAGACAGACGGACTGACAGATAAACTAACAGAGAGACTGACAGATGAATTAACAGACAGACAGACGGACAGATGAATGAAATAACAGACAGACGGACAGATCAATTAACAGACTGACGGACAGATCAATTAACAGATAGACGGAATGACTGATAAACTAACAGACAGACGGACTGACAGATAAACCAACAGACATAAGGACCAACAGATGAACCAACATACATATGAATATGGTAATACTTTGTATTGCTGAAATCTTATTAAATCCTTGAAAAAGCAAGCATAAATAAATTTCTTATACATAAACTAATTAATTATTCCTCATCAAAAATCATACTAGCAACAAAAAATTTAGTGTAACACAATAATTCGACTAGATATATTTTAGACGTTTGTACAGAGTGATAAATAAATAAGTAAAGAAAAATTCTATTAAAAATCTTATGTTCAAAACTGTATGAAAATATTAAATCTTAAATTATCTACTTTAAGAAATTATGCCTACGAAATTTACCCATAAGAGAGGTATTTATAAGTTTACAAAACAACCAGTGCAGTGTGGAAATCGTCAAAAATTTTCCTATACAATGGTCAAATTAAAATTGACATGCAACGTAGCATTCTATACTTCAAATTAACATAAATATTCAACAAAATTTGAGAAAAGGTCACAATAAAATAGCAGATATTTTAGAAAGATTCTTATTTAAAATAGAAGCTTCCATTTGTTGGAAAAAAAGTCTTAAACCATCTAAAAATTCAATTAAGAAAAAGTGAAAACCACCCTGGGACCTTTAAAAAGCTTCTTGGAAAACTCGTATCTGTCAAACACCTTGCTACTGTGTATAGAAGTAATGTTTAATTATGAAAAAAAAATTCAGAACCTAGCGATATCGTTCTTTACAAAGTAGTAAGATTTTTTTGGTTCCTATGATAAGATTGAACGGATAAGTTTTAAATTTTAGGGAAGCTTACTCTACAATCCCAAGTCCCCTAAATGCTATAGGCGCAACAATTTGTTGAGAAATAAACATACCAAAAAAAGAAAAAAGTATATTTTTCCTTGCAATGGTCCTTGTTGTGCTTGTATAATGATGACCAACCAAACCGCACAACAGCCTTTACTTTACTTTACTCAGAGATACAGGGATATTTTTTTGTCTTAAAGTTTCATAAGAATGTTTTCTTATTTGTTGACTGAACAACTTTGGGGAATTTTATTTTATTTTGATTAGTTAGTTCATTAAGTTGGGTGTCTAACCATTTCAACCACTAATAGTAATCTACAGGAGGGATAATTATGAGTAACATCAATTGAGATGTACATCAATTTATTTATCAGCCATGTCTTGTCCCTGACTATTATCAATTGTATAGCTTAACAAAATATATATAGATTCTTGGTTGCAATACTTTTGTAATAGACATGACGTCAATGTAACCCAATGCAAAGTCAAGTCGACAAATTTTGTGAAATACAATCATTCCAGATTCATTTCCTAGTCAAATCACGGATGCTCCTATTGAGCCCTACATTCCTGATGTTAATAACTACAACTGCACCTTGCTATGGCTACTTAAACACAAATTTTAATGGACCAAAACATACACCTAATATATTGATCATTACATCTATTTTTAACAAGAACAGAAAAATGGGCCCTAAACCTATTCCCTTCAAATTTTCGAATAAAAAAACCTCTTTTTTGTCTTTCTTAATCCTAAATAAAGATTATCTGACCACTTTACTGTAACAAAACGTATTTGACAGTTTACACAATACCATTTACCAAAGTAGCATTTCTTATTATTTTAACTGTATTACAGTTTACTGTACTTGCATCGCACAAATTCTTGTTGGCCAGTCTTGGTCATTCAAATTTTCAGGGTCAGTGTTACACTGGCACACTCACACTAACACACATAAACACACACATGAACCGTGAGAAATTTTAGACAAATTTTCTCAGCGCAATCTTGGAAGTGTTTCTTCAATCTCGCTACGTTTAAAAGATATAAATTACGTGGATATTGTGAAGGATTGACTTTACCTAAGCACCTTCCTTGAACTTCGAGTTACGATTGGCCAATATCTAAGGACTATATTAGCAACCTAAATTGTTGATACAAATTCTCCTATATCCACAATATCCACGCATTCAATATCCATTAGCACGAAACATTTTATAACAAGGACAATTTGCCACTACGCTGGGAAGAATTATCCTAGTTACAGAATAGCTGCGAAACTAAAAAAGTAAACACTAAACGAAAAAACTAGGATCATAAAATATTTTAATTTTATAGAAACACTTTAATTCAAGCTAATATAGAAGTAAGGATACATATCCAAACTTTAGATAATTCTAGATTAGGTCCATTTTATCCCTTTACAGACGAATTACATTCAATTTAAGAAAATTTTAAAGTAACAGAATGTTTGTCTGTCTGTTTCGATTGATCTTGATAATGCCTTTAGGGGGCGAAACATCTTGATATAAACAGCTTTCCTCGGATATAAAAATGTACAATTATAAGATCACTAGCTTTGTTAGATCCAAGATGCCGAAGCACGGGCTAGACAAAGCTGGTTTAATATTCTGATAGTATATTTCGCAGAAAACTTGGATGTAATACGATACGATACATTTTTCAGTATGACTAAGAACCGGTTCTAATCCAGCGGATATTAATTGGTTTCGAAGCATACTGGAAAGGATTTTCGTAAAAACAATATTCATATAAGGTGTTTAGATTAGGTATATTTTTACTCCTTTTAACAATTCTAGATTTAGTGAAAATGGTCAGTTCTAATATACAGATAGACAAAAAGTTAGATTAGTGAACACATATATAATGGTAAAAAAATATAACAATAAAAACACTCCAAAAATGCTGTTCATAACAAAAAACTTCAAATCAATAATTGAATAAGACAGACTGACAAATAATTAAAAACCAGGAAGTAGAAGCACAAGTTAACCTAATACTCTATAAAGGGTTAAAAGCGCTATATGATAATGATTATAATTTTAACAATTATGGTTAGATTTAAATCTCTTTCTAGTAAGCTAAGGAATAATTATTTATTGATATTAAAATTATCCACTTTTTAAAATGTAACCATAATTTACCGCCCTCCCCCCCCCCCCCCCCACCTAGCACTTTTTTAATGCACAAAAAGCGAAATGTTTCCAGTGTGGTTTCGAAACCGATTAATATCCGCTGGATTAGAACCGCTTCTCAGCCATATTGAAAAGTCATGTATAACATCGTATTACAGACAATCTTCCACGAAAAATTGATACCAGTTTTGTTAGCACGGGCCTGGTTTTAATGTTATAGCTTTATTTTAGTATCAGAGAAAAAGTCTATAATTCGATGCTATAATTAGCTATTCCGCTATTAGATACGGAGGTTTATAGGTTCGATTCTCGGCCTAAAATGGCATTGGAGAAAAGTTGGAACAATGCCTAACAATGCTTAACATTATATTAAAATCAACAGAAAAATAAATTTCATATATGGCTTCAATACCGAATAATACCCTCTGGATTTAAACCAGTTATCAGCCACACTGAAAAATCATATATCGTATCTTGTTATAACCAGTTCTCTATAACTATTGAAATAAAATAATGGTCATTTCTCGCATCTCACAATAAAACAAAACAAACAAACAATTTGGAAACTTAATAAGGTCCTTTTGGAAAATGGTCCAAACTGTAAATTTTGGAAAATACTTAAAAATGTTCACATGATAAGTTATTATAAAGTGGAGGTCAGGTTTATAATAATAATTTTAGATAATTCTATAAATATTTCCTATTTATATCTCTAACATAAATCTATCAATCAACACGATAATTACAAATAAATGATAACAAGGATGAAAACATCTATAAGTGGCAAAGCACAAAAAAATCATGTAAGCATAACATACAGCAGACAGACAAAACAATGTATAGACTAGGTGAACATGTATCTTAGGAATCTTCACTAAAAATTTCATCTTTCTTTCTTCAATAGCAGCCAAAAAATCACATTTACCTCAGACAAACAAAGACAATGGGAATTCAAGAGTAGCTTCGCTACTTCTGATAAATTAGTACAAAAACTTCATAAGGATAGAGGCTAATAAGAGAGGTTTGGTGTTTGTTTAATTTTTCTTTGAAAATATAATGTTACCCCAAAAACCTTTCATCTACAGTACTAAGAAGAATGGTGTCTGTGATGTCAACACCACTCCCTCTCCCCAATAAAAATGAGTATATGATATCTATATATTTAAAAAAAAAACTTTGAAAATGCACTTATCATTTTTTAATAGAAAGGTTTCGTGATTTAAAATCTGTTAATTTTTTTTATATTAGATCATTCTTCAATCGCTTAAATTTCTTTTTATCAATTAGTGACTAATATGCGCAAACACAAAAGTAAAATAGAACTGCCATACCTGTATATTGGAATCTGAAACCATTTTGGCGGCCATAATCAGCTTGTTCCAATCCTCCTTGTTGGCATACATTCCACGAGCAAACTCAATCCTATAGATAGATAGATAGATAGATAGATAGATATATAGATAGATAGATAGATAGATAGATAGATAGATAGATAGATAGATAGATAGATAGATAGATAGATAGATAGATAGATAGATAGATAGATAGATAGATAGATAGATAGATAGATAGATAGATAGATAGATAGATAGATAGATAGATAGATAGATAGATAGATAGATAGATAGATAGATAGATAGATAGATAGATAGATAGATAGATAGATAGATAGATAGATAGATAGATAGATAGATATATAGATAGATAGATAGATAGATAGATAGATAGATAGATAGATAGATAGATAGATAGATAGATAGATAGATAGATAGATAGATAGATAGATAGATAGATAGTTAGATAGATAGTTTACCTGTTGTCCAGAACAGGATAACCAGTGACGACACAAGGTTCAGATCTGATTCCAGATCCTACAGCTACCAGAGAAGCTTCATAGGTCATCCTGCAAATAACAAATAAGATGAGTTCATTTCATGCCTTCTGTTATGTATGTAAAATCTCATTTAAATTAAATCTTAAGGGTTAAAATATAATATGGAAAGATATCAATTTGTTTGTAAAGAAATCATAAAAACTATACGCTTAAATAATTTTTTTTCAAATTTATATAATACCTGGAATCAATAGGTAAAGTCTGTTCCACTTTTTGATCCATAGATACAGCCAGAACCCACTCTTTAACCTCCTCATGAATTCTATCACTAAAAAATTATATTCAGTAGTTAAACCTAATGTTAAATTTAATCAATAGATGGAAGATTCTAACAATTTACTCAAAAAAGGGTTCTTATTCTCATTATTGGAGGAAATTTGCTATGAGGGGGAAAATGTAGCACATTTTTTGTGGGGGAGAATATTACCCCCTCTTCCTTGGACGTCAGTTCTTTTTATATAAAATATTGAATATGATTTAAAATCTAAAACTAACCTGAGATAAGGTCCATCTGGTAGAGGAATTTCAAATGGAATATCAGTATCAACAAAATCTGAATTATCCAGAAGATCAAGAGATCTCTCTTCAATGGCTTCATAGATATCTAAGTATCTAATTCAAGGTAAAATTCATTATAGAAAAAAATCTTTTTAATTTAGTTATACATTTAGTAATAAAATTGCTTAGTTTTGAAACTATTGTGTAAAGGTGCAAATTACCTGCATAATATTGAGAATACAAGTTATCAAATTGCAAATGAGAATCATAAAGATGAGAGAATCAATTCATTTAGAATTACTTTGCCCCTTGCCTTAAGGGGCATGGCGAGGACGTCAGAAAAATAGCTCTGAAGCATCGCTGAAAAATAAAATCATTTTACACTAATATTTTCTGCGATCTTTAGCTTCAGACAAAAAAGCCTTACTACTTTATATTAAAAGATTAAACATTTAGGTAAATTTGTTTATAAAGTTTATAGTTTTACTTAGTTAATATATATGATGAATTATCCCTGTTCAAAAATACAAAAGCCATGTTATCCCATCCCATATTCTTGCATGCTGTACCAGCATCAAAGAAAGCTTTATCTGCTGGTATTATATCACTGTGGCGCAGTAAGGATACTGAAAATTTATATTTTTCTCGTTTTGAAATAATTGAATGCTATCATAAAAAGCAACATTTCATATTATGTTTTTTTTTACTGAAATTTTTTTTTCTTTTTCTTTAATAGATATCTGTATTTTTTTAAAGGATGACAGCATCCATAAACGCGGAGCTCCAAAACGGTAAAACAATAACACTTGTAAAGTGTCAGAACTGAATAAGTAGAATATAAATGTATGAGTCTAAATACAATTGTAAGTATATTAATGTTGCAAAACTCCTTAAATACTAGATGCTGTTTGGGGACATATTTACATTTTTAGGCCTTAATCATAGAATGCTTCACCTATAAAAGTGTATTTGTTGTAAAAATCAGATAAATAGAATTACAATTACATCATACAATAATTTTTAGTCAAAAAAGTAAATAGTCATCATGTATTAGATGGACGTACGGACTTTCTTGTAACAATTATATAGTGTCTAAGCTTCTGGTATCCTTCCTTATTGTTATTCGTCATGAAACGTTTGAAATAGATAGGACAATTAAAATATTTTAGATGGACGAAAAAGTCTAACTGTTCCTGACGAACCAACCCTATTTATAGAAAAGCTTCGCTTTTAATAATTTCTTTACGGAAGGAGAAAAATTCCTGTTATTTTTGTTGACAACTCTTCCAGGTTCTTATGAGGGAAAGTTGCTGATCTCATCGCATAGTAATGTGATATCAGCAGCAGCAGGTTGAACTGAGTGGCAGCTTGAGCATCACTGTTGCCTATAGAGTCAAGCAGCTTGTAGTACATGTCCCTGAGGGACGCCCACAGGTGGTAGGAGTTACCAGGATCCATGTTTCTGGAGAATAAATCAATGCCAATCCTGGTTCAAGAATTTAGGGATGAGTGAAATAATGCTATTTTTTGAAACTAACAATTATAATTGTTGTTAAATATCTAGAATATGAATGACTCTTTATTAATACACAAAACCATATCTAACTTTGATTTGAAAGTTTCATAAAAATTATTTGCATTTTAGTATGAACCATTTACTTATCCCTATAATCCTGCCTTTTATAAATGTTATAATTAGCTGCATAGGGAGGAGTTCCATATTGTTTGTATAAATCCAGAGCATTTTCTGGCTGCCCATTCTTTATCATTTGTGTAGCGTAGATAGCAACATACTTATGAAGAACTTCAGGACCATGATTTGAGGCTGTATTTAGAGCCTTGTTCCAGTTTCCTTGCTCAACATACATGTCAAGAGCACTGATGAGATCAACATTAGCAAGCTGTTCAGCTTTACCTTCATTCTTGAGGAAGTTTTTATATTTTTCATCAACATAACCTTCAAGTCTTGGTTCAAGTTCTTTTGCAACTTTCTTAGCTTTAGACCATTCTTCGCCTGATATGAATGCATCAATTGCTTCTCTGACCATCTCAACTCCTAGGTAAAGCTGTGCAGCATTATTGTGCCTTCCAATTTCAACAAGTCTTGGTCCAACAACATTTGCAACTTCTTCCGCCTTGTCAGGTTCAAGGAACTTGATGGCAAGTTCAGCAGCTTTGGTCCAAGCTGTTGATAGAGTATTCATATCTCTTGTAACTTGAGTGTCAACTTTGAGGTAACACTCAACTGCTCTCTGATACTCGCCACTCTCTTCCCATTTCCTGCCTTGGGCCAGGAACCCATCAGATCCAGAATAACCTGCAGACATGTTGGTTCTTTCATATTCATCTTGCAGAGCATTCAGTTTGTTTGGTAGATATTCCTTACAAACTCGGAGTGCTTCAGGCCAAAGTCCATTGTCTTTGTACTGTTTTACTGCTAATTCTGGTCTTTGGGCTCTCAGTAGTAAGGCCTCAAATTTGGTGTAGTCTTTACTTTCAAATGCTACTTTAGCTTGTCCAATAAGAACATCACTTACACTGTCTGGATCATGTTCCTCAGCAACTCTTTGTGCTGAATCCCAATCTTGATTGTGTACATGCATGAGCACAGCTTCTTTAGCCTTTTTGGCTTTGATAAACTGAGCCTCAGCTTCCTTGTATTTACCCTCATCCTCAAGGGCCATAGCATATTTGTAATGAACATCCTCAGTTTTCTCTTGCATGGCCAGCTTTGCCATTTCAAAAGCAAACTCAAACTGGAAGCTTTCACAAGCATAGTCAATACCATGTTCAAGGATTCCAAAGGATTTAAGTAGTTTCACAGCTGCTTCACCACCAAGATGTTTAGCCCAAAGGAAGGCAACTTGTTTAGCTGCATTAGGTCCACCATTGTTCTTAGCCACTCTGTACGCTTCCTCCCAAGCATCAACATTGCGGTACATGTGTACAGCAGATTTCCAATCACCTGCCTCCAAGAAATGGGTCTCAGCACTCTTGTGGTTGCCTTCACCTTCAAGTTCTTGTGCAAGATGAATATGAGTAGATTGGACTAGATCAGGGTGATAGGTATGAACAAGCCTCATCATATTCTCATATTGTCTCTGCTTCTTGTACATTGCAATTGCAAGATCCGGTTCATTTACACTAATATACAGCTTTTCTGCTTCTTTGAATCTCCCCATATCTTCAAGTTCCTGAGCTTGACCAACATACATCTTAGTAACCTCATCTGATTGAAGATGCTTTGAAGCAAGTTGATGAGCCTGATCCCATTTGCCAGCACTGTTGTACATTTCTATGGCATGCTTCTTAAAGTTGCCAGACAAGTAAAACTGTTCAGCCATTTGATATTCTCTAAGGCTTGCATAATGTTGAGCAAGCTTAAAGTAATACTTGTTCAGGGCTCCACTATCATCTTCAACAACTTGAATGATTTGAACAGCTTTCTTCCATTGTCTTGCACCTATTGCAGCATCAAGAGCTTTTAATGACTTGCCAGCCTCAATGTAATGATTGATTGCAGCATCAAGCTGTTTGTTTCCAACAAGATGATCACCCCAATCCTCTTCAAGAACAACAACTTCAGTGGGAAAGTAATGTCTTGCCAACTCAACAGCTTTAGCGAAGCATTCACCCTTTCTATAGCAGTCAAGAGCCTGTTCTTGTTGACCAGTTTTCTCATACAATTCTCCAGCCTGTTCAAAGAATTCACCTTTAAGCAAGGAACTAATCACTGAAGCAACAAGATCATTGTTGCCAAGCAGGTGATCATGTCCTTGAATAAGCCTTGAAGCCCTAGAAGGCATGCCAGATTTTAAGTAAAGATTCAAAGCTTCCATGTAATTGCCTTCCTCTTCTTTAAGTTGACCAGCCTTTTCTTCCTGATTTGTATCCATGAGCCATCTCATATAGCTTTCTCTAAGTTCATCAAGTTGATGATGTCCTTTAGCTTCTGCAAGACTCAATGCTTCATCCCACATTGACAAGCTTCTATACATATCTATAGCAGATTCAATTTGATTTTGTTCCAGATATATTCCTTCTGCTGCTTTGAATTGTTTATCAAGGATATAAAGTCTTGCCCAAACATCTGGAGAGTCCATACCATCTCCACCATAAGTATCTGACATAGCTTCAGCAATGTTTAGTGTCTCTCTGAGAAACTTTGCTTTAGAAACATCACCCAATGCAGCGTAACATCTTTCTGCAATCTGAAGTTGTTTATTTTCCAGAGATAGCTTTGCAAGAGTTTTCCACATAGCTTCAGTTTCAGGAGTCATTTCAAGAGACTCTAAAAATGTTATGGCTCTGTTAAAGTCGCCATCATCAATAGCAGTGCCAAACTCAATGAGCCCCTCATCAAGCTCATAAATAAATTGATGTGTTCCCTCTTGAACAATAACCTCAGTTTTACCATCTTCTCTGTTGACATCAACAACATCACCCTTGATAGGAGTCATGGTAACTCTTTCTGGAGCATCAATATTATACCAAACACACATATTGTCACGTGACTGGGCCACCACTACATCAGAATTTGGAATCCATTGGACAAATGTACAATAATTGAGAATTGAGGTTTTCTTCATGGTCTCAACATCCATCAGATTCAATCTTGATCGTTTATCCCTGAACAGCAGCTTTCTTCCAGTTTCATTTAACTCTATCCAATCAATTTTAGAATCATGAGATACTTGTCCAAGATTATAACCATAGACAAGATCTTCAAGAGCAATTGTTTTCAAATCAAGCAGATAAGCCAACCTCTTGGATTCATCAACATTTCTTTGCTTGCGCTCATTAATTCTGACACTGATCAAATGTGGATTCATAAACTCAGTCCTCACAGAACCAAGAATCTCATTCTTGCCATACTCTACAAGACTTAGTTCCCCAGCATTAAAAATCATACAAACATTATCATTGTCAAAGTAAAACTTTTCATTGCCTCCAGAATTCAGCCAGGGTATCTCACTCAGCAAATTCTTCTGGAGGTCACCAAGTAGGATAGTTTCAGGTGTTCTGGCTACTAGATACCCCTCACCTCCCATAATTTTGACATCCTCTATTTCATAACCATACAATGACTTCAGTATCACTCCTCTGGCCCCTGGAGTCAGAGGCTTGACCAGTACCTGGCTGGGTCCCACGTAGGTTAGCTCAAATTTGTTCTTCCAGACTGACCGCTTCAATACAGATTCAAACAGCTCGACTCCACCACACAGAGATCCAACAGCAATCCTTAACATAACTTCTTTTTAATTTCAACGACATAAATAAGGGACTACAAAGGTGTTTTAGAAAATATTTTAAAAAATAATTCTCCAATTTTTAATTAATATATTACCTTCTTTCTAAAAAAATATCTACTGTACATACATTTATTTAGCTTAGGTTGGAATGTCTAGTCAACGAACATAAGGTAAACTATCAATTTTAAAGTTAAACAAAAATTATTTAAAATTACCGAGATCCATCCTTTTTCCAGGCCAGCGTTGTAATGCTGTACAGATTCCTAAATTCTTTGCTTGTGTTTTCTTCCCACAAGTTTTTCCTTGGGCTCCAACTGTACACCCGCAATCTAGATAGAAAATGTTTATTTGATTTTTAAAAATAACATTAACCTTTCTGTCATATTTTTTTCTCTATTTTTAAATCCATAAATCCAATTATCTCTCTACATGAACTTTACCTGTGGATTACTGCAAGTGTGTATTGTATAGATATATTTCTCTTCCAATCTAATATATCTATCTATTTATCTACCTTGCATGCGGAGGGGGACAAAATATTTCAAAAATAAGACATGTGACGCCATAATTAAGTAGAAAATGAGAGGAGAAGTGGGAAAAAAACCTAAAAAAGAGATGGACAATCCTTTTTTAAAGACGTCACATGGCTGATTTTTGAGATATTTATCCCCATTACAGATACTAGTCATAACTACCAACACAGAGTGATTAACCGCTAGGGCTACAACACTTGGTTGTAAATATATTTGATTATTTATCTATCCATAGGTATGTATATTTAACTTTCTATCTAACTATTCATCAAAGTTATCTGTCATAACTACCAACACAGAGTGCTTGACCGCTAGGGCTACAATACATTGCTGTAAATATTTGTATCTATCTATCTACCTATTTGTATATTTGTCTATCTATCTATCAATCTAACCATTAAAGCTACCTGTCATAGCTACCAACACAGAGTGCTTGACCGCTAGGGCTACAACACATTGCTGTAAACTCTTTTTCATCTGGCTCCCTAAAGTAAAAAAATTATATTATTTGAAGAAACTTTTCAGATTTCTTTCTATCAGAGTCAAGCTTCTTTGCATGGCTTTTTTGAAATGATGTAAGTGACATTGTGTATTGAGAAAGACTAAACTACATAACTTGTGTGTCACTTTTGAGGAAGACGATTCCCTTTTCTCCCATCTCTTTCGAAGAGATTTTCTTCCCCCCTTCCCTTTTTCTTTTCCCTTTATATGAGGTCATATAGGAATCGTCTTCCTCAAAAGTGACACAAAAGTTATGTAGTTTAGTCTTTCTCTGTGTATTTCTTAATATAGTTAAAATTCAAAGAAATTCAATATCTCACATTCACGGTTTGGAGTTTTATTTTTCAAAGTGGTTTTTAAAAGCGAAGCTTTTCTAAAATTAGGGTCGGTCCGTCCGTACGTCCGTAAGTCCGTCCGTCCGTCCGTACGTCCGTAACGGATAGCTTTTTTCGTTAATTTTGGCATGTTAGAATTGTCCTATCGATTTCAAATTTTGCATGGTGATTCCTTTAGTAGTTAGGTACGATTTAGAAAGCGTAGCAACTCTATAATCATCACCAAAATGTCCGTACGTCCATTTTAAACATGTTCATTTTTTTACTTTTTTAACAACAAATTTTTATGTGATCTAATCATCCGATTGATCTGATTTTTGGTATATTAATTCCTGGGACAACAAAGTATAATTTAATAAGCAAAGCAACTCTATAATCAAGTCCTAAAAATGTAAGTATGTCCATAAACATTATCCTGAATCAAGCAGTTTTTCAACAAATTTACTTACAATTTTGCTTTGACTCTTATACATTTATATTATGATTATTCAGTTATGACACTATACAAGTGTTAATGTCCGTTTGTTCTACCGTTTCAGTGCTTCGCTTTTATGGATGTTGTCATCCTTGTTATATTATATCTTTTATCAATTGTACTTGAATATTTTCATAAAAGTTTATATAGGAAAACTTAAAAATGAGGCAGTCATAATTAAAAATCACCTGAAATAATCAAATTGTTGGGCCAGTAGGCCATCTTCAGTATAGAAGACGACCTTCTTATCAGGTCCCGCCACACAAATATGCTGAGAGGTCCAGCAGATAGCATAGGGAGGGATAGAGTGGACAACTACTTTTCCTTAAATTGTATTTGACTTTTTATTAACATAGTTTAATAGAAAACTTTTTACCTAAAAATTGACTTTAAACAGAATTGAAACTTTTTGCTATGTTTTGATTAAGTGTAATATAGCTTTCTCAATAGATTATTTTTGTTATAATATTCAATAAGTATTTGTATAGCAGCTTAACAGAATATTTACTAAATTTACCTTGTTGTTTAGCCATTTGGTCTTCAGCAACATACCATCTAAAAAACACAATTAGATTTTCAAATTTATCAAATCATGATACAAAGTGGTAGTGTTTTAAATGAACAAGAGTTGTAATTAAAAACATTATTTAAACAACAAATATTTTTTTCATTTTTCATGAATTTAAAGAAGTTTTACCTGATAATTGATCCATCAGCATGGCCAGAGAGAAAACCGGTTCCATTTCCATTAGGAACTAAAGAGCAGACATAGCTGTCCGCACTGTACAATGTCTGCGCTTTGTTGGTTTTACAGTGGGCTACTCTAACCTAGATGAAAAAAAATCTTTTAGCTTTTCTATGTTCATTTTTATAACACTGACCTATGTATGCCAATTTACTAAGTACCCCTTTTAAACTTTGAACAAAGAGGTCTCGAAGTATATTAAAAGTAACTAAGCATACAATTGTTACCTCTATATAAGGAGTAAAGGTGTATCTATGCCCTTCAAACTTTGAATCCCCACATTTTACCCCATCAATATTATATGAAATATGTTAGATTATCCCCCACAAACCTTTGAAATCCCTTAAATTACCCATCTCAATAAAGCATGGACGTCCTTACTTGCTTTAAAGATAAAATTGTTTTAGAAACCTAATCACCAAAGCTTTTTTGTTTGTGGCTTACATTCTTCACCATCTGTTAATAATACATCTATTTTATAACCACTCTAGAAACTAGAACATCGAAGCTCTCTAACCTTTCCATCAGCACATCCTAGGACAATGGGTCCTGCCCCTGGCCAACAAATACTTGTAACAGCACTGGTCTGGATAAATTTGTTACAGATCACCTGAAATAGACAATTTTGCTTTTAAAAATTGGGATTCTTATCATTTAGAATTAAAGTTTTGTAATACTAACCAGTTGCTTTGCCCCTAGCCTCTAGGGGAAGACAGGGATGTTTAGATAAAATATCCTAAAACCACCCGAATACATTTACGAATCTTTCCTGAAAAGTACAACCAATACGGACCAGCAATTTCTGAGATCTTAAACTTAAGACAAAAAAATCCTTACTACTTTAAATATAGTATAGTCACTGAAGAAATATAAAGTTTGATCTGGAGTTTTGACTATTTTGAAATCAAACTATGAATGCTTTAAATCAGTAAATTAGCCTTCAATAGAATGAAGAATTCAATAGGTTTATTAGTTATCCAAATCTTGATTTATATGTGTGTGTGTGTAGCCATGGTTTCTTAGTGTTTGAACCTAAGTAGTCATGGAGTAGGACGAAACACTTTTGTATGTTAGCACCAGAGCCAGCTCAAGGTCCACGCTCAAGTACAAGTACTTGATCCGCTGTCTCAAGGGACCTACTCTTTATTACCTCACCCTCGCCGAGTATGGCAGGTGTCCCAAATAAATTCACCGTAATGAATGATGCTCTCCACAGAGGAGCTTGGGTAAGGGTTGTACTGATATTGTGTACTTGACTATTGAGTATCCAAACTACCCAATTATCACCCTTCTGACACAACTAAGGGGAAGTTGTGTGAATGAATTGCGACTGAGAAATTCGAGTTGCCACATGGGGACTTGAACTCGAACTCTCACCACCGTAACTTAGTGCATTAAATCAAAAATCAAATCAAAATCATTTATTAACCATAAGATCATACAACTACCCCCGATCTTTGGACACTCCGCCAATCGAGTTACTAGACAGTTTATTTTACAATATTATTAACATTTTAAATATATTGATGGTTTTATTACCATTGAGCTACGACGCCCCTTAATGAAATTATATCAATAAAACAAACATTTACCTTTTTCTCCCCAAAATCTTCACCAATCTTGTATACATAAACAATGTTGTCTGTTTGAGCCACTGCTAACTTGGTGGAATCAGGACTGAAGGCTAAACCTATATATATACTAGGGATATGTTTGATATGATTATACCAACTAAAAAAAAAATTAAGTTTCACCATGGTTTTCTATGAATTAAACTTTGAAATTTTAAGCTTCTTTTGATGAATATCATCAATTGTTTTGTTGAGTTTAAAGGTTCAAATAAAATAACATGACAAATCATAATCAAATGCTCTAAATTAGAAAAATACGCTAATAAAAAAATTTAATAAAAACAATATTACAAGTTACAATCCCTTTTTCTGAATTAACATTTTACATTGGAAAAGTTTACGTTTGTGTTACAGCAGTTTGAACTCAACAAAACATTTGATGATAAATAGCCAAAGCCTGACATTTTAGATTTTTTTTTCAAATAAAACCATGGTGAAACTTATTTTTTTAAAATTGATATGAAGATACTAAACATAACCCCATTATAAACATAAAAAAAAACACAAAAAAAACATTTAGATGGAAAGTGCTTAGAATCATTTTCTCTCATTCGTGCATATTTCTCTTTAAACAAAGTCATAAAATCAAAAAAAATAAGATACAAATACAATCAAAATTACTATATTAACTGTAAAGGAGCTAAATCCTAATCAATTCTGTCCTGGTAACCATGAACAGTGCATAAAGTTTATTGCACAGCACAACAATTTTTTTCATAATCTATTAAAAAATCACGAAACCTTTCATTAAAATCTTAGAAAAATAGTTCTATACCTATCTTTTGCTTAAACAATTCATAAGTATACTTAATTTTTTATAGTGATAAGCTCCTATTGACTTAAGTAAAAGTGAATGGGGAAAGTCGACCCTTCACTTTCCAGGGGAGTTTCCTCTTATTAGGGTGGAATAGTTATAAGATTTCCATGAATTTTATTAGAAGCTTCACTGTAAATGAGAACCATATCGGTAAATCAGTTAGATAGATTTTGAGGTAAGACACAGACAGAGAAACAGACTTACTGCTGCTTTTATTAGGATTTGACTTACCTTTTACAACGTAGCTTCTTTTACCATATTTAGAATCAATAGGCTTGGTAGAAAATTTATCTCTTTTTTCTCCAGTTTCATCAAACAGCAAAACAACTCTAAAAATGGAAAGAATAGTTTAACCAACACGAAAAGGGGTATCAATGTGTATCATCAATGTAGTTGTACATTAATTAATCTCCATTGTTTATCCCTCAAGATCCCTAAATTAAAGAATTCCATGGGCTATTTATTTTTGTAGTATGAAGTTACCCTTCCCTCCAAGGGTTATGAACTTTCCCAAGCTCCTCTGTAAAGGAGATCCATATCAGTCAATTAGCTAGATAAATTATTTTGTACAAACACACAGTCAGATAAACCATGATGAACATCAGATGCTACTTTTACATAGGAAAAATTATTAGCTTACCTGTCTATAGTACAAACGGCCAGCTTAAGATTGTTAGGCGACCAGGCCATAGCTGTTATCTTGGCCGCTCCATCCTGCACCTCCTGAATGTTCTTCAGGTAACGCAGCTGCATGGCGTGGCAGTTAGCAGCTTATTAAACAGCAGCTTTTTTATACAGCGGCTAGTCAACTAATGGAGAAATGGAGAACATTTTTTAGTATTATCTGCAAGTTGTGTGAAGAATTGAGAAAGATATTTTCACTATGGCCTTGAAACTGACCATTATCCGCAGGATTAGACTGTATTGAAAAAACATTTATCGCATAGTATCTAGACAATTTTCTATGAATAATAAAAACAAATTTTATTTTACTATCCGCGAAAGGATGTCTCTCTATAAATGAAAATAATTTCCTATTACTAAAATGAACATTTTAGAGACAAAGTTAATTTATTTTTCGTTTTATAGAATTTAAGAAAGAAGACCACTATTTTGACAAAATGTATTAATTTTTATTTGTTATCATTGTAATCTACACAGGGTTCTTATGTGATAAGACAATGAACGATAAATTGATTTATAAAGATGATCACTTTTTTAGATAAATTATTGATAGAAAAGTATCGACACGTCTAGTTTGAAACCAACAAATAAAATTGAATAAAATATTGAAAGTGTTTGAGCCAAAAATAAGAGTATGCATTTATAAAACTTTGGTTAACTTTATGAATTACAGTCAATTGGTCTCTACATCCCTCTAATTAACAACAAATTATCTCTAGGCATCAAAACTGCTTTTTAAATATGCGAAACATTAAAAAAATACTTAATATTATACTTTATTGTCTTTTACTAATAAAAATATAAAACCAAAATTAATTCGTTCAAAATAACAATTTTCCACTCAATGGTTTAATAGAAAGGAATTTTATTGATTTCTACCGTCAAATAACCACAAATAATACCAGCATTAAAATAGGAAAGCCCGGACTTGAAGTATAATGTGATTATAATTATTGATAACACTAGAAACCACTAGGGGCAACTACAGTAATGAAAATACTTTGAGAAAGCAAGCAGGTATTTTTTATTGCATGAATAACCTTGCATAGTGAGGGCAATGATATAATCATTTATAAATGGTAGAGAAGCTAGCGGTTTGTAAGCATTCATAGCCTGGGGTTTCAAAAGAAAATTATGGTGTTTTAATCCTTAGTAGATATTTTCAATAAACTTTCCATTATGGCTTTGAAACCGACTAATATCCGCTTGATTAAAACTGGTTCTGAACCATACTGAAAAGACAGGAATCGTATCGTATTGTAGCCAGTTTTCTACAAATATTAAAATAAAGATTATAACAATTATATAAATTTTGTTAGCCCCGAGGAGAATGTTTTAGTCTTACAGTTATTTATTTCAATATCCGCGTAAATAGGAGTTAGGACGATGTATTAAATAACTATCATTTATGAGATTTTTCAAATAAGAATATATGAGACCTCCTTTTTTCTTCTTTACTTCTTTTACTATATTAAACAGGCAATTATTAAGAATGTACTCTAATAGTTTACATAGATGGAATTTAATATAGATTTTCATATTGTCCCTGCATATTGTAAATTGATTTCTGTAAACACAGTAAAAGTGTCTGACTGATTATGACGTAACAAAAAAAAATAGCCAATGAGAGGCCACTATAAATTTTACCATTGGTCAATAATGACCTCTCATTGGCAAATTTTTTTGTTACGTCATAATCAGTCAGACACTTTTACTGTGTTCGATTTCTGTCATTGTCTATTCTTTATCTATACCTCAAAAAAGCTTGGTGTCTCTCCCTCTGTCTGTAAGCTGAAAATCTCGGTAACCGCTAAACCGATCGGGCTCTACTCTTCAGGGAATATACCTACTGGTCCGTTGGTGGTTTTAAGCATTTTTTTTTGGGGGGGGGGGGTGCGGGCGGATAAGACACCCCCAACATCCCCCCAAATAGAAAAATTATTTTTTTTTTTATTTTTTTTTGTAAATAGACATGTTTGTTTACAGAGAAACTGTTCAAAGCCGTTAGTTTCTTAGATAGTATTGTAGAATTTAAATATAAATTTTGAATTAGTTGGTTCCTTGTTTGGTGCTTTGTCCCCCTTTTAAACCCTGAAATGTTTATTTAATTGCATCTAGACTTTAAAAAAGAGTTTGACAATGTAGATGGAGAAAATATTTAAAGTAGTAATGTTTAAATATATGTTTGTTAGTTAAATTCTCACTGAACAAAGTACCGTTTAGTTCTCTTTTTAAGAAGCTTCATATTGGTCACGGAATAATTTTTGTAGTTTCATTTTTTAATCAATAAGTGTTTAAGTGGGTTGTTTACATATTATTGGATGACAGACGGACGTACGGATGGACGGACCTACCCTAATTATAGAAAAGCTACGCTTTGAAAAAGAACTGCATATAAAATTCCTCGAAATTGTTAAGCAATTGCGTTATAGCTACCTTAACGACAAAAGTTATCGTAAAATGCAAATTGTATATAACTCAATGCGATACAGAGGTATTTTGTTATATGTATAAATATTATTTAATTTTTACTGCATGATGTGTGTTTCACTTTTACCATTTATATTTTACGGTAATTTTTGTCGTCAAGGTAGCTAGGACGTAAGTGCTTGACAATTTCGAGGATTTTTTTTTACTTTTATTTACTCAAAGCTATTGAAAAGCAGGGATGCGGAGCATTTATTTTTGGAGCTTTTCTGGTATTTTTTGTTTAAAAGTTTTCCTGTATCTATAAGAAGCTTCACTGTAAAGGACAACTATATCGGTATCTAAGCTTCAAGTAAAATATTTAATTCATTTAGGGGAAAGAAAGGGACCAATCGTTTCAAAAGAAATGGTAAAATCCTCTAGGATACTATTTTCAAAAACTAAAATTTGAAGATAGGTTTAGCAAAGTTATTCTATTAGTCATTTTTTCAACTTTATTTCGTTTGTGATGCCCTCCCCCCCCCCCCCCCTACCAAAAAATAGTTTGAAAACATTGTATAATAATTTATTAAGTTTTTTCTGAAAAGCAGATATTTAGATTCATCCAGACGGACATACAGACAGACAGATAAACATCATTATACACTAAAACATACAAACATGAAAAACACAATTTTAAAACTTTTAATTAATGGAAGTATTTCTTCGCCAAAATTAATTAAGACTTTGCAATAAGTCTAGTTATTGTATTTGCTGAGGCCAACCTTTACGAGAACAATTATTTAAATCAATATTATTGGCTTTTTAAAGAATTAAGTTATCAGTAAATTTTTAAAAAATTATATTTATCATATCCTGCTTAAAGAAAGTAAAAAATTTTTTTTACAAATTTTACTATATGTGCAATACATAACATTTGTAATAATTTATAGTATCTCATTTAATAATTTCTAAATTAAAGATTTACTCAGTTTTCTTATATTTTTCTGGCGAAGCTACTCCACTTTTATGTCCGTCAGTCAGTCAGTAACGCTATGAGTGAAATGTGAATTTACCGGCTTGCATCACATAACATCCTTTTTTTTAAGGTTATGCGATTTTCTTTAAATTTTTGCATATTCTCTTTCTTTATTTTCTATGCTATAATAACTGAACAGTTGTTCGTTAACTCACTTTGTCCGTTAGTCCATCCCATGTCTGTTGTGCTTCGCAATTTATTAATGTAGTCATCCTTGTTTTGATAGTATTACATTTCTTAACAATTTTTCTCAACCAAATTCTTTAAATAGTGTCATATTTTTCTTTTAAATTGGTATACGGTGCATTATTTGCCAAATGTACCACTTTTCTGCACTACCTCTCCGATTTTGTTAATGCTCTATATTTTGGTCCGTTGGGTGATTCAAGGATGCTGGATGGCCAAAAAAAAGTTTCAGAGTCCATGGATGTCTAGATATCTAGCTATCTATGAAGGTAGGTAACAAAAATTTAAAAAACAACCATTTTTTCACAATTTTAAAAATGAATTTTTTCATCAATCTTACATCCAACCTAAACATTTTATACACCAAAATGATCGTTTATTCATGTAAAAAGCGCACATAATGCTATTTTGACCAAAACTCCAATTTAACAGGGTGTCCAACAAAAAGTGTATTTTGGATATCTAGTGTAATACCCAAAATACCTGTCCGAAAAAAATCATTTTTTTTGGCTTAAATCCTGTGTTTTATCTGTGGGCATATGTGGTATATAACGGTTTGGAGGACCTGGGACTATAAGGTTGTCAAATTTCACTTTGGGGCACCCTGTAAATGTGATTTTAGTGTCTGTAGAGCTAAAACTTGGTCCAAATTAACTATTTTTTTCAAATTACCCTAATATATGTCTTAGTATGTTTGGCCATAGTGTTTTCTGACCAGATCAATATTTTCCTATTTTTTGGACACCCTGTATTTTCAAAAAAAGAGAAAAAAAATTTTTGTTTTTTTTAAATTTTTTTCTATTTTTAAGTTACTTAAAACTGTCATATAGATACAGATTTTGACTAATAACAATAATATTTGCCTATTTTACAAATTTTTACACTTTTAGGACACCCTGTGCATGTTTTTAAAAAATTATGGTTTTTGCCCATTTTTGGGAGGAAGGAGTCGTTTTAAGGCCATAGACTATTTCTTCATTTTTGTAGAACTTTTTAAGATACATCATTTGTTATTTATGCAAAAAGCGCAAAAACCGAACCGTTTTGCCGTTATTCACTGCCAAAGGTGGAATTTTTACGTTTTTTTGCCGTTCCCGAGGATTTAATGCGCATTTTAGATAGGAAGACGTTGATTTTTCAAGATTACTCTGAAATACTTTTATTTAGTAAATTTAATTTTCTAAAATTCATATTAAGTCAAATTTTTTGTGCAGCTAACCGTTTTTTGTCGAGATGGATTTCAATTGTTAAAACAAGAAAATGAAGTGTATATAATATAAATAATTGCTATAAGTAATAAAAGAAACATAAACCATGTGCATTTGAAATTCCTTTTGACAAAAATCGGTTGGATATACAAAATTTTTTACTTCACATGAAATTTAGTAAAATAAAATGCCTAAATAAAAGTATTTCACAGTTATCTTGAAAAATCAACGTCTTCCTACCTATAATGCGCATTAAATCCTCGGGAACGGCAAAAAACGTAAAAAATTCCGCCTTTGGCAGTGAATAACGGCAAAACGGTTTGGTTTTTGCGCTGTTTGCATAAATAACAAATGATGTATCTTGAAAAGTTCTACAAAAATGAAGAAATAGTCTATGGCTTTAAAACGACTCCTTCCTCCCAAAAATGGGCAAAAACCATCATTTTTCAAAAACATGCACAGGGTGTCCCAAAAGTGTAAAAATTTGTAAAATAGGCAAATATATTGTTATTAGTCAAAATCTGTATCTATATGACAGTTTTAAGTAACTTAAAAATGGAAAAAAATTTAAATAAAAACAAACATTTTTTTCTCTCTTTTTTTGAAAATACAGGGTGTCCAAAAAAAGGAAAATATTGATCTGGTCAGAAAACACTATGGCCAAACATACTAAGACACATATTAGGGTAATTTGAAAAAAAATAGCCAATTTGGACCAAGTTTTAGCTCTACAGACACAAAAATCACATTTACAGGGTGTTCCAAAATGAAAATTGACAACCTTATAGTCACGGGTCCTCAGGACCGTTATATACCACATATGCCCACAGATAAAACACAGGATTTAAGCCAAAAAAATGATTTTTTTCGGACAGGTATTTTGGGTATTACGCTAGATATCCAAAATACACTTTTTGTTGGACACCCTGTAAAATTAGAGTTTTGGCCAAAATAGCATTATGTGCGCTTTTTACATGAATAAATGATCATTTTGGTGTATAAAATGTTTAGGTTGGATGTAAGATTGATGAAAAAATTAATTTTTAAAATTGTGAAAAAATGGTTGTTTTTTAAATTTTTGTTACCTACCTTCATAGATAGCTAGATATCTAGACATCCATGGACTCTGAAACTTTTTTTTGGCCATCCAGCATCCTTGAATCACCCAACGGACCAAAATATAGAGCATTAACAAAATCGGAGAGGTAGTGCAGAAAAGTGGTACATTTGGCAAATAATGCACCATACATTAAATATCCCTTAAACTAGAGCAGAATATTTGCCCATTATTCTTTTTTGACAAGCTATTGTGTTAGTGTACAGTACACTTTAACCTAGTATAGTCTGGGCCTTGCAAATGGAAATATATCTAATGTTTTTAAACCTAAGCTATTCTAACCAGAGGCGTGCAAAATGGGTGTGTATCCATCCCCCTTCACCCCCTTGCCATAAACCCTTATAATAAAAAGCCAAAGAGATTGAAAAATAAATCCAATTAAGCTTTAAACAGCTTACAGACTTTTAACGAAGTATGTTAAAATTTCTTTATGAAATAAATTTCCAAACCAAAACAAATGCTGCCCTTAATTTTTAATTATGACAATTAGAAAATATTGTTTTATTAAGATAGTAGTGAAACTTTATAGAGGTCATATTTCATCATTTAAAATATCATATAAAATTCAGCCTAAATTATGATAAGAGTTGATTGCATTTCTTCCGATCTCTGAAAAAAAACTAATAAGTAGCAACAAATAAAAAAATAATGAAATTCTTTATTTCACTATCTTATCTTTTATTTAAAATGTATGTACATAAATTGAGCTTGAACCTGCTTTAGCTGCCGTTCAATTGAGATCTGATATTTATGAGTACCACTTAAAAGAGAAGAATGTTACTCTGAATGCATCTGAAATAGAGAATGTATTCAACTACATAATGGGTTATGACGGACATATGTCAATTTCAAAAAGGTTTCTTTTCTTTTAATTTTTCTTCTAGTTAATTTCTATAGAGAAAACCAATGACATACAATTATCATATCATTTAAACTGATAATACTGGATTTTACAAGGGATATTTTTCTTACTCTTTTACCTTTTATCGGTCAGGACCCTAGCATCTATAGGCTCTATATTCGACATTAAACTAGTCAAATGCCTAAATATAAAAAATTAAATTGCCTAAAAACATCACAGAACCTATGTAAAATCAAAAATAGATAACGCAATATGTTAAGTAGTTTTGAGATCTTAAGCTTAAAGTTAAAGATATAATTGAAAGAAAAAATAACAAGGACGACAGTTTTGATATACAGCCTAGTGCCAGATCTGCGGACCTACCTTATTCTGTTGTGTATCTGTTATGCTGGCCTCAAATACAGTCACATTATTCAGGTTTTATCCTATTTTATAGTTTAGTAAGATTTTTATGTCTGTAGCTAAAGATCTCAACAACTACTGATCCGATTGGGTTTTGTTTTTAAAGGGAAGTTTTCATTGATGGTGTTTGGCTGTTTTTTATTATTAAGTCTTTGGTTACAGGCTATTTTTCTAGCCTCTCTCTTTTACTAACCAATAACTATAGTATCAATTTAGTTTTCCACTTAGATAAATTCTTCAAACCGGCTAATTTGTGAGAGATATTTTTTTAGATTTATTCATAAATAATATTCTATTTTAAAATCACTTGTTCTCTTACTTGATATTATTCGTATGTGTAACTCTTTGAGTTTATGGAAGTTGATAATAAAACTTTTTTTAGGATGACAGATTGCCACTGCCAAAGAATTTGTGGAGCTTGTGTCTGATCTCACTTGTTTACTTGGTGCTTATCATCACTATGGCTTGTTTCCACAACTCCATGTTGTCAGGAATTAAGGATACAACATAGACAGTAGATTTTAACCCATGGAAACTAATGGGGTTGTGTGTGTGTTTGGGGGGGGGGGGGGGGTGCAGCATTTACCAACGTAATTGCGACTGTAGTGCATTCACTCGTCGTTTGTTAGTTGATAGGTTCGAAAGTTGTACCTAATGCTAATATGGAAGATGTTCGATATTAATAGAAAGAGAAGGGGGAATAACTTGGACCAACTAATACCTTGCATAGTTATGACATTCAGACAAAATCTAAGATATTGTCAAAAAAATAATTAAACTATAGTTACTTTACTAGAGTTGGCTCGATATAATTATCTCCCTATTGGCTAGTTTTCTATATGCATATCTATTTCTCAATAAATCTATTTTCCTCACCCGGCATTACTATCTAAAAGAAAGTAAATATTTAATAATCTAAATGATTTTTAAAAGATTTTTTAAATTACATATTTTTTTTTTACATTACCATCACCAAAGGGTTAATGATGATGATTACAATTTTAGTTTAATATTTGAACACACAAAGTGTCGCCACAATCGAATTCTTTTAAAACAGAGTTTTCTTAAATTTATTATATTATAAATTTAAATTTTCTTTTTTATGATTAGAAATTAAATACATTGATATCAGGTAAATAGCAACATGAAATTAAAAAAAGGAATTTATTTTTAATAAAGTAAAATAATGGGTCTTATCGTTCTGGTCAATGAGAGTTTATTATGGATTATTGGAGCACTATGAGTTTTAAACAAATATTCCTTGGAAAACTTGAGCTCGTTTATAGACATTTATTTCCTATATAGATCTGACATGGATCTTGAAGCAATTAAGCAGGCCGTTTTGTACATGTTAAAAATTTGAAGATTTCATTAAATAAAAGTTATCGCAAATATACTTAGTAAATAAGATGTTGATCATTATCCTTCTTGACACTAAATATTTGATCTTTTATCCTTATGAACTTGTATCCTTGATTACAAGGTGTCTCGTTTGCTGTGCATAAAGTGATAAACTTTTTGTGCTTGATCTATGGGATCACTATTATCAGTGTGGCTGTGGCGCATTTCAACCTTTGGGAACAGGTAACAATGTCCGTGCACGCGCAGTAAAGCACATAATCAGTAATGGATAGACTTAAGGCCGTCCAGGTTTTTTTTAAGGGGTCTAAAACAAACATCTTAGGTCAAACTATACTTAATTTTTTAAAAATCTCATTGAACCATGGCACTCAATACCCAAAAAATTAAGGGTTTTCAAAGAAATTGAACAACTTGAAGGTCATTTTTTTTATAAAATCTAGATATGGATCATGGAAAGAAAAGGAAGTTGCGGGTTTCGTCGTATTTTTACAGTAGCTTTTAATGGGTTATTTTAGGTTAGGTTAGGTTAAGTAAATGTTAATGATTGCCCCACAGGGTTATAGCCTCACGTAGGGGCTAGAAATAAGAGAAAACCTACTGTGAAAATACGACAAAACTCGCAATTTTTTTTTCATTCCATGGTCCCTAGATATTTATAAATCTAAAAAATATTCTAAATCAATTAAAATTACTAAATATACCTGTTTTTATCAGAAGATTCTTGGATTTTCAAGCAAAATGTTAATGGATGAATTATCCTACCATCTAACTGAGGAGTTCAGGTTTAACATTCAATTTCCAATATGGATTTAACATGGCTACCAAACTGGTTTTACTCTTCAAATATTTCAATTTAATAACCGCGGAAAGCTGTCTATAATACTATACGCTGAATAACTATTACAGGTTGATTAAGACAGCCCTTGGACCTTTGCTGTTCGTCATCTTTACTTCAGGAATCAGATTCTTTTTTTTCAAATCAATGATCAGTACGTCTGGTACTTTGAAACGAATACAATTTTAGTTATTTTAGAATTGTCCTATTGTTTACACATTTTGTATAATGATGCCTGTGACAGATAAGCATAATATAGAATTTCCAGGGAAGATTTCAAGAAAGGTAGTATGTCAGGAATTAATTTTTTTTTCTATCATTGAAATGCTATCTATGATACGATGTGATAAATAACTATTAAACATAATGTAGATGTTTAAGCTTTAACGCCTGCCCAATTCATATAAACCAAAACAGTTCAGATAAAGAATTAGATAATAATGTTCATAATAGGAGTATTTCTTATGGTGGTTGAATTATTTTCAGTTAGCATGAATGATAATATACTCCTTAGATATCTTGAGGTTAGACATTTCATTTTTTAGTGCTTCTAAATTATGTGAAACCCATTTCTGAATTGTACAATTTAATAGGTTTTTAAACTTTTATTTTACATTGATATTTTTATTGTTTTCCTAAATATTTAGGACGGGAGTGGATATTCTGTAAATTACACAAAGACCCAAAGTTTTGTAACAACATTATCTTAATCATTAGCTAAAAGACATACCACATTTTATAATAGGAAATCTGAATAATACAATGTTAAGGTTGGTGTTACCCTTGCCCTGTTCTATCACATCCTTGTTATTCTGGATGATTGTCATGGTGTATTTCAACAGCTTATCAACTTTATGAGGTACTTTTTACTGCAGTAGTTGCTTCGAACCGAGCCTCTTTAGGCTCGTCCAAAAGGTGATACAAATATTTTTGTTGAGGAGATTTTTTTTCCCAAGAAAATAGCTTTAATAAAAGAAGGAACAGTAAGTATGATACTTGAAAAGTAGATCCGAATTGTTTCAGTAGTCAGGAGACGTTTGAAGAAGAACAGGGATCTAACGGGATAAAACAATTATTGATAAAATGATGTATTTCTTCAATTATGATACACAAAATTACAACTTCTGTAGATTACAATTAGTATTAAAACTGTATTATAAAACTTTGGGGACTAGTGTACTGAAGTGTACAAAATCTGAATGTTAATTCTATAAACTGCGAGCTTTTCTTAGCTTTTAAATCTTACTTTTGACATAGAACCTTACATTTGAATTCATTGCCTATATATTAATTTTCAGTAAATTGGCCATCCCTCTAGAAACAGTACAATTTAGAGAACTATCTCTTGGTATTAAAACTATGGAACAGGAATGTGTCTATTTTTTAATATATACTACTGATTTTTATTTTATTTTAAGATCAAAATATAAAACACAAACATTTTTCTTAATATTATTTGTATATGTATATTCATGGATAAACTTTCACAAAATTAGTGATTTCCATATTACTCCCAGAGTTCTATCATTCCCATATAAACAACCCCTTAAATAGTGGATGTAAATATTCATTCCCATATAAACGACCCCTTAAATAGTGGATGTAAATATTCATTCCCATATAAACAACCCCTTAAATAGTGGATGTAAATATTCATTTATTTCCCTGGTATCTCATTTATATCCCTGGTATGATTTTAGAAGATTTTTAATTTTTTTTTAAAGATTTTATAATTTTTATTAATTACTAAAAGAAAGAAAAACGATATCAGAGAAATAAATGAAATTTAAAAAACCAAAATTAAACCACATTTTAGCATAAAAAATGAGTTTTTTGTTTAAATGAGAATGATATTCCTGTCCCGTTTTTTGTTTAGGAATGAATATTTATTCCCTCGGGTAAGAAATATTCATTCCTAAACAAAAAACTGGACAGGAATACCCCATTTATTTCCCTGGTATCTCATTTATATCCCTGGTATGATTTTAGAAGATGATAAAATGATCATAGCCGGGAAATAAATGAAAATTAAAAACCAAAATTAAACCACATTTTAGCATAAAATGAGTTTTTTGTTTAAATGAGAATGATATTCCTGTCCAGTTTTTTGTTTAGGGATGAATATTCCTTACCCTCGTGAATAAATGATGACCTATCCATCATTTATTCCCTCGGGTAAGAAATATTCATTCCTAAACAAAAAACTGGACAGGAATACCCCATTTATTTCCCGGAGGTAGTCATTTATTTCGCGGAGGTAGTCATTTATTTCCCGGAGATAGTCATTTTTAGAAGATTTTTAATTTATTTTGGAAGATTTTAGAATTTTTATTAATTATTAAAAGAAACTTGATATCAGGGATATAAATGAGTTATTAAATTGGTATTAAATGATGAGCTATCGCTCGATCATTTAATACCTTGGGATTTAAATATCCATTTATGCTAAATTTTGTTTGCTTAAATAACATTCTATTGCAACAAAAAGGTGATGTTAGCGAATAATTTCTTGAATAAAATGACTAAACGTTTTTTCATTTAATTTTCATTTTTTTCACTGTTGTGTTTTTATTGAACATAAAAATTAAAAATAAAAAAAATCTTCCAAATTAAATAGAAAAATCTTTGAATTATTGGTTAATGTAAGTTCAAAGATTTTTTTTCATAGTAAAAATTTAATTTTAAAAAAAATTTTGAAAAAAAATCTTCTAACAAAAAAAATTATTAAAATCGAAGATGGCGTCAATACATGTAAAATAATATTTTCAAAACAAAAAATTCAAACTTGAATATCTTTTTTTCACAGATTGAATTTCAAAAATCGGTCTGACAGTTTTTCCAAAGTCGGGAAGATCTATCGAATGGAAAAGATTTGAAACCGATAGAACATTTCTTTATACTAAAACATATTTTTTCTCCTGTTTTTTCCCACAGTTCCAAAAAATGAAATTCAATGAAAATTAAATGGTTCTCACATTCCAAAATTTTTCTCACGGGTCCCAAAAATGAATTTAAATGAAAATCATATGTACCATTTAAATCAAAATAAATGGTTCCCACATTCAAAAAATTTTCCCACGCTTGACATTCTTGAAAAATGCCAAATAAATGGATATTTAAACAAACCCAATATCGCGTTTTTGCAATGGAATGAGTTATTTAAGCAAACAAATATCCATTTATGCTAAATTTTGTTTGCTTAAATAACATTCTATTGCAACAAAAAGGTGATGTTAGCAAATAATTTCTTGAATAAAATCATAAAACGTTTTTTCATTTAATTTTCATTTTTTTCACTGTTGTGTTTTTATTTGACATTAAAAATAAAAATCATAAAAAATCTTTCAAATCAAAGAGAAAAAAATCTTTGAATTATTGGTCCATTTAAGTTCAAAGATTTTTTTTTATTGTAAAAAGTTGATTTTTGTAAAATATTTTTTAAAAATCTTCTAACAAAAAAAAATTATCATAATCCAAGATGGCGTCAATACATGTAAAATAATATTTTCAAAACAAAAAATTAAATCTTGAATATCTTTTTTCACAGATTGAATTTCAAAAATTGGTCTGACAGTTTTTCCCAAGTCAGTATGATCTATCGAATGAAAAAGGTTTGAAACTGATAGAACATTTCTTTATACCAAAACATATTTTTTCTCCCGTTTTTTTCCCACACTTCCCAAAAATGAAATTCAATGAAAATTAAATGGTTCTCTTGTTGAAAAAACTTTCTCACGGGTCCAAAAAATGAATTTAAATGAAAATCATATGTTCCATTTAAATCAAAATAAATGGTTCCCACATTCTAAAAATTTTCCCACGCTTGACATTCTTGAAAAATGCTAAATAAATGGACATTTAAACAAACCAAAGATCGCGTTTTTTGCAATGGAATGAATATTTCTTACAAAAAAAATGGACAGGAATACCCCATTTCCCTCCCGAAGACCTTCAAATTTTTTATATTCCTACTGAAAACATTGGAAAATTTACAAGTTTCTCCCGAATACCTTTAGGAATTTTCTTTTTTTTCTGGACACCTTAGTAATTTATTTTTTCATGGAAAATTGATATTAGAAGCACTAACACAAATACTTTTAGAGTAGTTTTGCTACTAAAATATGAATATTTATGAAAAAAGGAAAAATTACCTTTCTTACCAAAATGTGAACACTTTCTAACCAACAATATGGTCAGATTGTTCATAAATTGTGTTTCTATTATCCAATAGAGCAGTTTGGGGCCTAACTTTCTATATTTATTGGATATAAACACATTCACTGCACTTTAGGAGGGACCCTTTGCACCATTTAATCAGTTCACACTAAACAAGTCAACCCTGACCACCATAGTTGGGCTTGTTGTAACCTACTGGATAATGCTGTATCAGGTATCACAGAAATTGGTGCTTTTCCTAATAGTGCCCATGGAGCTCACATCCCCCCTCCCAAATCATACTTTTTGAATGATATTTGTGGGTGCCCTAACCCCGCAGAGCTACCCAGTGCTCAATATAAACTAACCTAACCTGACCCAAAGTGATATAAACAAACAAACAAAAAACTAAACCTCTCTTATTTTCTATCTATTTTTAAAAAAGTGTAGGGGTCTGTGATCGACTATGAACTTGGAAACCCGTCAATATTTAATTTCATTATTTTGTTTGTTTGTTTGTTTAACTTTGTATGATAATTTTTTTATCTCATTTTGGAATTGTGATTGCTAGGCTAACGAGGTACAATACTTTTGGGCGAAACATATATCAATTACCAAACATATAAGTAATTTCTTAAGCAAAATAATGCATTTAGGGAATTGTTTGTTCTACCGTATGATTTTAGAGCATCTCGCTTATGGATGTCGTAATCCTCTTTTTTGTTATTTCAGGCTAGGAGAGATTTTGGAGAAAACACGCCAAGTTAATTTACTTTAACAGGGAGTAATGTTTGAAACACAAAATAATGTCGAGTGGCCAAATTTATGTTTTACTCTGAAATTTAATGCAAACGAATATAAAAGATACTTAATTTATTTATAATTATGTTCTAAGTGTATTCTATGATAAAAAAAATAAATGTTTCAGTTGTCATAAAGAAGTATAAACTTTAACTGCAATTGGTTTTTAAATGACTAGTGACTGTGTCCTTAGCATCTAAGATTCTTAAGGGTTATAAGGGGATGAAGTTAGCTTAAATCAATAAAAATAATAATAGCCTAAAACTAAACCAGGACCCATCAGAAGCAGATTCCCTAAAATGAAAATCTAAATCGGTTCAATAGTTAATGAAAAATTAAACGTCAGACATACCTAAACCTTACTACTTTATAAAAAAAAGGAATAGTTTTAATATAAAAATCTTTTTATTCACACGCATGAATATAGATTTTAAAGTAAGACTTTGCCCTTCCCTTTTCTTGAAATTCATTTTGGGTATAGTTTTACTACTTTTATTCCTCAATAGTTTAGATTTGAATATAATTGTTTAAAATGGTATAGAAAATGAATAATGTCCACAGCCAAAACTAACTCATATATTTTTTTATCAAACATCACGAAACCTTGTGTTTTGTATTAGCATGTATGTTAAATAAATATGAAAAAAGCTATTATCAGCTCCTTAAAGGTAAACCCCTGTGGTTGGGGGGGGGGGGGGGCTTATTTGTTTATCCTATTCATAATCTAACATATTTTGAAATATTTGTTTGATAACTATGGGGGGGGGGGGGGGGGTTACTGTAAATTCATATTTTAACCCAACCTGTGTAGAAATATCCAAACAAGTGTTGCAGTTGAAACCTGAACTATTTTATATTTTAGTCCCAATTTGACGTTTGTGACTTCTGCGACTTTCCACTCAGACGTTTGGGACTCTACGTTTGTCCTGGAAACTTATTTTGTAATATGTTTTTCACATAAATTCTCCCTGATGTACCCATCTTTTGCAACCAGCCCATTCTCTTTCATTGCTATACCTAATATCTATGTATATATGTTTTCATTGCATCTTTACCTACGTGTTATGACCCTATTCAGTCTTTTTTATTGTTATTGATGAGCTAATTATGAACATAATTGTCTTTTAAAGACGTAAATCTTGTAAATGGCAACTTTTAGTTTGGGTGTCTAAAACGGGAAAGTGTCAAAAGCCTTTACCACATCAAATTCCATCTAAACTACATTCAAGTTTCCTAAATATATTTATTAATCCAATATTGCGTTTAGAATCTATATTTTCAAAGTTATACAAAGCAACAGATCAAAGGCCAGCGTAAAAAGACCCATATTTCCATGATCAGCGCCACTTTTTAGCTGAACCAAAGTAATACAAGCGTTGTAGAGTTTGTTTTTTTTGGTAATTTTTAATAATTATAATTTAATTTAGCAATGAGTGGGCAAAGTGAACATACTTTTGTAAAAGCATAAGTAAAGTGACAATTTAGATACTGCTCGATTTAGTTCAGTAATAATTGCAAAATTATGATTATGTTTTTACAATAGGATGTCCATTATAACAATAAAGAATTTGGTTAAAGAAATGCTAAGATTGTAAAAATGATCAACTTTAGTTTTGAGTATTTGTCCCATGCTTTTATTAAAAAGAACATTCATTTTTATGTTTCATGGTATAAAATGTATCAGGATTTACCACCATGACTTGGAAGTTTAAATAAAAATAAAAGGACAAAATTAGCATTGCTATAACAGACAAGGATTATAATATAATAAGACAACAATTGAAGCCATGTGAGAACATTGATGGATTTTTTTACATGAATTATATTTATTTTGCAGTGATATCAGAAAAGTATAATTTCTTATCATGTCAAAGTGTATTGTTTTTAAAATTGGCAGTGCATTATGTTTCAATGTAAACAAAATTCAGAAAATTTAAAGATAAAGAATGAAGAAATGTCTATTTCTGTAGCTTTTTGTCATCTTTCCATACTAGATTTATCTGACAAAATCTCAGCTGAAAAGTCAAAACGGACAAAAAGCAGATATTGGCGAAAAATTAAATTATGATTAGAAATTGTATTTTTCTTTTCTTTATAAAAGACCACTCTCAAAGAGTTATACTTGTTCTCAATTTTTTTTTTATATTAATGCAAACTAGTGGAAATAATCACATTAGAATACAGAATTACAAATAACATATTGTTTATATTTTTGATAATATAACTTTAAAATCAAGATAATAATAAAGTAACTACACTCTATGTATAATAAATTGAACTTTTATTTCATGGAAATGTGTTAAATCTACATATAGCAAATAAAGGAGAAGTAATGCTAAACTAAGGCTTAAATATACGAGGAAACTTTCTAACATTTACATTTTCAACAAATTGGTAAAGAAATGACAAATTCGGATGGAAGTTTAATTTTAATTTTTGACTGAACTCTCAGCTTGTTATTCTGAAATTGAAAAGCACACAAGTTGTATTCTGGACCACATCACAATTTCATTATTTGGCCTCACACACATTTTACTTATTTTTATTAGTTCTTATTTCATTTTTAAATAGATCATTCTACATTCTTCTTTCATTTGTGTCTCCTTCAGTTCAAGAATACTAGTTTTGGATAACAATGTTCTAAATACTTAAAGCCAGAGCAACTTTGTCTAATGAAACAAAAATTAAGTCTAAGAGTCTAGAAAATAATGTGTCAATGTATCACATGTTATAAAATTATCACAAATTATAAATAAAGAAAAAGCAACAATATTTTATTTTCACTTTTTGTTTGAGGAGAAAATGAATCCTGGTTATTGCATCACACTGTAAACTAAACACACAATCATTCACACACATTTTATACATTTTTTATAAATTAAAACAATAGAATACTTTACATTTTCTAATATTTTGCATATCTGATTATATTTTATAAAAATTACTTTATATTTTCTTTGTTTAGGTTTCAATAAAGATTAAGATACCATTTAGAACCATAAAATCAAAGGAAGTAGCCAAAGTTTTGTTGAAAAATTATCTTTGAATTCAGACAAGTTTATTTTGGTAAGGAGTTTGATTTATATTAGGAAGACAAATGGTATTTTACTTTTAGATAATTTGATAATAATCTCAATTTAAATTAAGAAATTTATCACAATAAAGCAGACATTTTGTGACTGCCTGCTTCTATATTTTATTTAGATTTAGACAACATAATAGAAAAATACCTATGCAGTTTTTGTTTAATTTTAAAAGAATCTTTTTATAAAGTCTGAGTAAAAATTAATGAGACTTGATATTTCATTAAATATCTCAAAAACTAGATGTCGTACAATTTTTTTTGAATTTATATGAACTGAAACAGCATAAACATAACTTTATATATATGCATATTATTATGTTTAGAAAGGTCTCTCGATACTGTTTCCATTGGTTTAAGTTAGAAAACTTTTAAATATCTAGTTTCTGGGATATTTATTGAAGTATATGTCTTTTAATTTGACTTTATTTATCACAAATTGATATTTTTAGAAGCTGCTAATTAATAATATTGCTTTGTAAAAAACCATACACAACGTTCAGCCAATCATGATGCACTCTAGACAATCTTTCATTCTGTTATAAATCACACAATTCTCCTATAATAATCTGACAAGTTCTAGCCAAACCTAACTTTCAATGTCATTGCCTACCCTACTGAGCAAGTTTCAATCTAAGAATACTTTAGTTTTTTTTTATAACAAATACGAATAATTTTAGGTAAAAAAGTTTTTCTTATTTATTTTTGTGTGTTAGATTAAAGATAATTTTTCTGCAGATTAAATTAAAGACTTTACTTAAAGGGTTGTTTTCATAACTATTGCTTATGCAATAAGAAGTATATATTTTTTACTCCACCTTAGATTGAAAATTGGTAGGTTAAAACTTCAAAAACTGAATACCCCTTGTTATAAACATTTTGCATCATTGTTAAATCTAGGTAAATTAAATATTATTCATATTTTTCAATTTAATTTGTGGATCTGACAATATGACTAGGACAAAAAGACTGCAGATGGTGGTATACAACAAACAATATAATTATATGAATGCGGCATTGATCAAAACATAATGACTAGAATTAATAAAGCATCGCAGAAGTTTGGTTAACATTGTTGTGTGTGGTGTCTGTGTGTGTGTGTGTTTATGTGTGTGTGTTGTATAATTCTGTCTGAGATCATCAGAAGTTGTCTCCAGATAAAAACCTGAAACAAAATATCATATTTGTTACAAACTTTACTCATTATTAGTATTAAAACAGCCATAACAACATAAAATCCAGAAAAGCGAAGCTCTGAAACGATAGAACAAACGAAAATTAATACTTGTAGAGAGTCAGAACTGAATCATCAAAATATAAATGTATGAAGGTCGAAACAAAATTGTAAGTAAATTTGTTACATAACTGCTGAAATACAGGATAATGTTTAAGGGCATATTTACATTTTTAAGACGGACGGACGGACAGACCGACCCTAATTATAGAAAAGCTTTGCTTTTGAAAATTAGACTGAAAAACTTGAGTGAATACAAAAGTAAATCTGTCAATATATAATCTTTCTAACCTTTGTTTTTCCAAATCTAGTTTACTTAAAGAGAGCCAATTTAATCAACTTAAAAGGTTTTACAGTTTTGTTTCGAAATTGAAGTTTGTATTCTAAATAAATTAGGCTTGGCAATCCAAATTCGAAATCCGCCAAATTTTTGGACCCAGAAATGGATTGTTAATTTTTTATCTTTGTAGCACTTTTTTTTAAATGTGAAAGACAAAACAAAAAAGTATTTTATTGTTTCTTCACTACAGGTAAAATGGTTGGTAGCATTCAAAGTTTTTTGTATTTTATTTTCACAGTAGCTTTTCAAGCGTATTCAATTTTAGGTTAGGTTAAGTAAGGGTTTAAAAAGGCCGCTGTAGGGGCTAGAATTTTTTTTAAAGAGATTTAAGAATACTGCTAGAATCCGCAATCCACAATCCGAAAATCCGCATAAAAAAAAAACAAGAATCCGCAATCCACGGATTAATCCGCATTTTTGGGCGGATTTTTGTTAGAATCTGAAAAATTGGGCGGATTGCCAACCCTAACATAAATGTTTACCTGGTTTAGTCAGCTTTGTTTGAAGGCATGTATATTGAAGCTGTCATCATTCCTGGATCCTCCAATACCTTACAATAGCATATAATCAATTTCTAAATTTTCACTTAGAAGATTAAGAACTTTGAGTTTTATTGATTTTGTTTTATTTTATTCTAGAGGCTACGCCCTTAAGGGACTCTAGGGACATGTGATAAAGGACGGGGCGATAACTCATCATCTTAAATTTCAATTTTAAAAAGAAAGTAAAAAACATTTTCCGGGGTCGATTTCTCTTGGGGATTGGTGGTACCATCCCCTGAAATAGTTAGATACCTTCTATGGACGTAAAGGAGGTCGTTGTTAGACCAGCAGAAAAGCAAGATCCTTTTGTACAAACACACACACACACACACATCCGGTTACTTTTATAGAATAGAATAGTTTACCTTATATGGAGAGCCTTTAGGTTTGGGCAATTCGAGGTCGGGGTCTTCCAAAACCCTGAATAAAAATGCATTTGTATGAATGTCTTAAAAAAGACCTGATTTTATAAATTTTTATAATATACCTAATTTGGAAGAGTTTTTGAGTCAATAATTTTATTTCTAGCCTAATTTTGTTGTGTAGTAATGTGTCTGCAGTTATTACGAAAATTAAATTTTTTATTCTCTATTTATAAAAATAAGGTTTCATAGGAAAACAGTTTTAAATTCACTTATTTTTGGAAAAAAAACTCTATTTATAAAAAAATTATGACTACACCCTTAAATCTGGAGTGTTACAGAGTAAGAGGTGAAGATGAACAAATACAGAGTTTTTATTAATTCGTACTAATCTTTTCCAGAATAACTTAAATACTGAATGCTTAATTTGCAATGGATTGGATATACTTACATTTTAAAACTTAATTTTAGAGATTATTCGCTTATAACATTCTGCCTAATTGTCCTAGTAATTCAAGTTGTACAATACCTACCTAAATTATCTATCCGTTATGCTTGCTGTAAAAAATTAATTGAGCCAACCTGTAGGATGGTTTCTTAACTGTAGGAGGTGCAGAAACTGGAATATCTGGTGTGGCACTGCTGGAGCCTGCTGCAGGCAAGGCCAGTGGCACAGGTATACCAGATGGGGCTGCACTAACTGGGGCTAAGATAGATTTATTAATATTTACAGTTTTGATTATATTACATAGTCATCCTGTTACTTAAATTAGCTAAGCTACTCTTTAATCAACTATACCATGTCTGTCAAAGTATTTTTGTAAAAAGGATTGTAGAATTCTTTATCCTTGACTTTAATAACATTGAAATATTGCATTGCACTAAATTGAACATCACAACCATACTGTAAAGTTGTAATTAGCTTCTTATTGCTGTGCTAGTTATTTAGCCTGAATAATTTTCTAGAACAGTTACCTTTATTAACAGCTGCACTGCTCTTCTCCGGGCTCTTTTCTGCTTGAATTAAGTTGGGCATATTATCACTGGAGGAGGCGGGACCCTGTGGGCTTGGGGCAGGCTTGGAAGCAGCTGATGTGGGCTGTGGGATGAGGGAGGGCTGTTGCTGCGGTGCTGTGGGCGGTGTTACAACAGTTGTTGGTTGTGGTGGTGTGGCAGTGGTGCTGGGCGGGGCAGGGCTTGAGGCTGCGGCGGCTGCAGTAGGATCGCAGTTGTTCTAAAAAGTAATAGGAAAAAAAAATTTGTGAATCGTTGTAAAATGTACAACTGACAGTATATACAGACTTCTTTTGCTGTTGAATATATGATTTGACTTAAAGAATCAAAAACTGTTTTAACATTTCATTTACCTCAGTGGCGGTGGGTTGTTGAGAAGAAGGCACAGCATTACTTTCCTCCTTGTTGTTGTTAGCAGCCCCACCACCAATAGGAGCCTCGTCAAAGCTGAAGTTGGGATCATCCAAGCACTTGATTGTGGTGGGGTTAGCTGCTGCAGCTGTTATCTTCACCACTGGCTCGTGTGTCCCATTTACACTGTGACCGTTCAATCCTTTACCTGTAAAACAAAAATATTTATTAAAAATCTTTGGATCATGGAAAGTAAAAGAAATAACAGGGTTTCGTCGTATTTCCATAGTATATAGCTTTCATCTTATTTCTAGCCACTGCGGGGGGATCTAACCCTCTGGGGCTTATTTCCTAACCCTGCAGGCAATCATTAAAATTTACGAAATATAACCCATCAAAAGCTACTGTGAAAATGCGACAAAACCCCCTACTTCGTTTTTTTTCCATGATCCCAATAATTATTTTCAAAAATTTTATTTAAAAGTTTCCTTTCATTTTCAATTATTGAATGTCCTCTCTTTTGTGTTTGTGCTACATACTACAATTAACTTTTTATAAAGTAGTAAGCTTTTTTGTCTATAGCGAATGATTTCGCTAACCACTTAACCGATATGGTCCACCTTTACAGTGAAGCTTCTTAAAGGTTACATAATGGTTTTAAGCTATTTTATTTTTGTAAAAAAAAATATGCATTTGGTTTTAGGCTTTTTTTCTGAAATTACATATCCCGTCGAATATAAATCCCTTAGTTGCTAGGGGCGTAGCCGCTAGTTAATATATGAAGCTTTAACTATTTTTTCATATTCTATTTTAATGACCACTGCATTGAAAATCTTTTCTTCTTTAACTATGCAAGATTTCGTCATCCTTGTTCTCTACTAATACTAACCTTCTTTTGAATCTTCCTTTGGTTGAGAATCTTTGTTTCCAGAATTATTAGTTAGACCCTGCAGCTCCTTGGCCTCTCTTGCCAGAGCAGATACCTAAAAAGATTACAAAATTTATGTAATCTTATGTTGCTTTCATAATATTGCGCAAAGTTATGAGTAAGATTCAAGTCAAATGCGCTTATTAAGTCTAACTGTTCGTAATGTTGACCAAACTTAAACGCCTATTTTTAAAACAGTTTGACCTAATAAGCGCCTTAGACTGGAATCTTATTCACAATTTTACTCATTGTGAAAGCTACTATTCCCTTTGTACTTATAGATTAATAGGATGTTAATAATCATTTATTAGTGAAAAGGGAACTACATTTTTTATTCAAATGAAATATTTCTTTGATTCTAAATTAATCATCTTTGAATTTTCCATTACACAAAATGTAATATATAAAACTAAAGTTTTTTTTAAAGTGTATAGAAATTTTACCTTTGGATATTGCAGAGACCCTTTCTCATTGACAGCATAATTTCCCAGGTTAATAGCAGTGCCAGATACACTGAAATATAATTTCCCAGGTTAATAGCAGTGCCAGATACACTGAAATATAATTTCCCAGGTTAATAGCAGTGCCAGATACACTGAAATATAATTTCCCAGGTTAATAGCAGTGCCAAATACACTGAAATATAATTTCCCAGGTTAATAGCAGTGCCAGATACCTTGAAATATAATTTCCCAGGATAATAGCAGTGCCAAATACACTGAAATATAATTTCTCAGGTTAATAGCAGTGCCAGATACACTGAAATATAATTTCTCAGGTTAATAGCAATGCCAGATACACTGTAATATAATTTCCCAGGTTAATAGCAGTGCCAGATACCTTGAAAAATAATTTCCCAGGTTAATAACAGTGCCAGATACACTGAAATATAATTTCCCAGTTTAATAGCAGTACCAGATACACTGAAATATAATTTCCCAGGTTAATAACAGTGCCATATACACTGAAATATAATTTCCCAAGTTAAGAGCAGCGCCAGCGCACTGAAATACATATTTTAGTACTACATTTAAATGAGCACTCTTTGTATATGAACGGTTTAACCTTGATACACCCTCTCCTTTATTTTTAAATTAAAAATGGGGAGGAATTCATTTTATTTAGTCTGATCCTTGCAGTGCTACCCAGTACCTAATATAATCTAACTTAATAAAAAATTCCACTCCCTCCCTCATTTTCAATTTATTTCAAAATACCAGGGCACTTTGTTTGAAGACGCCAATCAAATTTTCAAAAAAATATAAGGATTTTAGCAGTTATGATGCCAGAAAACAGTTCAAAGAGTTTAAAAACTGTTTTTAAACTTTCCACCATTTAAAAATAAAATTTGAGTCAAAACCAGTTTCTTTGTATGAAATACTGTTCTGGAACACGAAAAAAAAACAGAGTATCTTTGAATGGCAGAAAAGCAGGACGCATAATATTTTCAAACATTCCTTATTGGCTTTGCTACTCTTATAAATATTTGCACATTTTATCAGGGATCTAAAAAGATATGACAATTTACATCCCCAATGACGAAAAACAAAATAATCCCTACATTAGATTACAATTAGTGGTTAAAACGTTTGGACACTCATCTAAATGAACCGATCAAGCAAAGTTCAATATTGTCCCCAAGGTTGTTAAGCCAAAGAATATGGAAACGTTATTATAAGACTTTGGAACCTAGTTTAACAAACAACCAAATTTCCCCTCCTTCCCGGGTATTTTATACACACCTGTCAAAATGGCTGCTGTGATCACTCATGGGGCTGTTCCTAGCTGAGTCTAAATAAAGAAAAGTCAATCAAATACTTTGCTAAAGGTCTGAGTAAACATAAATATGAAAACTGATGTATTTTTGATAGAAAAATGATTACTGTACTTTTGTGTACAGATTTACAGACCCCCATAGAACGTTTAGAAACTTACAATTAAGGTTAAAAATCTGTCCAAAAGACGTCTTACATCCTACAACTTTTGCATACATATAGACATCAAATCACTGCTTAGAATAAAAAGCTTTTTGTAGTGCCTATAAAAAATGATATTATACATTGGTCAATTAAATATATACTGGCCTGCCATTGGTAATTTAGTTTGTGTTTTGGCCTATCATTGATTTTTTTATATTGTATGACGACATTTTTTGTATAGACACTATAAACAGCTTCGAGAGAATTAATGAAAATTATTTTTGTGCTCAACTACTTATGAATGTTGTCTTCCTTGTTTAGTTTTTTTTATGGGAATATGTAATAAAATATAAAAAAAACTTACCACTGTCTCTGACGCTCTGTGTGACGGAGAAAGTTTTACCGGTATCCAAGGGAACTGTCCAGTTAATTGGGTCAGGCGATCTAAATGGACAACTATTGTTAATTGTGCCGTTTCAGGCATCTTATTTCAAAACTATAGATATTTAAACTTTTTGATTAAATTATGTTGGACAGAGTAAATTTATAAAAAGTAAATTGGGGTATAGTCCTTTCCACGACATCCCACCATAAGGGGCGATTCTTCGTATTTTTCACAGTAGCTTTTCTCCTATTTCTAGCCCCTGCGGGGGGCTCTAACCCTGCGGGGCCAATTACCTAACCCTGTGGGGCAATCACCTAACACAATATAACCTAACCTAACCTAAAATAACCTATAAAAAGCCATTTTAAAACTACGACTAATCGCCCCTTATGGAGGGATGTCGTGGAAAGGACTATACCCGTAAATTGTGATCTAATCTAGAGCAGTAGATATTCGTATAATGTAATATCTACCTAATTAATTACAGCATGCTTTATAGAAAACTTCATAACAAAGACAAGTTGTCAAATAAAAATAATAGATGTATATTTTTTGCATTACATGATCATGTACAGATATGTAGAATCCTCATATGCTTATAATAAACTGTTATAAACAATGTTAATATGCTAAATATGTTTAATATCTCACAGATTTTTCAACAAAAAAAAATACTTGTGAAATATTAGAAGATATATTACCTGATGAGAAGCTGTTCTGGAGATTTAACTCTGGTTGGCTCTGGAGGAGACTTTACAACAGGCTCGCGGAAATAATCTATCTGATTCTCTGCAAAGGAAAAACTGTATTTAGAATACGTGTATCTTTTATTACATATTTTATAACTTTTGCCATTGGGTTTTTTTCAGGTTACATATAATTTGTTGCTAATATAAAGAACACCTAAGTAGTCTTCAGTTCATTAAAATTTAAATATTTTATTTTAGCTGGAACCCTTTTTAAAAGTAGCAGTATCTGCGTGTGTTTACAGGAAGGTCTTGCTAACCGCTGAACCGATCTGATTCTCCTTTATATTGTACTGGGAAAGGTCTATGACTGTTTTGGGGGAGAGTACAACCACCCTCGCATTAAAAATTGCCCTTAGAAAAAAATGAGCCTCTCCAAAAATTACTATTTCTTTTCAAACTAAAGTTAAAAGTGGAGCCCCCGGCACTCCCTCTTAAGTGCTACTTGTCGTCTCTAGAGTGTACACTTATTCTAAAAATAGGTACCTATGGCAGATGGTGGTCTAGATGGATCTCTAGAAACTGCTTTACTACTTGATCTTGAGGGGCCTCTCTTTCCTTCATCTAAAAAAACTAATTGAAAGAAATTGGTTAAAAATGCTACCAAGGCATTTTAACAATCACACCTAAAGACTATTATTTCACTCACATATAGTTATAAAAAATGAAGGACAAAGGATATATATTTCTGAAGAATAAAAACAGATTTGTGCTTAAAGAATCTTATATAGTTTTGGATAATTTTGTTACATAATATAAAAATAAATATTTTTAATTAATAATGAAATTTTAAGGTATATAGCAAATAAGACAAGGTTTACATGCTATATAAACCTATAGAAATTATTTAGATGGAACATAATTTCATCAATCTTTATCTCTAGGATATGTCACAAAAAAAGAAATATACACAAACAAACTTTAAGAGATGTTATTTATGATTTTGGATTGATATAAACTTTACTCTTTATTAAATAATACTTAGTAGGAGATAACCTTATAGTCAGTTAGCACTTAGTGAGCAAATTAGTCAAGACAAAAGCATTAGATAGAGAAGAAAGCAGGCTTAAAGCATAATACTACCACTTGGGGCAGATTTTTAACAGAAAGGGCTTTTAAATTAAAATCAGTAACACAAATTCAAATTTAGGAAGTAAAAAATGGGTAAAATTTAATTTTGAAAAGTCTTATTTTAAAACATCACTAAACTAAATATTGGAGTAGATCATACTGTAATTATTTGAATAAAATAAACTGCTACATTGCTTAGGTACCTTAAGGCAAAAGTAAATTTAAATTTAAACTGCAGAATAAAAATAAAGAGAATAATAATATGATTATGCATTGCATAAACAGAAAATAAAGATGATCATGCCATCACAAAGAATGTTGTTGTTTTTATAGTGTAGGTACACACATGTGCTCCCAGTTCAAACTTTCACAAACAAAATATGCAAAACAAAGTTTTTAATTTCAATTATGTCTCACATGAATACTAGGGGAAATATAACAGAAAGTTTTATGTGCAAAAACACCAGACTGAGTTTAGTTTAGTCAGAAGGAGATGTACACTTTGCAGTTTGCAAATATAATCCTGGAATATAAGATTTATGCATGCTTCTAGGAATGTGTAGAATCTTGAGTGCCATTTTAAGATAGTTCCATATTTCACCCCATTTATATTAGCAGCAGTAAACAATGTTTCAAGGTTAAGATAAAACAATGCTACTTTAAAATACAATTTATTTATGTAATTGGGGAGAAATGTGTCATTATCCTTTTTTCAAACACAAAGTATACAAATTTATAGCAATCTACTATACACTGATACAAGTGTACGGGTTGTACACAGAGCACTAAACATACACTAACTTACTTTTAACATCTACTTTCCTTGCTGCAGCTGCTGACTTATCTTGTTTGGCTGCTGCAGGCGGCTTGCTAGCAGCAGCAGCTGTCGTCTTTATAGTTTTTGAAGGCCCAGATTTTTCTTGTAAAACCGGTTTTGCCTCCTCCTTCTTAGTAGTAGCTGCGGCAGCAGTATCATGGTGGCCAGGTTTAGATTTGGCACCCACCACTTCATCCTTAGGTTTGCTACTAGTCTTGTGCTTACTAGTTTCTAAGGTTGCTAAAAGGTGAAAAAGCAAAGTAAGTCAATTGCTCTATAAAGGAAATAATGTACTGTGTGTACAAGTAAGAGTATAAGTATATGAACAGGAGTGATGCAACATCAGTCTTATCAGATTAATGCATCAGTCAATTATAACACAAAATGACTTCAGACTTGGAATGTTTATTTGTTGTTTTTTTTTTCTTTTGTTTAAAGCATAAAATATTTTTTCCATTCAAAATCTAAAGCCATAGAAGTAAAAATCAACTTTGTATAAAGAGGATTCCCCAAACATGCAGAAATAGCTGCCTAGCTAGCCTAACCAAAATTCTCAAACATCTGTACAGCAAAATAAAATATTTACACCAAAATGGCATCAAATATAACTGCTTTGCATTTGTATAATGACTTCTCATTTAGTTTCTCCTTCACAAAGTTGCAGTTTAAATAGTTGCACTGTCCCCTTATTTGATTTTATAGATGATTATTTGTTTCTGCATAGACCCATGCTTTTAGCATTCATTTTTTACCCTTCAAAATTGGTTTATTCAGGTTATGATTTAAATTTCTTATTAAATTCTCTTTAAGACCCTTAAAATACTCTATTGGATATACTAATCAATTGTGTGTACTTAATTTACATGTCTTATCTAGAGGAATTATCTACTCTATGTGAAAAATCTCCTAACACCATAGAAATTTAGTCATGTTAGAGTGCATAATCGACCTTATAATTTGATCACTAGGTGAACAGTAGGAAACAATACTCAACAATTTTTTTAATGTCATAACTTTACAATACAATTTAGTCTAAGTAACCTGATTTACAGAAATTTGTGTCCAATCCAGTTTTTTTAAGTGTAAAACTATTTTCAAAAGTAGAGGCAGTTTAGAGTGTTCAGAAATAGAAATTTTGTGCCAAATGTCATTTGCTAATAACATATACTTATAAATAATAAACAAACACAAAAAATCCCTTTTAAACACTCTAATATGCCAAAATAAAAGAATATTTTATACACAGTTTAGAACTTATGTATACAAAAGTTATTAAAAATGTGTTTATGATTTAAAAATGCTCACTTGGTCTCTGACGTTTGACCGTTGTTTTGGCCGGGTCCGGAGTCTTTCTGTGCACTGTCCCGCCGGAGACAGTGTCCTTCTTGCTTCCGAGAGGAGCCCGACACGGGGAGTCAGTAACACTAATGCTTCCTGCAAAATGGTTTCATGCCAGCAGTCACTTTTTTACTTCAATCATTATCATAAATATATCACAAACATACACATGTACTTTCAGGACATTAACCTTATAATGGTGTGTATATTTATCATTTTATGCAAGTCCCACATTATAAATTAACTTTTTATTTTACATATTAATATATTAAAGAAAAGAAGAAAGGAAAAGCCCTGATTCAAAGTGTATGCAAAGATTTTTTTAACATTTTCTTTTAGCTTTTAGTTGTTATTTCCAGAATAGCAGACAATTTCTTTGGAAGAATTTAATTAAACAAAGCAATGAACAAATTATGATATATTTTATGTACAATTTTAAGGCTGGAATGAAATAACGACAAGAATTAATTAATTCAAACACTAAATTCTTCTTTTAAATATTAAGACATTATTAATCACATAAAAAGAATAATTCGGACCTTTATTTAATTAATGCTGTTAGGCCTTGAAAACGCCTTTGATAAAAAACTAAGATGTGCCTTTAAAGATTTTAAAGATTATGGCTAACACCATAACGTTCAAAAAATTAAAGACACAATAAAGTTAACCAATAACTAATACATGCTAGAAATAAACAAGAAAAAGCTACCCAATATTCTTTTTCCAAAGCCTTTAAGCGGAGATATTATAAAAAAGATTGAAATAAAGATTTGGTTCTATTAAATCCATTTATGTTATAAATTGACCTACTAAGTTTTAGATTTGTAAGCATAGAGTCTTATTTGTTATTTATATAATGACCTTTTAAAATAGTTTTAATTACTAAATGCTTAACTAATCTAAAGTCTAGTAAATATTGTGTCACATGCTAAATATTGAAACCTAAACAAAGCTAAAACAGCCCAAATAATTCAAAAGATAATAAAATAGCAGAAGCTAATTGAAGCAAGTAATATAGAATAAATTGCTAACTCTTAGATAGATTTTTGATAGTTTCTTAAATACATTTTTTAATATATATTTCATGAATTTCCAAGGATATAGACCTAATATTTACAAGAAACATTTACCGATGACACAATGTAAAAGAGGAGAATTTTATTCATTTTTAAAAATTCCCCCTTTTGCGCTAATTTTAAAGGCCCATTTAACATTAATACATATTACAATATTTATGTACCAAAACAATATTGTAAAATCAACTTTACTTTTTAGGCTTTATGTTATTTAGTTTGATTATATAGATATGAAAATGTTTATAGTTTTTGATGTGCTCTAGTTCATCCAGCCAGTAATTTTGTAAATTTGTTCCATCTATATCAATATTTTACATCAGTTTATTTTTTTTATAATAAAACTGACTTGGTATTAGAAATAGACAAATTTACCCTTTTTTGACAACATAATAGAAAGACAATGATAAAGAAAAAACACAGGCAAAACTTTAATAAAGATCCTATTGAACAAGTAACAACAATTATATGTATAACACCAATATAACAATTTATAGAAAAATTTAGAATTAGCCCATTTTTGTATTTACATTCAGTTTTTAACTTGAAAAGAATAGTTATAACAAATGTTTCTACCTGAATTTGCCTGATTTTCTTTGTTGGCTCCAGCCGCCGCTGATTCAGGCCGGCTCTGGGACTGAAAAATTATCAAAATTTAAAAAAAAAGAATATTGTTATAATAATTTTTGTCAGTTTGTCATTTTTTTTGGCAAGGCCACTTACAAATAAAAAGTAAAGTCTATATTTTTATTATAATCAACCCTTGGGCTACTATTCAGCAAATTAATTCTATATAAAATTGCATAAAATTAACTATTTTGTTGGTGTAAAGTTGGCGTAAAACTGTTTTATATGTAGTTAAAGGGAAGTGGGTAAGAAGGGGGGGGGGAGTAAAGGAGTTTGTGGGGAAATTTTACTTTAAATTGTTTGTCAGAATCACATTTCCTTTTCCATGATTCAACCTTCTTAATCCCATAAAGATTGAGAATAAATGATAAAATAATTTTAGTATTTATAAGAAGTTTAACGTTAAAAAGGTGTTTGAGTCAGCTGTTTATTTTATTATATTGAAGAAAAATTACGAAACCTAGTTTTTCATAATTTTGTATTTTCAGTTTATATGTTTTTGTGTACATTTTTTCAAAAGTTGTATGGTTTTAACCTACTTTCTCTAAAAGACTGAGCATCAAAATTTAAAAATTAATTCTTTTGATCTTAGCATATAATATATACATACACATATAGTGGTTTCCAAGAACATCAAAGGGTTAATTACAAACTTTTAAGGAAGAAAATATTTGAATTAGTTAAAATTTTAAGTTTGATGAATCATAACTTTATAAAAGTTTGTTAATTTTTGCACCTGGCCTGTTAAAGTTGTACTAATTTCATTCAAATTCTTGTAAAATATCTTTTACATATTTAATGAGTATAACCATGATTTTTTGGACAAATAATTTAGCTAACGTTTGCGCCATTTCTGTACTAGCAAACTTCTAAAACCCAGGGAACTTAAGTCATAACACAATGTATGACCCAAATTATGATAAACAATATTACCCCTATATTGTAAAATGATAGATTGTACCGAACAGACCAAAAGTTTTAAGGCTAAGAATGAGAGGAGTGATAATAAAACTTCTGGTATCAATATAATTTACAGCATAATATCCCATCCATCTCTGTATTCGAGTAGTATTGCTTTGTTTTAAGTTGGTACACCTAGTAATACTTAAAATTTCACATCTAGTTTTACCTTTTTAGATTTAGCCGGAGCAGTTTTGGGTCTGGATAGCCTAATAGGAGCTGGGGACATCTTGCGCTCATTGGCTTTATCCTTCTCATCTTTCTTCATAGACCTGAAAAATGTATCAAAATATTTAATTTGATTTGGAATCAGAGTATTCATATTAAAGAATGACACTTGAATCTGTTTAATTAGTATTTTTAATCAAACATGAAAGTAGATGAAAAATTTTGTAAAACAAAATAGTTTCATTTAGTATAACAAATAGTACTTTTGTATTAATGCCTTCCCTAATAGCCTCTAGAGGCTCCTCCTAAAGAGATTATATTCAATATTTTTTTAAAAATTAAGATTCTATGTTTTCTTAGCAGTTGGATCTTATTTTAATGTTGAGGGTCGTTTTTCACAAGACAGCCCATGCAAGAGCATGGTATGGCCAATAAGTAAAGATGTTAGCAAGATCTTTAGTTTCTTACGGACAGACTTAATCTTTTCTTAGATAATTTTTACATATGGAAGAATTTGGTATACTCATTCAAAAATGGGTAAAATTGTCACAGCTGGCCATTTTGTTTACATTCTAATCAAAATTAACCTTAATAGGTCTTTCTTGTGCACCATAAAAAATGAGTGGGGGGGAGGGAGGCTGTGAAATATTCAGGGAGCTAAAGGAATAAGACAATGGCCGAATAATTGATGTTAAACCCCAGTAATGATACACAATATTATCCCTTCTGTAGTTTACAATTAATGGTTGACACGTTTAGACGCTCAACTTAATGAATCAACAAATTAAATGTCACGAAAGTCCCAAAAGTTGTTAAGCACACCAATAAGAAAACGTTGTGATAAAACTTTAGGGACTAGTGTAATAAACAGCCCATTGTCCCCTCCCTCCCTGATGGAAAGATGCATTAAGTATAAAGTGGAAATCAATTGTTTGCAAGTACTTGCTCAGGGTGTCCTTACCAAAAAGCTAAGTTATAGTCCTAATGATTTAGAATATATTATTAATGATTTAACAGATAAAGAAAATATGGATAATGGTATGAAAATTACTTGTATAGGTCTTTAAACAATGAAGCCACAAAATCTTTTATCAAAGGTTACACAAGAATATAAAGGTGAAGATTCTAAAATCTATGGATGTCATACAATTATTTTATAATCCTTTTTTTGTTCAAATTGCTTATTAGAGTGTTCATTAGTATTAAATAAGTTAAACATATTTGTTCAATTCAGGTTGTTTAAGTGGCTGTATTATGTAAACAGTCAATCTATGCTGTTCTTGCAATTTGAATTGGTGAATGAAATTTGTTGTGCACTGGAGGAAGGGTAAAAAACCGATGGAATACATCAAGATGTATGCTGATGAAGTCTCTGAAAAAAAAGGAAAAGTGGAAAATGGACAAGACACTCCTCTTGTGACTAAAAAAGTTGGAAGTTGGAAAAATTTTTACATGTCCACATGAATCCAAGAAATAAAAAGTGTTTTAAAATTGCTCTCTGAAAATACTCATTTTCTATTCAATGCCGAAATGGTCTAAAAGTTAGATGCAAAAGGATGGATTAGCAAAAAAAGTGCTCTGTAACAATCAACCTTTTCACTTGCAAGTTGCAACAACAAACAAAACCAATTTGAGCTTACCATTGAAACAACAAATGCTTATTTTCTTTTCATTTAGAGAGGAGAATATTATTATTTATGCTCAGTAAGCAAAGACATAGAATATAAGTTGTGATAAATTGTAGTAAAATGATGTCTTAGTGCAATTAATAAAGTTCTTCATAAATGTTAGAATAGTTTATATTTTTTCATAACAAGCGGCTACGCCCCTAGGGGGAACTTGGGGGGGTGGGGAGGAGTTAAGTAAGACAACCCACCATTTTCAATTTAAGTTTTAAAAAAGAAAAAGAAAAAAAAGATTATTTGGGGTGGATATTATTTTCTAGGGGCGATATCTTTTAGGAGCGTGGTGGTACCCTCCACCAAAATAGTCATAACCCTTCCCAGGACCTATGAGAAGCTATATTATAAAGGAGAACCATATCTTTTCAGCGGTTAGCATGATCCTTCGTTAAACTGACTTTAAGACATCATATTAATCTTTTAAAAGGATAAACTTTTAGGTTTAAATAAGCTGCACTACTCTTCAATAAGTTTGTAATGGAAAGGAATAAAAATTTAAAATGAAGATTAAAAATTTAATAAGAAAAGTTATGCTTTTAGAGCTCATTTACAGACAAAGATAGAAATTATGTCTATGATAATATATGGTTCATATCAGTTGTTGTGAAAACATTATTGATAAATGTAAACAAATACTAAAAAGTAAAAGAGATTTCTGATAATGATAAAGATATGATAATGTAATTAAAGGTAATCTACATGTGCTATGTATATCTTGGTAGTGTAAAGAGAATTTTATTCCTTACAGCAGTCTGCCAGGCTCTGTGTAATCTTAGGCCTGGGGCTAAATTTATATTCCTCAGTTATACTATACACTCTACAAAAAACGTATTTAGATAGAGATTCAAAAGTTGGACTTTTTAATATTAAATCTAGAATCATCATCAAACTGTAAAGTTTTTTAAATAAGTTTAAAGAATCTAGAATCACATGCAAATTGTACAATCTGTATGTCGGTCTGTCCATTCTAAAGAAAACCAATAGACAAATTGATATAGAGCTCTTTTATTCAGAATATCTTCAGTTAGAGTTTGTCTATCATATTAATATAAGATTAAGACACCTTCTTACACACAAATCTGCAACGAGAAAGAAAAAAGTGTCACAAAAAATTGTTTTAATCATTTAATTACAGTTTGTTTTAAAAATATAAGCCATCTTTACTTTATGTATCAACATACATGATTTGTTAAAACTTAAAAGTAATATTGAATTTTAAAGCTGGAATAGTTATTTATAGCATCATATTATATACCTATTTCCGACGATATTAAAAAGAAAAAAATTAAAAAGAAGTATATCAATTGGTTTCGCAACCATGCTGTAAAAAATGTTTAAACCTCTATGAATAATATATTTTATGTACACACACTTGAAAGCAAGGAATACATTTAATTCATTTTTAATAGTGTAAAATGTATTTCAAATGTATACAGTTCTCAACAAAGTAAGAGGATATTAATAGCATTAGAAAGAAGAAATCTTTTTTCATTTTATTTTAATAAAATTTAAAGAAAATTTTTTTTTGTTGAAATAATCTAAAATAGAATAGAATATTTTCAATATGATTTATAAGAAAAGAAATTGTATAAGATTGCCTAATAAAAAGTAATGATAATGTCTGAAATGACATATAATGTCCTAGAATAGTAAAATGAATTGGAAACTTGAGATTATAGAACAATCACAAACATATTTGGAAAAATACAAGTATAATGGTTCTCTCAATGATCATGCAGATCTAGACTACTCTCATTACTTCCAAAAATTATAATTATTTTTTTGTCTTACAAATTTTAAATATTATTTAAATTCATTAACAACACAACAAACTATAATAATATTTTAATCAGTGGCGTGCACATCAGTTCACCAGGGCCGGATGAGGGGGGGGGGGAGGTTGAAACCAAAAAAAATCGTAATTTCAGTTTTAAGGGGCCAATCCCTCTACACCCCCTTTCGCACGCCACTTCTTTTAATATCAGTTTAAAATGTATTTTAAAGTTATTCTATACAAAAAAAAATGGTACTAAAAGATTAAAAGTTTACTCTATTTTTGTGTTGCCTAGTGGCTCATATTCCACTGGAAACTAAATAACTTTCAGTCACGAAATTATAGATTTTTCACAATTGAGTTGAGTGCACTCCATAATATTAGTTCAAGTACTAACACCATCGTTTTATGGACAGCTTTCCGTGGATATTCAAATAAAAAATTTAAGATTAAAGCCAGTTTTTTAGCCCCGAGGGATTGAGGACCCGGGCAAACCAAACAAGTAAAATTTATAATTTCTTATTTCAATATATGATGAAAATTGTCTGTAAAACAATGCTATACATGATATTTCAGTATGGCTCAGAACCGGTTCTGATCCAGCGATTATTAATCAAATTCTATGCCACATTGGGAAAAAAAACTTATAGACATGTTTCATTAAAATAACTCAACAAGGATGACTCTATTCATAAAAAGCGAAGCAGAAAAGAACAATGTATAGACAAATTGATTTATAGAGCAGATGTAAAGCTGTCATTAGATAATAGAAATAAATCCAAGAATATCCCTAAACCTTTATAATAATATGTATTTTTTGTCTTATGAAGTATGAACAACTATGATGGCCAAACAATGTAGGCTAGATCATAGAAATCGTCACTGAAAATAAGTTGTCTATACTAAATAGCAGCAGAGAAAATCACATTTCCAAATAGCGTTACGGAAAAACCAAGAACCAAACTTATTCTTCAAAAGACATTTAATATTCAGAAAAACTGAACACAGTAATAGTGTCTGACTGATTATGACGTAACAAAAAAAATTAGCTAATGAGAGGCCGTTATCGACCAATGGTAAAATTTATAGTGGCCTCTCATTGGCTAATTTTTTTTTGTTACGTCATAATTAGTCAGACACTATTACTGTGTTCAGAAAAACTTAATTTAACAAAATAGATTTTGTATATCAGACTAATGGATTAATAATAAAATATTTTGAAGATAATTATGGCTTCGAAACCGATTTCTATCCGTATGATTAAAACCGGTTTTTAGACAAACTGAAAAATCATGTATAGCATCATATTAAAGACATTTTTATATTTTTTAAAAACCGCAGATACCTGTTTATAATTCGATGTGATAAACAACTATTAAACTTTCAATTATGATCATAGCTCATACATATACAGATGAAAGTAGAGTTTTCAATTTGATATGTGGTTTCGATTCATTAAGTATTTTTGGTTTTAAAGCTTCCAACGAGAAATAGGTATTTTTGCTTTACTAATAGGACACCTGTAAAACTGGAATAGACTGAGAAAATTTAATCTTGATGATTTATGGTAACGGTGAGGACAGGACGGCACACAGTTTCATATAAGACTTAATCAATATCCACCAGGTTTCTTCAAAACAGAACATTTTTAAATTCTGTTTAAACTTTTATTTTAATTAACAAATTCATTCTAATTTCATTAAAGTAAAACAGTAGAGGGGGAGGTATTAAAGAACTCTATGTCCCCAACCCGTGGACTCTATGCCGACATTTAATATTTCAGCCAATAGCGTCGTGAATATTAACACAGCTAATACGCTACAAAAGAGCAGAAAGAATTTCCTAGCAGACGAAAAGCCCCCCTCCCCTAACACTGGATCCAAGTGCTATCTGGGTTATACATATATACTAAATACATTTATTCTCATATCATATTCACAGATTTTGGTCTCTTTTTTCAAAGCAATTATTTGTTTTTCGAAACTAATACTGCTAAGATAGTTTTAAACGCCCATTATCGCATACCTATCTGAAAAAAGATGGTTGAGACAAAAATTGTCAACAAAAATCTACAGTAAAGTAAAAACACCACTATCTGGAGCCATGGGGCCTGGGGATGGTAAAATATGGAAGTGCACAAAATTTGTAACTGCACAAATAGAGATAATCAAGAGACATACTCTCTCAATCATCCAATAGGAAAAAAAGAATATACATTCCAGACATGTCAATTGTTGAAATAGAGTACATATTTTGGTAGGAAAGGGCATAATTTTTTCATTTTGTACGCCTAATGGGTCAGCTATAAATAGTCGCGTATCCTAAGATAAAGCTTTTCTTGGGTAAATTGTATTGTGTAATGGGGGGGGGGGGAGTTTTGACACATTTGCGTAAACCTGGCACCTAGGCTTTATCTTTGGACTGAGAGGATAGGTTATAGGTTATATGATGAATTTCACGAAGTTTTAAGATTTTTTTGGATAGGCCTCCAGGTTCCGGAGCTCCAGGCCTCCAGGTGGTCTCTGTACAGGTAAAAATGAAAGAAAAAAAATTTTAAGTTACAAATCAACTTATAAAACAAAATATGCATCTTTTTTCTTCAAATATGTGAATAATATTAAAAAAGATGCATATTTTGTTTTATAAGTTGACCTGTAACTTCAAAAAAAAAAAATTTTTCATTTTTTTCATAAAAGAATGATTTTATCATAAATAACCTATCCTCTCAGTCCAAAGATAAAGCCTAGGTGCCAGGTTTACGCAAATGTGTCAAAACTTCCCCCCCCCCCTTGATCCCCTAGTATTGTGTGAAGAAAATTACAAAACCTAAAATAAGTTTGCTATGAATGGTTAAATTCCTTAGGATAAAGTTAGCTTTCTACAAATTATATTCTCGAAAACTTTCATTGCTTGTATAATGCAAAACTATACTAAGGCGTCTTTTTAAGTTTATTGAATTTTTTGGTTAGATGGACCATCTAGATATAATATATCTATTATTGCACATCAAATGATCTCAATATCAGAGACACAAGGCAAGAACCTGTGTATCCACAATGGCAGGGATCTAAAGGAATAAGACAATGATTGATAAATTGATGTACGTCCCCAATTATAATACAAAATTACACATAATGTAGTTAACAATTAGTGGTTAAAACGTTTTGACACCAAACCTAATGAAACAACCAATTCAAATTCAATAAAAGTACCTTAAGTTGTTAATCCAATGAAAACATTAGCATAAAACTTTGAGGACTAGTGTTATAAACAGTCAAATGTCCCTCCGTCCCTGCCATGTGAAGAAACAGTTTTGCTTTTAACTTTGGGACCATTTAAAAAAAAAATCATAACTGTCCCTCCAAATGTCCCTCCCTCCCTGCCATGTGAAGAAACAGTTTTGCTTTTAACTTTGGAACCATTTAAAAAAAAATCATAACTGTAAAAATGTATTGTTAATATGCATAATACAATATAGTTTAAGCAAATTATTTTAGGGATGAATTGTCCTCCCTTAGTTATATCAGGTTATAGAACACATAAATCCATAGGCAATATTACTTGGATTATGAAAATTGATTGCACAAATTTCACCTATTTACATAATCTAAAATGTAAATGCAGAATGACACCTAAAATACAAATTTTTTTGCTTTAGGCAGATCATTATGTAACTTTGTAAATGTACAATCAGTTGACTCATTAAACTTTTTTGGTTACAATTCATGAGAATAATACAATTTCATAAAAAATCACCTAAAATGCGTTCCTGCTTAAACTGAAAATTTTCTTGAAAAAAGGTTGACCTTTAGATAGACAGGTCAGCTTCTAAGTATTTTTGCCATCTAGCTAGCAATACAATTATCTATCTATACCTGGGAGTGCTGATAGCTAGTGCAAGTGCAGACAAAGATTCCCTCTTGGCAGCCTGTTCATGAAGGTTGAGCTGCTGGTTGTACAGCTGGGACATGTGAGGAGGCACCAGGTCGGTTCCCCAGCCGCGGCACTAAAAAAGTAGTATCCTTAAATGAAAGGCAATATGTTTTTTTGACTGTCTGTCTATTGTGTCAACTTTTACCAAAAAATCATATCTAGCTCACCACTGATCCCAAAGGGTTATAGTTACCTGACCTTTACTATTTTGCAGTGCATCTCGTTGCTTCTAGATGCACAGCTGCTTATTTATAATAAACAATTTTAAATTTGACATCAAACTAATAGAGAGACTATAAATTATTTTCAAATACATTTCTCTGCAAACAATTTGAATTTGATAATATATACATAAAATGACTAAATGGCATTCACTATTTGAACTGGTAGTATACTTTTTGTTCAATTCTTTGCTTTGAAAAGCTTGAAGAGGGAGTGGGTTGAACATTTAACTTAAGTAAAACCATTTTTACCACTCCCAAACTTTTACTTATATACCTTTGTTAAAAATAAAGGTTTTAAACATGACTTGAAGCTGCAAATTTTATAATTTTAAGACGATTAAAAGAATTGGAAAAAGAGGGTAAAACACCTTTTTTTTATTCTTATAGCAAAGATGTAGGACTTGAAGATTGGAATATTTTACTGCTAAATCCCAGGCTTATTTTTTTTTTTGACTGTATGATATTTGTTGGCAGGAAATTAAATTCATTCACAAATGCACTTTTCAACACATAAAGTATTCTTTTCAAGCACAAAAATTTAGAATCTTGCAACAGTAGAGCCTGCAAAAAATATCAGAAATAGGAGCATAATAAAAACTGCAGATATGGAATTTGGTTCAATTTTTTTCTTTATGTGTCTTTTGCATTTTTTGTACTGTTAATTATTTATTTATTCCCAAAAAAAAGATATATTTGTGTTTTAAACGAAAACAAAGCAATTTTTGAAAGAAAAGAAAACAGAAGACTTACATTTTTATTATTACACGCCTCAGGAGATTTTGAAACTTATTTTATAAAGCCATGGTTTTAAAAAACATCTTATCCAACCTTTTTGTAAATACTGTGTCTTGTATACCTATCAAATTTTTTATAGAAATCAAATCAAAGTCAAACAAGAATTTTTGATTTCATATCTTCAAATAGAAATCTAAAATTTTTTTAATAATTAAACCAAATACTTTTAGCTGGTTAGGTTTGCGCCAAGATAAATGTAACAACTCACTAATTAAGAATCTTAGTAATATATGTTTGCTTCACTGCATTGCCTATCTTCTACAAAACAAGGCAACAAAATACCAAAGAGCATAGCAAGAAAATCCTTAAAATTGATCACATACTTGTTTCATAAGTTCTATAATTTTTTTTTATTTAGCCAAGAAGAATTTTCAACAAAAATAATAGAAGGACTTTTTCAGCATACTAATCAAGTTAATATTTGCAAAACACTGATTTTTTAAAAGTAAAACTTTTTCAATAAATACATAAACAATTTCCTTAAAATAATTGTTCTTCAATTTTAAAATAGTTTTTTCTCGCATCGTATTATAAACAGCTTTTGGCAGATATGAAATTTACAATTATAAGATGAAAACCAGTTTTTAAGCCCTGATTTCTCGAAGGCACGGGCTAAAAAAACTGGAATGATTGTATATATTTATATTCGTAGAATACTGGATAAAATACGATGCTAGACATGTTTTTTTCGTATGGATGAGAACCGGTTCTAATCTAATATAAATCGGTTTCGAATGAATACGAGAAAGTATATTCTTACCTTATAATCATTTGCGACCTTCCTGAGTTCCTGAACCTCCTTGTACCATGGCTCTCCCTCCAGCTTCTCAACCTTCTGGCTGCTAGAGTGCAGGCTTACCAAGCTTGTGGGGCCATCAACCTGAATGCAGGGTGTAATATTTGAACAACAGTTGTGTTTAAAGAAAAATACATAAATTTTCTACTCGTATCCATTTTTGGAACTTTTCCTACCTTTTCGGTGTTTTCAGAAAAGGTTAAATGTGATTAGTTGTCTGGATAATTACAATATGGCAGGGTGACTCCTAATACATTTTTAAAACGTTCTTGCTGAAGCTCAGGATTATTTATCCAGCTTGTTGACCCATCATGAAAAGTCTTTCAAAACTCTCCAAACCTCTACTGAAAACTTTTGTGTAGGACTAATTAATTTTTATCTTACTCCAGTCCGTGTGAGTTCTATAAAGACTTGTTAATACTGTATCTTAGTTTGTTTTCCTGTAACACAACTATTTATACGACTGCAAGGCTTGTATAGCTGTTTTGATAAATAACAGAGTTGTAATTAAAGGTAATTTCCAACTGATTTAAAAGTAATGAAAATTACTCTGTTCAATATATTTTGGGTTAATTATGTAGACATTGAATTTAATGAAAGAATTTGTTTGAAATGTTTGTACACAATTTAAATGAAATGTGAAATAGCAAGGCAGACAATTTTAATTTTAGTTGCAAACTTTTTGTGCTTCAAACCGTTTGTCCACAAAGAACCGAGGACACATAATAGAGTTAATATTAATAGAGATTCAACCTTTTTCCTAATTGAAAATCATGACTATGTTTTTTTTTCAATTTGTGTTGCTCTATTTTTCCAATTAGTTACAAGTCAGTATCAATAGTTAGATATTTCAAAGTTTTAATAAATCCTATAAAGATAAATTCTATATTCATTCAGTAAATATATAGCTAAGTCAGTTCTTTGACTTTCTTTATTTTTGTATAATGACTAATTTATTTGTGTATAGTGTGGTAGTAAGAAAGAGATGTAAAGTTCCCTAGAGAGCATGTTAAATAGTCCTTAAACAAAATAAAACAAGTGAATAATGAAAGTGTTTGACTGTAACAAAATACTTATTTAATAGGTTACATACAAATGTAAATTAAATCTTTTTCATTAAATGCTTTATGGAAAAAAAGGTAGAAACTAACTCATTACAGGGAAGAAAGACGTTTTGAATATCCTGAATAACTTGATGGAGAGTTTAATGAAGAAGCTGATGAAAGTGGCTGACTCAGATTATGACGTCGAAAAAATTTAATTAATGAGAGGCCAGTATACACTGTAATTGGCCAATGGTAAAATTTATAGTGGCCTCTCATTAATTAAATTTTTGACGTCATAATCTGAGTCAGCCACTTTTACTAGCTTCTTTAATGAACAAGAATTGTTTCAAACAAAAAATGTAAGATTTTTTGGATAGTATTGAATTGATGAGATAGGCAGTTAAGGGAAAGAAAAATATATCCTACTTGGTGGAGGGTTTTAGAAACAATAAAGATTGAATTTAAAAAAAATAAAATGTTCTGTGTGGTATAAATTGATCAAATACTTTTAATTGGTTAGTTCAGTGACCAAACGTTTCAACCACTAATTGCAATCGACAGAAGGTGGTGTGATTTTGTGTATTATTATTGGAGATGTACATTAACTTATCTTTTTCTTATTCTTTTAGATTCCTGTCTTACCTCACTTGGTGGAGAGTTTGATGTGTTGAAGAATTTTCCATCCCCAACATATTCATACTGAGAGAAGGGTCGGTACTTGTTCTTATATTCCGACTTATACTCCCTAAAATTAGTTTTATTTTATAGCTATCTATTACTCTTACTATCTATTTAGTTATCTATCTATCTATTTCTAAACATTTATACATAAGGTTGATTTTGCGCAGCTGCCGAGCCCTTTAATAAGCAATTCATTCCTTCTACTCTACGAAAAAGATAAAATAAATACCTTATATCTATCAAACTACCTATCATCTTTCAATCTATTATCTATCTTTAAATTTTTACATATTCAAAATATCTATCTCAATTTTAACTGTCTATCCATATCTTATCTTATGATTATCTATCTTTATTTCTTCTTGATTGTCTATATATCTACTAATAAATATATATCTAGAAATTAACTAAAATGTAACAGATAGATGTGTTAGTAAATGAGAGTAAAGATAAATGACTACCACTTTCCTATTGGTTATTTGTAAAGAACTAATTAAGAGATACTCAAATGAATAGACACCATAGGCTTACATTATCTATATACTAGCGCCTACCCCCCCCCCCCCCTGGATGCCTCTAGGGAAACTTGGGAAGGCGGGAAGAAGTCGACCCACCCCCTCAATCTAAATTCAGTTTTAAAAATTTGGGGGTGTAATTTTTTGCTGTCATCTTTATAGTATAAAACCTACTATCTTAATATTATTTTTTTCCAAAAGAATTTTGTATTTTTTTTTTCTAAATTTACTTAGAAAACGTTTAAATTATTAATGTCTACTATAAAATTATTTTATTTGTTTTTTCATTCAAAAAAGTACAAAAATTGGGTTTACAAAACCAAGCCTTGACGTAGTAGCATTTAAAGTTTAGATATTGTTTTTGTGTAATAAAAAACAGGGAGGGAGGAGAAATGGAGATGTTTATTACACTTGTCCCCAAAGTTTTGATAACTTCTTTTAGGTTGGCTTAACAACTTAGGGAATTTTATTGAATTTTGATAAGTTGGTTCATTAAGTTGAATGTCCATTCATTTCAACAACTAATTGTAATCTACAGAAGGGGTAATTTTATGTATCCTCATTGGGGATGTGTATCAATCTATGGGCCATTGTCTTATCCCTTTAGATCCCTGACTAAAATGAATGAATGACGCCATATCTATTCTTCCAGAGCCTTTATTGGTTTTGGAATTACTAGGAAAAGTACAACTTCAAACATTATTATTAAAGTCAGGGAGGGAGGGGACATTAGACTGTAAATTACACTGGTACCCAAAATATTTTTAATAACGTTTCTTATTCATTGGCTCCAAGACTTTGGGTACTTTTACTAATTTTTGATTGGTTAGTTCAAAACTAGTAGTTCAACCAATAATTTAATCAACAGAAAGGGGACTTTGTTTATCATCATTGGGGAAATATATCAATTATCGTCCATTGTCATTAATTCATTATCCCTCGAGAGCCTTGAATGAGATTAAAACAATTTTAATAAAGTATATGTGAATTGTTAAATACAAAAAACATCCCCCCTCTCCATTAGAAAATATCTATAATACAAAGTAAAACGATGTCTGTTTGTTTGTCTGTCTGTCTGTTTGTAGCGAGGGATCTCACTAACCGCTGAACCGATCGGGTTCTCCTTTACAGGATAGCTTCTCATAGGTCCCGGGAAGGTTTATAACTATTTTCTTGGGGGGTGGGACACCCCAAACCCCCCAAAAAAGAAAAATAAACCCCCCCCCCAAAAAAATTCTTTTTAAAACTAAAATTAAAATAGTGGGGGTCGACTACCCCTCCCCAAACAAAAAAAAAATTTCCCTCTCCAAATTTTTTTTTATAATTTTTCTTTTCAATCTAAAATACTAAAAATTGGTTTGATTAAACCTCTTGGGGCAAAGCCCCTAGAGGCTAGGGGCGAAGCCGCTAGTTAAGAAATAAACAAGTTAAATACAAGAAGCTTTGCTGGAAAGGAAAACATTTTTTAAATCAGAATTAATTGTGGTGACAATAAGATCCAAAAGAAAAATAAGTAAGATGTAAATACAGAAGTGGTAGGGGAAAAAAAGAGGGGAGAAATGGTCATACCAAAAAAAGTTTAGCTCAATCAAACAAAGTTTTGGGATGGTAGAACTGAAAACTTTCATTATAAGAGTAATAGAACCTCTTAGTCCCATTTTTCTTGCTCGAGGGTTCAACAGCCGCTGGCAGCTTTTGAAGCTAGTAAAAGTGGCTGACTCAGATTATGACGTCAAAAACTTAACCAATGAGAGGCCAGTATACACTGTAATTGACAAATGGTAAAATTTATAGTGGCCTCTCATTGGTTAATTTTTTTTGACGTCATAATTTGAGTCAGCCACTTTTAATAACTTCCATCTTTTCTGTAGTAAAGATACCAGTTGTTAATATTAACGGCGTTTAACGGGTTTTAAAGACTGAATAATAATATAGCAATGATCTTCAGTGATAAGACAATGGACAATAAATTTATGTACTGTCCCCCAACAATAAAAATTTAATAAAAGTACCCAAACTTTTAAGATTAAAGAAAAAGGGAACATGTCCAATGTCCCCTCCCTTCGTAGATAATATCGATTCCCTACGATTTTAAATACATTTTTTTAATTAGAATTAAGCAAACAACCTTAGGGAAATGGTTAGAAAAAAAATACTTTTAAGTACCAAAACAGCATGTTCATTTTCACATAATTTAAATAGTAACAATTTTCTAGAAAAGAATAAAAGGAAATATTAACATTTTTGCCCCAAGTAATTTCTTTTCTATTCTTGTGAGATTTGGAACTCAATATTAGATATTTATTATTAACTCGGAGAGAAAATTGTACAAAATTCTTTTAGCAAGAATCAATAAATGTTAGATTGTTCGTATTTTTAGCAATTTCAAGTAATTCTTTTTTTAAAAGAAGAACAAAATACTATGATAGAATATAATATTGTAGGCTGGGATCCTGAATAGCATCTAAGGGCTCTATGGCATGGGGAGAGGAGGGCATTTTAAAACAGCCAAAAATGATTCTATCATTTAATTTTACAAATATAATAGCTGCATAAAATAGAAAACTTTATCGGGTTAGAGTTTAACAGGCAAAGAAAACTTGCTACTTCATATATCATATAGCTCTACAGACAGCTGCCCGCAGATAGGCAAATGAAGAACAAAAATTATATTATTTTTTTTCTGTAAGCTAATGTACATGCAGCAGCATGCTATAATTGTCATCAGCTAAAACTTTTTATTTCAAACGATAAAATTATTTTTTTACTTTGAGTTATTTACTTTTGTTCCAATAATCTATGAGAATTATCCAATTTTCACAATTTTGACAATATATCAGTCCAGACAGAATTGACTTTTTTATTATTTCATCTACTATTTATATACACTAGTGGCAGCGCCTCCAGCAACTAAGGACTCAGTAGAGATGAAAGGAAAATAGCCTAAATCCATCATATCTAAAAATGGAAAGCTTTTTTTACAATAGAGAATTTAATAATCGAGAAAATTTTCACATAATAAAATAAGATACAAACGGCTACACCCATAAAGGCCTCAAGGGGCATCTGGAGGAAAGTAAGGTTGTGGACTCGTGGATGAGGGAAAAGGGATGGGTGGTAAAAGTCGACCCTCCAATTTTAACTTTTAGAGTTGCTTTGTTTTCTACATTGCACTGTACTTTACTGTTACAGGAATCATCATTTCTATTAAATAACAGTATCTTGTGGTGCGTGGTGTTTTTAAACTACAGCCTAACCATTACCTTGGAATATGGGCTGGTGAACCAAAGTGAGGTGTAGAGGTGCGACCGTCAACAGTGTCTGAAAAACAACGAGAGGATATAAGTATAGAGTAGCTGCATTACTTTAAATTCAAATTGTGCCAATTTTTTTCCATCCATATTTTCAAATATGGCAAGCTTCTTAAAGGTCCATGAAAAGTTTTCCTAAGCTCGATCTTAATCGTTTATAGGTGATTTAAACCGGGGCGATTCATTTGGCGCACCATCAAATTATTAATATCAATCTTTAAATCGATTTTGCATGGGCGATTTGAATCGGGCAGTGGCGCGGGCCCGGCGCGGCAATGGCACTCACCGAGTGGCATTGCCGGTTTAAATCGGGGTGAATCATGCACTGAGCCCCAACGAAAGACCCATTGCATATGTAATAAATGGATATTTTTTTAATTACTTTAATATTTTATTGCAAAACTATCGTGAAAACATTTTTATAGTTATTTTTAAAATAAATTATATATTAATGTTTTATATAAAATACCATACTGACACGGTATTTTATATAAAATACCTTACTGGCACTGCTTAAGTAATAAAGTTGTACTGGCGCGGATCGATATTTTAGTGAGTGCGCAAGCGATTTAACAACACCGCGCCGAAAATCTTTTAAAAATCAGGTGCGCTGTGGCTTACCACCAGCGCGCCTACGGTTCACCTCTGAATCGCCCCGATTCAGCGCGGCAAAAAAACGATTTAAAGATCAAGCTCTAGTTAGAGGGTAATTTCTGTTATTCATAAGATCAAACATGAAAGGAAAATCGCTAATGGTTAATCTTACACATCCCTTTATATCTATGTATGGCTAAGGCTAGGCTAAGACCTAACTCATGTTAGCCTAGGAAAAAATATATGATTACGTCTATTATCTTCAATTCCTTGAGTTATATCTGACTTTGATCATTACCTGCATTTCCATTAAAGTCATGAACAAGGACTGAAGACTCTTGATGGCTGCTCTTATGAGCGCTGCTGCTATTAGTTGTTGCTTGTGTAAGCTGTTGTGTGTGTGCAGGTGCTGGTGTGCTGCTAGCTGCTGCTGCTGTGTGATGCTGCTGTGAGGAGGAGGCCTGTGCAGGGAGCCCGCAAGAACTTGACGCAGCCTAAATGAAATTTTAATTTCGTAGATTTTTTATTTTATATTTTGTAGATTTTTTTTAACCAATGACAATAAGATATAAGTAAAATGTTAAAAATTTTATTAATTTGTATAAAAAAAACTATGAACATTGATAAAAAAAAATTTTCTTCAATTCTCCTTGAAAGCCCTTAAAAGCTGTCTCTTAAGTTTGTTCTTTTAAGATGTCTGTTTATCTTTCCATCCGTCTGTTTGTCCATCTGTCTATCTATCTATACCTGTATTTGTCCAGAAGAAGGCTGGTTGCCTGTCTGTTGAATTTTTCCCATGGAGATGTCTGTTTGTTTTTCTTTCTATCTGTCTGTTTGTCCATCTGTCTATCTATATATTCCTGTATTTGTCCAGAAGAAGGCTGGTTGCCTGTCTGATGAACTTTTCCCATGAAGATGTCTGTTTGTTTTTCTTTCTATCTGTCTGTTTGTCCATCTGTCTATCTATATATACCTGTATTTGTCCAGAAGAAGGCTGGTTGCCTGTCTGTTGAATTTGCCCCATGGAGATGGACTTCTTGGGTTCACGTCCCTCCCTGTCTCTGTCGGCGACTGCATCGCGGAACTTCAAACTGAAATAAGATTTTGTATCCAGAAATAGTCTAACAAGTATTGGTCAAGTTTAACCCTTAACGGTCGGAAGGCTTAAAGCTGCAGAGCTTAGCTGCTGCCGCCAAAATCATATTTTGGTACTTCTAACATAAAATTTACATAAAACATTTACTATTTCTATTTTCTAAACAATTACTTAAAGCTTCGAAAATAAGAGAATTAAATAACTTTAAAACTTTTAAGTAAAAGAGGTTTTAAAAACAAAGGTTGTTAAAAGGATGAAGGAAGCAAAACATGACTTTGACTGACTTAAAGTCGGAAATTCTTAATCAAATAAATTTGTCATGCCCTCTAGCTCTAATATGACCTGACATAATAAAAGATTAACATATATTTCTTGCATTTTCTTAACAAAATTTGAATTTTTTTGCATTTTTATAATTGCAGAGTCCATCTTACTGAAGTGTGAGGGTTGGGGAAATTTTGCATCTACTACATTAATTAGTTCTAACATAATTTTGGTAACAAATGCAGTATGTATACAATTCTACAAAAAAGGTATAATAAAACATTTTTCAATTATCTTTTAAAAATAAACGACGGATTTAAAACCATTGGCTTGCTATTCTATTATATTAAGTAATAATATTTATTTTTTTTCTAAAGGTTAAGATCTCTATTTTAGGTAAGCTTAACAAAGGTCCTGTGATTGTATTAAGCAATTTTTACCCCTACCTAACCCTTAGAATACAGAGCCCATAGCTTCTAGGGGCGTAACCAGCAGATATTTTATACTGTGGAAACACTAAATGCATATCCCTCAACTACCAAATACAAGTAACCATACAATATGAGGGGATGTTTTTACAATGTATTTATAAAATTTTACTTTTTTATAAAGTAATAAGGTTTTTTGTTGGTCCATTAAAGCTATTATAAACCGATTAAGTTCTTTATTGTCATCTAGGTTCCAGGATGGTTTTAGTTCATTTTGTATTTATTTCTAAGTTCGAGCCGGATTTAGGCTATTTTTAGGCACTTCCTCTAGATGTTAAGAGCGCAACCGCTTATAAATTAACAATTGAATAATGTATTTCAGTATTGATTAAGAAAGTTCCCATTAATTTACAATTTTACAGCGACATCATTTTAAATGTAATCAGTATACATATTTTTCATCATATGCATGTTTAACTTTTAAATTAAATTTTTCCCTTTTATCAATGTGCTTTTATAAAAAAAATAATTTAAACTGTTATTTATAACGTTCCCTTATATTTTTTAAGCAAAAAAACTGGAAATTACAAGTACCCTAAGTTTTAATAAATATGTTTTCTCAGTTACTTACAAAGTTTTCTAACTAGCAAAGGGCATACCTATGCAATCTATAGAAGGGATGATTTTGTTTATCATAATCTGGGATCGATTGTCTTTTCCCTGAAGTTTATCAAACTTGATGTATAGCCTAATAATGTTTTCAGCATGGCTTCAAAACCAATAAATATCTGCTGGATTAGAACAAATTCTCAGCCATACTAAAAGGTCATATATCTTATCGAATCATAGACAACTTTCTACATATATTAAAGTGAAAAATCATAAGATAAGACCAGTTTTGTGAGCCCGGGCCTTTTTAAAACCGGAATTAATCTTATAAAATGATGTATTAGATTTGGGTAGGAACAGTCATAAAATAAAAAAGTTTACCTTTCAAGTAATTTTAAGATAAAAGTAATATGATATGTGCATTTTTTTTCAGAACTCAACTTTAGGTGAGTTCCAGAATTATAGTTTCAATGAAATCACAGCAATAATAACATTTACAGCCTTTATATTGTAGTGTTACTCTAGTATATTAATAAATTTAGACCCCAACTCTGTGTATGACAAATTATAGCACATTTCAAAATTATGAACATATTTTTCTCTCGACAAACTTTCACAAACAGAGACAGTAAAAAAAATAATACAAATATATAAAAATTGATGAAGAAGCTGATATCTTCAATATAACGCTATTCTCAAAATTCTGGAAGGGTGCCTTCAATTTTGTTTTGTTATGCATCTAAAACCACCCCTTGACGTGTAGTTGTTATTGAAATTTTAAGCTAAAGACAAAAAGACTACTTTATATCATAGGCTATATTATTTGTAACCTTAATTTCTAAAATAAAATCTCTTAATCGAAACTTCTCTAAGTATGTAAAACATATTTGTTTTTACAAAAAACTTTAAGAAAAAAAAGAAACTTAGGCTAATTTTAAGAAAAGTTTCTAAATAATAAATAAAAACAATTATCTTAATTTGCCCCTATTGTCTACAGAGGCATAAAAATAGTCTAAAATCATCCCAAGATTTTAATTTAGAAGTAAAGTAGCCCAAAACCGTACTAGAACCTAAATGAAAATTTTCTAAAATTTTAATCGGAGTAGGTAAAAGTTTGAGAATTTTTTTTTAAATTATCAGACAATGAACCTTCCAATTTCAAACAAATTTTATGTTTCACCGCCCTCGACCCATGTTTTAAATAAATGTCTTTTATTGTGACATATGGGAATGGGGTGAATAAACACATTTATCATATATTCCAATGATACTCATTATTCATATCTACATATAATGGAAAACAAAAAAATCCCCTCCTTTTCATTTTTAGAATAGTTATTTATCGCATCGTATTATATACAGCTTTTCGTGGATATCAAAATAAATAAAAACAGTTTGTTGGCCACACAGGTATTTATATTATGGTTTTTATATTATTATTCGTGGAAAATTATCTATAATACGATTCTATTCACTGGAAAACAGTTTTCTTATCCATGATTTGGAAGTCTAACCCTGCCCAGCGGGGCTATGTCCTTACGGGGTACTGTCACTCTTCAAACCCTTTCTTCACCTGACCCAAAAAGTTTGTTTGTGGTCCATATATTGTATAAGGGAAATTACCCGTTTTTATATATTTATTTCATAACTCAAATCCTTCTTTTTTTGCATTTTTCTCATATTTTCATATATTAGTTTCAGCTATTTTTATCCTTGAAAAGAGATATACTTTGATCCAAAGGGATTTAAAACATTCTTCATTTTAAGATCTTAGTTATTAAATAATAAAATTGTCGGTTTAAATTTAGTTTTTAATATTCTAATTAAAATCTATGACCATCTAAATGTATTTTTGTAAGGTTTTGGGCTTTTTTTTATAAATTCTGATAACCCCTGTAGCAAAGAATATAGTATCAAAAGAGAAAAACGTTTTACTTTCGTAAAAATAAGGACAACAACATCCATAATTAGTAAATCACAAAAAATAGATGGAAAATGGACAAAGAGAGTTAAAGAGTAGATATTAAGTAACCATAAAAATTTTGAATACAGAAATGCGGGCATTTAAAACCAGCCCCATCTGTGTTATTTTGACCATTTTTTCTTTCCCGTATTTTCTTTGGTGTTCAATCGTTTAAACGAAAATGCCAAATTTGAAAATTAATAATTTTGCCAACAATAAGATGTTAAATAATTCACACAAAAACAAAAAAAAGTTTATATTATATTAAAATGTTAGGCGTTATAAAAACTTTTTACTACATAATTTTATGACATAATAATTGTCAAAGTTGTTTGTGTGGAAGCAATAGAACACCAATTTCTTGCTAATTCTATATTTTTGTAGAATAAAGTGCATTTCTAAGTAACAACTTATTTGGTGACCTAGTAACACTACGCAATAGAGATAATCTAGAGAGCATATAATAGGTTAAATTATGTGCAGATTTTGGTAAAAAATATCTTTATCCTTTCCTTCGCAATGAAAAGTCGCATTACTTGAAATAAAGCTTTTCTTGGGTAAACTATACCGTATAAAAATTTGTTTACTAGTATAGTTTAAAGCACATGACAAAACCTATAATAAGTCAGCTATGAATTGTTGAATTCCTTAGAATAAAGTGAGCTTGTAAATTTTCGTCGCTTGTATTACTTGAAAACAAGAAATAGAAATAGATGTTTGTATGCTGGGATTCACTTTTTAGGTTTGATGATTCTTGGAGTCAGATGAACCATCTAGAAGTATTATGTCTATTCACTAGGGTAAAGCAGGGATATAAGGATAGAAAGAGAAATGTAACATAATTTTTTCTAAGTAACAACGACCGATAATGTTCTTCTTTACAGTTACTTTTTTTCGAGTGTTACCTTCTTCCACTTTTACCCTAAAAAAATACCCCTAAACTAATGGATGCTCGACCCCCTCCTCCCTCAAGGACCCCTTAGAGGCCTCAGGTCAGGAAAAGAGATGGGACAATGGACAATGAAATGAAGGAAAAGTTTAAACTTTAAAATCCTCAAAATGTTATTAAGAAAAAAAGGGGTTTAAAGTAAGTAAACTGTCAGTAAATCTGTCCTCCCTGGGCTTATGCAGACAAATCTAATTGCAGTCTCATAATTTGTACAATGCTATTCCAATTTTCATTCTCCATTTTTCTACTTTTTTATTCAAATTTTATCTTTTGATTAATCTTTTTACATCTTTCTCTTTTTTCTTATCTCTTTTTTTTATCTTTCTGTAAGCCTCTCAACCTTTGTCAGTCTATCTGTCTGTCTGTTTGTCTGTACCTTTCTCTCTATTTTTCTAGTTACAATGTATATTTGTTAAGTAAGAGAAAATACTTAACATTTCTTTATTTTTCTTCTTTTGGCTATTCTATCAGGAAACTAAAGGGATAAGACAATGGCCGAAAAGTTGATATACATCCCCAATGATGATACTCATAATTACTCTGTCTGTAGATTTAAATTAATGTTTAAAACATTTGAACACTCAACATAATAAACCAAAATTGTTGTTCCAGCTAATAAGAAAACGTTATTATAAAGCTTTGGGGACTAGTGCAATAAACAGTCCAATGTCCCCTTCCTCTCTGCTTCGCTATACATAATATTGGACTAATATAATTTCTTTTTTCCTTACTAGCACAGTAAGATTAACGAACACAGCATTCTTTACTCCAGGAGAAAATGCTCTAGACTATGAGCTATAGAATAAATACCTTTCATACATTTTTCGATAAAAAAAAATTTTATTCCTTTAATTATATCAGCTTTGTATAATAAAATACTTTTCCAAACAAGCAAACAACGAATAAAAAGAAGTAGAAAACAAAAATTTGTTCTCGGCTCTAACTGTCTTACTTAGGCAATTCTTTAGAGGTTTACATATTTATGTCTTGTTATCTTTTTACTTTCATTTTATAGATTAGAATTTTACTAATTTAAATGTTTTGTAGTTTTATATTTAAATTCAAAATTGTATGAATATTTCTTTTTAAATTCTACTAATATCGGAGCTACATATAAATTATTAGTTAATATTTTCCGAATAAAAGTTACCTAATTAATTAGCTCTTTGGAGTGGGATTCTCCTTCAATTTAAGGGATCATCTAGAGAGGCCATAGCATCATCCGCTTGTAATGGGATGCGATAATCTAACACCCAAGGATAGTATGTTAAGTAACATCCAACAGACAACCATTTGCTGCTAGAGGCTGGTGGGGGATACCTTACAGTTGCCTTACCTACCTACCTATCTATCTATATAACTATCTATCTATCTATCTATATAACTATCTATCTATCTATCTATATATCTATCTATCTATCAATCTATGTAACTATCTATCTATCTATCTATATATCTATCTATCAATCTATATAACTATCTATCTATAAATATTACCTAGCCTGTCTACGACTCCATGCACTGCTAGGGGCTGGTGGGGGATAGCTTACAGTTGGCTTCGGCTCCTGAAAAATATGGATTTTAGATTATGAGCATATAAAACTTGCAGCGGGCTAAAATAGCGATACCCGTTCATTCCTATTTGATGAACAAACTGAACAATAAATGAGATCCATGTTATCAACCAAAATTGACGACAATATTCCCATAAATAAAATCCACGTATATTCTATAACCATTCATTTGTAAAAACGAAAAATTCACTGACATATTCACAGAATAAAACCTAAAAATCTAAGGTTGATTAACCATCCATTGTCCTTTTCCTGTATCTCAAAGTGATATATCAAACAAAATTTAATTACTTTAAATGCTATGCTTAAGTCATACTGCTCAAAATTGTTGTAAAAATATAAATACAGCAAACAGCATTCACCATAAAATAAATAAGGCTCAAAAATAAACCATATAACCCTGAGACCAAAATCAATTTACTCTATAAATATTTAAATAAATTAAGGTTTTAAATTAAATCAAATATTTAAAAATCTAAAAGTGCAGTTAACTTAAATGACATTTTTAAAAGTATAAAATACAATTTGAGTTATTACACACAAAACAAAATCTTGCACAACAAAGATTCTATGCTTATAACACCAGGACTATAGCAATAGAAAAATTTGATGGCATCTTAGGGATAATACAATGAAAATCAATAAAGCTTTAATTAACCCAAACTATCTAATCCAGCGGATAAGAAAGCATGTCCCTTCCATCCCTGAAAAATTGTCATGCTTTTAAAGCGTAGCCATGCAATATTTATAGTTTGACCGTAAGTACGTATGTACGACGACAACACTAAAACATGTTTTATTTTAAACTTAAAATGTAAAATTAACGGATAAATTTTATCCGAAAACTGTGATTTATTGACCTTATCTGCGTAAAAAAAATTATGAAAAATTCACTACTTTTATAAGCACATTTAGTTAACCCATTATTTCTATATAGTTTATTGGACAATAACCATATAAATTTATATATAACATTTATGTATATATGCTTTATTTAAATTGTAGTACATTTCTACATTGTATAACACAAAGCTGGTTTTGAATTTGCTAGATAATGAACTGTTACAGTATGATTGTAATATAAAATTGCTTCAATTTCTGATGTTATATTTGTATAACAAATGTTCTTAAGAGTGGACTGGAGTTTGTTTGTATTTCCAGACAATTGAACTGTTGGAAGAGAATAAACTTGAGATTGATTCAAGTATTGGACAGGCAGATACACTTGAATACATTTTAACATTATAATGGATTTATCATTACAGGAATCTTACACCAGTGGTGAATTCTTAAAAAAACTTTTGCCTCACTAAATTTTTCTAGTGGGGCAAAATTATCCCATCTAAATTTTTAGTGAGCCACACTGATTTTAGTGAGGCAAATTTTTTAAAGAATTCACCTCAGATTTTTTATGTTCTCTAATAAAGAGGGCTAAAATAAGGATTCACTCCTCCCCCTACCCTTAACCCATCCCCTCCCCTTCTACTGGATAAACGAATTGACCAATAAGTAACAGGTTAATTAGCAACCTTAATGGACGACAATTGTATCCCCTATCATAATATCTACGTATATAATACATCCATTATACATTATAAATAAAGGTACTAAGAAAGAGAGGGAATGTCTGATTGAGCCAAAAGGAGAATCGCATCGTTACATACATTTAATTTCATTGGTTGAAATTTTGTACACATCTTGTTACGAATGCATGTTTTTTTTCATTTCATACATAGATAAAAGTCAGCTGTAAACAGTATATTTTCTTAGTAGAAAGCTTTGCGGAATCAGAATTAATTGCCCAAAAATTTCGTTTAAGTTTGAAAGCTTAGTAACTAGGAGGATTCTTTAAAAAAAAGTTAGGCTGGCTACTCGCTGGTGAGGCAAAATTATTTTTGTGAAAAATCCTCCAAAATCGAATAAAAAAATTTACAAAAATTAAATAAAATCTTAAAAGGGTTATTAACATATGATTTTGTTTAATTTTTGTAGATTTTTAATGTGCTTTTGGATGATTTTTCACAAAAATAATTTTGCCTCACTATCGAGTAGCGAGTCTATAATTTCTTAAGAATCGACATCAGCTTGAGTCGAAAGTAAACAATACTTTTGTTTGCTAGAAATGTTCCTTGTTAGATTTGACGAAAAAAGTGTTCAGAATATGCTTCTATTCTTATATTTCTATTACATTATAGTAAGGTTGATTGAATGATGATAAATACTTAAAGGTAGCTTATACAAATAGTTAAATCAGCATTTTATAATACTTTTCGTTGTTCTTAAGTATAAAGTATGAATTAGAAAACAAATTTGATATTAAGTAATAGTTTTTCACGTAGTCATTTGAATCCGGTGGATAGGAACCGGTTCTCATCCATACGAAAAAACTATGTCTAGCATCGTATTATAAACAGCTTTCCGCGGATATAGAATGTACAAATATAAGATTAAAACCAGTTTTTTTAGCCTCGAGGTGTCGGAAAGCTGTTTATAATACGATGCGAGAAATAACTATTATCGCATTGTTACAAAGGGTGCTTTCCGTTTACATTAAAACGGTAAATCATAGGATTAAAACCATTTCTGTTATCTAGAGGGGCCAAAGTCCCGGGCTAACAAAACTGCTACAAACTTATAATTTTATTTTAATAATTGTGGAAAATGTACTGAAATACGATTCTATACAATATTTTTCAGTATGACTGAGAACCGGTTCTAATCCAACGGATATTAATCGGTTTCGAAGCCATGGAGATTATATTTATAAACATAATATGTACGACCGTGGCCATTATCATTTCAACGCCGCCTCTGGTTTATTTGTGTAAGGATGGCTAGATAGTTTAGAGACACTAACACACTTCAAACAATTAGTAATTAACACAACAAGGATGACAACATCCATAAGTAGAAAAAATAAGAATCATGAATGGATGTACTATAGGGTAAGTTATAAAACAAATGTTCAGTGGCCATTAAAAAGTAAAAGAATATATGGTGTATATAATATAAAATTTTTTAATTGTAGCTTGACCGACAGACAGAAGAAGTAAGTTATATATTGAATGCTATTAGGTAAAAGGTGACGAAGCCCAATCTGTCCCACTTTTGAGCAAGACGATTCCCTTTTCTCCCATCTCTTTTGAAGAGATTTTCTTTCACCCCCCCTTCCCTTTTTCTTTTCCCTTTATATGACGGCATATGGGAATCGTCGTAAAAGGTATATTAAATAGGAGCCAATACAGTTTAAAAATACAAAAACTGACCATCTTTGGGAGAAAGAATGGCTCTGAAGGCTAAGGTAGACGGGTCCAGCTTGGAAGTGCCTTTTAGATGGGAAGGATCGAGAGAGTATCTGTCTCTTTTGTTATTAAATTGTAAAGAAAAGGCAAGAAAAGTATTGGTATACCAAATAATTAAAACCACATAGTTCCCAACTTAGAAAATATGAATATAGTAATAAAGATGATTTTTTTTTAAAAAAAGTAAAATTTGTTAGTCTATATGTATATAGATAAGCAATCATTATATGCAAAACTCTGTCTTTGGCAACTACTATGCATTAATACCTGTGGTCTGATTTCCTCAGTATCATGAGATCTTTCTCTAGCTTTTCTGGAGGATGCAAACTGCAATCTAAAAATTAGTAATGGTATATTAGCAAACATAAAAAGAGAAAGATAGCCAAATGGTAAGCTTGAACTTGTAAACTTTTTTTTTATTTAAAGTTTTGATATTACTAACTACTTTGTATCCAAATAATTTTTGAAAAATCTGCAACTGCCATAAAAAATTAATTTAATTTTGTTCAGAAAAAATTAGGAAACATAATTATTCTGGAACATAAACCTATATTTAAAAGCCTGACTTAGTTGTCCCTGTGAATGTATTTAATATGTTTACCTGTATTCTGACTGGAAGAGGGGATTTCTGGTGACTGGACCTTCACTCTGGCTCCTACGCTGCATACCTGAGCTAGACTCTCTCTCTGTATGCTGAAATAATAAATCTATAAATATAGATGTATAACCAAACAACTACCTGAATCCCCAAGTCGGGGACCTTTAATATCATCTACTAGCAAATAGCGTTCTGCTCTTTTGTAGCAACTGGGCGGTGTTAATATTCCTGACGCTATTGGTTAATTCTCAAAGACCCAATTGAAAGTCGGTACAGGGTCCTTGGGATTATCAACCTATCACATAGTGTCTGTTGGTATGTAGAAAATTGAATTTTCTTGATAGCTTTAATACTTTGTGAAATAATCTACTGTTTAATTTACTTTTATCATTTTCTGGTTTTAAAAGTTTTGCCTTTTCTATTTTTGTGGTTTACTTTTTTCTTGATTAATGATTCTTTTATTTGAATTTTAATCTTCAATGTTTATTTAACTTCCTATGTATATTTTAGATTTTTTTATAAAATTTTTATTAAACATCCAACAAAAAAGTATGAAAATATCATTTGTTGTAACTTCCATATGTGAAGTAGTGAAATAAAAATTTGTTTTCAAGTGAAGTTACTATGAGTGAAGTTGGACAAACTTTGTACTATTCATTTAAACTCATTCTAACTTTAGATTACTTAAAATCATTTCTAATTTAGAACAGACTCTTACAGTTATATAAACACATGATATTTTTGTATTTAGTAGGTTATGATGTGTTTGTTCTAGTTTTCATAATAGATAAGCAATATTAGAGTTAGAGTTTTGAAAATTTCGAAGGAAAAAAAGTATAGATAAATCTGTAAATTTCATAGGTTTAATGTACCTTAACTTAAATTCTTTATTTAGTATTAAGTGATTAAGTGCAATTTGATATTTTCTATAGACAAAGTCGTGTGACTATTTGGCAACCTTTTGTAGAAAGTGTGTTTGAAATCATTCAATACTATCATATTAAGTAATAAGGAAAAGAATATAAATATAGGTCATAAAAAAACAATGAGCACTACACAAATATCCACTTATTGTAAACTGAATAGTGCTTATGCCCTTCACAACAAACTAATACACCAAACTTGAACATATTTTTCTTCTCTTAAAAAATCTCAAGAGATATTTACAAAGTTATCATATACTTGATAAACAACCCCTTAGTGGCACTATTTCATTTTACATTTGAAAATAAGAAGTAAAAAATTTTTTTTAGGGGGTAATTTTTTCTAGGGGCTATATTGAGAAGAAGAATAAAATCAGTTTAGCAGTTAGAAATTATCAATTATTTCCTTAAAATGTCATAGTTAATCAAAATGGATGAAAACCAACCCATAACTGTATAGTAAAGCTTCTCTGAAGTGGAGAATTCAGCCATTGAATTGGTAAAAGATATATTAACAATTGAACAAAAAAAATTTACAATTTTAACTTGCAAATGACCCTTACTTCTTAAATAAGAGATCTTAATTAGTTGTCATATTCAACAAAGAGAAAATTTACTTGAAAGCAATCCTCAATGACATGCTAATTTCTGCATATTTTATGAGTAATAGAGTCAGAAAAAAGATAATACTTATTTTATGTGAATTGAATCTTAATATATTTTTAAAAATATATAGATAGAGAGAATACTAATCAATCTATTTAATAAAACAAAAATGCTTTCAACACATAAGTTATACTATGTATATTTAAGATAATAGAAGGATATAGCAGAGAGTTGAGCAATGAATAATTATCCTAAAGAATATCTCTGGCAGATCTATGAGCCATAGTCAGCACAAACAATTATTATTCAAGGATTTTTACAACAAAAAAAGGATGACAACATTCAGAAAAGTGAAGCTCTGAAATGGCAGAACAAACCAATATCAATACCTGTAGACTTAACTTATTCAAAACTAATTAATTTTAAGGTATACACAAAATTATATAACTTGTTGCAAAATTAGGATTAGGTTAAAGGACATATTTGTAGTTTTGGGACTTGATTATAGAGATGCTTTGCTAAAAATATTGCATTTTGTTGTCCTAGGAATCCATCTACGTTATACATTTTCTTCAATATAAATCCTCAATATGAATCATTTGGAATGAATAATTTATAATGATAATGTATCTACAAATATGGCCTCTCCATTATTATAAATTGGTCACAGGGACGTCCAAGGGGAAGGGGGAGGGGGTTAAAGGGATGATCCACCCAGAATTTTTGATTTTTGAATTTTAAACTCCCACTTAAATAAAAAAAAGCTTGGACGTCCTTGCCTCTATGATGTAAAGATTACCGCCCCCCCCCCAAAAAAAAAATTATATTTTTTATTTTCAATTTTTTACCCCTCCCAAATCAAAAAGCTTGGACGTCCTTTATTGGTCATATTCGAAATTTTAAAAACATAATCAGTAATTCATTTAATTTAGCTAAAGTTTTTTTTGTTGTTTTTAAGGTTAAACATTGAAAAATATTAAAATAATTTTAAAGTTTATTCCATTTGTAATAATACATGGTAACAGCTGTTAACATGCAGTGAGTTAAAGGGATAAGACAATGGACGAAAAATTTGTGTACATCACCAATAATTGGTGATAAATAAAATTATCCCTTATGTAAATGAAAAATTATTGGTTGAAAAGTTTGAACACTGCTAGTAATTGATCTAAACAATTAAAATTGATAAGTAGTTTATTTATGCAATCGAATGAGGTGTCAATTTTATAAAACTTTAGGTACCAGTGTAATTTACAGTCCAATGCCATCTCCATCTTTGCTAACATGTACGGTTAGAATATCAAACTTTTTATGTAACACACCCACACACATTCATATTTATTGAGTTTGTGCAATGCTTATTGTGCATTTGTGTAATATGTACGTTTGTATGTGCTTAAACTATGCATGTACATTGTACAAGAAGGGGCAGAGATATGTTTAATGAAATAAAAAATATACCCTTTACACTACTTGTAAAGACGGTACCAAAAGTAATCCCTAGCAAGACAAACAATGATGGTTGATAATGAGTTGAGCCTTTTATTTGGCCTATGCATTCCCCTTTATTAGCTTTCTTGGTAGTAGGTACAATTTTTATTGTCTTTATTATGACGCAGTTCAAATGAGGTTGTAAAATAGAGGAGATAAAGATCAATGAAACAATATTTAAAAAAAAAGTAAAGTTGTCTTACTAGTGGAATGTACATTCCCTTTCTATGTAAATTTATTGTATGGAGATATGTTGCAATTGTTTATTTACAAAACCTAGATACGTGAAAAGTACTTTGACAAACGTATGTAAAACAAGAAATATAGAGCAAACTGTTTTTCATACCTTAAAATTTATCGATTTGACCCAAACTTACCCTAAATGCTCAAATAGGAAAAACTACAGCGTTAGGATCAAAGAAGTCATTGCTTTTGCTCCTTTACTAAACCACCCAACTTACCCATACTTATCATTACCATTACCTTAATAAACATACCCTAATAAAAACATACCCCAACTTACCCTAGATGCTCTAGTAGGATGAGCTACAGCGTTGGGGTCAAAGAAGTCATGACTCTTGTAGGCTATCTCGGGGTGCTTCTTCTTTCGCGGAAATTCAGCACCATCAATTCCTGTAAATAAAAGAAGTTTTTAAAAATTGTAACAGGAGCAATGAGCTGAGCATGATACATGTAGTTTAGAGACTAGTAACCTAATTCATGAAGGCTAAATATTAGACTACTTACAAAAGGAATCATTAAGTTTATAATTTTATTGTTAATTGGCTGAAATTTTTTTAAATATTAACCCTTTTGCACTTTTTCATAATTCTACCGGCTGAGCCCCTGCATCTAAGGGCTCTTTATTCAAGGGTGTAAATGAGAAAGGGACATAAAATAGCCCAAAATTATCTCAGGGCTAAAATGTAGTAAAATAGCATAAAACCATCTCGTAACATATGATAATTTTGTAAGATTTATATTAATTCTAGGTTTCCTTGCTAAATATATAAAACTTTAATTGATTAGAAAACTAATAACTTAAAATGAACATCATTATGAAGGTTATAAAAGAAGTTAAAACTAATTTATCAGATGGCAAAACTGACACCAGCCATAAACTTTGCGGTGGTTCTATCTCTATAAATTGTTAATAGAGGGTACCAAAATCATAGAATTAAATTTTTTTCATACTATGTAAAGTTTATATAAAGGGTGTTAAAAAAAACAATCGATCACAATTTGAACCACCATAAGTACCTCAAATCTTTGTGATAGACCCCATAATGTTTAGAGTTTTTGATTGTGCATATAAAAATCTTTCTATAGACACCTTAACCAGATTTCTAACTGAATCTTTGCCAATTTGGAATGAAAAAGAAAGACCCATCCAATTTTGAGGCATGACGGCTCTGTCTATTTCTAGTTATTGATGTTTGCAAAGATTTCAAGCTCTTAAGATGGTTAGTTCTTTTTATCTGAAAAGAAAAAACAAATTTGTCTTAATTTATAATAAAATATGCACTTTCGGCGAAGGACAAATTTCTCTGCAAGGGCTAGGTTTTGAGCTCTAGTGCTCTGGAATGGTGAGTAGATTCAAAATTGAATATTGTTTTCTTATTGTCATTGCTTGGGCATGAACTGTATTATTTTTAGTTAGTTTTGGACCAAAACTGTAAGGTTTATATTGAAAAAAGTGAAGCGCTTGGGTTTTTTCTTAACACCCTTTATGAGTAAAGCAACTAATATTTTTTGCAATATACTGTTGACTTAATGTATAAACAAGACCGAAAACAATCATAGATCGTAGATTTAAATATTCATAACTTAACATAGAATGAATTGCACATATCCATCATAAAAACATTTAAAAAGAAAGAGGAGAGGTTATATATTAAACAATTTTCATTGTCCTCTCCCTCCTCGAAAATTTGAAGAATTCAAAATACAATCAGCAAGGAAATAGGGATGATACATATATAAAATTGTATATTATTCAAGAATTTATCAAAGAGATTCAACACATAATTTTGATACTATCTAATATCTGAGTTTTATATAAAATATGATGTTTCCATATTTTGTTAGAAAGTGATAGATAGATCAGAGATATATGGATCATATAAATCCACCAAAAGTGACATTTTCTTTAGCTTTGTAAAATAGGTATATCTGAATAGGATTTTATAGAACAAATTAATCTTCCAAACATTTATAATAAACTAAAAAAAATCTAAGCAAACATTTGTTCTTAATTAAAAAAAAACTCTCTAAACTCGAACCACTGCATGAATGATATCTTTGGGTTTTTATTTATGACTTTGAATAATAATTACACTTGTTGGTAATAAAGATATTTTTGTATCAGTAGTGTGTACCTTTATCTATGTACAGAGATGATATTTTCTCTGAAAATAGTAAGATACTCAAATAGATTTATTTGTACTGGATAGCTAATGTGTTATCATCATGGTTGTTTAAAAATAAAAGATTTAAAAAATTAAACCAAGATTCATTGTCTGATCTAAGATAGGGCAACAAGTATCTTATTCTTAAAGAATTTTCAAAATTAATTCTTAAAAAATGAATGCTCTCTTCAATTTGTTTAAAACATTTGGGTATTTTTCATTGAATCTTTAGTTGTTTCGAGCTAGAAGTGCCATTTTATTCTTCATTGTGTTATAGATTAAGACTCCTTCCATACACAATAAATGGTTTATGTATCTAACTATAAAACTCTGGCATCCATCCAATTTAAGTTTTGATAGAATGGCAACTCTAGTAGATAGATACAGATGCTCATAATCAGAGATATAGGGACAAAGAATAACAACTCTAGTAAAAAGATACAGATGCTCATAATCAGAGATATAGGGACAAAGAATAACAACTCTAGCAGATAGATACAGATGCTCATAATCAGAGATATAGGGACAAAGAATAACAACTTTATTAGAAAGATACAGATGCTCTTAATCAGAGATATAGGGACAAAGAATAACAACTCTAGTAGATAGATACAGATGCTCATAATCAGAGATATAGGGACAAAGAATAACAACTCTAGTAGATAGATACAGATGCTCATAATCAGAGATATAGGGACAAAGAATAACAACTCTAGTAGATAGATACAGATGCTCATAATCAGAGATATAGGGACAAAGAATAACAACTCTAGCAGATAGATACAGATGCTCATAATCAGAGATATAGGGACAAAAAATAACAACTCTAGTAGATAGATACAGATGCTCATAATCAGAGATATAGGGACAAAGAATAACAACTCTAGCAGATAGATACAGATGCTCATAATCAGAGATATAGGGACAAAGAATAACAACTTTAGCAGATAGATACAGATGCTCATAACCAGAGATATAGGGACAAAGAATAACAACTCTAGCAGATAGATACAGATGCTCATAACCAGATATATAGGGACAAAGAATAACAACTCTAGTAGATAGATACAGATGAACATAATCAAAGATATAGGGACAAAGAATAACCACTCTACTAGAAAGATACAGATGCTCATAATCAGAGATATAGGGACAAAGAATGAAAACTCTAGTAGAAAGATACAGATGCTCATAATCAGAGATATAGGGACAAAGAATAACAACTTTATTAGAAAGATACAGATGCTCTTAATCAGAGATATAGGGACAAAGAATAACAACTCTAGTAGATAGATACAGATGCTCATAATCAGAGATATAGGGACAAAGAATAACAACTCTAGTAGATAGATACAGATGCTCATAATCAGAGATATAGGGACAAAGAATAACAACTCTAGTAGATAGATACAGATGCTCATAATCAGAGATATAGGGACAAAGAATAACAACTCTAGCAGATAGATACAGATGCTCATAATCAGAGATATAGGGACAAAAAATAACAACTCTAGTAGATAGATACAGATGCTCATAATCAGAGATATAGGGACAAAGAATAACAACTCTAGCAGATAGATACAGATGCTCATAATCAGAGATATAGGGACAAAGAATAACAACTTTAGCAGATAGATACAGATGCTCATAACCAGAGATATAGGGACAAAGAATAACAACTCTAGCAGATAGATACAGATGCTCATAACCAGATATATAGGGACAAAGAATAACAACTCTAGTAGATAGATACAGATGAACATAATCAAAGATATAGGGACAAAGAATAACCACTCTACTAGAAAGATACAGATGCTCATAATCAGAGATATAGGGACAAAGAATGAAAACTCTAGTAGAAAGATACAGATGCTCATAACCAGAGATATAGGGGCAAAGATATGTTAAAATAGTGGAGGTTGGCATTAGGTTTGTATATTAATTGATACAGCTTTAAAACCATCCTAAGTAGATAAAATAAGTTTGTCTGTTTGTATGAATGCTAATATTTTGACTAATCAATCGTAAATTTTCAGGTAATTTAGACATTAGTCCAGCAAATTGTTTGAATGTTTGAGTTTTGTGTCCCTAATGGCTATTGCAAAGCCACCAATATCATAAAACATGCTTTGGGCAACTACATCATTTTGTGTTCAGATGTAACCTACAATGATATAATTCTGTAAATAATCTTAGCCTGACTAACCAACAAGAACAAAAATAATCAACAATAGTAAGTAATTAATATCATAATAAAGTCGGATATATCATACTCTTGATAATGAAAAAAGCTATAAAAAGGACTCTAACAAACTTATAAAAGTGAATCAAAGTCTCAATAAAAAGCACAAATGGTAAACAATCAGATTTTCTAGAATCTTAAATTAAAAAAAATCAAAAATACAAAATTTGAACCAAGCTAACTGGTAACTTTGTAGAGGGATATATAATTAGCCTGTCCGAAGAGCTTCAAACAGTAACCATTCGAGTTCTATTTGCTTACAAAATAGACCACTTCTTTAATTTTAATGGTTTATTAACTTTGGAATAAAATATATCTTGGAGGGAAGAAAACATAAAGAAAAGAACCAACTTATAAAATACAACTCATATTCAGGGTGGGGGTAGTAAGTTTACTCCTAACTGAAGAGGATAAAAAAAGCCAAAAAGACGAATTGGCATTGCATAAAAACTCTTATTTCTTTAAATCATAGAATGGGTGGGTTTTTCATGCCCAACAAAACCTGAATAGAAAGTGGCATTTTTTCTACCAAGGCACAAAGACAGGTATATTTAAGTCTCAATTTTGTACATTATATATGGGTTATTTTTAATAAAGTTCTAATTGTTAAATGCTTAAAACGAAGAGATCATCAAAGCCTATATATATACATAGTTCAACATTTTTACAAGAGAATATTATATGCTCTTGTACATAGAAACTTATATATGCGTATATTCTAGGACTACTTGGTAAATGTCTTCCCCCCGGACACAATCTATAAATTCTATATTCTAGCAGAGTCGCAAAACTTTACAAGATTTGATAACTTAGTAATCAACTTATTAGGCCATAATCACAGGGATATAGTCATAGGACAAAAAGAAATAAAAAAAATGGAATTGAAAACAAGGGAGGGAGGGACATTAAACTTTAAATTATACTTTTACTCCAAGAATCTTAAGAGATAAGACAATAAACAATAATTGGGTATAGTCCCTTTCGTGGCAATGCACTTTAAGGGGCGATTCTTCGTATTTTTCAAAGTAGCTTTTCTCCCATTTTTAGGAAAGGGACTATTCCCCAATAATTTTACCCTTCTATAGATTAAACGTTAAGGAACTGTTACATTTTATTCCATCCAATCCAGATTTAATAAAAGTACCCAAAGTTTTTAATCATAAGAATTTAGGTTCCAGTATAATTTGCAGTTTAATAATTGTTTTGTCTTTAGAGAAAAATATTCCCATCAAACAAATTAACCAAAAAGTAAGTAAAAAGATTTAAGAACACTTTAAACGATTCTGTTTAAAAAGAAGATAGAAGAAAGATTGTAAAAAAAAGATAAAGACACTTTAGAATTGTAACATAATAAAAAAAAGCCATGCCCGACCTTAAATTAACTGTGATACTTCAATATAAGACAAATTAAAGGAACCACTTTGTAATATAAAGTGGGATGGATGGATGGAAAGCTTGCAAAATTTGATTGGCAGAATTGATGGAGATTCTTAGTAGGTTTTTATATTTCGGTGTCAAAATAAATCAACAGAAATACTGTTTTGGTAAGACAAAATATTGACTAAAAGGTACACTAAACTAAAATAAAATAATAACATAATCCTATTATATAAAGTAGTAAGGTTATTTTTTGTCTGAAGCTAAGATATCAATAACTTTGATCCCGTGATGGGTCTAGGCTATTTTATTTTCAGATTTAAGTCTTTGGAAGGTTTTAAGATGTTTTCTAGCCACTCTCTGACCCTATAAATACAGAGCCCCTGAATCCTAGGGGCACAGCCGCTAGTAGACGAATAATGAAAAATTTATAGAATAAACAGCGCAGAGACTTCATTGATGGAAAACTATACTTATTGAGAAGCTGCGCTGCAAAAACTAAAGTTAAATAAAGAATAAAAGTAAAAACGAATTAACGCCATAACAATACAAAATGTATAATAGTTATTTCTCGCATCGTATTATAAACGGCTTTCCGCGGATATAGAATGTACAATTATAAGATTAAAACTAGTTTTTTTTTAGCCCCGAGGTGGCGAAGGCACCGGCTAAAAACTGGTTTTAATCTTATGATTGTACATTTTTATATTCGTAGAAAGCTGGATATAAAACGATGCTAGACATAGTTTTTTCGTATGAATGAGAACCGGTTCCTATCCACCGGATTCGAATGAATACGAGAATAGTTATTTCTCGTATCGTATTATAAACGGCTTTCCGCGGATATAGAATGTACAATTATAAGATTAAAACTAGTTTTTTTAGCCCCGTGGTGCCGAAGGCACCGGCTAAAAAACTAGTTTTAATCTTATGATTGTACATTTCTATATTCGTAGAAAACTGGATATAATACGATGCTAGACATAGTTTTTTCGTATTCATGAGAACCGGTTCCTATCCACCGGATTCAAATGAATACGAGAAAAGTGTTTCTACCTAATTCTAGAACTAATTCATTGATATACAAAGAAGCTCTTTATGAAAAGGAATATAATGTCAAAATATCAGGTATTCTTTTAAAATAAAGAAAACCCTTCAAAATATTAATAATCAAAAATTAATGTTTCATTTACTGATATAATTATAAAATTTAATTTCTCAATCTTTATCAGCTGTTTAATACATTACATTCTAACCATTTTCTTTTTCACTGATTAATGCTTTGCTTATTACAGCGCTCACTATAGACATACTTAGACTTGTCTTTTCAGCACTCAGGTCAATGTTTCATATTATTATTATGCAATATTATTATTTGCATAACAGATCTAGTATAGATGTATGTACAGATAACTAACTCCCACTCTTTTCCAATGACCTTTTTCGTCTGCTAACAAACTATTCCCTGCTACTTGGCGGTGACACCATTGGTTAATTTTCAGACCCAATTTAAGACCCAATTGAAAGTTGGCACGAGGTCCTTCGGATAGGGAAATACAGTTATTTAATCCCTTCCTCCTCTATTGTTTTACTCTAATTTTTGCATTATGTATTATGTAATAGCTCAGGTTACTAATTATATACCATGTATTACTGTAACGTTAAACCAACAACATATATTTATATCAGAATACAGGAACAGGTCAATCGGGATTATATTTATCTTTCACTAAATAACAAATAACAATGCTTTTGCTTCAATACATTGGAAGTTGTCTTTATTTCTTACTTACTAACTCAATTAATGTGTCTCCGAGTAGCTGAACTATTTTTCCATGTTCACATGTTTTGACATAAATTTACATATGTGCAACCCACTCAAAGTTTTTACTAAAAAATGTCATTTTATAAAAAAAAATCAGCGTCTTATATTTCCGTTCTAGTATGGCTTAACATTCGATTCAAATTCACTGAATCACTGAAAAATCATTTATTTATTTATCATAATAAACTCAGGCATTTACGAAAAATAAAATAAAAACTCTGAGATTAATGCCTCTTTTGTTAGCCTGTTACTTTGGCGCCTTTGAACCAACAAAACTGGAATTAATTCTATATTTTTTTTCTAATTTTCCACGGAAAACTATCTGAAATACGAATTAATAAATAGCTGTATACCTGAATGTGCTATAGGCTGGGGAGGTCTTCTAACCACCTGATTCTGCTTGGGTGTGTACTCGTACCAACGGTATGTACTCCTGTACTCACTGTGCAGCTGAAATAAAAGAGTACAAGTTAGTACAGGGGTCAGAGTGTACAGGTATGTACTGCTGTACTCACTGTGCAGTGCAGCTGAACTAAAAAAAGTACATTTACAAAGGTTAATTACAAGGAGGGAGGGGACATTGAGCTGTTTATTAAACTAGTCCCCAAAGTTTTTATTCATTGGTCTAATAACTTTGGGGACATTTATTGAATTTTGATTGGTTGGTTGATTCAAGAAGTAATTTTGTTTATCGTCATTGGAAATGTACATCTAATTATTGGCCATAGTCTTATCCCTTTATATCCTTGGAACAATTTAAGGTTTAAAGGTAAATGATTTGGGGATACTTTTCAAGTACATGAAACTTAATTTATAGATTGTGTTCTAAAGAATAAAATATTACTTTTTTGTACACAATTAAACTATGATATATCAATTTATCAAACATATATTATTTATGAACATTAAATGAATGAATGCATTTTGGTCTATTTAATTCTCAGGGCCATCATCCAAAATTTAATTATTTGCATTAAATTCTTTGTATTATTTCTAATTGTGTACGTGTAGGTAATTTTATAATTTCTTGTTTAAACCATTTCAACAAATTTGATACTTTTATAATGAAAATACTAAGTATCTTTATTTCTAACAAATAGTTAGATTTAGATATTAATCAGAATTTACTGATTCAAACATAGCAATGAATTATGATCAATTAGGTTTAATAACATCTGTAAAGCTAACATAATTAAGTCTTCTAAAATAATGATTTAAGTTAAATATTACAATATGATTCCAAAAGCTCACTATGTCTTTATTTGTATAGAGAAGGTTTAGATTGTATCTAAAATGAGCTGTGTCTGTCTGTCTCTTATTGTCCTTAATTTTCACAAATATTTCTTATTTCTTATATACAAAATACTTTTGCTTTATTTTCGTACTTTTAGTCTGCTGAAATATTAAGTTTTTGAATTTGTTCATATTTTGTTTTAGATCGTTTAGTCCAAGATTACTGAGATGTACACTATTTATAATATCTTGAAACAAATCAAGGAAGTATCTTTATTCAAAATAATGTTGATATTTGTTTACTCTGCTACAAATTCATAGTATTTGCTGGCTAAGATGTGCAAATGGAATTAATCTTTCCAGATAAAGAAGATAGAATCAAATCTTAAAGTTATTTTGCAGCAAGCATGAAGTATGAAATACCATCCCAGGGCAATCCTACAAATGTTAAACATTAATCTTTCTTTTACACACATAAAATATATATTATGTGTATCTATCCTGCACTGTATTTCATCTCACAAATATCTTACTAACTTTTTATACTTTATTAGTGTCTAGATTTGCAAAAATCCTTGCTTAAGATATCAAAAGAACTGTTTACATTAACAATAATATTTTTTTCACATCAGTGATTTTAAATAAGTGATTTTAATAAATATTAGATCTAAACTAGCATGTCAAAATATGCTTTTTACAATTTTGAAAATTCTTTAAAAATATATCAGAAGGTTCATTAGATAAACATTTATTTTGTAGAATTGTCCAATTCTAGATCATAAAATGTCTCAATATGATAAGTTTGTGAAGAGCAGTTTTCTGGATTAGGTATCAGCATTATTACCCTCTTACAAACTTTTATTGCACAGGTAGAGTAAATTTTCTAAAGTAAGATACATGCATTCACATGAGATTTTGTGATATTTAAAAAATAATAAATCTCATTAAACTAAAATGATTTTCTTTTTTTGTTATATATGTGTTTCCATAATGAATAAAAATGTCACTTGATTAGTAATAATCAAATTATTGAGTGTAACATAGTACAATTTTATATACATATTTTTTATACATACAGTCTGTTATACAAGATATACTTTTTCGCCTAGAAAGTTAATAGTTCTCCACAATTATTTTTCAATTTGTTTTTTAAATGCTAAGTTTTACTTAAAGAGTTTCCATTATGATCTTTAAACTCAAAATAATCTCAGTCAGAAGTATTCTCAAAACCTCAGACAATAATCAGATTAAGTCACATCTGTCAGAATTCCCATTGACTCACATTCAATCAAAATTGGTGGAAGGTTTAGGTTATATGATCCTTTGTTGATATGTGATTTTAGATTTTATATATGCTTTCAAACAAATCTTAAAAATTAAGTAATTTTATATAACATAATGTCCAAAATGTAATCCATTTTCTGATATTTTGTAACATTCTGTACATACATGTATGTGAGTGTTATGCTCCAAGTTATAAAGTTTTACTAATTTGGCTGCTCATCTAGATTAGTTTTAGCCCAATATATTGGATGCCAGTCCAGTTCTGGTTAAAGCCAGCAGGATCCAAGTCAGTGAAGAAGATCCAAATTGACAGATATTTAAGTTTTAAAATTACTGTATAAAGTTGCTATCTACTTGATTAAAATCTAATGATGATACAAATAGGTCTAAAAGGTGAATTTCATCTAACACAGATCCACATCCCCTTACTAAAAGCCTGGTAGTAGCCAAATAACATGCAAAATGAAAATACACAACTCTAATAAAGCTCACACACACACACACACACACACACAAAGCACATGCTGACATAAATACAAAGTGTTTGCAGCAGAAATTGATTAAAGTTTGGCTATGACATTAACATACATATGAAGAGTTTATATATGATACAATATATTTACATGTTTAATAACATAATAATTTGGCAAGGCTAGGAAGAAAATTTTAATTCTAACTAATATTTTTAATGACAGAAGTAAATAGTACCCTATTTCTAATAATAATACTTTAATGCATAATTAAACAAGATCCAAGATGAGAAATAAGGTTTCCATGTGTAATGTGTCCTCTTGATATAATTTATCACTATTTTCAGACTTCAACTATACCCAAGGGACATGTTCCTTACCATTCACACATTTTTTTAGGTGGATGCAATCTTTACTTAGTTATCAAATCTCAGCACCATTCTGAATTTAAGTCTCTTTTAATAATCTAGGGGATCTATCCTTTATTCAAAAGCTGCTAAATTTATGTTTTTCTCTTTTGTTAACAAAAAATTGAGGGAAAGCTAATTTAATAAAATATAGAGTTACAATTTAAGTTTTTAATTTCTATACTCAAAACAATAAAATGTAATAATTTTACAACTAAATATGTAATTAACAGATTATATGAGCCATATTTGGCAGACACATAGAATAATATAACAATGGCATGGTCTTAAAACCAGGATTAAACCAGTTCTTGCTTGCAATATATCATGGCTATGCAAATTAGTATCCTTGTATAATCCTCAATGGGAGTTTCCTAATTATCATTAAATCTAATAATAATGGATACATTCTTGTAAAGTTGTATATTTTGTATAAATTAAAAACAAACATATAGTGCATTCACTAATAATGTTTAATATTTAGTAATCTTATTAGTAAACTATTATTTTTATCTATATCCCTTTATTATTTCATCCACTTTTAAAACATACAGACCGAAGTTACTTACACTGACCAATAATTTATTTCTTGACCTTTGTGTGTGTGTGTGTGTGTGTGGGTGTGTCTGTGGGGATCATAAATTAGAAAAGAAATCAGATTTTCCCCATTACAATGAAAGGGATGCATCTTAATAAAGCCATAAACTACAGAACATAAATTGAGAAAATAACTTTACCAAGAAAACTAACTTAAATCCTTACGATTTTATACTTTATAGTTCTTTTTTCATTAGAAAACTTTTAATTTGCAATTACTGTGCTTTTTGCTGCCAAATTGTCTAAGGGTTGAGTCATATTGTTAAAAATAGCAAAATATATTAACAAATAAAATTGTGAAAGTACAGTATAGTGCATAAAGAAAATGTATTAATACAAAGTCAATAATAAGCGTATATTTGCATTGAAGGGTATAGAAAAGGATTATGATTGAACGACACGGCCTACAAGCAATACATGTAAAGTTAATGAAAGGCACCCAGTTCACCAAGAATGTACATAAAATTTTCAGAAACGTAAGAAACTCAAATAATGCATTAAATAATTCAATTTCAGGAATCTCCTTAATTTTTTCATATTTTAAAAAACTTTCTACAAATATTTTTTAAAATATAAAAGCAAACATGCAGTGTACAGAATCAAACCCTTAGTTAACCCCCATCCCAAAAATATCTCATTTTTTATTCCCCTCTTTTATGATATTACGAGGATAAAAAGAACAATTATGCGATAGTAGTTTTGCAATAAAAGATAAGCAAACAAAACAATAATTCATAATTGATATATTTAGAATAAATACTAGTAGAGTCACTTTTTTGTATATAATTGTATTTTCAAAATGGAGTTTGTTTTATTTTTTTGTAAAAAAGAGATAATTTCTTTAAATTTGATTCAATTGTTTTCTAAAAATCTATTATTAAATCAAAAATTGTCGGAAAAGAAGAGATTATAATAAATATTTGATTAGTTTTCCTATTTACTTTATCCTTTAAAATCTTTTTATCCTATTCCACTTTATAGACGCAATACAGTCTATAAATAGCCAGATTGATAGTCTCTTAAAATCTCACAAAACACTAAAACGATTTTTACAGTATGGCTTCGAAACCGCTTGATTAGAACCATTTCTCAGCCATACTAAAAATCATGTATAGCATTGCATCACAGACAATTTCCCACGAATATCAAAATAAATATCATAAAATTTTAACCAGTTTTTTATTTTTTTAGTTTTAATCTTACGTTTTTTAATTTTAATATCCGCGGAGAGCTGTAATATGATTCCATAAAAATTATTCTTTTAACTAAGACTAGGAGTAGGGGCGCAGCCGATTTTAAAAAGTAAATTACAACTACCTATGTCACGAATCATGCATCCATACAACACACATAAAAACTATTATCATTCAAATAATAATTAGGTTTTTTCCCTCCATTAAAGCTTATTATAGTCGTAGAATAATAAATTATCATTTAAATAGATAAATGACTGGAGTTTAGTATATAGTTAGGATCTTTACGGGGTAATAGTGTTTGTTTTCTCAAGTTTAAGCAAAGCAATTTTCCATGAAAAAAATTGGGGTATTCGTTGTTTTTTCACAGTAGATTTTTCCTATTTCTAAGCCCTGCGGATGGCTCTAATTCTGCGGGTCAACCACCTAACCCAACATAACCTAAAATAACTTATCAAAAGCTACTGTAAAAATATGACAAAGTGCCCCTGAAGAGGCGTTGTCACGAAAGGGACTATACCCAAAAATTGTATCTTTTTTTATTTTATAGCTCAATGAATTGTTTTAAGACATTTTAAATCAGCAGAAACACCAATCACCAATAGAAAATTTAAACATTTAGGAAGCAAAGGGCAGTTATTTTTTTATTTCTTCCATTTAATAATAGTTGAATTTCTTTGGATAAAGCTTTGCTTGGTAAAATAATTTCATCTAAAAAGTTATTATCGCGTTTTATAGACTTATGTCATTTGTGACCAAATAACACAAAGTTTTTTTTGTTTAAATAGGCATTTAAAAATCCTAACTTGATGATATATATTGCCTGTGTATTCAATTATTATTCTGTCTTTTCTATTAGTGTATAGTAAATCCGTAATAATTGTTAGGCTAGCAGGGACTCTGTGCTTAATTGTTATTCATAATACAAGTACCATAATCAGGAAGCTTAAGGGATAAGACAATTGATGGGTACATCCCAAATATGATAAACAAAAATAAACACCTTCTTTAAACTAAACTTATTTAAGATACATCGAATAAAGGCCTAGCTATTCTAACAATCAATTCTACAAAAAATCACAAAACCTTTAGAAGTAAGGTGGGGGGTATATCTTGTTTTTTTCATGTAATTGAAGAAGGGTGGGTAAGAAGGGGAGGAAAAGGGGAAGGGGGTTGTGGAGAAATTTTCCTTTAGAATTGTTTGTCAGAATCACATTCCCTTTTCCCTTCATCGAATGAGATAACGTGTTAAAATGAAACTTTGGGTCCCAGTTTAATTTTAAGTCCCTTCTTCCTGGCCATAAACCTATATAAACCATTCATAAGTTATAGTTATATCTCAAAAAAAGATTGCGTCGCTGCTCTATAACGTTCGATACTCCTAATATATGTTTTGGTGTAGGCAAATATAATTGTTTTACACAAATTATTTTAAAATCTATCTTTTTTTATATGAACATCTTGTATAAATGTAATTTAAATATCAATAACCCAAACTTTCAAAAACTTCCATAATGTTACACTAACATATATTTCCGCTTTATAATCTAAAATTTTAGGTCAAACCTAATTTTATAAATGTATGGAGATATGGAGCTAATATACATGAATAGGTAGTAGTCAAACTTTAAATACAGGTCTCCTGTGCCAAATATGTAATACATTAAACTAATACATATATAATATATTTACAGTGTGATCCATAAAAGTAAGTAATACATTGAACTATTAGCTTTACAAAATAATTACAGTGTGACCCATAAAAATGTGCAATAAATTATATTTTTACAAATATAACATATATACAGATATATATGACCCATAAAAATATGTGGCAGGCTGTTAAAATTTATTTCATAAAAAATCAAACTTATTTATGCTTAAAATTGTTTTTTTACTATTAGTAAATAACACAAAAGTTTTTCATTAGACATCCTGTAAGAGTTATATTACATGTATATAATATAAACTTTGATCAAACTTACATTTGAAAAGTTTAAGTGGCTACCATTAATAATTTTAACCATACTCTTCTACTAAAATTTATATTTCTCAATTCCCTGCCTTTCGCCTTACAATTAATGTAGAAATGGGGGTAGAAAGGGTAAATATCAACCCCACCCCAAGACACTTAAGAAAAGGGGGAAATAGATATAAAGTTATAAATGATAGTAATACCAAATGGCAAGGAGAAAAAAAAACTTTTATTCTTTGCACTTTGCAACGTTCTGCAAAAAAAAGTTTGAAAAAAAGTATCTAGAAATTACAAATAACAATTTCATTAAAATGTAAAAATTCTAAGCTGGGGGCATAAGCATAGAGTTAAGAGATATTAGACTTTTGTTTTTAATATTAAATTGTTCACTAAATAACGTTAGTTACTTTTGGGAAACCTTCAGAGCCAAACTTTTCAATAAATAATTTTAATCTAAAAAATGGAAATTTTGTGTATCATCATTGTGATGTACATCAATTTATCCCTTGATATTACGGGGGTAAAAAAGATAAATGTTATTAGTTTTAATAAAGCCTAAAGATAAATGACAAACAAAACGACAATCATTTTTTTTTGTTAGAATTACAAAATGTAATAAAAAGTTGCGACAAAACCCCTTTAATAGATAATGGACCAAGGCATTCACAAATAAATCTTTTACTTAAGGTTAAGCAAGTAAGGTCAATAAGATTCCGACAGGGTTAGAGCTCCCTCTAGGGTTTTGAAAAAGAAAGTATTCTATTTTTTTAAACATTTCATAACTTAAGCTTTTATAGTGCCTATAAAAAATGACGTCATACTGCCCAGTTATTGCTCAATTAAAATGTATATTGGCCCGCCATTGGTAATTTAGTCTGTGTATTGGCCTATCATTGGACATTTGTATGTATAACCTCATTTTTATAGTCACTATAAAGAGAATCTTCATAACTACATTTTTCTATGTTTTAAAACTTAAAATATAAATGTTAAATGCTTTACAAAGGTCATACTGTTAAAAAAATGGTAAACTTGTCAGCTAAACAAAATAAGAAGATTAATGTCTTATCTGAAACATAAATAACATAGTAAACGTTATTTGATTCTTATTTCACAATTTTTAACTTTAGCGTCTTAAAAAGGAAAAAATATTCTATTTCTATAAATAAAAAGAACATAGGTATAAAACCAAGGACAATAATTTTAGAAATATCGCAAAAAAATAATCTAACACAATTATTTTTGGTTATTCTATTCCTTTTTACTTTCTATATATTTGTTATGCTTCTAAAATCTATTATTGTTGCGCTTTTAAAAAGAAAAATTCCTTGTTCTGATTAATTTTGTATGTAAAAAATATACTTTTTCTTCTTTTTGTGCAAATCATTATCTAATATTATCTTTATCAAGAAGGGAGGGGATATTGGAATGTAATTTATACTGGTACCCAAGGTGTCATAAATACTTTCGCTAAATTGATGCTTAAAAATTTTGGCGACAAACATCCTAAATTTTCCACAATTAATTCAAAACTAATCAATTTTTTATTACCAATTAACGTCTTATCCCTTAAAATCCCTGATATAACTAGTTATCTAATATATATAGAAATTCAATAAACTGACTAGGATAGAGAAAGATTCGCTTGGGAATTGAAAATTGGGTGGCATAATAGAAAAAAGTGTTTCTATAATCCTCCAAAAATATGCAATTTTTGTTGTTGTTTTTTTAATCCTGCCTTGGTTTTTGCTATATTTTATGGAAATTTTCTGCCCCTTTAAGAAAACATATCAATTAAACTGGATGTACTTTATAATAGGTGTACTTCTAAAAAGTACACCAAGTAATGAATATTGCAGACTCTTATAAAAACTAAACTAAAAATATAGACATTTTTCTTTCTGTAAATTATGTGGAGAGGAAAAGTAGAGGGGAAAAGTTATTACCTTTCTATTAATTTTTTTTGGTACCAAAGCTATTTTACGATTACCAATGTCCGACCATCGGTTTATCACCTCTTATAGTAAATATTCAAGTTTCTTATGACCTATCAAATATTAATTTATGCTATGTACATTACTTTATCCCTCCGTATGTTATTTTTGTATGGTGGATGTTAAAATATCTATTTTAAAAAGATTAATTTAATCCTAAATTTATATAAAAAAAAATAGTTAACATAATCTTGGTACTAACTAGCAGTTGGGAGAGGTCATTTGACTGTAAACTGTACTGGTGCTGGTTATTGGGCGTTGCTACAAAAGACCTACTCTACAAAAGACCTACCCCTACAAAAGGTCTACTCTACAAAAGACCTACCCCTACATAAGACCTACTCTACAAAATACCTACACCTACATAAGACCTACTCTACAAAAGACCTACGAATATATATTGTTATATAAACATCAAATTTATTAATAAAGTAATACATAATCAATACATGGCCGCAGCGCTCGGCCCCCTGGCCTGCCTAGCCGCGGGCGCTCGGCCCCCTTGCCTATAACCTAACCTAACCTTACCTAAATATTGTAAAAAAAAATATTAAAATTTGAAAAAAATCTACCAACCACTTTTTGTAAATCAACGAAATTCTAAAATATAATTAAGTTAATGTACGATAAACATTCATACATTATTACATATAAGTTAGGTTAGGTTATAGGCAAGGGGGCCGAGCGCCCGCGGCTAGGCAGGCCAGGGGGCCGAGCTCTGCGGCCATGACCTTCTAGCATTACGATTTTTTGTAGAGTAGGTCTTTTGTAGGCGTTGGTCTTTTAGAGAGTAGGTCTTTTGTAGGCGTTGGTCTTTTGTAGAATAGGTCTTTTGTAGGCGTTGGTCTTTTGTAAAACCGACGAGTAGGTCTTTTGTAGGGGTAGGTCTTTTGTAGAGTAGGTCTTTTGTAACAACGCCGGTTATTGTAAGGGTAGTTTTGTTTATAATAAGTGGAAGTGTATATCAATTTATCATCCCTTGTCTTGTCCTACTAGGTGTTTTACAGACATATTATAAAAATAAAGGAATGAGTTGAAGTATTGGTAAAATATCAGTTATTGATGATTATGCAAATTAACATTTTTCACTACTTCACATTTCAAATGTTCAGGGATAAAGTGAAAGGCTAATGGAAAAAAGACTTCAGGCCTTGTGAAAAAAGGCTTCTATACATTTAAGGGTTCTACATTCCGTAAAAAAATATAAGCATTGTGTGCCTTAGCTGCCATATAAATCCTATTTCATAGTGTAGTAGGTATTTTTTGTGTGAAGCCAAAGATCTCGGAAAATACTGGTTCGAATCGGTTGTTCTTGTTAGGGAAGCTCAATATATGTCTTTGGGGGGTATTGGGTAATTTTCTATACCCGACATAAAGGCTAAGTGCCAAGGGCTAGTTCTGTATAAAGAATCTTAGATTTTTCGTAATTTTGCCAGGCTTATACTATACATGGAATTTTTTCTTTTTTATAAAATTTTACTAATTATACTTTTATTGGCTTCGCTTTCAAGGATGTTGTCATCCCTGAATTTATCTGGTTCTATTCTGTTCTGATAATGACAATGTAAGTGGGTCTTTATTGTAATGCATATAATAGAGCACTTCACATCAAGTATGAATGGGACAAATTACAAATTCATTTCAAAAATGCAAAAATTTCAGTCAGGGAATGATTTGAAAAGTGTAGATTTTACCAGGGATCTAAAGGGATAAGACAATGAATGATAGATTGATGTATATCCCCATTGATGAGAAATAAGATTACACCTTCTCAGGATCAAATCTATTGGTTGAAACGTTTGGACACTGAACATTTTCAACAAACCAAATAGAAGTACCAAAAAAATAGCCATAAACCATCCCAAAATTTTAATCTGAAATTAAATTAAAATACACCCAACTTAGGAGCTATGTGAAGCTTCCCTAAAATAGAGAGCTCAATTAGTTCATATGCTAGCGAGATCTTAAATGACAGACTATTCATGAAGGATATAATTTAAAATTAACTAGGACTTCACCAACTTGCATATTTTGTTCTAGAACAATCAACTTTTATTATTTCAATTTCAAAGGTACACTCATGAATCTTAACGCAATAATGCGTTTATTAAATGATTAAAGGTATTTCAGAGAATTTTTCTTTAAATTAAAAAATCTTAAGAACACCAAAATACCCAGGGGTCTTGGGAGATAAGACAATGGCGGATAAAGTGATAATATGAGAACGTGTTTACAAAAAAAAAACACAATGCAATATCCCAGGGATCGAAAAGGATAAGACAATAGTCGATAAATTGTTGCACATTCATAATAATGATACATAAAATTACCCCTTCTGTATATTACGATTAGTGGTGAAACTTTGAAACTTATGAACCTCCTTTGAAATAAATCTAAAATAATGTTTCTATTTTACAGCTGAGTATAATCTTTTATTTCATATTGCTATACAAATCAACCAAAATATATAAACAAAATAAATTTAAAAAGCTTATAATATTTATACTTGAAGAAAGGATTGCCATTGAATGTTTCATTTAAACAAATTAACATTACTGTATTGAAAATAATTGGTTGAGATGTTTGCACTCTACTAGGTTGAACCAACCAACCAAGATTTATTAAAATTATCAAAGCTTCCGAAGCCATGAAATGATGAAATGAGATGTTTTGCAACTTTATAAAATAAAATTTTGGGTAACAATCTAATGAAGTTATATAATTTGTTTTCAATGAAATTTTTATAAAGATATTTGCTATTGTGTTGTTTTTGCTACATTTATACTTGATCAGAATTTGTTATATGTGAAGTAATTTTTCCTAATAATCCCCTTGCTTCTTCTAAATCAAATACAAACCAATAGTTTTTTGGAGACGAAGTTTCTCTATTATTCGAAATTTTCATTCGACCGTCTGTAGGAAAAGGAAAGGGGGAAAGGTGATTTTTTCAACAACTATTCAAGGTAGACAGAAACGTGTTTGAAGAAGATTCTTCTATGTTTATAATGAGCATTCAGCATATAATTTACTTTGTCCGTCAGTCTGTTGGTCGTGTTACAAATTTAATACAGTAGTTCAGACATAAGGTTTCTTTTCTCTCTCTCTCTTTTATTAACACTAAACATCTGCTCTACATCTCACTAGGTCAGTTTGTTAATCCATGATTTTTTTTATTGTGAACAACCTATGAATGTTGTCATTCTTGTTTGTTTTTTCTTTTTATTTCTAGATAATTTCTAGAAAACACGATTAAAGAGATAGACAGACAAAACTTAATTAAAAACTAAATGCCATTGGATTATAGAAAGATTAGTCTGTCTTGATAAACACTTTTTCATTTATTTTGTCTTTTTAAAACTTTTAATTTAAGAATCATTTATTATTTAAAATACTAACGGCTGCGCCCCAAGCATTTAGGGCAGAAAAAGGTTGGAAAAGTATCATAAAAACATAAAAAAAAAACACCCAAAGACTTATTTAGCAGTGAAACCTTCCCGGAACCAAAGTGGAGCTTTCATAAAGTAGAAGGGGTAGCGAGATATTTAATTACAAACAAAAAAAAATAATGTATAAAGAGGAATGAAAATAAAATGTATATTAATCTTTATTCCAAGTAAAAAATATTCTGAAATTCTGCATCATTTAAAATATCAAATATTTTTTTTTATTTTCTTGCCAATTTACCAATCCCTGTAATATTTGAAATTCATACTTATAATTTAATTGAAGACTTTGAAGAATCTGTCAAGCTATTTTTTAGATGATCTAAAAAATGTTGATGCCTCTTAAGTTGATTCACATGTAATATCTAGCATCCAACTGGTCGTATCACCCCCCCCCCCCCCTCCAACCACCTCTCAATAAAATCATCATGTCCAACCCCTCCCTAATTTATATCATAAGGCCTTAATAACCCCTCCGTACTCCCCTTTATGATATTATAAGCCAAACCCCTCCCAAAAAGGTCTCCGGATCACGCCAATTCTAAAACTCTCCCCTATTTTTCATCCCAAAAAATCTCCCAAAATTTTCTTAACTCTGAGAAGTGTGTGGGGTCGATATACAAAAAGGGGAAAGAAAAAAGGGCAAAGATGACATGTGTTATAGAGCATCTCAATTTAAGAGAAAAAGAGAGATGGAACCATAGAGAAAGAAGAAAAGAGGGAAGGAGAGGGCTTTTAGAGATATGTTAAGTTGACGAGGAGAAAAAAAGAGAGAGTTGCATGTCATTGGGATAAAAAATAAAAAGGGAAAGATATTAAAAGAAAGGGAGAAAAAGACCGGTAAGGGTTATCATTTAATAAAAATAATTCAAATTTAAATTACAATTGAAATATGGGCTTAAAAATTGGTTTTTAACCAAAGCATTTTATTTACTATCAAAAACATTCTTAAACTTAGACAATGTGAAATGTTTTTTGTCAGTAGATTAAGATTAAGAACTTCAGAACCGATTGAGTTCTTCATTTTCTAGAAGCTTGACATAGGCCCCGGGAAAGTTTTTGGCCAATTAATTTATTGATTTGTGTTTGGATGGCTTTAGGCTATTTTATCTCTCTAATGCAGATTTCCTAGATGCTAGGGGCGCAGCTAATATTGATATAAATAATGATGAAAGATCTATTTAAGAACTAAGATTCTAGTCTTAATGTAATTCATAAAATTTAATTTTACTATATTATTATTTACTGTTTTATTGACCAACTTAGTACGAGAGAAAAATGAAAAAGGCAAGGTGTAAGAAAGAGAGTGGTGAATTTTTATCTATGGAAGACGAGAGAGATGCAATTTTCACGCCCAAATACTTTACTTTCAAATACTTTTTATCAGGAGGCTAAATATTTAGAATCGGCAGCCGCAGCAGTTTTTGGGCAACAGCTGGCCGTTTTATTTTTAGTTAATACCCAGCGGCGTAAATTTGTATAACCTATGCAACCGCGGCAGTAATTATAATTCTTAAACAGCAAAGCAGCACATAATGCCTTATAAAATGACGTCATACGTACAGATGACCAATGATAGGCCAGTATACATTTTAATTGACCAATAGTTGTGAATAATCATATATAATCATTTTTTAAATAAAGAATTTTAATGCATATTTTAATTTTTCAATGACGAATATACAATATATATTTGTATATGAATGTCTGTACTGAAAGTTTTATATTTAAAGATTTTATATATAAGGTTACTGTATAAATTAAATTTTAATCTTTATTCTACTTTTTTTTATAAAATTAGCAACTGCGCCCCTAGCATATATGTTTTCTACTTTTAAAAAGGGAAAGAGGGAGAGAAAAATGGCCTTAAACACGCAAAAATTTAATTCATATAACCTAAAGAAAACTAGAAAAAATATATGAATTAAGATCTCGCCAATAAATTAACCGATTGAGCTTCCATTTTAAGGAAGCTACACAGAGTTAGATGGTTTTTAACTTGTTAACTTTCAAATTTCATGTCTTTGGGGTTAGTTTAAGGCTCCCTCATCTTTACGTTCAAAGCCCCTTATAAGCTAAAGGGGCAGCCGCTAAGACTAGATAAAAACAGAATCTAAAATTTAGTATCTACATATATCAAATCAAATTCCTAAATTCTTCGAATGTGAACAAAATATTTAGGTATTTTAATATTGAAAGTATTTCTGTGTATTTGTTTGCGTTTGTCTGTGTGTGTGTGTGTGCGTGTGTGTAAAATCAAATAAATCCAATAAAAAGATTGTAAATTTAACGAATTTGAATAAAACTCGATAAACTATTCTTCTTTTTATTATCTTCCTTCCCCTCTCTTGCTTTTTTCATCATTCTCTACCTAATCTAACTTTTAGAATAGCAACTTCTTTATTATTCATTTAGCAGCTGCGCCCCTAGAGGCCTTTAAAGACTCTTTGATAAGGCAGAAGGAGATATTGACCCTTTAGATTTAATTTCTAATGGAAGAGTAAAGGTATCCTTCCTGATTGAGAGCCATATTGATAAACAAATACAAAAATAAACAGACATTATGTTACTTTTATATAGGGATACTTTTAACTTATTAGTCTATGAGTATTTTTTTCCCCATATGGACATTAATTTTCTTAGAGGTTCAGAAAAAAAATAAGAATCAATATGAAACTTTCATAAAAATAGATTTTTCTAGCGATTAACGATATTTCAGATCCACAGCTCTACAACTATTTAAGTTATCGTTCTTGTGACTGTCTGCATTTAAATTTATAATACATCCTAACTTTGCTTTTAAACAGCCAAAAACTCAGAAATAAACGAATATGCAAATCCTTCTATTTAAATTAGTAAGGTTTATTTTTGTTTCTCCGTCAAGATCTTGTAGAATTATTTTCTTGCATTGAGTTTTCCTTTAAAGAGAGCCCTACATAGATCCCAAGAAGGTTTGTGGCTATTTTTTGACCCAATTCTTTGCTTTATTAATGTTTAGCTGTAATTGATATCAACCTGGTAAATAATATAGCATTTGACTGGCAGAAAATATGACTTCTCTGATTCCTTTATGCCTGCGGATAAGTGAATTATTTTTTGCTGCTTTGCATAATAGGATTAATGGCGGAGTTTCCGCGGATTTCAAAGTGTTCATACTACACAGCAGTTGTTTTTTTAAAGCAAGAGTTTAAGTATATAGAGTAGGTGATAAGACTATGGAAACGATAAATTCATGTACACCCTAATGATTATGCAAAACAAAATTACCCCAAAAACTAAAACCTAGAATCTTTCATTGAAGTTTATCGTTTTATGCAAACACCAATTTCAAATTTAAATCTGTGAGGGTAAAACATTTATTTACAACAAAAATAATAATGGTCCAAAGTTTTCATGCAAGCTTTTTTTCTTTTCAGTAAATGTTTAATATTATATAGTAAAACAAAACTTAAGTTTATACTAAATATCGAAATTTTGTAAATAAATTAGTCTGAAAAAGTTTTAAAAATACAAAGAAACAGAGATAAAGTGATAAAGTTTTTTTAATGAAGCTACTCTATAATTCGAAATTTTCGTCCGTCTGTTTATCTGTAACATTTTTGGGGAAATAATATTCTCGTTTTTCACTTATAATAGAAAGCTGAATATTATTTGGGTTCTTTGTACCAATGCGCCTCAAGTTTATAATTTACATGGTCCGTTGGTTTTTCGGTCAAATTCATATAAATGTAATCTAAGGTTTTAGTACATTTTAAACAAAACAAAACATGGTATAATAGTACTTATCTTATCGTATAGTTTAACAAGCGGTTGCGTCCTCAATAGTTTCTTGAGGCTCTCTATTCGAAAGTTAAAATAAAAATGCCAAAAGACTTCACTTTCTAAATAAATACCCTGAAACCATCACTGGGCATAAATAAGAATATAAAACTCAATTATTTTTAGATAAATTTTAACGTACAAACAATAAATCTACTACTTTCCCTTTCATTAATGACAAATTTTATAGTGATCTTATTTAAGCTTGAAATCATAACTAGTTTAATTTCTTATCCCTGCTTCTCCTGAAAAGTTTATTTGAGACTGAACATATTGTTTTAGTATAAATAATTTACTTGAAAACTAGCAAGTCATGCAAATTTTAAAAGTGCAAATATTTTTTTTTATGCTTATGGCTTCATTACTTGTTTACAAGGTTCCACGACAAACGTAAGAGTCCCAAACGTCAGAGTGGAAAAACATCAGAGTGGACAAACGCAAGAGTCCCAAACGTCAGAGTGGGACAAACGTCAGAGTGGGACAAACGTCAGAGTGGACAAACGCAGGATTTTTGGGACAAACGTCAGAGTGGACATTTTATAAGTAAAACGTATGAGTCTCGATTTTATAATCATTAAAGCGCTGCGGCTAGGTAGGCCAGGGTGCTGAGTGCTGCAGCCAGAGTCATTTTCTTTATGATTAGGTTAGGTTAGGTTATAGGCTAGGGGGCCGAGCGCCCGCGGCTAGGCAGGCTAGGGGTCCGAGCGCTGCGGCTAGGTAGGCCAGGGTGCTGAGTGCTGCAGCCAGAGTCATTTTCTTTATGATTAGGTTAGGTTAGGTTATAGGCTAGGGGGCCGAGCGCCCGCGGCTAGGCAGGCTAGGGGGCCTAACTGTCTATTTTTTGTCATATAATTAAAATAGCATAGACTCTGATGTTTTACTTAAGCAATGTCCACTCTGACGTTTGTCCCACTCTGACGTTTGGGACTCTTGCGTTTGGGACTCTTGCGTTTGGGACTCTTGCGTTTGTCCACTCTGACGTTTGGGACTCTTACGTTTGGGGTAGGACCGTTTACAATCCTAAATACAGGAATTTTTGTTTGTTAAGATCTTGCTAACCACTGAACTAATTTTATTTTATAGAAGCTTTACTTAGCTCCTGAAATATTTTTAGGCTATTTTATGTATCAGAGTCTATGTATTGTTTTTGGGTATATTTTCCCTTAAAAACTGCTTTGGATCGAAGCCAAAGTATTTTTATAATTATTGTAGCAATTAGACATCAGCAAAGCGTTTGATTACGATTATATCAATTGATGTATAATACATATACGTGGATATTCTGATAAAGGAAAAATTTTTATCAATTTGCAAATACGGACATTATTTATTGATCCCTTCGTTCATCCTTTAAGAGAGAAGATGGAGTAAAGGTAGTGGTTCGTTATTTTAGCCAGCTAGCTACAAGTTTCACTTTATTAGAGTACATGATAATCTATTGTGAGATCCAAGTAAAAATAAATCCATTATTATATCTCATCTTTAACTTAAACAAACCATACAATGATATCATTTAGAAACTTAAAAATTAAGTATTAAAACAATAATTATAATTCTACATTATTATATTTCAAGATTTTTAGACTAATTAATAAAGATAAAATATACCAAAAATAGCTGTTGTATGTATCTTCAACTAACAAAATAGAAGTGTGGTATATATATTGTGTTTATATTAGCTAATCCAGTAAAATACTGCATTAACTTAGACTTAATATCCTCATCTCCCCCCCCCCCCCCCTCCTAATACTTGTCTATACTTTCCCTCGGCTATTATTTATTTGAGTTGTCGTGGTTAGCAGTGAAAAAAACATTTTTGAATATCATAAATCATGAAGAAATGCCTGAATTACCTTTTATAATAATTACGAAACTAGGGGTTCTGAATTCAAAGGGTAAGGGAGGGAAAGAAAAAGAGAGCATAAAATGATATCAAGACTTGAATTTAAATACCAAAAGTACCAGAACATAAATGAAGCTCTCCTAATATGGAGACCTCAATCGGTTCAGTTGTTCACGACCCATAATCAATAAAAATTGCAGACGAAATATATCAAGTATAATTTGTGAAATACTGTAATTGAATCTTTCCTAAATTTTAAATGGCTTCGATAGATCTAAAATCATTATTTAAAAAAAAAAAAAAAAGAATATTTTGTTGTTTATTAAGCACACCTTATTTATTTATTTGTATATTGGTGTATGACCCGGGAATATCTTTTACACTTAATTTCCTCCATAGTGTTCACCAACAAAAAAAAACATTTTAAAAATCAGGAATAGTCCCTTTCGTGGCAACGCCACTTAAGGGGCGATTCGTCGTATTTTTGAAATGGCTTTGTATAGGTTATTTTAGGTTAGGTTAGGTTTTACTGGGTTAGGTGATTGCCCCACAGGGTTAGGCAGTGGGCCCCACAGGGTTAGAGCCCCCCGCAGAGGCTTGAAATAGGAGAAAAGCTACTTTGAAAAATATGAAGAATCGCCCCATAAGGTGCGTTGCTACGAAAGGGACTGTACCCAAAAAATCTATTTTTGAGGACACACTTCTGATATATAGAAAGCTAATCAAATCTAATATTTGTTTAAGGACTAATTGATATTTTGCCATTGGCGTAATAAGAAGAAGCTGATATTAAAAGTGTCATTTTAGTAAAGAAAAATATTTTATAAAGCTTCTAAAAATGGCAGAAAACCTTACCAAGGCTCAATTTAAAGCTTTTCGAAGAATACTGTAATTTATTTGGTTATTCAAAATTAAATCATTTAATAAATTTGATTGTTGTTAATGTGGTAAGACGGCAGCATACGGACGGGCATTACACAGAGTTGCTACGCAGCGGCTTATCAAATCAAGCCTTCAGCGCTAATCCTATTATCACCATTTCACCCCATGCCCGCTGAGACCCCACAGGCAGCGGTCAGATTGGACCGTCTAATAGTGGGAGGGACGCGGCCACTTTACAACCCCGCGCCCCAGGCAACTATCCTACCGGGAGGTGGTTGCCTTCCCCTTGACTGCAGCTTACCCCACAAATGCCTACCGCCGCAGGGCTCCGCCCTTGTCTCCCCACACCCCCTTCAACCTAACCTATTGTTATCATCTATTTTTGTATATATAGTAATAACCCTATTGTAAATGTATTCAGTTTTAAATATATCTTTGTAGTAGTAAATACTGCTAGTTCGTTATTGGTAGAATCTTCAAGGCTAGGGGCTCGTTTGGATTCGAACTCGCGACGGTAAGCTGAAACGCTTCAACTTACCACATTAATATGCCATTGTTTTTTTGCCAATAAGCAAGGTAGTTAATTATTCGACCCCGCCCCTACCTAACCCTAACCCCGCCATGGATCCTGCGGCCCTGACCAGCCACCGCCAACCACCTGAATGTCTAATTACACAAGTTTGATGCATAAATTTCACTTTTAAAAGTTTGTAAAATTTATTTACAAATGGTGCATTAAGCAATATTATGCCAATAGATATTTGTATTAGAGTATAATTGGTCTCTTTTCTATTCCTGGTGTCCATTGTATATATATACTAGCGGCTTCGCCCCTAGCCTCTAGGGGCTTAAAGTTTCAAATTAAGTTGAAATTCGTAAAAGGACCAGGGAAATCTTCTGCAAAAAAAAAAGTACCACGGAAATTTTCTGCAAAAAAAAAAAAAAAGGACCAGGGAAATCTTTTGCAAAAAAAAAATGGGGGTGGAATTTTTGGTTTTTAGGGGGGTTGGGGGTGTCCCCCACACCACCCCCCCCCCCCCAAGAAAATAGTCTAAAACCACCACAGGACCAGTAGGTATATACCATAAAGAGTAGAATCCAATCGGTTCAGTTGTTACCGAGATCTTAAGCTTCAGACAGACGGACGGGCAGACGGACAGACATCATTCTATTTTGTATTATAGATAAAACTTCGTAAATCATTTACTTATATGTGGTTTTATTTCCATTAGTTGAAACTAATGGTTTAAAAATGTGACATACTTGTTTAAGTAAATAATGTTTTAGTTATAAAATATGTCAAAAACCTGTTTTTTTATGCTAAAAATTAAATGAAAATCCAATAAATAAATATAAAGTATAATACCTAATCTATGATTATTTTAAACATAACATTAAAATTCAATTTATGGGAGGCTGTATTCAATATTTTTTAACATTATTAAAATATAAAGTTAAAAATATTAAAAATTTATATATCACTTCAGCATGTTAGTTTAAGAATAGATGCTACGTCCTTATGACATTCTAGGGCTCTTTAGATGAGAGGGGGGTTAGTTCGTCCCCATGCTATTAAATTTTTGTTTAAAAAGACAAGAAACATAAATTTTGTGTTGTAATTTTTCCAAGAGGGGGAAATCTCTTCGGAGGATTATGGTGCTATCCCCCAAAATAGTCACAAACCTTAACATGAGCTATATTGTAAAGGAACACGATATCGTTTCTGCGATTATGGAGATCCTTTGGTACAGACAGACTGACACTTTTACATGAGGATGATAAGTAAGTGTTGTAGAGATGTCACGCATCTAAAATAACTTTTGAAATGCAAACACAAAGTGAAGTCAAGGTTGAACAATGCATATATTTTTTTAAAAATATAAACATTAATTTTTTGAAAAAAGGCAAAAAGTTGCACATTTCTGGAACTAGAAAATACTATTTATATCAACTAGAAATAAAAAATACAAATGTATATGTGTATGCCATTTTTTTTAATAAACTTTCATTCATATACAGGTAGGTAATTTCTCTAAATTAAAAATTATAATTCATCAGGAGAATTTTAATGTACTTTTGTATAATTTAAAAAATATTTTGCATGTAAATACTGGGTAAAAAGATAGAATAATTTAACTATCATAGTCCCCTCCCTCCCTGACACGAAAACATAGGTATCCATTTCAGAGAGAGATGGGACATGAGCTATTATTACACTAGTCCCCAAAGTATTATTATAACGTTTTAATTGGTTTGCTCAACAACTTTGGGGAATTTCTTGAATTTTGATTGGTTGATTCATTAAGTTAAGTGTTTAAACGTTCCAACCACTAATTTTATTCTAAAAATGTGTATCATCACTGTGGATATACATAAATTTATCGGCTATTTTCCTATCCCTTTAGATCCCTGTATCCATTTACTAGATGAAAATTGTGAAATAATTTAGCTTGCATGGTTTGGTCTTCTAATTTGTGAATTCTTTGCAAGGAATTTAGCCAGGGATCTTAAGGGACAAGACAATAGACAATAAATTGATGTTCACTCCATCTCAAGATTATAATTATTGTTTAAAAAGTTTGGATACTTATACTTTCAACCAACAGACAGTTTTAAGTTTTTAAGCCTATGAATAAGAAAAAGTGATTAAAAAACTTTGGGCGCTGATTTAATTCACAGTCCTATGCCCCTTTCTTCCCTGAAGTTATCTGAATATATATTTAACTATATTACATAACAAATGAAAATAAAGACAAGCTAACTAAACATTTAATTAGATCTAGAAGCATTGGGTTGACAAACAATTTTCATCATTTAAGTTGACTATTTTAGATATCATTGTGGATAAATTGGGAACGAGCAAGGTTTAAGTTTACTATATGAGAACACAATATGAGGGACATTTTTAAAAAATAATTTGAAAATAAATAGGGGTTGTTTGTGTTTTACTTTAAGTAAGGTTAGGGTATTTTGGTTACATGGTTATGGTACCGCGGTTATTGATAATGCAGGAAAGGCATTAATGAGAAAGAAAAAAAACGCTCCTTATTTTAAATTTATTTTAAAAATAAGGGGGTAGAATAGATGCTAGAAACTAAAAACAAAAAAGCTTATTTATCGAATATCATACTGAAATATTAGCATTTTTACTAATAAATGCATAATATGTTTTATATCAAGATCCAAGAGAGAGAGAGAGAGAGAGAGAGAGAGAGAGATAGAGGCATTAATGAGAAGAAAAAAAACGCCCCTTATTTTAAATTCATTTTAAAAATAAGGGGTAGAATAGATGCTAGAAACTATAAACAAAAAAAGCTTATTTATCAAATATCAGACTGAAATATTAGCATTTTTACTAATAAATGCATAATATGTTTTATATCAAGATCCAAGAGAGAGAGAGAGAGAGAGAGAGAGAGAGAGAGAGAGAGAGAGAGAGAGAGAGAGAGAGAGAGAGAGAGAGAGAGAGAGAGAGAGAGAGAGAGAGAGAGAGAGAGAGAAAGAGAGAAAGAGAGAAAAAGAGAGAGAGAGAGATAGAGAGAGAGAGAGAGAGAGAGAGAGAGAGAAAGAGAGAGAGAGAGAGAGAGAGAGAGAGAGAGAGAGAGAGATAAGGAGAGAGAGAAGAAAAAAAAGGAAAGAAAGAGAGAAAGAGAGAAAATATATTAATTTATGATGTTGTAAGGATCAAGTGTTTGTTTACAGAAAGGTTGCGTGAGGAAAAACAATATAGAAAATACTAATATGGAGCTAGACAACTAAATGCGAAAGAGAGAATATTGAAAAAAAGGATAGAGAAATAGATAGAAGGATATATGCATATATAATTAAAGCAGACAATATGTAAATAGATAGATATATGTTTTGTACAGATAGATGAATAAATAGACTATCAGTTAAAAATAACTTATTAGAATATTGATCAAAAGTAAAGAAATTTTTTATAGAAAAACAGGGAGGGAGTGGACATTCTTAGTAGTTTTTCTAGTACTTTAGCTTTCTTATTCGTTGGCTTACAAACTTTAGTTCCTTTTATTAGATATTTATTGGTGGTCTCAATCTAGTTTTTCAACCACTATGCTTCATAAGGGATAACCTTGTTTATCATAGTTTGGGATGTACATTCATTTATCTTAAATTAATTATTCCTAGGGACCTCTGTAGACAGAACGATACATATAATATTAATATCTGTTGAAGGCTGGGTAGGGTGTCCTTTTTTTACGAAGCTATTTATTGACAATCTAATAGTAAAATAAGGATTGATCATTAAGAAATTAATGTCAATTTGTCAGTGGTATCTAAATGATTTAAAAGTTAAATGAATTTAAGATTTACCAAGTTAAAGAATTAATTCAAAGTTTAAAGGCTTAGCTAAGGTTGACTGGAACTAAAAGGTACACGGACTAATATTCTATAAAAACAAAGATTTAAGGAATTAAAAAGTCAGTATACATTGTAATTGACCAATGGTAAAATGTTACATGTAAACTGGCCTATCATTGATCATTTGTAATGTATGACGTCATTTTTTATTAGGCACTGTAAGCTGCATCAATAAAGGCTTTAATTAAGGCATTTCTATTAGAAACCTATAACTACCATGATATAAATATATATCATATAGGTTTTGTAAGAAACAAGAAAAAACCTTTGATGCCCAGTTTTACAAATTATATTTCGGAACATTTGCCTCTCTTTAGTCAAGTCCTAGAGTGTTAACACACAGCTTTTGAAACCACAAAGTCTTGTTCAGCAAAACTTTGTATTTCCAGACTATATCAAGTAAAAAAGTAATTCAGAATCAATTCTATAAAACAAATAGCAAAGAGTATTCTATAATTGGACAGAAAAATATGATTTAAGAATAAGTTAATCACCTCAATTTTACTTTTTAAGCCATATTTTTTCTTCTAATCTCTTCAGTTGTAAAGTAAATTACAATGCTATGAATGATTTAATATATAATTTAATTGTTTATATTTCCATACTTCCATAAACTTTTTTTGAAGACTTTTGATGAAGACGAAGAAAGACGAAAAAAATCAGCATGTTACGTCATAAAACGATTGATTGTCCATCTCTTTTTTAGGGGTTTTCTTTCCTACTACTCCTCTCCTCATCCCTCATTTTTATGACGTCAATGACTGACTTTTTTGTCTTCTTTTTGATTTTCAGTAAAAAGTTACAAAAAAATCATAATCTTTAAAATATCAGGATATTAGGGAAATTCTAAGGAAATTATGGAAAAGTTGGTGGCTAGAACTGATTCCTAAAAACGTTCAATTATAGGTATTACATTATTAAAGTATACTGGAAAAAGTGTGGATATTACTGTGATAATGAAATATAATAAATCCTAAGAAACATCCTAAAACAAGAGTTTTCGGAAAAGTGATGATGACTTTCTAAAATTACTGTGCAAGAGAAAAAACAGCTTAGCTTAATAATCTACAAATGAATCAGTCTAAACAAATGATAACCCCCCTTTCTTATATTTAATCATTAAAACAATGTTTCTTAGCTTAAGCATAGTCTTCTTACACTTCTTGGCCTTATGCCTGCGTGGCTCTTCTAATATTTACTTTACCTAACCAAGTAATTTTAAATGCAAAAAAAAATATTTTGCTAGCTGTTTTGTAAGAAAACTTGTCGAGGTGAAGATTTATTCAAATTATGCCTAGATTAATAAACTTTTTTCAACCCTTCAAACTAAACTCTCAGAATCAGTCTTTTCGCCTTTTTTAAATCGAAAACTAATTAATTATTTTTTTTTATTTCAGAAATTCTATTATATTGCTCAAAAACATTGTTTTTTTAATTGTCTTAAGATTTTAATAACTACTGAACCGATGGAGGGACTCGATATTATTTTTGGCTATAGTTCTGCTACATCCCCTCCCCTTTGAATTAAGAGCCCTACAGGCCAGGTGCGCAGCCGATAGAATACCAATCAAACATAAAGGCTTTCTAGTAACATGCATTAGAAGAGCACAATTGAGAATAAAATCGAAAGCAGTCAAGAATCCGATAAAAATTTTCATTTAAAATAGACTTTCTTAATACTTCTTAATAATTATCCTTTCTATGTTGCTTCTAAATGTAAAAGATACCCCCTCTCCCTTTGTTTACACTATAATCTTTTCATGTGTAAGAAAAGCTGAGTATAAAATGTTGCTTAAAGATTAATGAATATAAAAATGTTGTAATAATTTATCTCATCCCCAGGATCTTATAATATTATGTGCATTCACTTTCGCATGGTGGCGTGCACAGACATTCACCTAGTAGGGTGTTTGGGAGGGGGGTAAAAGGGAACAATTGTCCTCCCATTTTTCTTATTTTAGTAGGGTGTTTACATCACCAAATATACCTTTTCCGCACGCTTATGGTTAAAAGATGTTTTACATACTCATGAAAAATCAAAACTACCATATTCGCATTATATAAAAGATAAAAACTACCATATCTTCTTATTAATTTGCATATTGATTTATGCAATTATAAAGAAAGCACTATGCTGATATTATGTGTAAGTGATGTCACACCTTTTAATATATTCATCATTTCTTACTGCTGCATTAGTAATACAGCTTTAAGTTTTTTACTCCAATTTTTAGAAATTTTTTTTTTAAATAATGTCTTCGCCCATTAAAAGAATAAACATTAAGATAATTCTTATTTTAATTTTCTCTTTTTAAATTTGCTTTAATTATTTTATAATTTGTCATAATATTAGAAGCTTTATAACCTCTTATTTAAATTTATTGCAAGTATTTGAAAGTTCAAAAACCTTTTTTCGTTTAATAACAAAATGACGAGAAAAGCATATTTTGATCAAATGTAATTTATAATAAACAAGCAAAAAAGAGTGCATATTTTTTATGCATTCTATTTGTTTTATGAAAACACTACACCCAAGCCCTTTTTATGGCCAATGCATCCCCACCCTTTTTGTTCCATGCTAAAAGTAGGGCAAGTTAAATGACCCAAGATTATATTCCATAAATGAAAATTTAATTCATTTCAAAATTAAAGAATAAATGGTTCATTACCGTCTGTCTCCCAGTACGTGTTTGCAGTAATCTACGATGAATTTAACGAGTTTACTGACAATTCAATGATAGTACTAACAACTATAGCATTGACAATTTGAAATCTCATTGTGTTGATATTATGTTAGCCAAGATCACTTTTATAGTCGACAGAAGTTATGTCAATTGCATAATATTTAGAATTCCTTGTTATGCCTTAAAGATATAACGTATAGTCTAATATCCAGTAAATGAGGAAATATTTGACTCTCAATTGCACTGTTACCTAAAGTTTTATAAGCACGTTATCTTATTAGTTGGCTTAATAACTTAGGTACTTGTCAAACTAGTATCGTCCAAACCTTCTTATCATATTTTTTTTTAATACAGAAAGGGTAATTATGTTAAACATGATCTGGGATATAGATTTAAAATCCCTAAAAAAATCACAATTTAAGTTAAGAAAATTGCCAAACCCACCCGGAGCTAGCGTCATTGTAAAATGCATCACTGGGGACCTACAAAGATAAGGTTTAAACAGAATTTAATCTTCCAAGGTATTTTACACATAACTGAAACTTACCTTTTCTATAATTGTTTCATACAAAAGTATCACATTAGGTTTATAGCCTCAACAAGGCTGCTTTATAACTGTAATTTAACAGTATTTGGATATTATTAGAACCCGCCTTGAAACTATGTACCGCAGAAATAGATACACATTACACACATATATATGTATAAGTACATAGATACATACCAGTTTAGTCAGGAATCCTAAGGGATAAGACAAATATAGATAAATTAATTTACATCCCTTATAATAAGAAACAAAATTTCCCATTTGAGATTAAAATTATTTATATTAAGGTTGGACACTGCTAGTTAAACCAATCAATCAAGATCTAATAAAGTAACTAAAGTCAATGAATAAGATACTTTGGGACTTGGGTATCACTGTAATTTATTGACGTAAGTCCCCTCTCTCCTGCATATCTACATAGATACCAGTTTAGTACATTTAGGAAAACTTCACATTCTATAATTTTACATGAATAATACTGCTACTATTACAAAATGTACAAAGACGAAAAAGAGAGCCTAATATTTGTTTTCAAATTCCAAGCAGTTAAGACTTAAATAGAAATAGCATAAAGTGCCGCCAAAAAAATTACGTCATACAAACCAAGTGACCTATGGGAGGCCAGTATAAATTTTACCATTGGCCTATCATTGGTACTTTGTATTGTATGACGTCACTTTTTTTGCAGGCACTTTACACCGTTTCCTAAAATTAATCAATTAAAAGCACTTTGACCTTAGTGTAACATTTGACAAATAATTATAAGCTTTAAAGTGGTTTAATAATTTATTAAAGAATGGCTTCGAAACCGATTAATATTCCCTGGATTAAAACCAGTTTTGAGCCATGCTGAAAATTCATGTATAGCATCGTATTATAGAAAATTTTCTACGAATAATAAATAAAAAAATCATAAGATTAATAAATCTAATCTTATTATTAATCCACGGAAAGCTGTCTATAATACGATACAATAAATAACTATTATGATGCCATTTTACCGTGAAACGAGTAGATGACTACTTTGTTTCGTTGCATATCGATCTATGCCTATTTATTATCGTCTATGTATCCCACCCCAAAGCTTGAGGCCATAAAATTTGCACAAATAATAAAAAGGACAATCTTAGTTTTGTTGTTTATCAATTGATTCAGGTTTTACAGGAAAGGAGTGGATATTGGACTGTAAATTAAACTAGTCCCCAAGGTTTTAAATACGTTTATAATTCGTTAAATAAAAAAATTTGGTACTTTTATTAAACCTTGATTGGTTGGTTCAAACTAGAAATGTTAAAATTTTACATTTAATATTTGTTTATCATCATTGGGAATGTACATCGATTTGTCGTCTTTTGTCCTAAGATACCTGGTTTTTTTATAATAGGCCTATCATAGAACGAAAGGGTTTTCAAATTATTTTATTTCAAGAACATTTATTGATTTTTTTTCTAAATGTTTATTATGTTTTTTAATCATAAAACCAAATTAAAGAGCAACTTTTTGATGGAAATAAAATATTTTATAACCATGTTGTAATTCAATGAAAAATATGAAAAATGTCATCATTTTGCATCAATCAGACATTCACTTATATAAATAAAATGAGTTGTAAACGTTTTTTCCCGTCCTTTTTGACCAAACAGATAAGCCAAAAAAAATAAATAAAGATAAAAAGAATATGCAATTAATTTACTTAACTGCTATCCATGCCATAATTGACGGGGTAAAGAAATTAGCCTGTTTGTGGGCCAAGGTATTTCCTCTACTCAGATGACATCATCGATGACTTTATGGCAGCCATAAGTGTCTATAGTCTAAAGCAAGTGTATTAGGCTATTTAATTATTGTAAAAAAGTTTTCATTTTAGTTTATTAAGATTTGAAACACTGATTTAATTTTCCATTTGCGGTAAGTTGTTTTATTCTAAATCTTTATTAAATCAAAGTCTTTGGATAGGTTTCAAGCTACTTTTTTCCCTTCTCCTCCCTCCTTCCTCAAGTACAGAGCCCCTAGTTTTATATCAAATGAACTTTTAGTCAAAGAATTAACTTTTAAACATATCATCCTTGACATAAACAATTAAAACAACAAAAAGCAATGGGCACAATGTTGGTATACATTGATAGGAACAGAGTTAGAATATTTAGTCATCGATTCGTATTATAGTCAGCTTTCCGCGGATATCAAAATAAACAACCCGTTCTAATCCAGCGGATATCAATCGGATTCGAAGCTATACTAGGAAAATGTTTGCCAGAGTTGGAATTATTTTCATCAATGTTCAAAAACTTTTTTTGTGAGTGGCCTCTGTTACCCTATGCACTTGGGGTAAAGGGAAAGGAAACTTGTCAAAAAAATGTGCTATTATTATTTCAATATAAGACAACTAGCGGTTGCGTCCCTAGTATCTAGGGATATTAGAAGGGACATGAAAGTGCAGAAAAATAACTTAAAACCTTACAACGACTTTTTTATAGAAATTCAACAGCCTAAAACCACCCTGTGACCTATAAAAAGCTTTACTCTAAATGAGAACCATATCGGTTCAGCGGTTAGCGAGATCTTTCGCTACAGACAAAAAAACGCTTACTACTTTATACAATAGGATAACCGATAAACAATGTACATCCCAATGATGATACACAAATTTACTTCTTCTGTAGATTACATTTAGTGGTTGAAACGTTTGGGCGCTTAAGTAAAGAACCAACCAATCAAAATTTAAAAGTTGTAAAGCCAACGAATAAAAATTTAGGTTTTTTTTACTTATCCTTTAATGCCTGGGTTTATGCACATGGAAGGAAATTTATTTTGCACCAAACAATATATAACTCACTAAGCAAGATCCTTAACAATATCTAAGTAGCTTCAAATAGGATATTTAATTTTCCAATTGTATCATAATGTTTGGTTTTGGAATTGCAAAATAAACCCTAAATATTAAAGGGAATATAACTTTAAGTTTACTAAATTAAAGTAACTTTACAAAGTGTCTCAAAAAACGGCCATGTGACGTCATAAAAATGAGGGATTATCTATTTCTTTTTCTTTCCCATTTCTCCTCTCATCTCCCTCATTTTTATGACGTCACATAGCTGATTTTTGATACCCTTTGTAGAGTTACAAATTAAATCAAATCAAAAAGCTTACATAGCCTTTATTTAATTCTAATATCATCTAAATGTTTTATCATCAAGGCTCATGAAGCAGGGCTTTTCATGAAGCGCTGGGAAGTTTTATGTGTGACGTCATAAAAATACGTCTAAATCTATCTCTTTTTCTTCTCCACTTCTCATTTCATTCCTATTTTTCAGACGTATTTTTATGACGTCACACATGATTCTTTCCAACGCTTCGATTTTTATACAATTTTATAAGGGAATAGTTTTCTGTTTTTATATCTATAGGAAATTGTTCTAATTTATTTAAAGTGGTCCAACTGCAAATTAAATGGAAACTGCGACCATTTTTGCATATATTGCACAGAATGAGCACTAGAAAAATAAAAAGTATTTTATATGTGTGTAATATTTGTAATTGGTATATTGTGTCATTGTTTACATAACAGTTCTACTATTTGTAGGACAAAATACTAGATAATAAAGATATTTTAGACAGGGATCTAAAGGGATAAGACGATGGCCGATTCATCGATGTACATCCCCAATGATGATAAACAAAATTCACTCTTCTATAGATTAAAGTTTGGGTTGAAACATTTGGACAAAACTTAATGAATCAACCAATCAAAACGTATTGTAAGTTCCAAGCTTCTTTTTTAATGGGGGTAAGATGAGGGGTTATATAGGTTTTTCTAGGTGGGGGGGGGGGGTAATCTAATGTATTTTTTTGTTTTTTGTTGTGTGTGTGGTGAATGAGGGGAGTAAACAATCATTTTCCTCCATCCTTGGACGTGCATGATTTTTTATTAGTAGCGAAGCTACTCTATAATTCACTTTGTCCGTCCGTCCGTCCGTAACGCTATGGGGGAAATGGGATTTACTCAGCTCCTATAAAAGATAGAATGCTGAAATTTTTTGACAACATTCCCATCATTAAGGAGCACAATTGACTAAAAAACATCATTGGCGTTCGGACAGATTTTTAGCAGGTTTTAGGCTATTTTTATATTTTTCACATTTTTCTCCATATCTTCAGTGTTTATGGTCCGATTTTCAAAATTTTTTCAGTTACAGATATCAAAATTAAATTTCCCGTCGTTTAAAGGAACAACCATGAAGGCCAGACTACCTTTTCAGCAGGTTTTAGGCTATTTTTATATTTTTCACATTTTTCTCCATATCTTCAGTGTTTATGGTCCGATTTTCAAAATTTTTTCAGTTATAGATATCAAAATTAAATTTCCCGTCTTTTAAAGAAAACAACCATGACGGCCAGACTGCCTTTTTAGCAGGTTTTAGGCTGTTTTTTTATATATTTAACATTTTTCTCCATATCTTCAGTGTTTACAGTCTGATTTTCAAAATTTTTCCGTTATAGATATCAAAATTAAATTTCCCGTCTTTTAAACAAAATAACCATGACGGCCAGACTACCTTTTTAGCAGGTTTTAGGCTATTTTTATATATTTAACACTTTTCAATATCTTCAGTGTATATGGTCCGATTTTCCAAATTTTTTAAGTTAAGGATTTAAAAATTAAATTTTTAGCTGTTTTAATAAAACAACCATGACGGCCAGACTGCCTTTTATCAGGTTTTTGGCTATTTTTATATGTTTTACATATTTCCCCATATCTTTGTTTATTTTGATGCAATTTTCAAACTATTATGGGATATCTGTATCAAAATAATTTTTCCCATTGTTATGAGCATCTTTAATATAATTTACTTTGACCATCGTCATCATGCAAAATAAAACAAGGTTTCATGTTTATTTTATCCAATAAATCTATTCTTGATTTTAGTAAAAACCTTTTAAATCTACCTGTACGTATTCCCATCGACGATTTTTTGTGCTTCGCTACTTATGGATGTTGTCATCCTTGTTATTGTATAGATTACTTTAACTAAAGGGAAGATAGGCAGTCAAACTGTTATTTTATTTAATTTAGAACATAAATGTATCAAAAAGTACAAAAATCTTTAAAATTAATTAACAGAAAGTTGAACTATGTTCCTTAAAACTGTTTAATCTTTTCCAAATCGACAAAAAGGATTTGAATTTAATTTATTAAACTTTAAATGTAAAAGTCATGTAACGAAAATGATCATTAAAGATAGCCTATTTTTGTTCTTTTCATAATCAGTTTTTCAGTGATAAGATTCTATATTTGAACACAATCTAATCCCTAACTATTTAGCAGATTGCTATTCTTTGCTATGTAAAAACACCATGGTTAGATATCAGTATCCTTTAAAGTAGAGAACACAATGTGCATCAAAGAGGTGTTCCTTTGGTGTAGAGTTGTTCTTGCAACATTTTAGTAAGAAGGCTACTCAATAACTCAATACGTATGTCCGTCCGTCAGTAAATATAAACATTTGAAAGAATGGACATACAGAATTCCTAGTTTTTAGAGACTAAAGTAGCTGCGCTTCTAATTATCTTCTATAACATACAAATTGTTTGTTGTGTATAAACACCCTTCAAAGGATGATAAAGTTTTGATTCTGAGTTAGGAGATTTTAGATGGTTTTCAGAATTTTTTTATACCATAATTACAGTAACAGTGATACTAGCCTACTCCTGATAATATGATGTTACACTGATTTAATATAGGATGAAGGAACCAGTTTTCATTGGTTTACAGTTGTGTTGTGTAGTATATGAATAGATTTACCTCCCCCTTACCCTTTCAAAATCATACCTCACAGTTAAATTTAAATAATTGAATTAGGGAAATCTCAAAGAAAATTCACAAATCAAATAACATGTACATTAAAATGTAATAGAAGATAATTAAAATAATTTTTAACCTCAACTTTGAACAATCCTTATATAAAACTAACAGGATGTCTTTGTCGTGTTTGTGTGTGTGGGTGTGGTTGTATGTGTTCAGCAAAGGATCTCGCTAAATGCTGGAAAAAATGGTTGTCCTTTCCAGTATAGCATCTCATAGTTTTTTTAGCCCGTGCCTTCGGCATCTCGGGGCAAAAAAAATCTGGTTTTAATCTTATAATTGCACATTCTATATCCGCGGAAAGCCGTTTATAATACGATGAAAGAAATAACTATTATAACAAATACCACTTTGAGAAGCAGCTTGTAGAACATAATTAAAAATACAATATAAATGGCAAATGACAGGCCAGTATACATTTTAATTGACCAATGGTAAAATGTATACTGGTGATTTTTTTTATGACGTCATATTTTATTAGGCACTATAAGCTGCTTCCACTGTGTTCTATTTAAAGCAGTCTAGTTAAATTTACATAAGTACTTATCTACAAAATATATAATGTTGGTGACAAATTTGATACAAACGAAATCAAGAAATTATTTTGCCTTCATTTATAGCTCTTATTGCTAATTTAGACTTGTTAGAGTTGTCCTATAGATTTCAAACTTTGTAAGATGGTTTCTGTATTAGTTTAGTACGATTTAGAACGTGTATAAACTCTATTATCAAACAAAAAAAACAAGTATGTACTTAAACAGTGTCCCGTATTTTTCAACAAATTTACATAAGATTTTGTTTAGACTTACAAATTTAATATTACTTTTATGCTTTAGCGTTCTACAAGTTTTTTTTATAATCAAATCCATGTCCATATTCATATGAACAAAGAGTAAAATATGTAATTAGCATGTTAGGAAACTAATTTACATAATAGTTTGTATAGACTATAAGCAGACACTGAAACTCAAAACTAGTACTCATCAAATTTAATTATGTTCTATTCAATTGAAAATAGACTGAAAAATTAAATTTTTCGTCGATTTATATTTTAAATATAAGACAATGAAAGATAAATTTATCTACAACCAAAACTACCCCTTCTGTAGGTTAAAACTATTGGTGGTAAAGTTTGGACAGTGAAAGTTTGAGTCAACAAATAAGATTTTTAAAAAGTTCCCAAAGTTCTTAGGCAAACGAATGAGAGAAAAATATTTACAAAAAAAAGTCTATCCCTTCCCTGAATATTTATAGAACGTTGGATACCAGTATTTTTTATAATTCAATTGTCCCCTACCTCCCTGTAGAACTGCCTGTTGTGTGTATTAAGAAGTCTTTATATAAGTTTACAAGATATTTATGAGAAGCTTAGATAGTTGATTTATCTTCTAATGGAAGCATCAAGGCCGCCGGTATTTCATACAGGATTTTGGGATAAGAAAATTTACTCAAATATAAACAAATAAGATTTGGTAAATGTATTAGTTGTATTGTTTTAGGCTATTTTATTTCCCACCCCTCTTTAGATGCTATAGGCTAAACCGTTGTAAATCAATCCACAGTTTCAAAATTCAGCCAGTAAAAAATAGTATCATACTGTTTACTTATCCCAAAATCCTTGAAAATTTGTTACAACTTTCATTAGATCAAGATTGGGAAACAAGAAAAATATAGCTTGTTGCAGGGATCTAAAGGGATAAGACATACAAAATGGAGATAAATTGATGTATATCCCATAATTTTTTGTTATATCTTTATTATGATAACCAAAATTATTCCTTTGTAGATCAAACAATCAAATTTCAACGTCCATTGCCTTATCCCATAAGATCCCAGGCTTTTAGAACAATTTATAATATCTTTATAAGATTAAACTTATGTTTAGGTTTCTTATATCATTGCTTGATGTCAAACGTAATGTCGAAAAAAATATCAGGCAACATTAATAAAACACCATCCAGTCGAGATAATTATAAACATTTTAAGCAGGGAGAGAGGAGACATTAGCCTGTTTATTTAACTTGTCCACAAAGTTTTATAATAACGTTTTAACCACTTTGGGGACTTTTATTGATTTTTTAATTAGTTAATTCAGTAAGTTGAATGTCCAACCTTTAAACCACTAATCGTAATTTTGGATGTACATCATTTTATCAGCCATTGTCTTATCCCTTTAGATCCCTGCATATTAAGTCAAACACCCTAAAAATCTGGTATAACAAGGATGACAACATCCACAAAAGCGAAGCACTGAAACGGTAGGACAAACGGATATTAACACTTGTATAGTGTCTGAACTGAATAGTCAGAATATAAAAGTATAAGAATCAAAGCAAAATTGTAAGTAAATTTGTTGAAAAACTGCTTGATACAGGATAATGTTTAAGGACATACTTACATTTTTAGAACTTGATTATAAAGTTGCTTCGCTTATTATATTGTTCTTTGTTGTCCCAGGAATCAATATAAAAAAATCAAATCAAACGAATAATTAGAACACATAAAAAATTGTTGTTAAAAAAGTAAAAAAATCAACATGTTAAAAATGGACGTACGGAAATGATTCTGGTAATGATTATAGAGTTGCTACGCTTTCTAAATCGTACCTAAATACTACAGGAATCATCATGCAAAGTTTGAAATCGATAGGACAATTTTAACATGCCTAAATTAACGAATAAAAGCTATCGGACGGACGTACGGACGGACACACCCTAATTATAGAAAAGCTTCGCTTTTAAAAAGAGATTGTTTCTAAGTAACTTGGGTGCAACTTTTTCTAGCTTAATCTTGAGCTTATCTAATTAGATAACAAATATATAACTTATGGAGAGTGGTGGAGGAAGATTTTGCATAACATCTTGCATAATAAGATACAGCCTATATTTGCCCCTATTGGGTCATTCTAATGGATGTGGAATATTCGTGGATATCATAAAAGGGGAAAGATTGTCGTCAATTTAGCTTGCTAACATGAAACTCGTTTGTTGGTCAGTCCGTTCATCCAACAGGAGGGGAATGGATGGGGTAAAGGGAGATAAAGAGGGAAATCGCCGCTGTAAGTTTCACATTATTAGAGAACATAAAAATCTGGTGCAAGATCCATTTAGGTTTGTCTTTTAAGATCTCGTAAATGACTAAACTTTTAATGAAGTTTTGCCAGTCATAGACTTTGACTTTGTCAAAAATGGAGGGATTTGGATAACCTACCTAAGAAAAAAACTCCTTTTTTGACCAAGATAATATGTTCATATATAAACTGCAAAATTTTAATATAAATCCTATAAAAATTATTGTACCTATCTATCTTATATCGGGGCTAAATAAACCCCTATCATGAAAATGTGTACATTTAGCTCAAGGTAGAATTGTTGTATTGGGTGCCAAGTATCCCCCCCTTTAATTCCTTGGGGGATAATTTTGCTAATTTGGTGACAAATTATTACAGGTTATAGGTATTAGCAGGCATAATGAGGTATAGAAAATTAACTAAAGCAAATAAAAAAATAAAAGTCTAAAAATAGATTATGTTGTTAGATGAGGGGGTCTTTCGATAGACATACAGACCTCCTCTGTTTTATAATGGTAACTAATATACAATGTTGATACAATGACAGCACTTAATAAAATTGGGAGGGAGGGGACAATGAGATGTTCATTACACCAATTTTATAATAACTTTTTCTTAATCGTTGGCTTTACAACTTTGGTGGTGCCCCACCATTTTTATAAACCTTCCCGGGACCTATGAGCAGCTACCCTGTTAAGGAGAACCCGATCGGTTCAGCGGTTAGCGAGATCCTTCGGTACAAACAGACAAGCAGACAGACAGACATTCTGTTACTTTATTAAAAGGATTGTGGTTCCCGAGATAGATGAACTTGGTGGTTACATACTACATAGGCCTTCGCCCCCACTATAATAGAGAATTTTAAGATACCTCCCGGGAAAAGGGTTAAATTATATAAAAAGACGAAAATCTTAAGTAATATTTGAGGTAGACAGACATTACGTAAATATTTTCTTTCCGGAAATATTGATTTTTTAAAATCCAGTCAGCAATTTGGAATTTAATCCATTTGACATTTTGGCATATTATCATAAAGCAGTTACGATTATAAACCAGTGATAAAATTTTTATTTTTTTCTGATAAAAGAGGAAAATTTTAATGTCTTTGAAGTAAAATTTATGTAGATCAAAGTATAATAAATCATATGAATCACATCATTTAAACAAAATGAATTTCTAAAAATATTTTAATATTTTTTAAAAAGTTACTCTACTTTAAGTAAAAGGTTACATCGCTTATAAAACTTAAGCATTTCAATCAATGATGAACAGATAGGGAGAGTCGCAAAAAAGTTTTTGCTTTTAACTTTTAACCATTTAAAATCAATTTTGATACCTTTTTGTCATATTTTAAAGCATAATATTATACTGGTAACCAAAGTTGTAAAAAAAAAATATATTATTTAATAAAAAGTAGCAGTGAAACATTTCCACTAATCATTTTAATCAGCAGAAGGTTTAATTTGTTTATTATCATTGATATTGATTTTTTCTTTCCAATTCATTGACATAAAATAAAAATTACCAGTATTTAAACAGTTCCACCAAAAAGTTTAATCTATACGATGGGGTATAAGTAACATAATAAGTATCATTGTCCATTGTCTTATCCCTTAGTAGTAGTGCTTGTGCAATATGAAATGCAAGCTTTTTCAAATGCAATATACAGACAGCTCAACCAATTTACAGCACTTTTTAATAAAGCAGCTACTCTATAACTCAGACAGTTGTTTATATATAACTTAACCTATGTAAGAATAGGTGTCTTTGATGTATAATATCTTAACACATTAGGTCTTGAAGTCAATATTGCTTACAAATCTCCAAATCAAGATTCTTTCAAACATAATTTAATTTCAGGGATCTAATGTGATAAGACAATGACCGATAAATTGATGTACTTCCCATATTACAGTTTGTTGTTGAAACTTTTAGACACTCAGCTTAACAAACCAACCATTTAAAATTCATTAAAAGTCCCCAAAGTTGTAAATCTAACAAATAAGAAAACTTTATTATAAAACTATGGGGAAAAGCTTCATAAACAATCCATTGTCCCCTCCCTCGCTAGTTTAAATTTACTTTTGTACGTTGTCATCCTTGCTTTTTATATAAAAAAAGAAATTGTGTTCTAAATCTATGTAGGGCAGAAGGGCCCAGGAATTAAAAAAGGGGGGAGTGTAAGAAAGTAAGTAGAGGAGTGGTGGGATTATAAAATGTCTAGGTCTTTGGATAAGACAAAATTTAATTTGTTTCTATACATTTAAATTAAATGTTAAAGCTTAGCTGCGCATTTGAAAACAATATTTTTTCAATTCAATTCATTTAAATATATCCATAAAAAAGTAAAAATGATGTTTATCTTGTTTACCGAAGTATCTTGTTAACCGATAAACCGATGTCAGGCCATTCTTTTTAGTGAGGCCTCTCTTAGGTTCAGGGAGGGTTTATAACTAGTTTGGGGTACCACAACCCTCCCAAGAGAAATCAATCCTAAAAAAAAATTACACAAATTAAAGTGCACATAGGGGCCTCTAGTTGCTTAACAATTATTATTATGTATACTCAAACAATGACTTCATTTTTTGTGTGATAATGTTCATAATCATGTGTTGATGTTTAAAATATAGGTTGTGTGTTGAGACATACACCGCAACCTCCAGCCTAACCCCGTGGGAATTTTTTTAAAGAGTGATACATCCCTGTTATTCTCGTGTGCTTTTATTGCATCAACATAATTAAGTCTGTATTCAAAATATCCTGATATTAGGAAATTTTATGTAGCTATTTAATCCACAAAATTCTAATAAGCAAACTTTCCCCCGAAATTGCAGAATAAATTAAAAATAATTGTTGGAAAAGTTTGGACACTTCTCGCCTATGCCAAGCAATAAGATTTTTATAAAGCCTTAAAGTTTTTAAGCACTGAAGACATAATACATTGGTTGGCAGCATAATGTACGTACGGTCTATATCCCCTCCCTCCCTGATAAAGGGATTTTATCAAATTGCGTAAGTCTAACAGGCTTATGTTGATATAATAACAACATAATAAGTTTAGCTGGGTAGCTGATGCACAATTACTAGATGTCATTAATTAAATACTAATATATTATGTGACTATCTCCCCCCCCTCTCTCTCTCTCTCTCTCTCTCTCTCTCTCTCTCTCTCTCTCTCTCTCTCTCTCTCTCTCTCTCTCTCTCTCTCTCTCTCTCTCTCTCTCTCTCTCTCTCTCTCTCTCTCTCTCTCTCTCTCTCTCTCTCTCTCTCTCTCTCTCTCTCTCTCTCTCTCTCTCTCTCTCTCTCTCTCTCTCTCTCTCTCTCTCTCTCTCCCCCCTCTCTCTCTCTCTCTCTCTCTCAATTATCTCTCAAGTAATTAATATCAACTATCTATTATTATTGTAGTGTTTATATTTTGAGTACTTCTTAGATCATGCTGTCAAAACATTTTCTTTAGCCACATTGTTTCTTTTAAATGATTTTTTATTTTAATTTGTCTAGAGAAGAACAATGGTCATGGTTTGGGGGAGGGAGAAGTTGACTCCTTACGATATTGTCTAAAACTTAATTTTTTTTTCTTTCTAAATTTCATTGTTATTCATTAAAATAATTAAAAACATTATAAATTAGTGGAAAATAAATACCTAATAATTTACCTTCATTTGGTATTATAATGTCAAAGCCGCATTGTTAAAACAGCACTAAACAGTAAACATCCCTTCCTTATGCTTTATTATCGCCAATGGATAGCGATAAAAAATTAGATTACCCATCTAAAATTTACCACTGACTATAAATCCCATTATAACATAGTATCAAATGCCTTGAATAAGTCAAAGTATCATTACTTAACAGGTTTTCGGTGTTCTATTATTACTTGGATCTTGCACCAGATTTTTATTTTCTCTAATAAAGTGAAGCATGCAGCGGGCTAATATATCGATTCTACTGGATGAACAAACTGGCCAATTAACGAGTTCTAAGTTAGCAAGCTAAATTGACGATAATTTTTCCGCTGTCATATTATCCACGTATACTCTACATCCATTGTTCTGTATGTTATAAGATTTAATTTTCTAAAGAAAATAGGACATTAAATGAAACTTTGAGTGTCTCTCGAAGATGACTATGTGTTTGGTAACTAACTATATCACAAGTCTAGTAATTCCATTAATATTTAATGTCACAGTCCTAGGAAATCTACAATACAAATACATTTCAATAGAAATCACATTTAATATAAAGGTTTATCTAATACTCAGCTAAATTAAAGAATAACTAATAATGTAAGGTATTAGAGGCTTCTTGTCTAAAGTAAAAGATCTCGGAAAGGGCAAATTTCGGTTTAGAGAAGCTTTTTATTTATCTAGGAAAGTTTTGAGTCATATAATATTGATCTTTGGTTTTTAATAGCGAAACTACTCTAAAATCTATACAAATAACTTTGTCTATCTATCTATCCGTCCATAATCCAATGGGGAAATACAATTTTCTCGACTGTTATTTAAGATAGAAGATTGAAGTTTGTTTGTATAGATTTCGTGAACCAATGACTTTCTCGTATTTCGTTAACTTGATTCGTCGGTTTGGCGTTAATGCTCTAACAGAAATAATATTTTTTATGACGCTGAACATTGCTTTATAACAAACTATTTCCGATTGTCCATATAAAATTTTTGTTCTTCGCTCCTTCTGTATGATGTCATCCTTGTTTTAGTAATTTTTTATAAGTACTGGTATTTTTTTAAGCATTATATAAAAAAAACGTTCCAAAAATATTTAATTATTAAATACCATTGTTAAATGTATAACAATTACTTTTGTATGTTGTCATCATTAAAATAGTTTAAACGTTTCTAATGCACAGTAATATAAAAAACAAGCATGTCAAAAACCATGGAAGCAAAATAAATATTTCTAAATTCAATAATAAAAGTATGCAGTGATATAAAAAATAATTCTACAGTAGACTAAAAATAACTTTCCAATAATTCATGAAAACTTTCATAAAAGTTTTTTTTTATAAAAACAAACAGAACCAAATAAGCCTTAATATACAATAAAATAAAATAAAAACTTTAGGCATTAATTAATTTACAGTTTTAATGTAAGATTCCTATTTAAAGAATATTAAATTTAATCAATATGAGAACAAGTACTTTTCAAATGTCATTTTGCCCGTCGTTTTTGCATGACATATTAAGATTGGATATTGCAGAAATATATTTCTTGTAAGTAGAATTATTTCAATTTTTTGAATTCTTACAGATTATATTTTCTTAATATTTTATCAAATAGGGGCCATTTATTCAACGGGGTTTGGAAGATAAAACTAAATAGCCTAAAACCATCCAAGAACCTAAATTGCTTAGCTTCCCCAATATTAAGAACCAAAACAGTTCAAACAGTCAAAAAACCTTACTACTTTATATAATAGGATAATTATATATCATTTAAATTCATAAAACTAGTTTAAACTAAGTGATTAAAAAATCTTTAACTGTATAAAAGTAGAAGATTTATAGAAATAAATCCTAATTCAAGTATGTTTTATGTATAAAGAAACAATATCTGCAATTCAGCATATTTATGCCATTATGATAATAAAAATACATTATCCCTTTAGAATATTCATATAAACGACAATAAATAGATGAGTTAATAATATTCAATATGCTGTCTTTAATTACGTTGTCATGTTAGTATGTATATGATATATGTATGTATAAATGTTATGGCAAAACAAACTGGGAAAATTATCTCCAAAAAAATGCGCGATGGCGGCGACGAGCCTGCTCACCTTGTCAACGTCAACGGCGGGGCAAGCCCTGCACAGGTTCCAGAACTGGGAGATCATGGCACTGTCTCCGCTCCTCTGCAACACTACTGCACTGTTGTGGTGTGTGTCCTCTCTCCACTGGTCTACACACTGCTGCACTGATTTTCAACACTTTTATTAAACTCACAGCACTCCACACACCAACACAATTCTTTCTGCTACTTCTTGGCAGTTCTTCTCAAAACCGTTTTACTTGGTTTGGCTGTGGTATACACTTCAATTGGGGGGAGAGGGGCAATGTTGTTGTGAGGGGGTGGGGGAGGCAAAGCTGAGGTAGATAAGAAAGTTTAACTTTCAGAGGTGGATTCTTTCAGGACGCCAGTGGGAGGGAGTTGTTTAACTAGGGGCTGCACTCTTTTATTTCCAAGTAATTGGGGGAGGTGAATATTTTGTTGTTGTTCCTCTTTCTTCTTCTACTTTACTTGGTGCTGTGCCTAACATAGACTGGACACAATCAATCAAACAGCTGTTTTGTCATTTAACTTTGCCTTCAAAAAACCGGCAATCGTGATGCAGATTAAAGGTTAATCTTTTTATAAATCTAGCCTCTTTTTGTCTAAAATTTAACATTAACATTTATAAAATTTTGGGGGTTGAAGATTCTATTTTTAAGAAAAATTTCGTAATATTGTATCCACTCTAGAGTAATCAAAGTATATGGGTGGGGTTGAGGTTCAAAGCCAGCCTGAAACCCCCTCCCCCCTCCCCCCCTAACAGATAAAGTATCCCTACCCACTTCCTATTATCATTCTTTTCACTTCCTCCCCAAATTTGTAATTTTCCTGTCCCAACTTCCTTTGAATGAGAAGCCATGAGCCTGAAATATTCCCTTCTGGCCTCTCTTTTTATATTATATTCCAGACAATTCCCCCCCCCCCCCTACCTCTCTCTTCAAGCATAACCGGTCGATAGAATGACAGCTTGACAGCTGATTAGTTGGCAGAACAGCTGTTCTAGAAAAACAGCTTCAGGTCTGGTCTAGTCAGCTGTTTTTTTTTCTATTTGGACAATTCTCTGCAGAATATTGTAACCACTTTATTTTTGGCGACACATGCCTGTATTGAAATTATATTCTCTCTCTAACTTTACTACTTAGTATAAACAGAGTAAACAGAGTAAACCTCATACAATTAATGGAAGCCATAACATTTTTTTATATCTATCTATCCTATAATATAAATCTAACTTAAATAATTAGAAAATGTTAAAATGAAAGTTTCTAAATAAAACCAGTTTAAATTAGATAGGACATAAGGAGCAGGATTTTGCATTTTTGCATTCAGCGGGGGTTTATAGTTTCTAGTCTTCATTGAAAAGAAAACAGGGATCTTAAGGGATAAGACAATGAACAAAACTTTATATACATTTTAATTAACTCATCTGTAGATTAAAATTCTTTTAAAGTTTGACCCAACCAATCAATATTTAATAGAAGTACTCAAAGTTTTAAAGCCAACTAATGATTATAAAAAATTGTTAACTAGTATGATTTTCAGTCCATTCCCTGCAAAAATACCCCACCCAACAACCAACTGTATTGGGTGGTAGTTACCCCCCTACCGCATTTAAAAGTGTCCCCCGTGTTTCTTTTCTTTAATGCATGCCTCCTTCTTTCATGTTACCTCTTATGATAATGGTTCAAAATAACCCCATAAATTAAATGAACTAAAACAAATTTTTAAAATATAACGAAGCTTTCTAAAATTGATTTGCAGTGTAAAAACTTATACAATATTATTTTTGTAAGTATTTTTTAACAAAAATGTTGGAGCAAAATAATTTTTATTTAGATAAGATACTCCTTAATTATTAAAAAAAATTTAATTAAAACTTTTTGGGTTTAAAAAAGGGGACAATTCTAACCCCAATCTCTGCATTGCAATATTTGGCAAAAGCCATGCCTTCCTTATTTTCAACCAAGGTTAGAACTTACTTCAAACAAAGTTTCACAAATGTCGTCGGTTTGATACCTTGCATTTTTAGGAATTACTTATTTTTTGTGGATTTTCCTTGTAACATATTTTTAGCATACTAAAGTATTGTGGTAATACGACACCCATACGGACAGGCCGAATACAGAGTTGCTTCGCTGTGACTTATGATAACAAACCCCCCGCACTAATCCTATTATATCACTATCCATCTCATGACCGCTGTTAACCCCGCACCCGGCGGTCAAACTAAGCCTGCCTAAATGTGGGGAGGGGACTTGAACATGCAACTATCACGAGTCCATCATGCACTTATATAATCGGGAGGCACTGCCTCCCCTTTTACCACCGCTGCCCCCACAGCCTGTCTACCGTCGGGCGCTAAGCCCTAGCGCCCCACACCCCCTTCAAACCTAACTATTGTCATATTTTTGTTGTATATATATAGTAAACATAACTTGTAAATATTATTCAGTTTAAATATATAATTCTGTATGATTGAATCCTGCTTGTTTGTTTGGTAGAATACTTAAAGGCTAGGGCCCGTTGAATCCGAACTCGTTACCCCGTGGGCCGAGTACGCTCGGCTTACCAGAACTTGGTGTCAGCGTGTTTCAATCGAGCCTTACAGAAACTAGCCTATTCTACCTCTGATTGGACCCTTTGGCAAGTAAGGGGACAATCAGCCGCCAACTGACCCGTGAGACGGCCTTTTTAGGTCGAATTTCCATCATTTTGAACGCAATATGTGGGCCTCTGGCCTACGGCAAGCAGATTTAGCCTGCTAAAAGCGCCAGTTAAGACGCTTTTTCCGTGTCGTGTAGGAGTAGCGCTAGGTGCGCAGCCACGGCAACCGGATAATTTAGCTCAGACGGCTACAAAACTGAGTCTAAATTGGCAAGTGTAGCTGGGACAAGCCCCAGGACACCCAGGCCAAACCTACGGGACAGACAGCTGTGTGCTGGTCTCCCTAAGAAGGCAACGTGTGGCTGCGAAGCTTCAGCACACAAGTAAGCCCTACCACTGCGACGGATAGCAGATTTTGAGCCACAGGCACGGCAGGACGGGACATTCCCTGCCGCTGTCTCCCAGGATTCGAACCCGAGGCGCTGTAGGACGGGCCATTCCCTGCCGCCATTTGTCGGGATTCGAACCAGCGGCGCTGTAGGACGGGTCATTCCCTACCGCCGTCACCCCTCTGAACCTTGCAGGACGGACATTCCCTGCTGCCAGTGCTTCCAGAATCACACCTAGAGCTCCTAGTGATAACAACACATCATTGTGTATAAAAAGTCAACCAAGTGATAAAAATAAATATAAAATTGTTGACCAAGTGATAATTAATAAGCTCTAGTGATTCGAAGCTACAGTCTAAGCCACCATGGTAAGCGATACCACCATAGCTGCGGTGCGGCCACCACCAAAGTTTCTGCCAACCCCAGCCGAACGAGAGGCCCCCTTGTCTCAAGGGCAGGACCTCCACTTCCCCTGCCATATCAGGGTGAGGTTTCCTACTCCTGACCCTGCCCAGCATGTACAGGTTGATGCCATGGTTGATTCTGGCAACCGTGTACCAGGGTCTGCTGTAATTTCTGAGCACCTCATGCACGCGATGGGCGTGCAACGCATGTTGATTCCGGACAACACCCAGATCCTGACTGCTAATGAGGAAGGCCAGCCCCTCCAGGTAATTGGAAAATTAAAAGAGTTATATATGGCAGTTTCACACACTCTTATACTCCATCTATACCACGTGACTGTGGTCCGAAATCTCTCCCACCCTCTGAATTTAGGAGGGTATTTTCTCAAGGAGTTCGGAACTAGGCTCTGTTTCGACATGCAACCACCTTGCTTGTGGGCGCGTGGGGAGTTTATCCCACTCCGTGGCGTCCCCATTGACCGGGAGACAGCCGAGAGAGAGCTAAGCTATGAGGGGCCTCTGCCAGGCCCCCTGCCTGAGCAGCCGCGTGTGGTTGAGAAAGGCACACACTGGGTGGACGCTGAGCTCAACGCACACAAGGGAGCTAACCTGCTAGCCATGGGGTTGCCTCCAGTGCCCAAGGTGCCAAGGGAGAGCCTGCCAACAACGTTTCCTGAGATTGCCAGCCCTCCAGAACCAATCTTCTCCTCCGACATTTTTATCAACGGCCAGCCGTGTCCACCTGGCCCCCTCTACCTGGGACCTCCAGCCAGTCCACCAGCCAAGCCCGAGTCCAGACCCGTCAAGTCGCGGTCTGATGTACCCGGAGCCACACTCAACTCTCAGGCCCCAGCCTCTCCCGGCGCTGTGCCCGTCAAGTCGCGGCCGGACGCCCACGGAGCCAAAGCTGGACCCAGCACTTTGGCCTCTCCCAGCGCCGAGCCCGTCAAATCGTGGCCGGACGCCCCCGGAGCCAAGCCTGGCTCCGACACGTCAGCCTCTCCAGAAGCCGAGCCCGTCAAGTCGCGGCCGGTGGGTCCCGGAGCCAAGGCTGACCCCTCACCAGCCACGTATAGGCTGAGCGCTGTCACTCCAACTGACGGTCAACCACCCCAGCTCCGCACAGCCAAGCGGGTGGTCCTGCCTGGCCGCGGGGTTATGGCAGTCCCTGTTGAGCTGGTAGGCCATCGCACCAAGGATGCCATTCAACTAGCTGCCCCAGAACAGAGGTTTGGGGAGGACCTTGTTATTCCAGAGGGCCTGTATGCCCACAGGCCTGGCTCTGCCACTGTGTTTAGAGTACTGGTGGTCAATGAGGGGGAGGTGCCCCTCTTGCTGGATGCTGGCCTCCCAGTGGCAGGGGAGCTGGTCAAACCTGACATTCTGGAGGTCTCTGATACGCCTCCCCCGCGTCTCCACTCGGTCCAAGAACCTGCTGAGCCTATAGACATGCAAGAGTTGTGGGAGGCCTTGGAGATGGAAGACAATGAGTTCCTACGCAAGGACCCCCTGCTCAAGAAGGAGGTCTGGACTACGTTGTCAGAGTACAGGGACGTCTTCTCCAATTCTACCCCCGGCTGCACAGATGTGGTTGAATTGCAGCTGCGCCTCAAGCCAGGGACCCAGCCGATCCGCCAGAGATTTAGGGATCTGAACCCGCGGCAAGAGGCTGAACTGGAGAAACAACTGGACACTTGGCTGCAGGAAGGAGTCATAGAGCCGTCGGACTCCGCCTGGAGCAGCCCCCTGGTGCCCATCAAGAAGAAGGACGGGAGCACCCGCTGGGCCGTCGACTACAGGGCCCTCAACAAGTGTCTAGAGCTGGACAGCTACCCCCTGCCTAGGATCCAGCAATTGGTGGAACGAGCTGGCGGGCACCGTGTCTACAGTGCTCTAGACGCGGTGGCCGCATACTACACCATCCGTGTGTCTGAGGATAGCCGGCCCTGCACAGCCTTCACCACCCCCAGGGGCTTGTATCAATGGAAAAGGATGCCCTTTGGCCTGGCTACGGCACCGTCTGTCTATTCCAGGTTTATTGCAGGGGTCCTAAACCCACTAGGCACAGCCAACCTCCAGTCATACCTTGACGACGTCCTGACCTTCCACCAGGATACCTGGGCCCACCTGGCCAGGCTCCGAGAGGTCTTGGAAGCCCACCGCAGGGGAGGGATCCGCCTCAAGCCAGCCAAGACCAAGTTGTTCCGGTCCAAGGTGGATTATCTGGGTCACACCCTCAGCCGAGAGGGGATAGCCATGCAAGAGGACTATATTGACCGCATCTTGGACTGGCCAGCCCCTAGCACCCCCAAGGATTTGCTGGCGTTGCTGGGCTTCTTTGGATACTACCGCCTGTTCATCCCAGAGTATTCAGACCTCACCTACGAGATGAATCGGCAGAAGACGGCCAAGGCCCTAACCTGGACGCCTGAGATGGAAGCCCAGCTGCTGCAACTCAAGGACAAGTTCCGACAGGCCCCCATCCGAGCGCCGCCCAGGTTTGATTTACCAGCAGTGTTCCAGCTCACCACAGATTTCAGCAGCCGCGCCATCTCTGCCATACTGAGTCAATGCCAGGAGGGCAAGGAGAGGCTGATTGCCGCCGTGGGGCGCAAGACAACCGACCCTGAGACGCGCTACCCGTCCTGGAAGGGAGAGATGGCCGCCATTATCTATGGGATCCGAAAATTCCACGGCATCTTGTCCTACCGCAGCTTCCAGATCAACACTGATTCCTCTGCCCTGCTACAGATGAAATCACTGAACACATCCACAGGGATGGTGGCCCGCTGGCAGGAGGAGCTAGCGGCCTTAGACTTTACCGTCTGCCACAGGCCTGGCACCCAGAATACCAACGCCGACGCCCTCAGCCGCCGGGAAGATGCCAACATGCCAACGGCTAGCGCCGAAGAATTAGCAGAGCAGGCTGAGTATATCCACAACCTGGCCCAGCTAGGGGAGCCCGCAGCTAGCCGGCCTCCTGCCGCCCGACTGGATTCAGCTAGAGTATTGGAAGCCCAGACACAGGACCCCCTCCTGCTCCGTGTCCGCCAATGGGTGGCTGATGGCAAGGCCCCAACCAAGGCTGAGCTGCGTGGCAAGGAACGAGACGAGCAGCAGTACGCCAGCCGCTTCTCAGCCCTGGGGCTTGACGAGCATGGCTGCCTCACCACCACTGACCAGACTCTGACAGGAGAGAGGACAAGATACCTGCTGCCTTCGGCCCTCCAGCAGGATGCGTTCTTTCTAGCCCATGGGACCCCCATGGCTGGGCACTTTGGGATGGACGCAACTATCGCCCGCGTTGCCATGCACTTCTGGTGGCCCAACCTGGCCCGTGACGTCCGCCTGATGGTACAAACCTGCCCTGAGTGTGTCCAGAAAGTTACCAAGGAGAGGCTGAAGCAGGGGATCCACGTGCCCTCCCGCCAGGGGTATCCACAGCAAGTCCTATTCATCGACCTGGTGGGGCCACTGCCAGAGACCCCAGCTGGGAACCGCTACATCCTCACCTGCCAAGATGGATTTAGCCGGTTTGTCAGCCTCTACGCCATCCCCAACAAGCGCACCCTCACGGTGGCTGAAGCCCTGTTGCACCGCCACCTGGCCACGTTCGGATGCCCCCTGAAGATCCATTCCGACAATGGAATGGAATTTACCGGCCAGGTATTCCAGGAACTGGCCTCCCGGCTCGAGATTGGCCTGACACATCCACCACCCTACAATCCGCAGTCCAACCGAGTGGAGAGGTTTCATAGGACGCTCAACACAGGCATGCGCCTGTTCCTAGACAGAGACGATAACAACTGGGAGCCCCACCTGCCTGCCATCGCCTTTGCCTACAACACCAAGGCCTGTAGATCCACTGGTGTGACCCCGTTCCTGGCCTTCTTTGGGAGAGAGGCCAAACTTCCGGTGGACATGGTGCTACGGCTGCCAGAGACCGAATATGCTTCAGTTCCAGCCAACGTCCAAGCTCTGTTGCAGCGCTACTATGCAGTTTATGATGCCATCCAGCAGAAGGAGGAGGGAGCTATCAGGAGGAGCGCGGCAGCTTACGAAGGCACGGCCAAGTATGAGGTTGGAGACTTGGTCTGGTACCTGGCCCCTCGCCTGGTGCCAGGAAAGGCAGCCAAGATTACCAAGAGATGGACTGGCCCCTGGAAAGTAGTGAGGAAAGCTACAGAAGTCCATTATGTCATCAAACCTGCCTCTCCAGTAGCCAGGATCTCAGAAGTTACCGCGCATGTAGGCCGACTGCGCAAATACACTGGAGATGTGACTGCCCACCAGATCCCAGAAGACATCCAAGTTGACGTGGACGGCGACGAGGATGCCACCGAGCTGCCAGTGGGAGCGGCGGCGCCCGCAGCTAGCAACCCAGGAGAGTTCCCAGTGCACCAGCCAGCCGCAGCCGCCCCACAGCCTAGCGGCCAAGATCGTGACCCAGTGGAGGAAAACCTGCAGGAGCAACCCAACGAACCACCGCCGCCGCCGCCCGCTCCAGAGCCACTCAGAGATGCCATCTGGAACCCTGACGCAGACATGGAGAACCTGCCAGCCAGCAGCGGACCTGTAGGAGAAGAGCCAGCCACTGCGATGGAAGAAGCCGCCCCAGAAGAAGAAGAAGAAGCCATGTGCCCCCTGCTGATGACAGCCATCCCCATCCAGGTAGGAGCTAGGAGGCCAAGCAACCTGAATCAAGCAGGCGCCCCCATGGAATTCTATGCGCCCTTTGCCATCACCATTCCACCCTTAGGAACCACCAGAATCTGCCTAGGCCTCCGTGTCCAGTTACCAGTCGAGACAGAACTGATCCTGCAGACGAGGCAAAATTTCCAGCGGCGAGGCCTGGCCGTGGCCAACCCACGCCTAGAAGCCAACCAGGAGCTGACAATGCTGATCACCAACCACAGTCAGACCGAGCAACGAGTGTCCCGAGGAGCCTGTGTAGCCCGAGCTGTCCTCCATCGAGCTGTGCCCCAGGAACTGCCTGTCCGGCGCATGAGCCGGCTGTCGTATCCCCAGGTTCAAGGCCTGGTGGCTCAGGAGCCACGCAACCCTTGAAGGGGAGGTTGTGGTAATACGACACCCATACGGACAGGCCGAATACAGAGTTGCTTCGCTGTGACTTATGATAACAAACCCCCCGCACTAATCCTATTATATCACTATCCATCTCATGACCGCTGTTAACCCCGCACCCGGCGGTCAAACTAAGCCTGCCTAAATGTGGGGAGGGGACTTGAACATGCAACTATCACGAGTCCATCATGCACTTATATAATCGGGAGGCACTGCCTCCCCTTTTACCACCGCTGCCCCCACAGCCTGTCTACCGTCGGGCGCTAAGCCCTAGCGCCCCACACCCCCTTCAAACCTAACTATTGTCATATTTTTGTTGTATATATATAGTAAACATAACTTGTAAATATTATTCAGTTTAAATATATAATTCTGTATGATTGAATCCTGCTTGTTTGTTTGGTAGAATACTTAAAGGCTAGGGCCCGTTGAATCCGAACTCGTTACCCCGTGGGCCGAGTACGCTCGGCTTACCAGAGTATTTTCTTAGTAATTTCGCAAAACGTTTTGAGTAAATTACATGGAAATTGTCCAAAATTGCATAATTATGATTAATGTAAAAGAAATTTCCATGAGTTAAAGGTAAATTATTAAAAAAAACATATCAAACGCCTTTGTAAAGTTAAACTGTCTCAAATTATTACTAAAACAAGCTAATTAAGAATACTTTGTAAAAGTAAATAGCGGCTGCAGCTCTTGGCTAGCTGAGACTAGAAAAGTTAGCTCCAAGCTTCATATTATGATTAATAGCTGCGCCTCTTGCTTCTAGAGGCGCTATACTCTAAGGCTTAAACTCTTAAAAATATAAAGACTTAAATCTAAAATTTAAATAATCTATAACCATTCATTTTTATTAAAAATAAGTGTTTGGTGAATTCTGTGCTCTACACAGCCAGGGAGTAAGGGAGGGGACAATGGATCGAATATTCAATTTTTAGGAGTCTCAGACTTTGGGGACTGGCTTAAAGGGAACATGCAAGAATTTAGCAGTTTCTAACCAATCTTGGGGACCAATTATGAATGACGTCACGCAAAATCATGCATAATCTCGCGGCAAACTAGCGCGTCAACAAAAAGATAAACAATAACAAGCAGACAGAATATTTTGATTTTGAAAATTATTTTGTAAATTGAATCATTACATTTTTTATATCTAATTCTTGTTTAATGTTAATTCATTCCGATTAGTGCGTTGTAGAAAGAAATTATATTAAGATTATTAGTTATTATGAGCAAAGCCTTCCTATAATTAGGTCCCGCACATTTGTACGTCCGTAACGGTTAGCTCTTTTCGTTACTTTAGACATGTTAGATGTTTCTTATTGATTTAATGTAAAGGCAAAAGTTTTTTGTCTTTAGCTTAATATTTCTGTAATTAATGATCCGATTAATTTCAAAACTTTAGGGAAAATTCACGAAGTCCTGAGTTGTTCAAGGTTTGTTTATCATTAAAATCTCAAGATGGTGTTATTTTATTTTTCTGTCCTGGATGCTAGGAGCGCAGCTACCAGTTATCCTAAGATATGTTACTTAAACCTTAAGATCTTTAAAATTAAGATGTACTTATGTTCTCAACTATTTTATTTATGTAGTATTAAATTTTGACGCAAGGTATCTCATTTTTATTTCGTTAAATGAAATAACTTGAGTTAAAAGTTCTGTAGGAAGGTAATTGTTTTAGTAAGTTTTGTAATATAATTATTTAAAGGCTTTTTCATGTCTAAGCTTTTAAATAAATACAATAAAATAATTTGGGTAAAAAATGTTGTAAAAGTAAAATGGTATGTTTCCTTAATTTTCCGAAGTTCAAATAATAACAATTATGGAAATGAATTGTAAACAAGGGTTTTGATCTCTAGAATCAAAGGCTTGTAGTAAAGCATCAGTTTAAGGATGGTGCATTTCGAATTAAAAACAATTTAAAAAGTCAAATAATTCCACTAAAGGTTGCCATACTGCAAATACTTGTTTTATCTGGAAATATCTGGGTTTTCAACCTTAAAGGGTCACAACTATAAAATTGAATTAACTGCCCATTGTCCCCTCCCTTACTCCCTGCTACACAGCACTTTGAGCGAAATCTCCGAAAATTGTTAATACAATAGGAAGAACTAACCATGAAGTGTAAAGGAAAGCAGGAAAGTATACTATACAAGTAAGCATGGAAAGAAAGTTATTTTTATCCTTCTGCTGAAAGTTTTAAAACTTTCCTATGAAACTATTCACATAAATGTCGTCTTAGTTAGGTTTACTTCTCCAAAATAAATTTTAACAAAACAGGAATATAATTCCAGTGTGGCTTCGAAACCGCTGGTTTAAATTTATTGTTTATTTTTATATTCGCGGAAATATGTTTTTAATACGATGCGACAAATAATAATATTTTATATTTTGAGTAGTAGTGCAGTAACTACAAAATACCAAACAAACAGTAAAGATTTAGGGATTGTAAAATGATTAATATATAAAGTAGTAAGGTTTTTTTTGTCTAAAGCTTGAGATCTCGGAAAATGCTGGTCCGAATTGTTTTCTTTATAAAGGGATGCTCTATTAATGTCTTAGGGTGGTTCTTTGCTACTTTCCTAACATCCCCCCTCCCTTTTCTCTCCCCTAGAGGCTAGGGGAAAAGCAAGTAGTTAAATATAACAAATTTTGAATTTTAAAACCAAATAAATTTTCTATCCTCTTTTAAGTTATTTTGCTCATTACTGAAGACAAACGTGAAAAACGTACGCATTTAAAAACAAATATTTATGAATGGCTATACTACAAAAAAATCGATTGATATAATTTCTAAAATTTCCAAAGAAAGATAGAATCAGAAGAAAGATAATAAAAAAATTGATTAGAAAAGTTTTCAAAGTTTATCAGACAAATTGGAATGTCTGTCATTCTTGGTAATTGTTAGAAGCGAAGCTGATCTATAACACTAAAGTATACGTCCGTAAGTCCTGATAGTCATCATTCCGACCAGCATAATTTGGAAAGCAATTCCTTCCTTACTTGGCGAAAGAACGTCTAAGGGGATATGGGGGAGGGGTTAATGTTGATTAAACCCTCAAAAAAGCTAAAGAGATAAATTTATTGCTTATCATTTATACAATTACTTTATATAACTTGTACGTATATTCGATGAAAAGTGTTAAACATTAGAAAAATTTATAAATACATTACATATAGAGCATAATATCATATAAAATACAGTTTACTACTTAAGTCCATACATAATTCGTAAGTATGTAATATTATTTTCATAACTATATCATAATAATTACTAAAATAGTACACAAGTTTAATTTTTGTTAGTAAACTAAAGAAACAATTGATAAACATTTCAAATACCAGTCTTAAATAAAACCAAGGACAACTCAGATAGTGCAACAGCAACAAGTTAAAAGAATATAACAAGAAGACAAAAAGGTGCAAAGTAAGATATAATACAGTAAACATAAAATACACAATCTATAAGCATATTATGTTGATAAATTAAAATTTTTTTTGTAGATGTTAGCAGCCATAAGTAACAAAGCACAAAAAATTATAGATAGACAAACATATAAAATGAGTTAAAGAACAGATCTTCTGTTTTCAAATATATAATAAGCAAAAAGTGATCACGAAACCTTTATAAAAAAAACTGTTAATGTCTTTTTAGCCAAAGCAACCGACGAACCAAGTAAATTCGTGGGTCCAGAAAATTTTTACATAAAAAATCAGCTGTCTACCTTTAATAGCATCCAAGAAAATTTTATTTCTCAATATTGTCACGGACAGAATGACAAACGGACGTTCAGTTTTAGTGCATCAGTGCTGTTAATAAGAATAGAATAAAAGATTACTTACCCAATTAATTCTAGACGGTGAATATCTTCTATTTGGCATCGTTAATACAACTAAATATCAGGCATATAGGAGTAGACAAGTGTTTAAATGAAAAAAAAAGATTCGTCCATTAAGTCTTTTTTTAATCTTTTATATCTAAATTATCTACTTCGCCCCTAGCTTCTAGGAGCTTTGCCCCAAGAAGTAATTTTAAAAAATGTAGTACATGTGGTGCAGCACCAAATAGTTGGCATCATCTGCATCATCAAAAGAAATTTATGGGGATTTTTTTCTTATTTTTGGGGGGGTTGGGAGTGTCTAACCCCCCAAAAAAAAGCCTAAAACCACCAAAGGACCAGTAGGTATATTCCCTGAAGAGTAGAATTCAATCGGTTCAGTGGTTACCGAGATCTTAAGGGACGGACGGACTCAGCCATTAGCCTTAACCCCCCTTTATGTTTTAACTAAATTGAAAACAAGTGGGGTTAGTTTTTCAGATACCCCTAACCCATGCGGAGGACCCTAACCCTGCGAAGCCTATGGTTGCGGTGACATGACCCTGCGGGGCTACCCAGTGTCCAATATAATCTTACCTAACCTGAAAATAACATAGTATATCTAAGGATCTTTAAACTCTTGGAAGCTTTACAAAGTGTCTAAAAATCAGCCATGGGACGTCATAAAAATGAGGGATGAGGAGAGAAGGATAATCCCTCATTTTTATGACGTCACAATGATGATATTTTGAGACTTCTCGACTCTCGGTGTTTTGGCCACTATAACTTGTTTTTTTTTTTGAAATGGTTCACTTTCTATTACCTATATTCCTAGTAATTGTAGACTATGTATGTGTAGATAACTTCACACTGAATGTATTATATCTTTCTATTCTAAACATTGTGATTCTTAAAATTCGATTTCGAACATTTGAGTAAGACAAATCTAAAATAAACATAAGGTAGGGAGGGGGGGGGGGGGTAGAGATCGACAAGCTCCCGCTTAACATTATCAATTTAAGTTTTAAAAAGTAAGGGGACGATTTCTCTTGGGAGTGTGGAGATACCCACCCTCAAAATAGTTATAAACCTGGACCTATAAGAAGTTTCACTGAAAAAAAAGAACCAAATCGGCTCAGCGGTTAGTGAGATCCTTCTCTGCAGACAAAATAGCTTACTACTTTTAATAATAGGATATTAATTTTTTTTAGAGAATCACACTGTATTTATATTGTGTAAAAATCATCCTAATATCTTTCAATTATGTTTAATATAACCAAAATGTTTTAAATATTATAAGTAATAAATTTTTTTCTAGTTATTTTATGAAAGTTTTTAGAGAATCACCCTGTATCGGCTATAGTGTGACAATTATCCCAGTGTCTTAACTGTCACAGAGAGATGTACATATCTTTTCACAGTGTTTATCTACATCTAAATATATCAATAATCAGATATAACAATCATGGATATAGGGATAAATATATTGTGGATGTAATAACTGTCACACAGAGAGATGTACATATCTTTCCACAGTGTTTATCTACATCTAAATATATCAATAATCAGATATAATAATCAGGGATATAGGGATAAATAAATTTTGGATATAGTAACTGTCACAGAGAGATGTGCATATCTTCTCACAGTGTTCATCTATACATCTAAAAATATCAATAATCAGATATAATATTCATGGATATAGGGATAAATAAATTGTGGATAAAATAATTGTCACAGAGCACACTATTCATGAAACACACTAATTAGTCAGTTCGTTCATCCTGTAGGAAGGGAGGTGGATGAGGGTTATAATTATTTTAGCCCGCTACAAGTTTCACTTTATTAGAGAACATGAAAATTTGGTGTAAGATCTAAGTAATTATATGTATATCCATTATAATCAGATGTCATAATCAGGGTTATAGGGATAAATAAATTGTAGAGGAATTAGTCTACCAGTTTTTTATCAATCACGCCCCAGGGAAAATAAAGTCTTAATATAGATTTTTTTAGTAAATGGTTTTGTTTAGGGACGTACGCAAAGCGCAGCTGAAAATTCTACAAGCCCCCTTCCAAATTTTTCACATCCCCTTACACTTAATAGGGTACTGTCTTGTTTGAGGAGTGTGTATTAAGGGAGTGTGTTTTGTTTATTATCTAAAATACGAAGTAGTACTATGTATGTCTGTTTGTCTGTCTGTCCGTCTGTCTGTCTGAAGCTTAAGATCTCAGTAACCACTGAACTGATTGGGCTCTACTCTTCAGAGAATATTCCTACTGGTCCTGGGATGGTTTTAAGCTATCTTATTGGGGGGTGGGACACCCCAACCTCCCCCCCAAAATGAAAAATCCCCCCCCCCAATTCTTTTTTACTTTTTCTTTTTAAATCTAAATACCACAAAAATAGGTTGATGAAACCTTTTGGGGCAAAGCCCCTAGAGGCTAGGGGCGAAGCCGCTAGTCCTTATAATAAAGTAGCAGGATGTGTGTTTGTCTGTACCGAAGGATCTCGCTAACCGCTATACTAAAATCTAAATTTAAAAAATGGGTTTTGGGATTCAAATCCCCACTCATTAAGTGCCTCTAGGGGCGAAGCCGCTAGTAATAAATAAATCTCAAAAATACCAAAAAATACAAAAGGTTTAGTTCTTAAAAATTGAAAGAGAATTTATTTTATTGTCTTACTTACATAAATTACCTCGTATTGTTATTACTTTTATAGCTTGTGTTTATTTTGGTTTTGTGCAATAAAAATGCATGTAATGAAGGTGTATAAAATTAACAAGAACAATAATCAACATAAAGTATGTTCATTTTTTAAAAGCAATGCTTTTCTGTAATAACTCTGGAATGTTTGTACGATGATTCCTGTGACATGAAGGTTAAAATTTTGAAATCATTACCACAGGTTTTATATGTCCTTTACAAGGAATATAGGGTATAATTTATTAAGCATTTCTTTAATCAAGTCTAAAAATGTAAGTACGTCGATATTAAACATAGGTTTTTTGATTTAATTAACTTTTGCTTGTCTAATTTGTTAAGTTTCTCTTTTATAGCTGTTTTCATCCTTGTCATACTATGATTGCTTATATTAGACATGATCACTGATCAGCCTTCAATATATTGAAATTAGATAATATGTTGTGCTCTTGTTCAAAGTGCCTGTCGACAATTAGAAAGAGAGAGATGGGCCAATGGGCTGTTTAATTCACTAATCTCCAATGTTTTAAAATAACATTTTCTTATTTGTTGCCTTAACAACTATGGGGACCTTAGTGAATTTTGATTGGTTGATTGTTTAAACGTTTCAACCACCAATTTTAATCTACATAAGTGTAATTTTATTTATCATCATTGGGGAGGTACATCAATTTATCGGCCATTAGACCCCTGAAGAAAATCACCTCCTCCCTTTATTTTGAAAAAAAACTTGAGGTAATTATTTTCCTATGTGTAATCCCTACGGGGTTACTTGACCCCCATAAGGCTACCCGGTACCAAATCAATCTTAACCTAATCTGACCCAAAGCAATAAACAACCCCCAACCCCCTCTTTTTTCAACTTGTTTCAAAATAAGGGGTTCATTGTTCGACTAGGCTATTTGAGGGAAACAGCAATAACATGTTACCTTAATTGTATGTGTATCAACTATGTTGCAACAGGCGGAGGCAACAAAAACAAAAAACATTTCTATCTGAAAAAAAAGAATTCAATTATTCAGCAAATTTTTTGCTCTTAGAAAATATATTTTCTGTAGACAGAAATATCACAAGAAGATGACACACAGACAGGGGGATACAAAAGTTTATGTTTACAAATAGCTAAAAACCAAGACTTGAATTTGAAAATAGAGTAGACTACATACTAATTGGTTTTATAGTTTTTGCGATCTTAAGCTTCAGACATAAAACTCAAGACTCTTACTACTTTATATAATAGGATTAGAGTTGGAGACAAAGATTCTGGTTTCTGGTAAAATCCGTAAAGGTTATGTGTTATAAGTATAAAACAGTAGTAGAACGATAAAAGTTTATGTTAACTTTAAAAAAAAAAATATTTTGTCTATAGTTCTTTTCAATAAGAAATACACATATTATCGTTCTACTACTATTTTTAAGCCTTAAAACACGCACATTTACGGATTCTACCAGAAACCTACCCCTCTCTTGTAGATTTCATACCATTTTTCAAACATGTAATTGTACCTACATATTGGTGAAGTTCGATAATTTCTTTAAAACTTAAAATAGTTTCATGTTGCACCCTGTATATATTGCATATATAAAACATATATCTAGGTTTTGTGGCCAGAAACTAAAGTATTTTATAGCGTCTCTTTAACTAAATATTTCCAAAAAGGCTTATAGGTGAATAAAGGTGAACAGTTTTATAAAAAAAAATCAAATTGGCTAATCTTCTTTTTTGAGTACTACAATATAGTACCCAATAAATATCTTATATCGGCAATTCATTTAAAATTCTATTGATACAATGGACAATAGATATACCCTAAAATATGATAAACAAGCTTTATTGAAAGTGTTCAAAGTTTTTGAGCCAATAAATAAGAGAGTGTATTTATAAAACTCTCCTAATAAAAAAATACAGTCAATGTAAAAAATAACAAAGCATGACTATAAAAGTATTTATGTTAATCAGGTTTTTATAGTTTATTGTTCTTTGTTGTTGAAAAGAAAGAAATATATAAATAAAGATAAAACTTTGAAGAAAAAGGGAAATGATTTGTTGAATATTTTACAGAACAACAAAAAAAATTAAAGCTGAGCTTTAAAAAGTTTCATTGTAATATTAAACACCCTTGAGAAACTTTAAACTTTAAACCTCTTATTTTGACAAAAAAACAACCCTTTGATATTACATGACCTTTGTCTGGAAGTTCTGACAGCGCATTTAATGAGCTTTTTGCATTTATTAGTAAAGATATTCCTACAAATGAAGTCTTGCGCTTGACATAGCAGCAGTCGATATCCCTTCAATTTAATTATGTAGAAATTTTTAATATGTATGGAATAGATAATGAAATAATGGAAAAAGATGATTATTTTGTGGGATCTCCTGATTTGTCTGGAATATATAGAGAAAATATGGATAATTAAATTGACCAAAGAAATTGAAATTTATATGATTGACATATCCAACTTTGGAGTATAGTCCCTTTCGTGACAACGCCTCTTAAAGGGCGTTTCGTCGTATTTTCACAGAGGTTATTATTTATGTTAGGTTAGGTGATTGCCCCGCAGGGGCTAGAAATAAGAGAAAATCTACTGTGAAAATACGACGAAACGCCCCTTAACAGGCGTTGACACGAAAGGGACAACACCCCAACATTGTAACTTTTTAATCGTCTGTTGTCCATAATGCCATAAAACATCAAGTAATCTAGCTAGGGATGGAGTGGGCAATGAAATACAAATCATAATGTTACTCAAGAAAACAGTAAAAGTGTCTGACTATGACGTCAGAAAAAATTAACAATTAACCAATGAGAAGCCAGTATTCACAATGGTAAAATATATAGCGGCCTCTCATTGGTTAATTGTTATTTTTTTCTGACGTCATAGTCAGACACTTTTACTGTTTTCTTACTCAATGTTTTATAAACATTCGTTGGCTTAAAACTTGGGGCCAGTTTTTATCTACCACTTAAGGGGTAATTTTTTTTTAAATTAGCAATTAATGATCTTTATATTTAGTAAGTTTCTTTTAGCTTTTATTTTGAACTAATTACATTTCCCTATCCGTCATTTTTGTAACGTCACTGAGACGAGAGTCTAATAAAACTTGACTTTTCTATTTAACCTAATTCTAGGAATTTTGTTCAAAAATAAAGAATAAAAACAATGCATATATTTATAACTTTTTTGTAATAACAGTATAATAAAATTTCGAGAAATTAAAAAAAAAAATTTAGAAAAATGTTTTTAAATTTATTTTTAGAAAAAATTAAGAAAGTTGAATCAATTTGTATATTTACTAGCGGCTCCGCCCCTATAGGCATCTAAGGGCACTTGAAGGAGGGTTGGTTGATTTTGACAGACTGACAGACAGACATACAGACATCGTTCTACTTTGTATTATAGATAATAAAATTTAGCAAGGAAAGGTTTGTAGTGTGTAGTAAATTAAGAAATAAGATGATTAATTCCAGGTTGTTGTCTCCGAGGGGCCGAAGGCACGGGACAAGAAAACATACAGACATATATAGTATATACAGGAAGTCTTTAGGTAGAAATTTCAATGATCTTAAGTTGAATACATCCTGTTACTTTTAATTAAAATGCTTTTTAAGTTACACCAACTATATTTCTTTTCTTTCTCCCAGAGCTACTTTGAATTATGATATTTGATAGTATATGGTTGAGTTGGTTCAATAGAAATAAGATTGATTTTATGACTTATACAAAAGATATGGGTAAGTAACTTTTGGTAACATTATACATTACTTTTTTGGGATCAAGTTTCAAATGAGATGAACGAAAATGTTATTTCTGTCAACCCGTGGCAGTGGCTTAAATTGGGTTTGAATTTGGTTTCTACTTCTGCTATGTCAGATGCGCGACATTTCTAGTCAGAGTAGGGGGAATGCCATGGCCCAAAACAAGGCAACTCAATATATACATCCAAACAAAGGTCCTGCAATTAAAGAGTTGGTTGGGTGCTACTTGATTTAATATCTCTTATTTATCCTTAGTTGTTGTATTGTGCGTTATAAATATATTATAAACTATACTTTATTGGAAGCAGATAACAGCCGAGACATAAAAATGTCGTTACTCTCTATGTTTTGATTACTTCATAGATATACGTGATTAAGTAAAATGTATTTACTAATTGAACTATCGTATTCCTGTCTTGATCCATTTTTAGTATGGGAACAAATCTATGTATGCTTTGATTATTAGATAGACAGGGACGGTATAATGGACAATTAATAGATATACAGCCGCGATGACAACATACAAAATTGACTGTGCTGTAAAATAAATTGTTATTAAGCAAGCGAATGAAATAATGTACTTATAAAATTTTGGATACCATATTAATTTCCAGTCCAATATCTCCTCATTGCCTGGTTTACAGTAATAGGACAATTTTTTTCCTGAGATATTTTTTAATACATTCTACTTTTGGTAGCTAGTTAATATTGATATTAAGAAAATGCTGTAGGAGGATTTAATTATTGTTGTTCTCTCCCTCCCTCCTTTTAAAATAACTATAGGTATTCGAAGGGGGAGTGAGAGGGCAGCCTAAAACCTTCTAATCACTTTTTTCTCTTACTCTTTTTCATTTCATATTCATAATAAATCTAGATATCTCTAATTTATTTTTATTATAAAGTCATATCTAAAAGGAAAACTTGAACTTAATATTCACAAATTAAAACATTTTTTTGTATTTTAGTTTTTAATTTCCAATAAAAAAAATGACATTCAATGAATAATAAATTTTAAATTTAGGCCAAAATAGAAAATACAAGACTCACTTCGTCAATAAATATTAGTTATTGATTTTTTATTGTCTTTCATGGGGGAAATTATAGAATTTTAAGTAAAAAGTTTAATCAGTTTTCTTTTCTTTTTATAGCAAAGCTTCTCTATAATTTGTGTTTCAGTCTCCACGTAAAGGATAGATCTTTTCGTTATTTTAGGCATGTTAAAATTGTCCTATTTTTGAAACAGCTATTAGAAAGCGTAGCAACTCTAATCATTTACCGAAAAGTCCGTATGTATGTAGATATTAAACACATCCAATCTTTAACTTTAGGACGTCTGTAACAAATCTATTTAAGGCATTTTTACATAAAAAATAGGATAACAATATCCATAAAAGTGAAGATCTATAATCAGCTCTTGTCGATAATTTAATGCCTATATAATTCAGCGTGATAATTCCTGTAACATTAGAATGCGTACTCTATAATCCTTATCAGAAGTCCGTGTGTCTATTTAAAATATGTTTTTTTTTTACTTTTTGACAACAAATTTATTTATGATATCATTATCTTAAAATTTAGGCATATCCTTAAACAATATCCTGTATATAAACAATTTCTAATTTTAATTATATACAATTTTGTTTAAATCTATAAAATAATATTTTTCGTATTTTTCTTTAAGTGTTAATGTTCGTTTGGCCTACCGTCTCATTTTAGAGCTTAATTTTTATAGATGTTTTCATCCTTTTTTGAATAATATTGCCCAGGAAAATAAGGTATAATATTATCATATCATTACTTTAAAATGTAAGCATGTCCTTAACCAGTAACATGTATTTACGCAATTTTGCTTAAAACTTGCATACAAGTTCTGACACTCTACATGTGTTAATGTCCTTTTGTTGTTATCCTTGTTTGTGTCGCAACTATTGGCTGTGATTCGGTAAATTAATTCCATTTGAAATTGCTGAATATTTGGTTATTTGAATATTACTTGGCGTAAAACTTGTTTTGTCCTGTAACTAAAGAGAAGTGTGTAAGAAGTAAATGGGTTATAAGAAAATTTAAACTTGGAATTGTTTGTCAGAATCCTAATCCCTTATTCTTGTCGCAATTAGGATTAAGATTCATTAACATTCAAAGTACATAGAAGTACGACTTATATCATAATTACATATTATTTTATTTTTGTTTACAAAATTGTCTAGTTGAATAATATTTGCTTGTTCAGCTTCTGATTTATGTATTATACAGCACACATGTATGTATATCATACATAAACTCAGAGATATAAAGGGATAAGACAGTCACAGTGGCTGATCAATTGGTGTACATCCCCTTTGATGATACACAAAATACCCCTTCTGTAGATCAAATAAGTGGTTGAAACGTTTAGACAATCAACTATAATGAACAAACCAATCAAAATTCCACAAAGTTATTAAGCTAACGAAGAAGAAAACGTTAATTAAGACTTTGGAGACTAGTGTAATAAACAGCCCATTTACCCCTCCCTTCCTGACATAAACTGCAATATGCGAATTAGTTATTTATAACAAGTACAATTCTGTCCAAAAAAGTTGTTGACTTTATCTCTTAATGGGTTAGTCATACTATTAGTCCTTCCCCTAATACTGCAGACTGATCAGTCCAGTAGGTGGCGTGCAAAGCATTTCAACATATGAGTGTGAAACTATTAGGGGGTGAAAAAAGGGGAAAACAGAACAACTTCCCAATTAAAAATTAATGGGGAGTGTTTACAGCCCACCCCCTACCGCATGGCACTAAGTCCAACCATTTTCGAGATCTTACTGAAATACAAACATATGTACTTCTTTACCAACTATTATGACAACGCGCCTAGTAGCTCCTAAAGACACCTTATTGACAAAGTTGGGAAAGTTTGACCAACCACCTGAATATATTTTTATCAAGGAGCTAGAGAGGGTGGAGGTACAGTCCCCCCAAAATAAACAATAATCTTTTAGGTCCTAAGACTTTCTTTGGTTAGCGAGATCCACACATACAGACAGACACACATCCTGTTACTTTTATATAAGGATGATACTTTTTAATTGTTTTCAATTTACTTAAGGAAGATGTCATAAAACTAAAAAGTAAGTTTTATGATTATAGAAAGCATTAGAAGAATATGTAAATTTTCATTACTGATCTATTCAGTTGTTTTCCTTATCAAAAGCTTATTATTGTTGTTATGTATAAACCAATGTAATCACTTTTCAAATATTTACTAATGATAAACTACATGCATTGCTTACTTTTACTCACGGCCATATCAGTTAGGTACAAGGTTGTACTATTGTGTTTTAGGATAGCTTTAGTTCCATTACATTGAAATGTTTCAGAAATGAGATATTTTTTACTGATATGAAACTTCTCAAGCCAATAAAGAAAAAAAGATGCTAATGATCAATTTTTGTCATAGGTAAGTGGGTTAGACTAATGAAAAGTTTTAATTCAAGAAAAAAACACACTGTATAGTAAATATTCTTATGATTTTCAAATACATGTGCTTCTATAGCTTTAAAGAAATGATTTTTATTACCAAATGACTACGACTAATTAAAAATGTTCATAACTGATATATTGTCCGCCCGCTTGTTAGTCTGTTCGTCAGTCCATGACAATATGGGGGAAATGTGAGTTTCTTAGCTGCTATTTAAGACATGTATTACTCATACCAAGGAGCATCCAGTATATAATTTACTTGGCCCGTTGTTTTGTTAGACATACTGCAAAAGTATAAGTATTGAAAACATATATATCTAGAGATTTTTATTTTCTTGTTTACTTTAAATTCATTTTACATTAATCTAAAGTTTCATGCTTCTTGCAATCTTCTGAAAGATAATCTATTTATGTATCTAACTTTATATAGCTAAATAAATGCAGAAATGTATTTATTATTTATTTATAACTTTTTCAATATGTTTTCATAATAAATTCACTTCACTTATTTGAACAGGTTGATACAAGTAAACTTCAATCACTGCTGGCTTTACCACAATTAATTACAGGTATCAATTTTCAGTTTGAGTGAGTGGTCCAAAAATATTGACTGCATTAAAAAGTATATAATTATGGCGCATTCTTTAGACACCTTATAAAAAAGAGAGAGAAAGTGATAGGAGTCAGGGAAAGAAAGAAAAAGAGAGAGAGAAAGTAAAGGATTCTAATAATTTAATTGTATCGTATCAGCTCCTTCCAGCTGATTTGTATTGGACTAATTCTTGTGTCTACGGAATTGTCAAGTCAGAATTACAGTTAAAAGAGTGGGAGGGCTATGGTATTCTAAAGGTATGGGGATACTGTGGGATATTAATCTGGGTTGTAGGAATTGGAAATTTGAAAAACCTAACAAATGATTCTTTTTTTATATGATTCATATACTATCTTTAATACAAAGTAGAACGACGTTTGTTTGTCTGTCTGTCTGTCTAATTGTTTGTCTGTCTGTTTGTAGCGAAGGATCTCGCTAACCAATGAACCGATCGGGTTCTCATTTACAGGGTAGCTTCACATAGGTCCCAGGAAGGTTTATAAGTATTTTCTTGGGGGGTGGGAAACCCCCCCCCCCATAAAAAAAAAATTATTTTTCTTTTAAATCTAAAATACGAAAAATTGGTTTGGTCAAACCTCTTGTGGCAAAGCCCCTAGAGGCTAGGGGCGAAGCCGCTAGTCCTATATTATAAAATAGTACGTTTTTTTGTATGAAGCTAAAAATCTTAGAAATGGATGATCCAAAATGATTATACTTGGGCGAAGCAATTAAAGTTCCATAAAAGTTTTTAAAGTATCAAGTAATTTAATCAGTTTTATTCAACGGTGCCCATTTTTCCTAAAAAATAAACGAATTCAGAAAAAAGATCAATTTAGATGTCGATTAAATAATTCTTTGCTACATACTTGAATTTAATTTTTTTTAAATACATAATGCAAAGGATTTTTTTAAAATGCCAACAATTATTTTGAATTGTTTTCTAAAAACTCTGATTGCCAGCCACTGTGGGTTTGTGGGAGTATGTCTCGCTGGGCCACAGTGCACAACCAAGGAAGGAAGGCACAGGTATAATACACGGTGTGCTAGTAAACCAACAAATGGTTGCTCCTATATAAAGTGATTTTTTGTGTCTAAAGCTTAAGATTTTAACAACTACAAAACTGATTGAGTTTTCTCGTGTTAAGAAGTCCTGGGGAGGTTTAAGGCTATTTTAGTTTCAAATTCAAGTATTAAAAGGTATTATTAACCACTACTTTGATTCCTATTACTATCCTGTTACGCAGTGTAGTAAGGTTTCTTTAGTTTGTCCATTTAGGTCTCGCAAACGACTAAAGCAATTGTATTCTATTCTTGGTTTTAAGGTATTTTACTGTCCCTTCCCTTACCTAGGAGCGCATTCACTATGATGACAAAAATTAGATGTCAAAAATTTCCAATGTATTAGTTTAGTCTAGCTTAGTATGCTTTAACTAATTAAGATTTCTCTGGCTTTTAAAATTTTTGTTACTTTACTAGGACAGACAAATACAGACCAATATCACGAAACTAAACAGTTATAAATACTTTCTTTCAATCCACTCTTAACTCTTTTTTTCATTTACTTTAATAATTTTTATATTCAAAAATGTAATGAGTTTCCTTTTAAAAATTCCCTGAAAATTAATAATCTTGAGAATTATTAAATGACAAATTACATATTTAGGTCATCAAAGTGAATTCAAGTATTTTTTCTTTACTTTTTTATCGTAGACCAAGCTGTTTTTAGACTAGACATAAAAGCAGTAAAGTATTCAGTATTTTGGGGATTTTACTTTGGCTCAAACCGTATAATAACAAAAAAACGTTGAAAGCTTTGGCTTATATTAATATTAATGATGGAATTCCTTGGCATATCTACAGCACACTAAAGATAATGTAATTAAAAGTATTAAACATTTCTCATATGGTTATTCGCGGATTAATTCCTTATTTGTTGGCCCCTAATCCTACTAAAAACGGGTTGAAAATCGTAAATTAATTATTACATCTATAAGAAAACTGTTCATCTTGTAGCTTAAAAATTTGGAATGAAATAGGGAACAAATATTTTATACACTCATATTGATATTGGTGAAGAAAGACTTTTGGATTGTCGACGATATTGAGTCCTCTAATATTATATCAAACCTTCTCTATTCAACAAAACAACGCTTCTCACCCCTTTTATCACACTATTATTCTCCCTCTCCTACCAATGAAAAAGAGGTTGAAGTTTTATGATTATGACAAAATTGAAGGTGTAAAAAGGGCAGGTAAAAAGTTAATAAATAGAATAATAATAGGGCTCTGCTTGCTTTGTGTTGCTATATTTAGATCAGACTTCACTGTGGGTTAGTTAGGTGCAAAAATTGTGGACTAAAAAATCAAAAAGAATGATTATAATAACAAGTCAAATTGGTTATTTCAAAATTAAATCATCCTATTAAAATAAAATGATCTATAGATTTCAAGAAATTGATCTGAAATTTTTTAAATAACTACTAAAATAAAGATTTTTGATGTTTGACCAAATTACTTATACACATAAATTCAAGCGCCTGATATAGTATCAGTATAAACAATTGGCATGGCAAAAATATGAGCCTTTTTTCCATTTTGAATTTACTTTCTTGTTTGATAGAAGTGGATGCGCCCTTGACATCTATGTGGGTTCTAAACTCGAAGGGGACTACTAAATAGCCAAAAAAAAATGCTCCCAATACCTAAACTAAAATGGTTCAAAACCAGCCTATGATCCATGTGAAGCTTCAATACAAGGGAAAAATTAATTGGTTCAGCGGTTAGCGGACAATCAATAAAACATAACTAATTATATGATAAGAATGATTTATTTTTTCTTTCAAAACCTTCAAAAAAAACTTCAATTGAATGGTTTAAAGTCTTCTATTTGTATTAGTCCAAATGGTCTAATCCGATGAATAAACATAAACTTAGGGATTAAAGAAAAATTTGCTCTAATTTTCAAAATTACTTTTTTTTATTTTTTGCTGCTTCTAATTATCCAAAATATTTATATACTCAAAATAACTAGGTCGAATATTAATTTATCATCCATTGTGCTTTCCCTGTATTCCATGTTATTTCTAATCAGAATTCCTGTAGAGTAGATCCTTTACCAAAAATACATTACAATTATACAATTACAATATACAATAGAATTGACAATCCTATTATATAAAGTGGTAAGCTTTTTTATTTGTCCGTCTCGCTGACAACTGAACCAATTTTGGAAGCTTCGCATAGGTGCCGGAAAGGTTTCAGTCAAATTAGTTTATAGATTGATAATCATTTTAAAAGCAATTTTTCGAAAGGAAAGGAAGGGGAGATAAAAATAGCCTTAAATCATCCTTAACTAAAAATTTAAAACGCCTAAAACCTACAATGACCTTTGTGAAGCTTGACAAACAAAACTATAATAAAAGCCTTGCTACTCTATATTTTCAATGAATAAAGTAAAAACTGGAACAGTCTAATGCAAAGAGTCAGACAATGCAATGTTTCTATTAATATATTTGTTGCTATCTGTAAAGCTACACACATATACAGTGGGGATATAATGGTAATAGGCTGGTTTAATTATATTTTGTAAATAATGTGAAATACATTATAGTAGGATGCCTGTCTGTCTGAAACATAAGATCTCAGTAACTGTTAAACCGACGAGGTTAGGCTAGTGTGTTAGTTTTGCGCTATTCTTATGGGATTTGGGACAAATTTCTTTTAATTGATTTTTTCAAATAAGGAAAGGGGAAAATGCGCGTAGCCACTAATGTCTTAAAAACTAATTAATGCTATATCAATAGATATTAATCTTATTTCTTACACTTATCGAAAATACCGGTAATTTTATTACCTACAATATATCATATATCTTTTTAATTTAGTGAATTTATACTAATCAGATTAACTTTTTTACTGCAATTAGCAAAATGTTAGAATGGCTCCAATGAAAGAAATAAGTACAAAAAGTTACCTAAGAGCACAAAAGTATATTCATATTCCATACTAATATATATACACAACAATATATGTTAAGCATGAATTCCATTTGTAGATAATGCCATAACATCCAGGAAAAATATGTCCACAAGCAGGACAGCAATATGACAATCCAGTAATATTAATAAATGTAGAGTAGAAATTAAAGTAATAAATAGAAAGGAAAGAGCATCAAACTCAAGAAAATGCATAAATTTTTCAGAAGGACATACTTACATACCTTAGTTATAAAGTAGCTTCGCTATTATAAAGTATATGTATTGTAATGATAATAGATTCAGAATGAATTGTTATTATGTAGTATTCATTTGGAATTCTTAAAGTATGAAAGGCGATTGTATTTTACAATTAGTTCAGAACTGTTCATATAGGATAGTCCTAGCGTAGCAACACTATACTAAATGTAAGCATAAGCCACAATTTGATTGCTTTTAATTTTTTCTCTCGGGAGGTTGGAGGCAAGGACGTCCAAGCTTTTTTTATTTAGGGGGGTATTAAAAATAAAAAATTTGGGGGGAGGTAATCACCCCTTCATCCAACTCCCTTGGACGTCCCTGGTTGGTGGTACTCTTCCTAAAATACTTTTTAAAATGAGGAATCTAAATAAATGTAACATAGCACAAACAAATCAAGGATTTAAATACGGACAAGGAGATTAAAAGAGCATGTGTATAATTAAAGAATAGATTTATTAAGGAAAATTCACAAAACCTTTCACAAATATTTATTCATTTTTTAAAAATAGTTTTTAAGCTGGACTGACAGACCGACGGAGAAATAGATTGTCACTATCACAGAGAATCTTCCCAGTCTTTTAGCTGCCTATCTTGAATTACTGCCGAGATAATCAAATTCTTCGAAAGCGTTACAGACTGACAAACGGACGGAAAGAATAAGTAAAACATTTTTTAAGTAGAGAAATATATAATATCATCGAAACAATAAAAAAATTACATTTAAAAGCTAGGACAATTATAATCAAGCCCAAATATTTGTGATGAAGTTTCTGCAATGAATAATGTTTGAACAATGGATGTATTATTACTCGGATCTTACTCCAGATTAGCATGTACTCTAATAGAGTAAAACTTGTAGCTGGCAAAATGTAGATCCCCCCTCTATTCAACCCCATCCCCTCCTCTCCTACTGAATGAACGGACTGACCAACAAATAATGCCCATGTTAGCAAGCTAAATTGACGACATTCTTCCCGTTTTTTAATGTCCACGTATATTATTTATCCATTGTTTAAACAAAGGGCCCAAACTTTGACATTATATATGATATGCAAATCTTCTGCCGGGATGTTCACATATAATTTTTAACATACAAAAATTATTTTGTTTCACTAGCGGCTACGCTTCTAGAGGCCTCTAGGGGCACTTGAGGAAGGGAGAAGGGGGGAGGAGTCGTAACATTCAAAAGAATTTTTTTAAGGGGGTCATTTTTTCTTGGGGCAATTTCTCTCCTCAACTTCCTCTAACCTATGAGAAGCTATATTGTAAAGGATAACAATATTGGTTTAGCGGTTAGCAAAATCTTTTGCTTTTATAAACAGATTTAGATTTCTATTGTAAATACTTATTTTTTGTCTTTTTTGTGTGTCTGATAAATAGCATAATTACCTTTTTTCTTTTTAATTTAAATATATTATTATGTACTTTTAAAAACATAGGATGATTAAAAACAAAGTAATTAAATGATGCAACATTATGTAAGACTTCACTGTAAAGCAAAGAAGACAGGACCAGCTACTAAAAAGTTATATGGCTTCAAAATTATCTATAAAAATATGTAATTACATTCAATTGTATTTTAAAATTATAATCAGAAAAAAATACAAAAAACCTTACTACTTCATAAAAATAATAGGATAGGCTTAAAAATTAATTTTCTTCAATAATTCTAATGAAAATCCAAAAGGAGACTTAAAAAGTTGCTGATTAAGATTAATTAGAAAAAAAATGGATTCAAAAAATGTTAAATAGTTTTTGAAATACACGGTTTCTTAAGACAATGGACGATAAATTGGTGCACATCCCAAATGATATAAAAATTTTCAAAATTATAAAAAAAATTCCTAAGAGGATAACGCCCATTATTAATCGTCCATTGTGTTATCCCATAAGGTCCCTGCCTAAAAACTGGTATAGGTCAACAAAGAATGTGCAGACATAATATAATTTAGTTGGCAACAGTGGATATATAATACAAGTGGATAATATGACAGGGAAAAAATTGTCGTCCATTTAGGTTACTAACATGGAAATCATTTATTGTTTAGTTCGTTCTTCCAGTAGGAGGGTAGGGGATGGGGTAAAGGGGGTTTGATGAAGGGTATCGTTATATTAGCCCCCTGTGAGTTTTACTTTGTTAGAGACCATAAAAATCTGGTGTAACATCCAGGTAATATTATATCCATTTTGGCATTTGCTTATATGTCATGTCTGCCAATTTATTCTGTGTCCACCATCAATAAATTTTAATAATATTGCAAAATTTTAATGTTCATAGAGTTATGCAAAATTGTGCTAATGTCAACAATATATATTCCAATCCAGTAAGGTAAAGAAACCGATTAATATCCGCTGGATTATAACCGGTTATACTGGATGAGATAATGGAAGATAAATTGATGTTTATGCCCAATCATGATTAACAATGCTATATATAACTATTATTGTAATTGTTTGAACACTACTAGTTTAGACCAACTAATAAAGATTTTCATAAAAATAAAGTTTTATCCAACTAATGAGAAAACGTAGTTATGAAACTTTTGATAACTGCATAATTTACGGTCCAATCTCACCTCCCTCCCTTAAAGTATAAATTAACTACAGATGAATAAATAATGTTGTAAATTTGTATTCACATATATGTATAATGCTTGTGAACTTGTGAATGGTTTTGTAGTCATTAAAAGGATATTATGATTAAGTTGCCAATAGTCGTATATGGCAGAAATATTATAGTGCCAAAAGGACAGACAGCAAAAAATGCATTAAGCTCTTGTCCAAAGGTTTCAAGACATCAACTAATATTCTGTCGGATGAACATAATTTTGGAAATATACAATGTCTTCAAGTTTCATCATTGTGATCTAATACAGGGAGAAAGAGAGGAGACAATGGGCAATTAATTCAATTTAAGAGTTTTTGGTGAAAGACTATGAAATCCAGATTAATCCAGAAAATATGGAGGAAATTGTAAAGGGAGAGTTAAAACAATACAAAAAACTATAAAATAAGAAAAAAGTTCCAAGAAAAAAGCATTCATTTGAAAATTAGATTACCAGCCCATCAGACTGACGTAACCATTCTGTAATTAATAACTCAAAAAAATCCCCTTGGAACCCATTCAACCCATAGTCCCATAACCCAAAATTTAATTGGGTTCTTAGGAGTGTTTTTTAAACAATAAAGTTTTTGTCTATAAAATGATATTTTCTAGAGAGAAAAAAAATTTTAAAACCAGCCATCTTATAACAAATCAAGCATTTGGTGCACTAGTACCCAAAGTCAGTCAGAAACTGATAAATTCTTGCACATTCCCTTTGAGCCAGTACCCAAAGTCTGAGACTCCTAAAAATAGAATATTCGATCCATTGTCCCCTCCCTTACTCCCTGGATCTAATATACAGGTTGTATAAAATAAAATTATAATTTAAGAGTTTATCAATATAAATATGACAGTTTATCATATAAAGTTAAAAAGGTTTGTATAGTGTCTTTGAATTATCATTTTAGGACAACTAAATAAAAGTCCCAGGATGTTTTAGACAAATTTTTTTTTTACTCGAACACAGATAAAATATAAACATGAAACAGTAAAAGGACAATTGACGAGAACCTAAAAATAAAATTTCTAGTCTCTAACCTTGCGTGGCCCTATTTCTATTAGCCCCACGGGCCTCTGGGGACTTTTACTTAACCTAACCTTTGTTTTATATCTAAAATAAATTCTTTTTAAATTTTACTGCAAAGAAATTTTTATTTAAAATTTGTATTATCCTACAAATCCCTGAGGAATAAATCTTTTTTTTTCTGCCCCATAAAGCATGGGATGTATGGATGGAGTAAATGCTTAGGTAACCAAAACCAATCTAACAAACAAAAAAGTAATTAGTGGCCACAGCAAAAAAAAACAGAGAGGAAGAAAGAATGATCGAAACAAGCATAACAACAACCAAAGGATATTTAATACAAAAAAAATAACTATTCATATATTTAATGTATCAACCAATTAAGTTTATTTTACAATGTAAATTAAGTTATTCTATGTATACTGTATAGGGAATATGGAAATCTTATCTGAAAAAAAACTATTTGAAAAATCATCTAAATGAACTTATTTTTATCTAATCTTCCTATTATATAAAGTAGTAAGCTTTTTTTGTCTGTAGCCGAGGATCTCGTGAACCGCCGGACCGGTATGTTTCTTATTTCTTATAGGTCCTAGAAAGGTTTATAACTATTTTGAGGGAGGGTACCACCACCCTTCCAATAGAAGTGACAAAGAAACTAACTCCATCTAGAGGCAAAAAATATTTTTGCTTTACATCTGATCTTGACATAGATTGAAAAGAAAAAAATTTACTTGCCCCTAGAGGCCACTAGGGGCGTATCCGCTAGTATTAAATAAAGTATTAAGAATTTTTGTCTAAAGCTTAATATTACAATAACTGCTGAACCGACTGAGTTATCTACTTTAGATAAGTTTCACATATGTCCGGGTATGGTTTAATTTATCTTATTTTTAATTTAAGGCTTGTGATTATTTCAGGATTTTTCTTCTGTCCCTTTTAAAGAAGAAGCCGCTGGATGCTATGAGCGCAGTCTCTTGTATTAAAAAATGTATTTCAACAAAGGCTGACAGATAAAATACTATTCCAGTATGGCTTCAAAACCGATTAATATCCGCTGGATTAGAAAAGCATCGAATAACAGACAATGTTCCTTCGGCCCCTTGGAACTTACAAACCTAGTTTTTTATAATTTTTTCAACTTAATATCCGCGGAAAGCTGTCTATGATACGATGCGATAAATAACTATTCTAGAGAAGCTCTCCTCCTTGACAGAAGTGAAAGAGTAAAGAAAGGAAATGAGAGGAAAGATAAAGAGTGTGTGAAAAAAGATTTTGGGTGCATTTTGTACTTTTAGTGGCGTAGCTTCTTAATTCATAGGACATGGACGTACGTCCCATTTTCTTGTTTTTACAATAACCTTAAGGGTTAAGACATTGGACAATTAATTGATCCCAAAGGATGATAAACAAAAATATCCCTTTAAAAGATTGAATAATTGATTTCAATGTTTAGACAATGCTCGTATGAACCAAACAATCAAATTTGATTAGAGTACCAAAAGTTACTATAAGGGGCGTCCAAGCTTTTTATTTTGGGGGGGGTAAAAATTTTTAAAGGGGGGGGGGTAATTCGTTTTTTTTTTTGGGGGGGGGGTAAAATGGCAAATTTTTTTTTACCTCCCCTGAAATCTGTTGGCAAGGGTAAATTTAGTTAACCCCCCCCCCCCCCAAAATTTACCCCTGGGGTAAAATTTTTGGGGGGGGTAATTTAAATTTATTAAATATATAGTATTAAAAATGCGCGCGAAGCGCGCAAAATTTTTTTTATTAGAGATTTTTTATCTTCGGACGTCTATGGTTACTATGCAAAAATGTGGTTATAAAACTTTGGGTACTATTGGGTCCTATGCTCTCTTTATCCCTGGACAATTAAGGTTTGAGGAATACACATACATTGCTACTTTATAATTTTTGTATCTTGTTGCTGCTGCGCTACTTTAGGACAAGATTATTCTTGTTTTTATAGCATCAAAGTTTTTGTTCATCTTGCGAGTGTGTTAAAAACTCGGAACAAACATTTTGCTCCAAGAAACGGTGACAGATGCCCAATGGTCCGAGAATTTACGCAAGTTTAAAAAGTACAAGGGTGCGTTCTTTATTTAAAAGTAACTTGATGTCTATCTGTCTGTACCGAAGGATCTCGCTAACTGCTGAGTCGTCATGGTTCTCCTTTACTGCGAAGCTTAGTACCCATAAGTTCCGGGAAGGTTTATATTTAGTTTGTGGAGGGGTGGAGGGTGGATACCACCATCGTTCGATCCGAGAGAAATTGATCCTAGATAAAAATTCCCTTATAATCCTCTACGGTCATAGCCGCTGATTAACCAATAATGTACTGCTTCCAAAATTTTCTTTCATTTATAATATTAATTGTTTTGTACATTTTACTTTCTTTAAAATATTAGTGAACCTAGAAAAAAAACCGTGTGTACAGAAAATTGGCTCCTAGATTTGCCTGTAATCTTAAAACTTAGAAGTACAGTGGTTTAAGAATTCATGTACATAAATATTGAAGAGTATAGAAATATAAGAATTCAATGATAGTTTCCAAAAGATGTGAAGCCTAAAAAATATAACACCATTTTTTATGAAAAATAAATCAATGTTATTCGTCATCATGATTGCATTACTTTTCAAATGTATTTTGTACATGTAGGTCGTTAAAAGTAATTCTTATCATCATATGATTTTTTTGTTCATCGTATTTGACCAATGTAAATAAGCTACCCTTTCGCATTCTACCAGTTATCTATTAAATATGTTGCAAAAAGTATTTCAATTTTAACAGCAAACAATAATAATAACTTTTTTCTATGTTAATACAAAATTGTTTGCCTTACAACAACAAAACTATAATTACTTTATATTATGGGTTACAGGAATAAATTTTCAGAAAAAAGTGTAATAATTCAAATTATATCGTATGTCCGTCCGTCCGTACGTTGTGTTTTTTTGTCAATATATTTAATATTACTATATTTTCTAAATTTGACAAACAACTGTTATTTAGGTGATTCCTGTGACCTGTATGCATCTAATGCATACATTTTTTTCCATCTGTCTATCGTCCAAGAGTAAAAAAAAATACTCTCTATTTTTTATTCTTTTTATGCATCCATGTTTTTTGAAGCGTCGCTACTTATAGATGTTGTCATCCATATTGTACTTTTAACTTTTGTTTTGCTTATGTCCTCTGCAATTAAATAAAATATATTTTAATATTGCATTGCTTGCAAGAAACTAAATTGGATTGTAAATTCACTTAAAACTTTTAAGACCTTTCTAAAAATCTAGCAATGTCCAAGATTTTTTCAGCATAATTTTATTTTACATTTGGGCCAGGGTAATTTTGTTTATCCTATTTGGGGTTGTACAAAATTATTGTCCATTATCTTCCCTTAAGATCTCTCATGTAATATGCATTAATAAAATATTAATATGATTTTGATTAAACATTGACAATTTAATATACTTTATGTTATTTACAAAAACAATGTCAATTTAATTATAAAAGCGGCAAAATAAATTATTAAAATAAAAATACAGTGATTGTGGTATTCGGCAACCGTGAGCCATGCCTATGGCACCCCTGAACTGGGGTTCGGTGGAGGGTCAATGGCCCTCCCCCGAGTCCTGGGGAAGGGGTCTGACGACCCCCTCCCTATGCTTAAAATTAATGATTGAATCTGTCATGTTTATTATGGTTAACTGTATTCTTAATTCTCCCCCACCCTTTCCAGGGATGGGGGATCATTATTGCCCAAACTGACTATTGTATATGTGTTATAATGCTTTTATGTTATGATTATTTATTCCTATCCATGTATTCATTGTTTGTTGAATATAGCTTTAGTATCCTTTAAACCTTCAATAAAGTGACAACTGAAATAGATGTTGATCATTATCTAGTGAATGCTAGAGAAGCGTAGCTTCTCTATAGTAAGGTGTCCACGTCTGTCACACTGCCGTGATCTAATTGAACTCCGGTGTCTGCCATTTATCCTCGGCGGATACCACAACTTTTGGTGACAGCTGTGTGAGATTACGGCGAACCACAAGTGTAGAGCAGACGCGCATCTGAGGCTAAGGTACTCCCAGCAGTGAAACTGGCAAAACTGACGCAAGCAACCTGAATTACCCACCCTGGACAGCAAAGTTTAACTCTGCATCCGGCAGTTGTGGAAGCGAGACAGCGAAATTTGACGAAGAACCGCAAGCAGCGCCGATATCTAGCGGAGAATTGAGCGCCCAAAGGGCTGAAACAGGCCTGCGGACCGGCTGAAACAAGCCAAATAAGTGTAAACGGCTGAAAATAGGCCAACTTTACTGCAAGAAATAGCAGGATCCGAACCAGTGGCGCTAGCAGGACGGGACATTCCCTGCCGCCATCAGCCGGATTTGGATCAGCGGCGCTAGCAGGACGGGACATTCCCTGCCGCCGATAGGCTGAAACACGCCACATAGCTGCAAGCTGCGAGCCAACATACGAGTGTAGTGCACCAGAACAGAGAAAAACTACGTCAACTCCAAGTATCCTGAGAGGCTACAACGCAGCCACCCATCTAGAAAAACAGATATTATGTCACATTGCAGGGATTACCACCCTGGTGTGATGGCTAAACAATAGATTTATGAGCAAAGCTTGGCAAACAAATTGTTGTGTTGTGATAAAGCTAAAAATAGAACAGGCTTGGATTTATTGTGTATTGTGATAACAGCTAAAAATAGAACAGGGTTAGTAAACAAATCTGTTATGCAATTGTGATAAGGACAAAAATAGAAGCTAGATGTAATATAATAAAGACCCTGATATACAATCAAATCACCTCAAGCCTACAGCACAACAACAATACACCCCTTATTCCAAGGGAAAGGGAGGAGCCCCTCTCCATTGAAGGCAAATACAATCAGGGTGATATAATAGATAAGCCTAGGATTAAGAAGAAAAGGCACTAGTACACCAGCACACAGTTACCCCTCCCTCACAGGGGGAACGGACGGAGTTACCCCCGTCCCCTCACGCGCTTCCCCCTTCCTACCCACACTAGCCTAAGTCCGTCTGTAGTGTGGGGCTAGCGACCGGGAACACAGAGCGCCATCCACGGGTAGCGCAACAAAGTGCGGAAAATATCATAAATTCAACGGACAAAGCAGACCAATGAGAGAGCGAGTTGAGGGATAAGAGCGCGTTTTCCCCGTGTGCGCGGATTTGACGGTGCGTACGCGCGTTGCAAGGCCAGGAGATTTCACGCACACACACACACACACACCGGAGCGGAGCTACTCCATAGCATTTAACAGGGGTATTTTGAGCAAATAAAGAATTACAAGCTTCTCTCCTTCTAGCTCCAGTGTGATAAAGGAAAACCCAATCAGTTCCTGACAGCAGTTCAGACCCTCAACATCTATCTACCCCTACCAGCCTACCCTACAACCTCAGCACCTAACTAGTGATAAGTACAGCTAAGTTATACCTTTGCAACTAAACTACCAACCTAGTGATACAAACAGTGTTGGCTGTTAGGCTAGAACGCCTCAAGTGACAAACCATTCATTTTTAGTACTGTATAACTTTGTGCCCCGCCGTTGAACCGTTGACCCGATGGACCAGCCGCAAGCCCCAGGAGGTGATCAAGCCCCAGGATGGCTCCAGGATGACCCTCAGCCGGCCCCAGCCAAGTACCGCAAGCTGATGCTGAGCAATCTGCCGGAGTATAGAGGGCCGCCCAAGCAATCCTGGTCGTCACATATCCGCAGACTCGAGATGTCATGGGCGGCTTACCGCGTGCCACCTCATGATTCCCTCAACCGCCGCAACGCCCTCCTACTGTCACTGGTAGGGCAAGCGGCGGAAATGGCGTCCCATCTGTTTGGCGAGGCAGGCCAAGCCTTGACCTACGAGCAGGTCAAGGCCGAGTGTGAAATGCTATTTCGTCCTGCTTTTGAATCCCAAACGCTTAAACAAGCGTTTAGGGATTACAAGCAACACTCGACAGAACATGGTGGACGAATTAAATTGTGGAATTCGTAACGCCAATGTAAAACGCATCATGATGGGACATGAAATTACGAGTGTACCTGAGTACACTCGTAAGGCCATGTTTACCGTCACCATGATCACAAAGCAACTGAAAGAAGGTGTGTGCCTAGTAGACTCTACTGACGGGCTGACTGGATCCGCCAGCATCCAGTTGCCCCAGTATGATGATTCGGAGCCAATGGAGATTGGCGCCTTGGCTCCGGGTCTCCACCAGATGGGGAAGGTCGCTCCAGATGACAAGGTTCCAGGTCGCTGCTTCCGCTGCCAGGGGAGAGGCCACCGAGCTCGAGACTGCCCAACGCCTGTGGAAGTTAGCCTAGAGGAGAGACGCACCCAGCCACGCCGTGACCGTTCTACCAAGTGCGAGCGTTGCCACTATGACGGTCACACGGCGGCCGATTGTAGAGCTGACTGGGCCCAGGTAGCCAGCCGCAGGCGCACCGCCGATAAGGGCGCCCCTCCAGGGAAGCCCAGCAGAGTGGCCCACATGGAAGGGAGCGCGCCCCCAGCACCACCACAGCAAGCAGCCGCCCCCAAAGCTGCGGACCGAGCCGATGGGATGCCGCAGTTTGGGACTGTCCCCGCTAGGATCAACGTACTGGGCGGCGCGGCTGAACCCAACCGGGTTGGCCTAGGCTTCAGCCTCAACCACCTGGGGCCAGAGCTGATACAACCCAACAACATCGCCGAGCCAGAGATTCTGAGGCCCCAGCCTTTTAGCCTCAACATGATGGAACCTGCCCGACTGAGCCTACCCAGCAAGAGTGGAGGGGCGCTATCCAGCGTCCCTGAGACGGTGTACGGGGAGGCCCTGGCGGCCACTGAACGAGAGAGGCAGGAGGCGCTAGCCAGCGCCTCAGCATCGATGTATGGGATGCCACCCGGCGTCGCCACCTGGGATGACGGGGGGGTGCTATCCAGCGCCTCCCACCTGGTGCCTGGGGCGACAACCGTCGCCGCCACCGAGATACCTGGATCCTGGAACGAGCCAGCCTCCAACCTGATGTCTGGGGCGACAACCGTCGCCGCCACCGAGATACCTGGATCCTGGAACGAGCCAGCCTCCAACCTGATGTCTGGGGCGACAACCGTCGCCGCCACCGAGAGACCTGAGTCCTGGAACGAGCCAGCAGGCCCAGAGGAAGGGGTGACACCCGTCACCCCCAGTCAGCCAGCGCCACCAGCCTGCAGGGAGAGCCCAGCTACATGCCATCCAGAGCCCCCTGCCAGCCGAAGGAACCCAGCTGCCCAACACCAGGATAAGTTGAATTTGTTAAATGTGTTGTATCCAAGCTATTGTAAAACCCCAGCCTTGCCTGTGCCCCCTGCACCAGAGGCTGGGGAGATTGAAATTTGGGAAAATAAGGACTTGCCTGTGCCACATGCACCTGAGTTCCTAGGGCAGGGGAGGGAAGTGAGTAAGGGCGAGCCTGTGCCACATGCACTTCAGCCCCATGCCACTGGGCATGCCTTGGACAAGGGAAGGGAGCACTTGGGGCTAGGGGAGCCGACACCCAGGCAAGCGCCAGTCGCTTGCCAGTCTGTCATTGGGGAGGGTATCGGGGTGCCCCGGCCGCACAAAGATAACGCTCAATGGAAACTTGTATCTAGCCAGGAGCAGCCCAGCCGTGTCCAGCCACAAGAAGCAGCCGTGACCAGAGCTGAAGATCCCCAGCCGCGGGTGCGAGGTAGATGGTTGCCTGGAAGCCTCTCCCATTGGTGGATGGTCCTGTGGGGCCTCCTGCTGGCAGCCGTGTGGCCTACAACCAGCTACGTCCTGGTGGGATGGGACTGTGCCAACCCCACCCATGTCACATCCTACAATAAAGAAAAGATGTGTAACACGGAGCCCCTACACCAGGAGGTGCCCCTGGGCCATGAAGTGCACGTCCTGCAGCAGGTCAAGGTGAGGGAAACAACCGGGTACAGTTGCCAGCTCACCGTGTCCCAGTGGACATTCAGGTGTGGGGTATGGGGTCACCTCAAGGTGACCTCGGTCCCCACCCTCATGAGGCCAACCAAGATAGACCCAGAAGCGTGCCAAGACCTGGCCAGGAACCGAGTCTACACGCTGCCAGGCAAGACCCAGCCACTGACGTTCCAGCTGAACCATCCCCTGTTCTTCACCATCGACATGGTGGGCGCCCTCATCAACAGCCCCGAGGGGGTGGGTTGTGAAGGGGAGGACGTCCACTTCGAGGGCCAGCTGTACCGCAATGAATTAGTGCTCCAGGAACGACGGCTGCTGGTCAAGGAAGAGACCTACGTGGTAGAGGATGGACGGGTGGAGTCCCAATCTGACCACCTGACCCTGGAGTGTCCCCATTCTGAGCTGTCCTGCATCACTGGGGAAGCAACCTACGTGTGGGACCACCTGGGGAGAGATTGCCCCTTGAGGCTGATCCGCAGCCTCCAGCCCAGCCTAGTGATGGATGCATACCTGGTTGACCATCAGGCCCAGTTTTTCATCAACATGACCAACCCCACCTCGATTGTGAACTGCGACTTCGAGGCCCATGCCACCAACCATCCAGCGTTGTTCGTGGCAGCTGACCCAGCCGCGGCTGCGCTGCCCAGAGTGTCGGCTAGGGATGTTGACGTCCCCCTACAAGCCCAAATACATGCAGGTTATATTGGGTTTACCCTGGAAACGCGCATGAAAAGCACAGCAGCAGAAGAAGTAGCGGCCAACTGCTGGAAGCTCCAGCAACTAGACCCGGCCCACCCGGTGCGTGTCCAGGGGAGCACGTTCTCGGTACTGAGGGGAGACATCCTGCTGCAGCTGACCTGCCAACGCCATAAATACGTTGTCCGCGAACACAAGGAGTGTTGGGACAAAGTGCCAGTAGAACCCACAGGATTTGTAGACGCTGTGACACGAGTATATAGTGAGCACGCCACCAAGATCCCCTGCTCCTCCACATACCCCCTGACTGTGCACGCGGAGGAAGGCTGGATAGAGTTAACCCCCGCTCCTAAGAAGAGGCCACCCCCGCTGGATACGCCTAAGCAATTGTTGACAGAGCCCTTAGATGACTTCAGTTTAGGGGGCTTGTATTCGCAGGCTGAGTTGAACGACTGGCAACAACTGCTGGCGTTCCCAGCATACAAGAGCGCCATGCTGACCGGCCTATCCTATGGCTCCTGCGTTCAGCAAGGCAGCTGTTCGGCCACAGGAGACCATGGGATAGTGTCCTACAACATTGACCGACTGGCGGAGGAAGGAGAGGCCGCCCTGGATGTCTGGGCTGGATTTAGACAAGCTATCCACGAGTGGGGAGATGGCGCAGCCATACTGTGCTTGCTGTTGTTGATCCTCAAACTGCTGGGGGACCTAACCATCATTTCTCTGGCAGCAGCACAAGGAGGCGTCCGAGCAGCCCTGAATGCGATGTCACAAGTGTTCCTGTACCATCCAGCTTTGTATAGGAAAGCTCTGGCTAGAGCCAGGCTCACCCATGCCAAGTCCCGGGACTTTTCAGTAGACTGGGATGCCATTCCCATCGGCAGGGAAGCAGCCGAGGAAATGGTGTCTATGCAATCAGCTGATAGCGGGCATGACCGCCCAGGTAGGCCAGGACCGCCCTCTGGCAGACCCTGCGGCCCCTCAGGAGGACAGGCCGCTGCCCAGACGATCAACCTGGCAGCCAGCGCCCCAGCCGCTGCCAACAACAACCAGCAGGCCCCACTGCTGACCGTTCCAGCAACAACGGTGCCACCTGCCAACCTGACACCTGCCGGCGCCGAACAACGTGTCCAACCAAAGCCAGCGTCTGCCTTCTATCCCACGTTGGGAGCCCATCAACCCTGAGAAAACACTCACCACTAGGATTCCATTGAATCATTATCGTTTGTATATATCTTAGCCCTAAGGAGCGGACCGAAGGCCTCAACCACTGTCGGAAGTCTGGTAGGGAAACCCTCTCCCAGCCTTCCGAGGGGAGAGTTGTGGTATTCGGCAACCGTGAGCCATGCCTATGGCACCCCTGAACTGGGGTTCGGTGGAGGGTCAATGGCCCTCCCCCGAGTCCTGGGGAAGGGGTCTGACGACCCCCTCCCTATGCTTAAAATTAATGATTGAATCTGTCATGTTTATTATGGTTAACTGTATTCTTAATTCTCCCCCACCCTTTCCAGGGATGGGGGATCATTATTGCCCAAACTGACTATTGTATATGTGTTATAATGCTTTTATGTTATGATTATTTATTCCTATCCATGTATTCATTGTTTGTTGTATATAGCTTTAGTATCCTTTAAACCTTCAATAAAGTGACAACTGAAATAGATGTTGATCATTATCTAGTGAATGCTAGAGAAGCGTAGCTTCTCTATAGTAAGGTGTCCACGTCTGTCACACTGCCGTGATCTAATTGAACTCCGGTGTCTGCCATTTATCCTCGGCGGATACCACATGATAATGAATGAAATTTCATACATTCTTAAGCATAATTCCAAAAAATTGTTAGATTATACAAAAAAAATTCATTAATTCTAATTTTTTTTCACAAAGCATTCAGTCAGCAAAATGCCCAATGAAATAATGGATATAATAATTATGAAGAAAATATTTTAGTCTAATACAAAACTTAGATTTATCATATATGTTTTGTTTAATACCGTAAAATGTAAACCTTTTATTTTTCGTTGTATAATAAAATAAAAATCACAGTAAAATGGATAAAATCATAATTTTAATTAGGTTTAGTTAAAATGAAAATATAGTGTATTGTAGTTAAACTTAAATTTAGTTTTGACGATTTTTGAAAGTATTTATATATCTATTTGTTTATTAGGTCTAATAATGCATTATGTAAATTTATAATATCTGCACCCCAACTGTGTTTAGAATTCAGAATAAAGAGATCTTTATATAGGTCTGTTGCAAAAAAATATTTGCTACATTGCATCAGGTCATAAAATTCATTTTCAAAATTCATCTAAAACTTTAAAACCCATAATTGATACTGATACTCGTGGTTTCGTCCCTAACATCTAGAAGTTGTGTATTCAAAGAAAGGGTAAAATAGCCAAAAGCCATTCCAAGACCTAATTTAAAGATGAAATACCTTAAAAATCATCCTAGTACCTTTGTTAAGATTTTCTAAAATGAAGAACTCAGTAAATTCAGTGATTTTAAGGAACAAACTACAACCTTAGAACTTTTAATTATAGTATGGTTTGTTAAGTGCGAAGCTACTATGTGGTTAGAAATGTCAATGTGTCCGTCTGTATAACTGAACGTTTAGGGGCAAACATGATTCTCTCGGCTCCTAATTAAGATGGCCATCCAGTATATAATTTACTTGTTTTATCGGCCATGATAGAAAATAAAAATAAAAGATATTATTAAATAATAATGTTTCGTTATTTTCTAAATTTATTTTTATGACATTTTCTCTATAGATCACTTGTATGTTTTCCAGCCTCGATTTTATGTGCATACTTGCCCAAACGTTTAACCCTGAAATTAAGTAATAAATCAACCCAATTTTGCAGGCCTAAAATAGAACACACTACCACCATGCTGAAATGCTAAAATGTAGGGATCCTAAGGGATAAGACAATGGCAGATAAATGGATATACATCCCCTATGATGATACACAAAATTACCCGTTCTGTAAATTACAATTAGTGGTTGAAACGTTTGAAAATCAAAATTAACAAAAGTCCCCAAAGTTGTTAAGCAAACGAATAAGAATTTTTGGAGCTAGTGTAAAAAACAGCCCATTGTCCCCTTTCTCTCTCTCTGGATAAATGTGTTTAATGCAAAATTTTATTTTACAAATATATTTGGCTGAGTTGGCCTTTATTTGTTTGCTAAGCTTAGCTACTCTGAACGTATTTTTGTTTTCTTTATCAACAATTTTTCAGGGGGTGCGGGGGGGGGTCCATTTTGCTTCCGAAAAGAAGAACAAAACAAATCTGAAGAACAAAAACCAACAGTATGCTTTAGGTAATAACATATTTATAACAATAACCCTTTTTGGGGGTCTGAGGGAGGGGGGGGGGGAAGGGTCAAACTATTTCTATGTTCTAATGGCGGGTTGATATATTGACATAAAAAGTAGTCTAAATCCTAAAGAAAATAAACACAGTCGACCATTTTTCAGTTACTGTACAAATTCTTTTACACATATTTTGATATTTTATATTCATAACCCAACAACATTTAAAGATATAAATCCCATATAATTATGCTAGCATCCCTAGCAGAGAATGTTTACATCCTTGTTTGGTATATTGACCCAAGTCCTACACTCTATTCTCTTCAGACAATACAAGTAAAAATCAAATCATAGAGAGCCTAGAGGTTAATGTCAAACATAATAGTTATTTCTCGCATCGTATTATAAACGGCTTTCCGCGGATATAAAATGTACAATTATAAGATTAAAACTAGTTTTTTAGCCCCGAGATGCCGAAGGCACGGGCTAAAAAAACTGGTTTTAATCTTATGATTGTACAGTTTTATATTCGTAGAAAATTGGTTATAATACGGTGCTAGACATAGTTTTTTTCGTATGGATGAGAACCGGTTCCTATCCACCGGATTCGAATAAATACGAGAAAACCAATTATAAAATTTTGAGATATATAGGTTTTAAAAACAGTTGCATATTTCACTTTGTCTGTCCGTTAATCCGTCTGTAAAGCTATGCTCCCTGTTTCTTTTGTATGAAAACTGAACTTCTGCTATATAACTCAATTTGTCTGTTGGTCCATCCATATTTTTTAGTGCTTCCCTACTTATAAATGTTGTTACATTTTGTTTTCTCTTTTAACATAATCCTTTTATAAAAAGGATTTATGATTATATAAACGGCTGCGACGTTTTATAAAACTTTAGGGAGGGTTATCCCTATCCTCTTTCCTTCCTAGAAAATTGAAGGAAAAAATTAATTCCAAAAATATTAATGTCATCTTGATATCAACAAAGCGTTTGACTATTCGTTGGCTTACGACTTTGGGGAAATTTAATGGATTTTGTTTGGTTGCCTCATTAAGTTCAGAGTCCTAACGTTTCAAAAACTAATTGTAAACTACAGAAGTTATTTTGTGTATTATCATTAGGGATGTTTATCAATTTATTGGCAATTGTCTTATCCCTCTAGATCCCTGATATATTATATGCTATATTTTATTTAGCATATTTCTCTGGACTTAAAAATAACGTTTTGCTGTTGAAAGATTCATAAATCTTCATCTTATGCACATCGAAAGATATTCTCAGGGATTTAAAAACTCTAGTTATTAAGCTCTGCTGTTAAGAGACCAATTTTGTGGAAGTAATTTCAGCTTAAACAAACAAGAGAGTTCACCACTCTGTGCTAATACTTGAGAGCTAGATGATTTGGACACAATAACTGCGATAAATAACAATGATAAATCATAATTCAGACTAAAATTGAGTAATACCTTTAATTTACACTTAAAACACAACATAATATTAAAAAAAAAATTTTGAAAGCCAATATTGTCTTGTTTTCAGTTGTTAGAAGCAAATTCATTACTTCCCCGAGTGAAACAATTAATATCAACCGTCTATCTCTATTAGCAACCGAGAAAATTACCTTCCCTCAATTGCTGTATGTTCATACACACAAAATGTGGTATCTAAAATACAAAATAGAACGATGATTAAGATCTCTGAATCATCCTAATCACAAAGGTTGTCCTTCCCATGGACTATACATACTAGCACCACGATTGTTTTGAGCTTTTTTCCCCATCAAGCATTAATTATAAGATCCACCCCACCCCCCCTAAAAAAGTAGTATTGCAACTAAAAAGAAAACCAATAGTCAATGATGTTAAATGTAATTTTTTCTAAAATTCAAATATTAGAAAATCAAATTTTAAATAATTTTGCATTTTATCTTTAAATTAAACTTTTTCAAAGATAAAAGCTATTCAGAGCTGTAGTTCATTTTTCACAATTTCTAATGTTCAAACATTTTAAAACATAATTATTTAGCAATGGGTTTTAAAAATTGCCTTATAATGAATAATGATGACTTACCTCAGCCTTTAATTAATGGAATTTAAACTATCCTATCTTTGTTTGGAAAATACAACCCTCTTGTTGTCTGTAATACACCCTCCTCTATTTTGGTTTAATGGGGTGTCCAAACTTTCGCCCCCCCCCCCTGGCAAAATCCTCTACATACCTCTAATTTGGATGTTAATTATATGGTTATTTGATATAACGTTAAAGCCTAAATATTCTCATTTAACCCCTTACGGTAAGCTCTAAACTTTCATAGAAACATACGGCGCGCCAGCTATTAATTCAAGGTTCATAAGACTAATCTAACCAAATAATTCATTCATCTTGAAGAGGCTTTTATGTTTGCTTTATTTGCAGGAGAAAAAAGATAATAACAATTTTATTTTTTGAATTATTATAAAATATTGTGAGGACATTTATATCTTGTTCAGTATGTCAGTAAAGTATTGGCATCTCTCCAGAATATTAATCCATACATGTCTAGATATTTGTCACAGGGATCCTAAGGGATAAGACAATGGAGGATAAATTTATGTTCACACTAATTATGATAGACAAAGTTACACCTCTGTAGATTTTAATTATTTGTGGAAAAGTTTAAGTACCCCAAAGTCTTTTTTGCAAAAAAAAGCGAGAACTGTTGTTTTAAGACTTAATGTAATTTACATTTCAATATCTCCTTCCTCCCTGATAGTAGTATATATGTATGTTTTAATATCTCCTTCCACCCTGATAGTAGTATATATGTATGTTTTAATATCTCCTTCCTCCCTGATAGTAGTATATATGTATGTTTTAATATCTCCTTCCTCCCTGATAGTAGTATATATGTATGTTTTAATATCTCCTTCCTCCCTGACAGTAGTATATATGTATGTTTTAATATCTCCTTCCTCCCTAATAGTAGTATATATGTATGTTTTAATATCTCCTTCCTCCCTGATAGTAGTATATATGTATGTTTTAATATCTCCTTCCTCCCTGATAGTAGTATATATGTATGTTTTAATATCTCCTTCCTCCCTGATAGTAGTATATATGTATGTTTTAATATCTCCTTCCTTCCTGATAGTAGTATATATGTATGTTTTAATATCTCCTTCCTCCCTGATAGTAGTATATATGTATGTTTTAATATCTCCTCTCTCCCTGATAGTAGTATATATGTATGTTTTAATATCTCCTTCCTCCCTGATAGTAGTATATATGTATGTTTTAATATCTCCTTCCTCCCTGATAGTAGTATATATGTATGTTTTAATATCTTCTTCCTCCCTGATAGTAGTATACATGTATGTTTTAATATCTCCTTCCTCCCTGATAGTAGTATATATGTATGTTTTAATATCTCCTTCCTCCCTGATAGTAGTATATATGTATGTTTTAATATCTCCTTCCTCCCTGATAGTAGTATATATGTATGTTTTAATATCTTCTTCCTCCCTGATAGTAGTATATATGTATGTTTTAATATCTCCTTCCTCCCTGATAGTAGTATATATGTATGTTTTAATATCTCCTTCCTCCCTGATAGTAGTATATATGTATGTTTTAATATCTCCTTCCTCCCTGATAGTAGTATATATGTATGTTTTAATATCTCCTCTCTCCCTGATAGTAGAATATATGTATGTTTTAATATCTCCTTCCTCCCTGATAGTAGTATATATGTATGTTTTAATATCTTCTTCCTCCCTGATAGTAGTATATATGTATGTTTTAATATCTTCTTCCTCCCTGATAGTAGTATATATGTATGTTTTAATATCTCCTTCCTCCCTGATAGTAGTATACATGTATGTTTTAATATCTTCTTCCTCCCTGATAGTAGTATATATGTATGTTTTAATATCTCCTTCCTCCCTGATAGTAGTATATATGTATGTTTAATATCTCCTCTCTCCCTGATAGTAGTATATATGTATGTTTTAATATCTTCTTCCTCCCTGATAGTAGTATATATGTATGTTTTAATATCTTCTTCCTCCCTGATAGTAGTATATATGTATGTTTTAATATCTCCTTCCTCCCTGATAGTAGTATATATGTATGTTTTAATATCTCCTTCCTCCCTGATAGTAGTATATATGTATGTTTTAATATCTCCTTCCTCCCTGATAGTAGTATATATGTATGTTTTAATATCTTCTTCCTCCCTGATAGTAGTATATATGTATGTTTTAATATCTCCTTCCTCCCTGATAGTAGTATATATGTATGTTTTAATATCTCCTTCCTCCCTGATAGTAGTATATATGTATGTTTTAATATCTCCTTCCTCCCTGATAGTAGTATATATGTATGTTTTAATATCTTCTTCCTCCCTGATAGTAGTATATATGTATGTTTTAATATCTCCTTCCTCCCTGATAGTAGTATATATGTATGTTTTAATATCTTCTTCCTCCCTGATAGTAGTATATATGTATGTTTTAATATCTCCTTCCTCCCTGATAGTAGTATATATGTATGTTTTAATATCTTCTTCCTCCCTGATAGTAGTATATATGTATGTTTTAATATCTTCTTCCTCCCTGATAGTAGTATATATGTATGTTTTAATATCTTCTTCCTCCCTGATAGTAGTATATATGTATGTTTTAATATCTCCTTCCTCCCTGATAGTAGTATATATGTATGTTTTAATATCTCCTTCCTCCCTGATAGTAGTATATATGTATGTTTGAAGCCATTGGCTTCACAATTTTTTGACAAATAGTCGTCCTACAATATTACAAAAAAATGAATATTAAAATTAATTCAAATGGGATGGTTTAATATACCTATAAGTTAAACCTTAGGAATTTTTATGTAAATGGAAACGGCTGTTCTAATTTGAGTATCATGAGGTGTAAATGATCATAGAAGAATTTTTGGGTATAGTCCTTTCCATGACATCGCTCCATATGGGGCGATGATTTTCTATAGCTCCTTCAAGGAGCTATAGCATAGCCTCTTATCATATGGAGCGATGTGATAGCCCCTTTTAAGGAGCGTTCATATCGCCTCTTATGATAAGAGGCTATGCTATAGCTCCTTCATGGCCTCTTAATAGCTCCTTTGAAGGGGCGTTAATATCGCCTCTTATGATAAGAGGCTATGCTATAGCCCCATGATGGCTCCTTCATAGCCTCTCCATCGCCCCTCCGTAGTCCCTTACCTTAATTTATATAACAACCCACTTGATGGCCCCTACATCGCTCCTCCATCGCCCCTTCTCCAAATTTATATTACATTGTACTTTGATGGCCCCTACATCGCTCCTACATCGCCCCTACATCGCTCCTACATCGCTCCTTCATCGCTCCTTCTCCAAATTTATATTAAATTGTACTGTGATGGCCCCTACATCGCTCCTACATCGCTCCTTCTCCAAATTTATATTAAATTGTACTGTGATGGCCCCTACATCGCTCCTACATCGCTCCTTCATCGCTCCTACATCGCCCCTTCATCGCTCCTTCTCCAAATTTATATTACATTGCAACTTGATGGCCCCTACATCGCTGCTACATCGCTCCTTCATCGCTCCTACATCGCCCCTCCATCGCTCCTACATCGCTCCTTCTCCAAATTTATATTAAATTGTACTGTGATGGCCCCTACATCGCTCCTACATCGCTCCTTCATCGCTCCTACATCGCCCCTTCATCGCTCCTTCTCCAAATTTATATTACATTGTACTTTGATGGCCCCTACATCGCCCCTCCATTGCCCCTCCATCGCTCCTACATCGCCCCTCCATTGCTCCTTCATCGCTCCTTCTCCAAATTTATATTACATTGTACTTTGATGGCTCCTACATCGCCCCTCCATCGCTCCTACATCGCCCCTCCATCGCTCCTACATCGCTCCTTCTCCAAATTTATATTAAATTGTACTGTGATGGCCCCTACATCGCTCCTACATCGCTCCTTCATTGCTCCTACATCGCCCCTTCATCGCTCCTTCTCCAAATTTATATTACATTGCAACTTGATGGCCCCTACATCGCTCCTACATAGCTCCTCCATCGCTCCTCCATCGCTCCTTCATCGCTCCTACATCGCCCCTTCATCGCTCCTTCTCCAAATTTATATTACATTGCAACTTGATGGCCCCTACATCGCTCCTCCATCGCCCCTTAATAGCCCCTTACCTTAATTTATATAACAAAGCTCCTATATGGCCTCTCTATCGCCCCTTAATAGCCACTTAATTTAATTATATAACATTGCCCCTACATAGCCTCTCCATCGCCCCTTAATAGCCCCTTACCTAAATTTATATAACAAAGCTCCTATATAGCCTCTCCATCGCCCCTTAATAGCCCCTTACCTTAATTATGTAACATAGCCCCTACATAGCCTCTCAATCGCCCCTTAATAGCCTCTTACCTTAATTTATATAACATAGCCCCTATATAGCCTCTCCATCGCCCCTTAATAGCCCCTTACCCTAATCTATATAACATAGCCCCTACAAAGCCTCTCCATCGCCCCTTAATAGCCCCTTACCTTAATCTATATAACAAAGCTCCTACATAGCCTCTCCATCGCCCCATAATAGCCTCTTACCTTAATTATGTAACATAGCCCCTACATAGCCTCTCCATCGCCCCTAAATAGCCCCTTACCCTAATTTATATAACATAGCCCCTACATAGCCTCTCCATCGCCCCTTAATAGCTCCTTACCTTAATTTATATAACATAGCCCCTACATAGCCTCTCCATCGCCCCTTAATAGCCCCTTACCTTAATTTATATAACATAGCCCTACATAGCCTCTCCATCGCCCCTTAATAGCCCCTTACCTTAATTTATATAGCATAGCCCCTACATAGCCTCTCCATCGCCCCTTAATAGCCTCTTACCTTAATTTATATAATCCTTACCTTAATATATATAACATAGCCCCTACATAGCCTCTCCATCGCCCCTGAATAGCCCCTTACCCTAATTTATATAACATAGCCCCTACATAGCCTCTCCATCGCCCCTTACCTTAATTTATATAACATAGCCCCTACATCGCCCCTCCATCGCTCCTACATCGCCCCTTCATCGCTCCTTCTTCAAATTTATATTAAATTGTACTGTGATGGCCCCTACATCGCTCCTACATCGCTCCTTCATTGCTCCTACATCGCCCCTTCATCGCTCCTTCTCCAAATTTATATTACATTGCAACTTGATGGCCCCTACATCGATCCTACATAGCTCCTCCATCGCTCCTCCATCGCTCCTTCATCGCTCCTACATCGCCCCTTCATCGCTCCTTCTCCAAATTTATATTACATTGCAACTTGATGGCCCCTACATCGCTCCTCCATCGCCCCTTAATAGCCCCTTACCTTAATTTATATAACAAAGCTCCTATATGGCCTCTCTATCGCCCCTTAATAGCCACTTAATTTAATTATATAACATTGCCCCTACATAGCCTCTCCATCGCCCCTTAATAGCCCCTTACCTAAATTTATATAACAAAGCTCCTATATAGCCTCTCCATCGCCCCTTAATAGCCCCTTACCTTAATTATGTAACATAGCCCCTACATAGCCTCTCAATCGCCCCTTAATAGCCTCTTACCTTAATTTATATAACATAGCCCCTATATAGCCTCTCCATCGCCCCTTAATAGCCCCTTACCCTAATCTATATAACATAGCCCCTACAAAGCCTCTCCATCGCCCCTTAATAGCCCCTTACCTTAATCTATATAACAAAGCTCCTACATAGCCTCTCCATCGCCCCATAATAGCCTCTTACCTTAATTATGTAACATAGCCCCTACATAGCCTCTCCATCGCCCCTAAATAGCCCCTTACCCTAATTTATATAACATAGCCCCTACATAGCCTCTCCATCGCCCCTTAATAGCTCCTTACCTTAATTTATATAACATAGCCCCTACATAGCCTCTCCATCGCCCCTTAATAGCCCCTTACCTTAATTTATATAACATAGCCCTACATAGCCTCTCCATCGCCCCTTAATAGCCCCTTACCTTAATTTATATAGCATAGCCCCTACATAGCCTCTCCATCGCCCCTTAATAGCCTCTTACCTTAATTTATATAATCCTTACCTTAATATATATAACATAGCCCCTACATAGCCTCTCCATCGCCCCTAAATAGCCCCTTACCCTAATTTATATAACATAGCCCCTACATAGCCTCTCCATCGCCCCTTAATAGCCCCTTACCTTAATTTATATAACATAGCCTCTACATAGCCTCTCCATCGCCCCTTAATAGCCCCTTACCTTAATTTATATAACATAGCCCTACATAGCCTCTCCATCGCCCCTTAATAGCCCCTTACCTTAATTTATATAGCATAGCCCCTACATAGCCTCTCCATCGCCCCTTAATAGCCTCTTACCTTAATCTATATAATCCTTACCTTAATATATATAACATAGCCCCTACATAGCCTCTCCATCGCCCCTGAATAGCCCCTTACCCTAATTTATATAACATAGCCCCTACATAGCCTCTCCATCGCCCCTTAATAGCTCCTTACCTTAATTTATATAACATAGCCCCTACATAGCCTCTCCATCGCCCCTTAATAGCCCCTTACCTTAATTTATATAACATAGCCTCTACATAGCCTCTCCATCGCCCCTTAATAGCCCCTTACCTTAATTATGTAACATAGCCCCTACATAGCCTCTCCATCGCCCCTTAATATCCCCTTACCTTAATTATATAACATAGCTCCTACATAGCCTCCCCATCGCCCCTTAATAGCCCCTTACCCGATTTTATATAACATAGCCCCTAAATAGCCTCTTCATCGCCCCTTAATAGCCCCTTACCTTAATTTATATAACATAGCCCCTACATAGCCTCTCCATCGCCCCTTAATAGTCCTTTACCTTAATTTATATAAAATAGCCCCTATATAGCCTCTCTATCGCCCCTTAATAGCCAATTTATATAACATAGCCGCTACATAGCCTCTCCATCGCCCCTTAATAGCTCCTTACCTTAATTTATATAACATAGCCTCTCCATCGCCCCTTAATAGCTCCTTACCTTAATTTATATAACATAGCCCCTACATAGCCTCTCCATCGCCCCTTAATAGCCCCTTACCTTAATTTATATAACATAGCCTCTACATAGCCTCTCCATCGCCCCTTAATAGCCCCTTACCTTAATTATGTAACATAGCCCCTACATAGCCTCTCCATCGCCCCTTAATATCCCCTTACCTTAATTATATAACATAGCTCCTACATAGCCTCCCCATCGCCCCTTAATAGCCCCTTACCCGATTTTATATAACATAGCCCCTAAATAGCCTCTTCATCGCCCCTTAATAGCCCCTTACCTTAATTTATATAACATAGCCCCTACATAGCCTCTCCATCGCCCCTTAATAGTCCTTTACCTTAATTTATATAAAATAGCCCCTATATAGCCTCTCTATCGCCCCTTAATAGCCAATTTATATAACATAGCCGCTACATAGCCTCTCCATCGCCCCTTAATAGCTCCTTACCTTAATTTATATAACATAGCCTCTCCATCGCCCCTTAATAGCCCTCCATCGCCACTTAAAAGCCCCTTACCTTAATTTATATAACATAGCCTCTACATAGCCTCTCCATCGCCCCTTAATAGCCCCTTATATCCTCCTTCAAAACAGTTATACACCTTCCCAGGATCTATTGGAAGCTACCCTATAAAGGAGAACCATATTGGTTCTGCAGTTAGCGATCTTCTTTGATACATACAGACAATGATCCTGTTACTTTTTATAAGGATTAAAAATAAAATGGCCTAAAGCCATCTCATTACCCATAGGAAGCTTCACTGTAAAGGAGAACCATGTCGGTTTAGTGGTTAGCAAGGTACAGACAGACATACATACAGACAAAGATCCTGTTACTTTATTATAAGGATTAAAATAAAATAGTTATTAACCTCCCCAGGACCTATGAGAAGCTACCCTATTAAGGAGAACGATCTCAGGACCTATAGGAATCTTCACTGTAAAGGAGAACCATATTGGTTCATCGGTTAGCAAGATCCTTCGGTACAGACAGACATTCATACATACAGACAAAGATTCTGTTAATTTATTTTAAGAAATACAGATAAAATTGTTATAAACCTTTCCAGGCCTAAAACCATCTCAGGACCTAATTTCTGCCGTTGACAACTCGAGTTAAGTTACTATATTATTTTTACAATGTTTAACTTATCTGTTATTATTGGCTGACGAAAAGTTTGGGCAAAAAAAAAATTTATTCTTCAATGAAATATCTCTCCAGTATAATTTTGCCAAGTGCTAATTTATTAAGAATAAAGTTTGCCACAAATTTACCAAAAAATCTCATTGTCATTTCGCCAGGGAGGATTAGGATAGTTCCCAAAGTGTTATAAGTTGGCTTATCCAAGAGTGCTGTCTAGTCTCCAAAGTTTTATAATACCGTTTTCTTATTCGTTAGATTAACAACCTTGGGGACTTTTTATTGTTTTGTGATTGTTTAGTTCATTAAGTTGAGTGTCTAAATGTTTCAACCACTAATTCTAAACTAAAGAAGGGGTAATTTTGTGAATCATCAATGGGAATAATTAATATATAAACATACATATATATACAGTGTTTTTTTTATGAGAGCATTTTTGAAAGCAATTTTACCCTACTTATAGTTATCAGAATTTAATGATTAATGGCTTATTCTCTTCGTTTTTTATAACCATTAACAGAAAAGCAAAAAAATATTTCAGTTTTTATTTAAAAAGTACAGTAAATTCAAAATTTCAAAACATGGGTGTCAACATCTAAAATAGTTATTTCTCGCATCGTATTATAAACGGCTTTCCGCGGATATAGAAAGTACAATTATGAGATTAAAACTAGTTTTTTTAGCCCCGAGGTGCAGAAGGCACCGGCTAAAAAAACTGGGTTTAATCTTATGATTGTACATATCTATATTCGTAGAAAGCTGGATATAATACGATGCTAGACATAGTTTTTTCGTATGGATGAGAACCGGTTCCTATCCACCGGATTCAAATGAATACGAGAAATGGTTTTAGCGCATTTTTCTTATGCTCAAATCTTCTACCCTTTCCAAGAATGGAGGGAGTACATTGGGGGGCCAGTATTCCCTCCCTGGTTGAGATATGGCCTTCAAATTTCAAAATGTTCTAGTACATGTCACAAGTAGTATCTATATAAATTTTTAGCTCAATATCTCAACTTTGAAGCGTTTTGCAGCCATTCTTGCAAAGGTAGATTATAAGAAAAATGCACTAAAACCATTTTTAGATGTTGACACCTAAGTTTTAAATTTTTTAATTTACTGTACTTTTTGAATAAAAACTGAAATATTTTTTGCTTTTCTATTAAAGGTTATAAAAAAGAAGAGAATAAGCCATTAATCATTAAATTCTAATAACTATAAGTAAGGTAAAATTGCTTTCAAAAAAGTTCTCATAAAAAAACACACTGTATATATGTATATATATCATTTTATCGACAATCGTCTTATCCCTGTAGATCTCTGATTATCAGAGCATTTTTGAAATATTTGCTGCTTATTTTTTGGCTGCCTTTGGCAAAATAATTTTTTTTCATAAAAAATGTATACAAAATTATCGTATTAATTTGGTAAATATATCATTGCACTTGAATTATTTTTAAGTCACTAACGGCTAATCCCATAGATGACCCTAGGAGTACTTTAATGAATAGATGTGGTGGAGAGGGGGGGGAGGGGGAAGGTTAAGAATTTAAGGGAAGTGATACCTTCCGGGGGCTGAAAGTGTTAGTCCCCTCCCCAAAATGAAAACTTTTCCTGCGAGTAAAATAAGCTTCAATGTAAAGGAGAAGCATATCGGTTCAGTTGATACTGATAAACATCCTGTTACTTTAATGTAAATATTAGTTTAAGGATAGTCTGTATAATCTCAGGGATAAAGGAAACATTAGGCAATTTTTACAATAGTCTCCAAAGTTTTATAATGAAGTTTTCTTATTCGTTGGCTCAAAACTTTGGGGACTTTTGTCATATTTTGGTTGTAGTGTTGCAATTTTGTGTATCGTTATTAGGGATGGATAAAAATTTATCGGCCATTGTCTTATTCCTTTAGATCCTTGGTATAATCAACTGAATAACAGTTCCAACAACAAAAATTAAGATATTGCTTCGCTTTTTATGGACAAATATCCTGTTATTTTATTATAAGGAAAAAAAATAAACTATCTTAAAATCATCTCAGTACTCAGCGGTTAGCAAGATCCTACGGTATAGACAGACAGACATACATCATATCGGTTTAGCAGCAAACGAGATCCTTTGCTACAGACAAAAAAAAACTTTGTATATCGACTAGCGGCTACGCCCCCAGCATCTATTGGCTCTGTATTCAAAGGGGAATGAATAAAAGCCTAAAGCCTTCCCAGGACTTAAAATAAAATAGCCTAAAGCCATTACAAGACAAATATTAAGCTTACCTGAAATAGAAAGCCCAATCTGTTTAGTAGTTATTGAGATCTTAAGTTTCAGAACAGAAAGCCTTACTAACGTGGACAAACACAGGATATTTCGGACAAATGTCGGAGTGGACATTATATAAGTAAAACGCAGAAGTGTCTATAATATCTTAAAAATTAGGTTTCAACAACATTTGTTTAGTTATTTCTACACAGGTTAGGTTAGGTTAAGATATAAATATACAAATAAGCCCCCTGCAGGGGTTAGGCATATAAAAAAACCTATTTGACAGTTGTAAACAATGTGAGAAAAAAATATGTTTTAGTTTAATGAAATGTTCTATCTGTTTCAAACCTTTGCCTTTCGATAGAACTTACCTACTTTGGAAAACTGTTAGACTGATTTTAAAATTTCAGTCTGTGAGAAAAGATATTCAAGATTTTTTTTTGTTTTGAAAGATTTTTATCTTATAAATAAAATAAAAGACACTCCTGCGTTTTACATTAGCAATGTCCACTCCGACGATTGTCCCATTCCTAGGTTTGTCCACTCCAACGTTTGTTTATGTTTTACTACTTTATATAATAGGATAATATGTATTCTTCTTTTATATTTCTCTTTTCTTATTCACTTGCAGCTGCGCTCTTTTTAATGTAAGGAGGCAGAAAAATAGCCTAAACCAATTAGGGGCTTAAATCTGAAAATGAAAAAGCAAAAAACCATCCCATGACCTATGTGAAGCTTCCCTTAAATGGAGAATTTAGTCAGTTTATGAAATTTTTAAGCTTCAGACCAAAAAAAATACTTTTTTTGTTAAAAGAGAGACTTTTCTACAATTAGGGCTAGTCCTTTCGTCATTGCTCTTCTCATTAAGTTAAGCATGTGGTTTTCTCTGCTATTGTTAAAGATAGACTGTTGAGATTTTTAGTGAATATTCCCATGACATATGTATATCCAGTCTATAAATTATTTTGTCTGTCTCTCAATTATGCTTCAAAAGACTTAGGTTTCGTGATAATCTTTGAGTAATAGCATATTCTCTTAAAGTCTGCTCTATAACTTACTTTGTCTGTTTGTCCATTATATGATCCTTATTCAATATTCTATTTAACTAAAAAATTTCATTCTCTTAGTTTATTTTTTTTCTTTATTTCATTATGTTATTATATTATTTATATTTATTTTATTAATTCATTATATTTTCATTATAATTTTCCTTTTTAAATGCGAAACTTTTCTATAGTAAGGATTGGTTTGTCCGTACGTCCAAACGGTTAGACGACATTTTCTTTAATTTAGACATGTTATAAATATCCTATCGATTTCAAACTTTGCAGAATGATTTCTATAACAGTTGGGTACAATACTATATTCATTACTAGAAAGTATGTACGTCCATTTTTTTGTATAATATCATTGTCCCATTCATCTGGCTTTTGGAGTAATGTTTCTTAGGACAACAAGGTTTAGTATTATAATCAAATACTAAAAATAAAATTATGCCCTTTTACTATATTCTATACTAGCAGATTCGCCCCTAGCCTCAGGGGCTTTGCCCCAAGAGGTGATAAAATTTTTTTTTGGCGAAATTCGTAATAGGACCAAGAAAATCTTCAGCAAAAAAAAAAATGGGGGGGGATTTTTTTGTTTTTGGGGGGGTTGGGGGTATCCCACCCCCCAAGAAAATAGCCTAAAACCACCACAGGACCAGTAGGTATATTCCCTGAATAGTAGAATATAATCGGTCCAGTGGTTACCGAGATCTTAAGGGACTGACAGACGGACAGACAGACGGACAGACAGACGGACAGACAGACAGACGGATGGACAGACATCATTCTACTTTGTATTATAGATTTACGCTAATTTTAACAAAATTTATGTTTGACCTCCTGATTTTAGAGCTTTGCTTTTGTGAATGTTGTTATCCTTGTTATCTTGCTTTTTTTTCCTTTTTCATAACCTATTATATAAAGTAGTAATCTTTTTTTTGTCTGTAGAAAAGCTAACCGCTGAACCTATATGGTTCTCCTTTACAGTGAAGCTTCTTTTAAGTTCATAGAGGGTTTATAATTATTTCGAGGGAGGGTATCTCCACCCTCCCAGAAAATTCACCCCAAGAAAAATATTACCCCATCCCCTCAAAAAATCTTTTTAACTTTTTAAAAGCAAAGCTTTTCTATATTAAGGATCAGTCCGTACGTCCGTAACGGTTAGCTATTTTCGTTAATTTAGGCATGTGATTCCTGTAGTAGAAAGGTACGATTTAGAAAGTCTATAATCATTATCAGAATATCCATACGTCCATTTTAAGCATACTAATTATTAACTTACAACAAATTTTTATGTATCAAAATTATCCGATTAATCTGATTTCTGGGATACTGATTCCTAGGACAACAAAATAGAATGTTATAAGCGAATCATATCTATAATCAAGTCCAAAAAATGTGAGTACGTCCTTAAGCATTTTCCTGCATGTTAGCAATTTCTCAATAAATTTACTTACAATTTTGTTTCGAATTTTAAATTTATGTTCTGACTATTCAGTTCTGACACTCTACATTATTAATGTTCATTAAAGGACGCCTGCAAGAAATAACACGCTTTAACTGCTAAAAGACTGCCACAAGAAGACCCAATACCCCAAATTATAAGCCTTCAGCTTCAATAACAAAAAAGTTCTAGGCATTTCAAAATAGCATTTTATGTACAATGGAATTTTTGAAAGATTTCCAATGCTCATAAAAGAAAAAACAATATTAAATTACGTTGCCTAGACATAAAATTATAACCTTATCTTTGTCAGAAACTTAGATTGCCTGTAACTGATTACATTTTTACAATAAAAACACCACATTTCATAGTCAAAATCTATGAAAAAAAATCGATTTAAATTGCATTTTTAAACGAAAATCATAGCGGAAACAAAGGGGTAAACTAATACAAGCTTAGCTGTGATTGGTTGTTAAGCTGATTCAGCCTTCTGATTGGCTACAGTACATTCGGTACAACGCAAGTAAAACTTATTTTTTTTTAATGATTTTGACTATAAAAATGGGTATTTTTATTGTAAAAATATAATTAGTTACTGGAAACCTAAATTTATGACAAAAATAAGCTTATAATTTTGTTTCTAGGCCACGTAGTTTAATTTTAAAGTTTTCAACATGAGCATTGCAATTCTTTCAAAATTTCCATTGTACATAAAATGTCATTTTAAAATGCCTAGAACTTTTTTGTTATAGAAGCTGAAGGCTTCAAATTTGGGGTATTTGGTCTACTTGTGGCAGTCTTTCAGCAGTTAAAGCGTGGTATTTCTTGCAGGCTTCCTTTAAACTTTTTTCTACCGTTTCAGAGCTTTGCTTTTATAAATGTTGTCATCCTTGTCATCCTTTTAAAACTTAAATTTAAAACTGTAGAGGGTCACATTCCTTCCTTACCTTAATGCCCTACCTTCTATAATGAAGGGGCAATACAATTACAGAGGCTGTACAGGAGCCATAAAGGGCCTATGTTATATAAATTAAGGTAAGGGGCGATGAAGAGGCTATGAAGGGGCTATGTTATATAAATTAAGGTAAGAGGCTATTAAGGGGCGATGGAGAGGCTATATAGGGGCTATGTTATATAAATTAAGGTAAGAGGCTATTAAGGGGCGATTGAGAGGCTATGTAGGGGCTATGTTATATAATTAAGGTAAGGGGCTATTAAGGGGCGATGGAGATGCTTTGTAGGGCCTATGTTATATAAATTAAGGTAAGAGGCTATTAAGGGGCGATGGAGAGGCTATGTAGGGGCTATGTTATATAAATTAGGGTAAGGGGCTATTTAGGGGCGATGGAGAGGCTATGTAGGGGCTATGTTATATAAAATCGGGTAAGGGGCTATTAAGGGGCGATGGAGAGGCTATGTAGGGGCTATGCTATATAAATTAAGGTAAGGGGCTATTAAGGGGCGATGGAGAGGCTATGTAGGGGCTATGTTACATAATTAAGGTAAGGGGCTATTAAGGGGCGATGGAGAGGCTATGTAGAGGCTATGTTATATAAATTAAGGTAAGGGGCTATTAAGGGGCGATGGAGAGGCTATGTAGGGGCTATGTTATATAAATTAAGGTAAGGAGCTATTAAGGGGCGATGGAGAGGCTATGTAGGGGCTATGTTATATAAATTAGGGTAAGGGGCTATTCAGGGGCGATGGAGAGGCTATGTAGGGGCTATGTTATATATATTAAGGTAAGGATTATATAAATTAAGGTAAGAGGCTATTAAGGGGCGATGGAGAGGCTATGTAGGGGCTATGCTATATAAATTAAGGTAAGGGGCTATTAAGGGGCGATGGAGAGGCTATGTAGGGGCTATGTTATATATATTAAGGTAAGGATTATATAAATTAAGGTAAGAGGCTATTAAGGGGCGATGGAGAGGCTATGTAGGGGCTATGCTATATAAATTAAGGTAAGGGGCTATTAAGGGGCGATTGAGAGGCTATGTAGGGGCTATGTTACATAATTAAGGTAAGGGGCTATTAAGGGGCGATGGAGAGGCTATGTAGAGGCTATGTTATATAAATTAAGGTAAGGGGCTATTAAGGGGCGATGGAGAGGCTATGTAGAGGCTATGTTATATAAATTAAGGTAAGGGGCTATTAAGGGGCGATGGAGAGGCTATGTAGGGACTATGTTATATAAATTAGGGTAAGGGGCTATTTAGGGGCGATGGAGAGGCTATGTAGGGGCTATGTTATATATATTAAGGTAAGGATTATATAAATTAAGGTAAGAGGCTATTAAGGGGCGATGGAGAGGCTATGTAGGGGCTATGCTATATAAATTAAGGTAAGGGGCTATTAAGGGGCGATGGAGAGGCTATGTAGGGCTATGTTATATAAATTAAGGTAAGGGGCTATTAAGGGGCGATGGAGAGGCTATGTAGAGGCTATGTTATATAAATTAAGGTAAGGGGCTATTAAGGGGCGATGGAGAGGCTATGTAGGGGCTATGTTATATAAATTAGGGTAAGGGGCTATTTAGGGGCGATGGAGAGGCTATGTAGGGGCTATGTTATATATATTAAGGTAAGGATTATATAAATTAAGGTAAGAGGCTATTAAGGGGCGATGGAGAGGCTATGTAGGGGCTATGCTATATAAATTAAGGTAAGGGGCTATTAAGGGGCGATGGAGAGGCTATGTAGGGCTATGTTATATAAATTAAGGTAAGGGGCTATTAAGGGGCGATGGAGAGGCTATGTAGGGGCTATGTTATATAAATTAAGGTAAGGAGCTATTAAGGGGCGATGGAGAGGCTATGTAGGGGCTATGTTATATAAATTAGGGTAAGGGGCTATTTAGGGGCGATGGAGAGGCTATGTAGGGGCTATGTTACATAATTAAGGTAAGAGGCTATTATGGGGCGATGGAGAGGCTATGTAGGAACTTTGTTATATAGATTAAGGTAAGGGGCTATTAAGGGGCGATGGAGAGGCTTTGTAGGGGCTATGTTATATAGATTAGGGTAAGGGGCTATTAAGGGGCGATGGAGAGGCTATATAGGGGCTATGTTATATAAATTAAGGTAAGAGGCTATTAAGGGGCGATTGAGAGGCTATGTAGGGGCTATGTTACATAATTAAGGTAAGGGGCTATTAAGGGGCGATGGAGAGGCTATATAGGAGCTTTGTTATATAAATTTAGGTAAGGGGCTATTAAGGGGCGATGGAGAGGCTATGTAGGGGCAATGTTATATAATTAAATTAAGTGGCTATTAAGGGGCGATAGAGAGGCCATATAGGAGCTTTGTTATATAAATTAAGGTAAGGGGCTGTTAAGGGGCGATGGAGGAGCGATGTAGGGGCCATCAAGTTGCAATGTAATATAAATTTGGAGAAGGAGCGATGAAGGGGCGATGTAGGAGCGATGAAGGAGCGATGGAGGAGCGATGGAGGAGCTATGTAGGAGCGATGTAGGGGCCATCAAGTTGCAATGTAATATAAATTTGGAGAAGGAGCGATGAAGGGGCGATGTAGGAGCAATGAAGGAGCGATGTAGGAGCGATGTAGGGGCCATCACAGTACAATTTAATATAAATTTGAAGAAGGAGCGATGAAGGGGCGATGTAGGAGCGATGGAGGGGCGATGTAGGGGCTATGTTATATAAATTAAGGTAAGGGGCGATGGAGAGGCTATGTAGGGGCTATGTTATATAAATTAAGGTAAGGGGCGATGGAGAGGCTATGTAGGGGCTATGTTATATAAATTAAGGTAATGGGCTTTTAAGGGGCGATGGAGAGGCTATGTAGGAGCTATGTTATATAAATTAAGGTAAGGGACTATTAAGGGGCAATGGAGAGGCTATGTAGGAGCTTTGTTATATAAATAAAGGTAAGGGGCTATTAGGGGCGATGGAGAGGCTATGTAGGGGCTTTGTTATATAAATTAAGATAAGGGGCTATTAAGGGGCGATGGAGAGGCTATGTAGGGGCTATGTTATAAAAATTAAGGTAAGGAGCTATTAAGGGGCGATGGAGAGGCTATGTAGGGGCTTTTTTATATAAATTAAGGTAAGGGGCTATTAAGGGGCGATGGGGCGATGGAGGAGCGATGGAGGAGAGATGTAGGGGCCATCAAAGTACAATGTAATATAAATTTGTGGAAGGAGCGATGAAGGGGCGATGTAGGAGCGATGGAGGAGCGATGGAGGAGCGATGTAGCAGCGATGTAGGGGCCATCAAGTTGCAATGTTATATAAATTTGGAGAAGGAGCGATGAAGGGGCGATGTAGGAGCGATGTAGGAGCGATGTAGGGGCCATCAAGTTGCAATGTAATATAAATTTGGAGAAGGGGCGATGTAGGAGCGATGAAGGAGCGATGTAGGAGCGATGTAGGGGCCATCACAGTACAATGTAATATAAATTTGAAGAAGGAGCGATGAAGGGGCGATGTAGGAGCGATGGAGGGGCGATGTAGGGGCCATCAAAGTACAATGTAATATAAATTTGAAGAAGGAGCGATGAAGGGGTGATGTAGGAGCGATGGAGGGGCGATGTAGGGGCCATCAAAGTACAATGTAATATAAATTTGGAGAAGGAGCGATGGAGGAGCGATGAAGGGGCGATGTAGGAGCGATGTAGGGGCCATCAAGGGACTAAGATATATATAATAGTGAAGGGGCCATGAAGAGGCGATATTTAATTAAATAGCCCCTTGGGATAAGAGGACATATCATCTCCTCTTTAGAAGGGGCGATAAAGGAGCGATAAAGGATCATTTAATCGCCTCTTAGGGCAAGGGGCTATTAAATCGCTCCTTTCAAGGAGTCATAACATCGCCTCTTGTTATAAGGGGCTATTAAATCGCTCCTTTCAAGGAGCCATTACATCGCCCCATGTCATAAGAGGCGATCAATTAAAATCATCGCCCCATATGGAGCGATGTCATGGAAAGGACTATACCCGAATTTTTTTAATACTTTGGTGATTAAAATTTATATATTCAATATGACTTATTTTTTAATTTACCTCTTTGACCTTTATGGATTTCTTTTATAGATTATTAAAGTTTCTGTCCAATAGAATATTTCAAAATCAATTGCGGTTTTCAAAAAATTAGCAACAAATACGATATATCAATATGAATATAAAAGGTAAGGTTAGGAATGCATTCAAAGCCAAATTAAAGGGGATATTTATAATAAACAAGGATAATAAAACCCATAAGTAGTTATGCACTAAAAAATATGGACTGACATGGATATCCGATCAAGCAAATTTTCAAAAATTTATAATAAAGGAAGAAAAAAAGAATGATAAAAATCACCAAACCTTCATAAAAATATTTACATTTCTAATTTCTTTTGTTGCATGACCTATGGACTGGCAAATAGAGTAAGTTGTATTTTGGATACTCATTGAAAATGGATCAAATAATCTACTCCCTTGACCTTTGCGGTATTATTATGTATGAAAAGTTGTAAAGTTTAAGTTTGTGTGCATAATTAATAACCTCAAACCTGTATACATTAACAATATATCAATTTCCAATATTTATGTTGGATATTGATAGCCCCCTACTTAAAAACAATCTTAATTTTTTTACGTTGATTACTATTTTTGGTCCTGTAAAGGATGAAAACGGTTTACGCTATCTTTTATTGGTAGCAAAAATACTCTATAACTAACTTTGTCTGTTTGTCACTACATCAGTAACGTTAAAGGGAAATCTGATGTGTTAATTGGCTGGTATTTAGATAGACCAATTTCATAAGCTCTTAGAAACTGCTGGAACTGATTCTGTGAAGCTTTATGTTTGCTATTGAAAGAAAGTGAAGCATTTTAATAAAATTTTTAAGAAAAAGAATTTCAAACAAATTAAGCAAATTTTAAATCAATATGATTTGATTCAAAATTAATGAGGGGGTTTAATTTTGTGCAAATGAATGAGAATGGAAATTACCTAATTATGTAGCTAAAGTTAAACGCCTAATATCATAATAGGTGTGCTTTAGTTCCCTCCAAATATCCAAAGTTTTATAACTATTATTGGAACCAAAATTGTATTCTACTCATGGGATAATTTTGTTTATCATCATTCAATTAATCGTCATTGTCTAATCACAATGAAAGTTACAGTTTGCGGTTTAGTAATAATTTTTTTTCCACTATGTCTTCGAAACCGATTAATATCCGCTAAATTAAAGCCGGTTCTTAGCCATACTGAAAAACCATGTAAAACATCAATTTACAGACAATTTTCTACGAATAATAAAATAAAAAATTCTAAAGCTAATACAAGTTTTTTTTAGCTCTGGCCTTCGGGGATTGCAAAAGTGGAATTAATCTCATAATTAGATATTTTACTATCCACGGAAAGCTGTCTATAATACGTTGCGATAGATAACTACTCAGGACTTTTATGCAGAAGTGATTTCACTTCTATCATAGCTAAGGTTTCATAATAATTATAAACTTTAATTTTGCAAATTCATACTTTACTAACCCTAGAAAATCTTTTTTGAAAACAAAGACTGTTATAGTCAAAGAAGCGAAGCTGGAATCATATTTAAAATGCATATTGTATTTTAAAGTAACAATTCTTAAAAATGGTAAAAAAATGAAACAATAAATTCATTACGTTTTACTTCAACAAATATTGAAACGTGATCATTAAACTTTGGGTACCATTATAATTTACAGGAATGGACCCAAAGATTTATCAAACATTATCTTATTTTTGACACAAATATTTTGGATACTTTTATAGAAGTTGGTTCCAAACAAATAATCTATAAACTTTTCAACCAATAAAATTAATCTATGCAATGTTCTTAATAATATTGGGGATGTACTATGTATATATACTATCTATCGTCCATTGTCTTATTACATAAGATCAATGAAAATTTTCCTATTCACTGGTTATTCCATAGTAGTCCTAACCTTTTACAGATGCATATTATTTTTTAGGGTAAAATCACAATCTTTTGCACCCGTAATTTTTGTGCATTGATTTGTTAACGTAATATGTCCCTTTCATTGTAGATTCTTTTCTGAGAGTCTCTGTAGAAACTGTATTATATCTTTTAGCATCAAATGGACCGTCAAACAATCGTACGGACAAGCATACGCATAAGATTTCAAAGAGTAACTACGCTGTGGCATACAAAATTTGATCTGCCAAATTTCATAACTGTTCTGAAAAATTTAATTTTGTGTTGAAATTTGTTGTGCACCTAGCTTGCAAAATTCCTATATACTCTACCAGGGAGGGAGAGGTCATTTGGCTGTTTTTTACACTAGTCGCCAAAGTTTTTTTAATCCGTTCTCTTATTCGTTGGCTTAACAACTTTGGAGATTTTTATTGAATTTTGATTGGTTGGATCATTAAGTTGAGTGTCCAAACGTTTCAACCTCTAATTGTAATCTACAGAATGGGCAATTTTGTGTATAATTACCAGGGATTACATAAATTTATCGTATCCCTTAAGATCCCTGATACTCTACACACAATGTCTGCATACATTATCTGCCAACAATTTTATCATCTATAATACAAAATAGAACGATGTCTGTCTGTTTGTTTGTGTGTTTGTTTGTAGCGAAGGATCTCGCTAACCGCTGAACCGATCGGGTTCTCCTTTACAGGGTAGCTTCTCATAGGTCCCGGGAAGGTTTATAACTATTTACTTGGGGGATGGGACATCCCTAACCCCCCCCCCCAAAAAAAATGAAGAAAAAAACCTCAACAAAAATTTTATTTTTAAATTTTCTTTAAAATCTAAATCACGAAAAATTAGTTTGATAAAACCTTTTGGGGCAAAGCCCCTAGAGGCTAAGGGCGAAGCCGCTAGTTTATATAAAAGTAACAGGATGTCTCTCTGTCTGTCTGAACCAAAGGAGCTATTATAGAGTGTTATAGTAACTATCATATAATTACAGAAGGATTAATTTTGTTTATCATAATATTTATTTCCAAATTTGCTAGTTTCAAATTTATTTTGATTGTGTGAACAACTTTTTGATATTTTGAAGATATTTTCATTTATGCCATTATTAGCTTCCTGGATTTAGCAAAATTTAAACTCTTATACCTAAAAAGATTACTTTCATAAAATTAATAACTTTTGCAGATATCCGCTACGCAAAAAAAGGTATCAAGGGGAATTTGAATGAGGTAGGAGGGAAGGGGGGGGGGGGTGGAGGAAAATGGGGCGTAAATCGACCCTTCATTTTCAACAAAAGTTTTAATAAAAGTCTTTTTTTTCGGTTTAAGGTTATTTTTTCCAGGGGCGATTTCTCTTGGGAGGGTAAAAGTAACCCTCCCAAAACTAGTTAAAAACTTTCCTTTGGCCTGTAAGAAGCTTCATTATAAAAGTGAACCACATCAGTCCAGCGGTTAGCGAAATCTTAAGCTACACACAGATATGATTCAAAAAAAGATAAATCAACTTTTACCTATGCTATAGAATACATTACAGGTAAAAGAAAAATAACAATATAAATTAAAGATCAAAACCCCCTATGGGTTTTAAGTAGTCCACAGTAGACAATCAACGTCGAACCAAACCTGTGAGAAGTTAATAGGTTAATTGAAAATACAAACAATATACTTTTATTGTTTTAAATTGTATTGAGTTTACACAAAGGAAATGATAATAAACACAAAGATACACTTACAAACAGGGAAAGGTAACATTATATAAAAAGTAATAGGTTGTTAGTCTGTCTTTCTGTAGTGAAAGATCTTGCTAGTCGCTAAACCGATATGTTTCGTTTCTCCTTTACAATAAAGCTTCTTAAAAATCAAGAGAAGGTTTATAACTATTTTTAGTGAGGGTATCAATTCCCTCTCAAAAGAAATCACCACTAAAAAAAATATCCCCCTTAAATTTATATAACAGAGGCCTCTAGGTGCAAATCGCTGGTTAAATATATAAAAAAAGCTTCAGTAATTTACCTATTTGTAACTTAAACAGTAGTAAGTAATTTTTTTCTCTATCTAATTTAATAATTGCGGTTTTATCTAAATTGTTCATAGTTGTTTATAGTTGCGCTACTTTTGAATATGATTGATTTTATTTTCCCTACTATCATACCCTAAGGCTGTGTGCATCACTAAATGCAAAATGTAAACAACACATCCTTTGCAAACTTTAATAAATGACAATTTACTTTATTAGCTCCTTTAGTTACCATCGATAAAGTTAAATAATTTATGTTACAGTTGCTTTGAAAGTAGAAAGTATAAACTTTTTCTATCCTTATATAAAAGTATCATGATGTCTGTCTGTGGAAAAGCGAAGAATCTCGCTTACCCTTAAACTGATATGGTTTACCCTTCCAGTGAAGCTTCCTATAAGTCCAAGGAAGGTGTTTATAATTGTTTAAAGAGATTAATTTCCCACCCCAAAAAAATAGTTTAGGGTCGATTCCCCATTCCCTCAAGTGCTTTTAGAGGCGTAGCCGCTAGTATAATGAAAATTGTTATTTTGGCAAAAAAGAATTAATTTAATTCACATTTATTACTTTTTTTAATACTAGCGGCTACGCCCCTAGAATCCTCTAGGTGCACTTAAGGTAGGAGGGGGAAAAGTCGACCTCATCCCATTTTAAATTTAAGTTTCAAAAGAGTAAAAAAATAATTTTTTTTTTTTGGGGGGGGGGAGGTGAAGACACCCTGACAAAAAATAGTTTAAAACCTTCCCAGGACCTATAAGAAACATCATTGTAAAGGAGAACAATATAAGTTCAGCGGTTAGCGACATCCTTCGGGACAGACAAAAAACGCTTACTACTTTATATAATAGGATTAAGCTTTTCTATAACAGTTTTAAAAGCTAAAGTGTTTTTTGTTTATCTATAAATCTGCTTAGAACTTTCGTCGTAGAAGAACTTAAATAAGAAATAGAATACAGATTGTTTTTAGTTATAAAAATTATCTATATTGTTCAATAAATAGGACAAATTTAAAGAAGATTACATTTATTATGAAGAAAAGACAATTAAGATGCCATTACGGTACATTTTCACAGAAATAGCCCTACTTATAATGTTAATGGCTGGTGTTTTTGTAAACTGTATAAAATTTGTTATTTTTGTTAAATTAGTCTATTTAATTAAAAGACTTTTATTCGACAATATGTCAAAAAGTACCTCTTGTATATTTTAATGCATTTTGTCTAAATTATATTTATATGGTATTTAACATTTTTGTGTGATAACTCCTAATGATATAAGGTGTGGAAGTGTGACACTAGAGACAGATTAAACACATCCTATACAAAAGTCTACATTATACCTACATGCATTTTTGTTCAAGGATTTTTAAAAAACGGGGAGTGTTGGCTTTTCTTTAAGTTTATAATACTTAAGCACAAAGGTATGAATAAATTTGGCACTATTAGACTCCCCCCTCCCTCCCACTCCTATTTTAAAATGAATTGAAAATAATGATAGGGGGTAGTTTTTCTTTGTTTGTTTATTACTTTAGATAACGTTAGATTGGGTGATATTGAGAACTAGGTAGTCCCGCCTGGGTACTAGGCAGTCCTGCAAACATGAACTATTGATATCTATAGATTGTCAACAGTTTAACAGTTTTGTAAGGATAGTCCAATTAAATCGAAACAAAATTAAATTATAGATTGATATAAAAAAAAATTCTACAAGTTATGAACTTCTATTTGCTTCGCCCTAACACCCTATAGGTAGTAATATTATCTTTTTATAATAAGAATTATAAAATGTAGCGGAGGCCAGGTTTTTTATCACATATTTATTCAACGTCCTAGTTTAATAGATTTTACGCTATATGTTGAACTATGATTTACATCATCCTTGTTTGGAAATTCTTTTGTAAAGAATAGGAAATGTTGTAAATATCTTGCAAGCCATAAAATCTTGTCTTATAGCATTACACAGCAGGGAAGGACAATGGCAGATCAATTAATCTTCCCCAAAATTTCTCCCATCCTCATATTCTTAGTCAAAATTTTAAACAGCAAAATTTGGGGGTTTTAATTTATAGTTCATTGCCTTATCTCCGATTAGCATCACACATTTCAAGAACACAGTAATAGTGTCTGACTGATTATGACGTAACAAAAAAATTAGCCAATGAGAGGCCACTATAAATTTTACCATTGGTCAATAACGGCCTCTCATTGGCTATTTTTTTTTGTTACGTCATAATCAACTGTGTTCCATTTCAAGGATCGAAAATAAGAAAATTATGTAGTTTCATTCACAGTGTCTACTCGAGCACAGATCCTCCCTAATTTGAAATGATTTGAAAACTAAGGGAAGGGTAGTTTTGTTTCTCCATTCCGTATCCCTTAAGATTCCTGGTTATGATTACTTTTATTATACACTAGACACCCCAGTACTGTCTCATTTTCACAAGATGGGGCTTTAATATCTTTAGCTGTATCTTAACATATAAATATCTGAACCCCTTTGATCCCTATATTGACATTCTAGCTTATGTAATTTCTAGTATGTTAACACAACATAAGAAAAGAAGAAAAATTAGTTGTGTTAAAAGGTTTCTTTATATATAAAAGCTTTTTAGTAAATACAATTTGCATGGACAGTTATACACCTAAATAGCATGTCGATAACATACAAAAATTTACAGTATGGCCTCGAAACCTATTTATATCCGCTCGATAAGAACCGGTTCACAGCCATACTGAAAAATCGTGCATAGCATCGTGTTAAAACAATTTTCCATGAATATTAAAATGAAAAATATCCAGTTTTATTAAACCATACCTTCGGTCACTCAGAGCTTACAAAACTGGTTTTATCTTATATCCGTAGAAAGCTGTCTATAATACAATGCGATAAATTAATATTCATCGTTAAAATAAAAAAAAAAAAATTTTGCCACTTAGAAAACTTTTTTCAAGTAACAGAAATAGACACATTACAAACTTTCCCGATTTTGTATTACTTTTGAGGAACATGATTCCAGTTACGTCATATTATTCTTTCCCGAAAAAGGGAAGGGGGGAAGAAAATCTCTTCAAAAGAGATGGGGAAAACCCCCTTTTCTCCCATCTCTTTTTTCTTCCCCCCTTCTCTTTTTTTTCTTTCCCCCTTCCCTTTTTCGGGAAAGAAAAATATGACGTAACTGGAATCATGTTCCTCTAAAATAATACAAAATCGGGAAAGTTTGTAATTTGTCACAGAAATAGAATAAAAAAATTAACTTATTAGATTAAAAAATTTGCAGGATGAAATAAAGTTACAAACAAAAAAAAGGAGAAAGAAAAAAGGAAAGAAAGATAAGAGATATATTGAGAGAGAGAGAGAGAGAGAGAGATAGAGGAAATGTTAATTAAAGTGTATATTTGCAATGATTTAAGTTGCAATGTGTATTGTGTTCAAAAATTTTGAGATACCTTAAAATGATTTTCCAAAAATATACTCTATTTATTTTTGTTTTTGATTAAACAAAAACTGTTTGACTATAAATAAATAATCTAACAATATTCTTTTAACATAATAAGTTTTTATGACTACATACTTTTTTCTATTACTTCTTGACAAAAAAACGAATAAGTTATGCAAAATTTTATACAGACAGGCATTCAGAAATCTTACTTCTTTGTCACAAAGACACCAAAAGATTTACAAAAAATTGTTTATTAAAAAACGGAAAGTTAATCTAATAAAGGGTGAATGACACACAATTTATTTTTTTGCCATTGTTTTAGACGTTCTTGAAAATATATTGAATAGGAAGAGTAAATATGTGTCTTTTTGTCTTTTTTTCAAAATGCTTAAAACTGTACAAGTTCAATAGAAGGCACCAAATAAAAGACTGTCCAATAACTTATGCACTCACGCTTCAGATAAAATACCTATCATTCTACTCGCACAATACCTTATCCTACCAAATCATGAAGTACAGAAAGTACAAACTAGTTAAGTTCAATAGAGGACACCAAACAAAATACTGCCCCATAACTTATTATACTCACGCATCAGATAAAATACATTATCTTTCTACTCAAAGAATACCTTATTCTACCAGGAATCAAGGAGTACAGGCAGTACAAACAAGTAAAATTCAACTGAAGGCACCAAATTAAATACTGCCCCATAACTTATTATACTCAGGCATCAGATTAAATACATTATCTTTCAACTCACACAATACCTTATTCTTCTAGGAATCATGGAGTATAGAAAGTACAAACTAGGAAAACACAATCGAAGGCACCAAATAAATGGCTGTACCATAACATAATATACTCACTCAGGCATCAGATAAAATACATTATTTTTATACTTACACAATACCTTATCCTTCTAGGAATCACGTAGTACAGAAAGTACAAACTAGTTAAGTTCAATAGAGGACACCAAACAAAATACTGCCCCATAACTTATTATACTCATCAGATAAAATATATTATCTTTCTACTCAAAGAATACCTTATTCTACCAGGAATCAAGAAGTACAGGCAGTACAAACTAGTAAAATTCAACTGAAGGCACCAAATTAAATACTGCCCCATAACTTATTATACTCACGCATCAGATAAAATACATTATCTTTCTACTCACACAATACCTTATCCTTCTAGGAATCATGAAGTACAGAAAGTACAAACTAGTTAAGTTCAATAGAGGACACCAAACAAAATACTGCCCCATAACTTATTATACTCATCAGATAAAATATATTATCTTTCTACTCAAAGAATACCTTATTCTACCAGGAATCAAGAAGTACAGAAAGTACAAACTAGATAAATTCAACAGAAGGCACCAAATTAAATACTGCCCCATAACTTATTATACTCAGGCATCAGATTAAATACATTATCTTTCAACTCACACAATACCTTATTATTCTAGGAATCATGGAGTATAGAAAGTACAAAATAGGAAAACACAACAGAAGGCACCAAATAAAAGGCTGCCCCATAACTTATTATACTCACGCATCAGATAAAATACATTATCTTTCTACTCACACAATACCTTATCCTTCTAGGAATCACGGAGTACAGAAAGTACAAACTAGTAAAATTCAACAGAAGGCACCAAACAAAATACTGCCCCATAACTTATTATACTCACGCATCAGATAAAATACATTATCTTTGTACTCACACAATACCTTATCTTACCAGGAATCAAGGAGTTTTTAATCAAAGGTACAATAACTCACTTATTTCACCCGAGTTATGAACGTGTCATGGTAAAGACACAAAAATATTTTGTTTAGCGTTTGATAATTGACTTCATATCTAAGTGCAAATAAAAAGTTACTCGTTTAGACTTCATGGCTAAGAGAATGCAATCAAAAGGTCTTTTCTAATCTAAAACAGTCTACAAAACCTTTAAGCATTTTGTTGACTTACAATAACAATAGTCTCAATTACATTAGCAGTTAGATAATAACAATATTAATAGCATTTATAAACAATAAAATTCTTTAATACAGGAAAACAATATATATTTTATATTTATTCTATTCATATTTTTGCCTGTATGGTATATTTCAGTTAGGAATCCTCGACAAAGATCCTGCAATCAAAGTTTTCTTAAACTATCAATTATTCATCCTTTCAGTAAAAATCCTGTTATCTACTATCTGATTACAAAGACCTAGAAGACCAAGAATGTCCACAAGTTTAAAATGTACAATGACAAATAATCACTTAAATACTGCTTCTAAATGTTGAATTAATATTTGTGTTTTAAAATAGCTTTCTAATGTTAATTTCAGTAAATAAACATTCTAAAGATATTTGTAAAACTCGAGAAAATCAGGGATCTAAAGGGATAAGACAATGGCCGATAAATTGATGTACATCACCAATGACTATACACAAAATTAACCCTTGTGTTGATTACTTTTAATGATTAAATCGTTTGGACATTCAACTTAATGAAACAACCAATACAATTCAATAAAAGTCAACAAAGTTATTAAATCAACAAATAAGAAAAGGTTTTAAAAAACTTTGGGGACTAATTTAAAAAAAACAGCCCAATGTCCCCCTCCCTGCAAGAAAATCCCATTTGTACAAAAAATGTACTGTACAAAATTGGAAGCTAGAGAAGCCTATGATCCACTATCTTTCTTGAGGAAAGCTTCTATCATTAATTCAATCTCTTCATACACTTTTAGCGGTGATTTTTCTTCAAGTGCAAAAAAGTGAAAACTAGAAAAATTATATCCAAAAATAGCATAGCTTTTTAACCAGAATTCATACAAGACTTTTTAAAAGCGAGGCTTTTATTTTATTGGGATCTGTCCGCCTGTAACGGATGGCTCTTTAGGCATGTTAAAATTGTCTTGTCATTTTTATATTTTGGATAATGATTCCTGTAGTGGTAAGGTACAATTTAGAAAGCTAAGCAATTCTATAATCTTTACAAGAAAATGTGTACGCCCATTTATAAAATACTGATTTATGGATGTTGTCAACCTTGTTAAGAATTATATTTCAATACATTAAAAGATTAAATAAAAAAAAAGACTTCATTAATACAAATAAGTATACCTAATGTTATTGAGTAATATCGTTTAAAATTATGTATATTAGTTTTCAACGCGAACGGAGAGTTCAGTTATGATAAATCAAAATTTTTGAGGAAAATAAAATCCAAGAATTCTTTAAAAACAAGGACGAAAATATTTATTTAAAAAGTCGTGTTAACAACATATTAGTCCCTTCACGTAGCTTTAAACAAGTGGGTCTTTCTTCAACCTAACTTTTGGGTATCTACATGTATGTATGTTTTTTTTAGGTATATGTCTAGTGAACGGCAGAAATAATTACTCCCACCTTAATTTCAAAATAATTATTAAGGGGCGTGATTCTCTTCTCAATAAAGAGGGGATATTACCCATTTACCCCTCCCCCCCCCCCCCTATTTTTCTCATTACCGTTTCTTACAGACGGAAGGACATTTCAATTTATATAATAGCTTTACTACTAACAACATAAGAGTTTTCATAAAATTAGTGAATTTTAATCCAAATTCCAAACTAACATATTTTTGACATGGTTTGACCCATTTATGTAAACACGGCATGAATTATATCCAAAACCAATATTTAAAACCCAAACATGAAAAATAAATTATGGAATTAGAAATGTAGAACAAAACCTTTATTATCATAATAATGTACAAATATTTATAAAAATATTAAAAATATTTATCAAAATATTATTATGATTCAGAAAATTTGTTTCATAAGTAGTGCATCACTATTGAGATAACAAAATATTTAAAGAATATAAAAAAAATGTCAATAAATATGAAAATTTAGTTCAGGATGTACCCTATTCATGAAATAAACGTGCTAAAATGGTAGATCAGAATTTTATACTTTTTTGCAAACAAAAGTTATTGAAAACACAAGTTTAAAAATCAATTTTTATGATACTATATTTTATTAACCACTTTGTTGAAGTCAAACCTACATTAATTAGTGTATTAATTAGTGCTTAGGAATAATCTATAATTGTTAATTATAGTATAACGTAATTATTGACAATCTGTCATAAAAACGAGGACAATTATGTTCATAAATAGCGCAGCAATAACAAGCAATACATTAATTAGTACGTATAGAAGCATTTTTTATTATTAAAAATCTGCTATAAAAACAAGAACTTTTATGTCCATATGCAAAGTAACACATAATCATAATGAAAATTAATTCTTAATATTAAATACAAACTAATTAAGAGTCTTAATCTAAAAGTCAAACCTACTTTAATTAGCGTGTATAGTTAGTACGTAGGAATAAATTATGATTGCTAATTATAGAATTTAATTAATCAATTATAAAAACAATTATGTTCGTATGTAGCGCAGCAATGACAAGACGCTAAGAATTCATATAGAAATAATAATAGTTATTCATCTCATCGTATTATAGACAGCTTTCTATTAATAATGAGATTAAAACCAGTTTTGTTAGCCCCAAGGAGCCGCAGGCTAACAAAACTGGTAAACTGATTTTTTTTAATATTCATGGATAATTGTCTGTAGTTTGGTGCTATACAAAATTTTTTTGTATGGTTGAGAACCTTTTATAAACTACCGGGATATTAATCGGTTACAAAATCATACTGCAAAAATAATTACATATAACTTATAGTTTCTTAAAGGTGTATTTTTCTTAAGACGGTAAGACGTATGGACATCACCAAGTTATATGAAAGCTGCGCTATTAGAAAATAAAGTGTAAGAATATATACTTTAATTGTAAGTGAATTAATTCAACAAGAAACCTTACAAAGAAATAAATGTAAATTGTAAAATATAATTCAGTTTTATTATATTCCTATTGTCAATATTATTTAAATTTGTCAATAAAAATTATTCTTATTTATTTTCAAATTTAACTTATATTGAAATTGGAAATGTAAAGAGGTTGGGAGACACCCTTAACCCACCTCCCAAATAGCCGAAAACCAGATAGCCAACTACGTTGCAGTAAAAAGAGTGTATTTTAGTATTGGCCCTTACAAATCTAACTTTTTAGAACCGAAAAGTATTTGATTTTTTATGAAAAGTAAGAAAAAAGAATAGAAGTTTCAATAATTCAAAAATTTTGTATTGCAATAATAAAACTGTGAGATCTAAAAGTTAGAGTGGTTTTTGGCACCAAAATTGATTTCCTTCAATATACAGCGATAGAGACAATTGTTTTAAATATTACTTTAAAATTTAGACAAATAGGGTTTGCTTAAAAGTAGCAGGATGTCCATGTGCCTCACTGTCTGTATCTCAGTATGAGGCGAATGATCTTCTAACCCCTTAGCTAATATGGTTCTTCTTTGTGAAAAAGCTTTTCTTTTCTGGGAAGATTTGTAACTTTTTATGGAGGAGGGTTCCTTCAACCTCCGAGGAGAAATCAACCCTAGAAAAAAATCCCCCCCCCCCCCCTAAAAAAACATGTTCTTAACTTTTCCTTTATATCAATAAAAAGCTCTAAAGATAGATTTTATCTGTATTTCTGTTTCAATGTCTTTGTACCTGCCCAAAGTTATATGTATATTTATTCCCTTTGGCCAAAGCTGATATGAAAAATTGATAGAGTTTCTACCAATACATAATTCAACCGTTTCACGTTGTTAGTAGCAAAACTAGTCTATAATTCGATATATCAGTCAGTCTTTACGTCTGGGAATACGATTTTCTTGGCTGTTATTTAAATACAAGCTGATTTGCTGATTATTTTGGCGAAGATTCGCTATACAAAAAATGTAGAGGGACAAAGTGTCTAAAAAATCAGCCATGTGACGTCATAAAAATGAGGGAGATGAGGGGAGACATGGGAAAGAAAACCCCTAAAAAAGATATGGATAATCCCTCACTTTTATAACGTCACATGGCTGTTTTTTAAGACTTTTTGTCCCGCAACAAATGATGTCCATTTGTGTATTTATCTGTAGGAAACGATCTCGCTGACTTTGAAACGATATAATTCTTCTTAATATTGAAGCTTCTTATAGATCCAGGGAAAGTTTATAACAAGTTTAGGGAAGGGCATCCCAACTCTCTTAAGAAAATATCGCCGCGCTAGATATCTTAATATTGTTTTAAGACGTTGACATCCTTGTTCTAACATAATAAGTAAATAAACTTGCAACTTCATCCCTAGCCTCGAGTATATAATAAGTTAATCCAATAAATAATCCCCATTTCTTTACATTTTGACCACATATTCTGACTAGACCAGATAAGGACAATAAAAATAAATAGAAACAAAGCAAATAAATAATAAAATTAGAATCATTAACAAATTTATTATGACAGCAAATTTAAAAAAAAAGAAAATTATCATAATATTATGCTAATCGTTATGGAAATCATCATTTCAACAGTCAAATAAAATTAATGACTGTCTTATATCATGTTAAGAGCTAAATATTAAACAAAACTAATTTTCTTACTTCAAAACCCTGGCTTTAAACAATATTTATAGTAGACTTTTTATACCTCTTCTAACCAACTCCAAAAGTCCCCACGTAATGATAAATGCCGGCATTTACAATTCAACATAACAGGTGTTTTTGCTATTAAATATTAAATACATTATATAAGAAATTAAATTGAAGAAAATAATACAAACCATAAGATAAAAATATTGTCACTTTATTCCAAAAAACGTCATATTATTTTATGAGCTCCGGTTTTTAAAAATCTTCCAAAACATATTTTAACTTCGGAACATATGATATTTAACGCTAGAAGGATTCTAACTAACAGAGGAATTAAGAGAAAGGGGGAAATAGGAAGGAAAGAGAGGAGAGAGAGGGGAAATAATCTCTCTATAAGTGTTTCTACATTGTTACCATGACAAAACAGTTGGCATTCCAACAGTATACATTATATAGGGTTTATATCGATTATTTGGATGTAATAAAAATGGTTTCGGATGGCTTAAAATATGAGGCATGCTATTTTTAAAATAATTTTTTTATATAGTATTTACGTGGGCTATGTAGCTTTTTGTAGTTTAAGCTATTTCTTTTTTTTTGTAATCTAAACGGACGTTATCTCTCAGAGTCTTCCGAGAGCAAAATTTCTCTTGTTTGCTCTGGAAGCTAGAGAGAGCGTGGGGAGTGTTCTTATAATATAGATAATAATTAATTAACAATTAGCTAAATTTTGTAGTCTACTCTCCTTATTTGTTGACTGATTTTCAAATATCAAACAACAATACCAATACACAGTTTCTTCGTAGATTAGAAACTATTTTTTAGCTTTTAATCAATCTACTAATCTTAAAATTAAACTATGTGTTACTATGAGGGAACACCAACGAAATCCACGTATGTTGAAGAGTCGTTCAAGATAATACAAATATACATACATATTTTCTTCTTCAATTTTGCAAAATATTTTCTATTTTTGATAAAATCAATAATAAACAACAAATGATTATTTATTGCATCGTATTATAGACAGTTTTCTGCAGATAAGATACAATTTTTCCCAAAACATTGGCCCCGCAGTGGGCCAACAAAACTGGAATTATTCCTAATATTTTTTTTTAATATTTCGAGAAAACTGTAACATGGTGCGATACATGACTTTTCAGAATGCCTCTAAAGCGGTCATGAACCAGCGGATTATGAATAGGATATGGAACAATATAATATGATCAATATGGCAATGATGACATCAGCAAAACTTAACAAAGCAGAAAGGTCAGAAAAATTATATTTAGAATGACTAATTTAGACAATAGACTTTTTATATGAACGTACAGACTTTCTGGCATTGATTATAGAATTGTCACGCTTACTAAATATTATCTAATTGTCACAGAAACCATCATGAAAAGTTTGAAATCCATGGGAAAATTCAAACACGCCTAAATTAACCATTAAAGTTTTACCGACCTATTTATATAAAAGCCTCGCTTTAAAAAATGACGTAAACATTATTATAGAGTAGCTGCGACAAAGAAATATATATAGAGAGATTATAATTAATCCTTAGAGTACAAGTATATTGCAAAAATAATAAAATGTACCTTTATGTTTTATATAATTTTTTTAGAAACTAGAGACTACGCCCATTGAGGGAGAAGAAGTGGGTAATATAACCCTACCAATTTTATTTTGGTTTTTAAAAAAGTAGAAATATATTTATAGGAGCCGATTTCTCTTGAAACGGTTGAGTTACCCCAACCGACCCAAACCCCCACAAAATAGTTATAAACCATCCCTGGCCCTATATAAAACTCTATTATAATAAAGAAGAACTATATCGGTCAAGCGGTTAGCAGGATTCTAAGCTACAGACGCTTACATTTATCCTGTTACTTTTATATAACGATTACATCAAAATTCAATTGAATTTCAAGACTTTTTTATATTCTAACTACGCTTTTATGTATTTTCACATACCTTTCTTTAATGTACATTTTTTGTGGAGTATTTGTAACAAATCCATTAAAAAACAAGGATGACAACATCCATAAAAAAGAAGCTTTGAAACGGTAGGACAAACAAACATTAACACTTGTAGAGTGTCAGAACTGAATAAGTAGAATATAAAAGTTTAAGTCGAAACAGGATACTGTTTAAGGACTTATAATATTGGAATTTGTTGTCCTGGGAATCAGTATTCTAAAAATCAGATATATAGTTAAATTTATCACATAAAGAATTGTTGACAAAAAGTTAAAATCAACATAATTTAAATGAATGTACGGACTTTTTAGTAACGATTATAAAATTGCTTCTCATTTTAATTCAAACCTAAATGTTAAAGGAAACAATATGCAAAGTTTGAAATCAATAGGACAATTCTAATTTGTCTAAATCAACGCCAAGAGCCGACCGTCACAAAAGAATGTACCGACCCTAATTAAAGAAATGCTTCGCTACTAAAAAAAAACTATAAATCTTTACAAAACTGAAAAGAAAATTCATTGTTGGTGAATTTTTCACCAATGCATCTGTCCGTTTTAAACAAGCCAATTAAAAAATACAGTTTCAAAACATATATATGAACATTTTACAAAACGTTGGCGATAAAGCCTTTCTTTTTTGACAACAAGCTTAATTTTTAAAGAAACAAATACTTTTTATATTCTAATTACAGGAAAATTATTTTCTGACTTCTCACAAATATAAAATTATTTACTAATATTTAATTTGCTAATAAATGAATATTTACATCATTTGATACTAATGGACGACGAAACATTAAAAATAAAAAGAGGAGGGAAGGGTAGGAGGTCTATAGGTCTATCCTCAGTTCTAGGAAATATACATTATAATTTGGTTCCAGAAGAATTATGAAACTCACTTTCGATGTAAAAGAAACATAGATACATATAGATTCAATGATAAAGGTGCATATAAGATAATAAAATTTAACATGGTATACAAAAGGGTTCCAGGGTAAACGCAGGAGTCCCAAACGTCGGAGTGGACAAACGCAGGAGTGTTAAAATATTAATTTTATTAAGTATTTCTATACAGATTAGGTTAGGTCATTAAAAAAAACCTATAAGATGGTCTAAAATAGGTTAGGTTAGGTTAAGTGTCCACTCCGAAGTTTGTCCACTCCGACTTTTGGGACTCCTGCGTTTGTCGTAGGACCTCCAAAAGTAGTGAAGATAATTTTGATAAGAAGTTTGAGAAGTATGTCTAAGATGGGTTCTAAAAATCATAATGGCGGCGCTAAAATCACAAACAGATGATGCATATTTGTGAAAGGGATCTGACCAAAATAAGTCCGCAGTATATCTAGCTAGCAGCTAAAGCTCCACAGGGCAAGTTGCCCGTAGGAAGAATGTAATGCTACTTAGAGCTCCTAACAGAGAGGTAAGGTTTGTTGTGGTCCTTTGAATTTTAAGAGTAAAAGCATCACATAAGTTTAGGGTACTTTAAGCTTATCATAGTTTTAAATCATGCATTAAAAGTTTACATATAAGAACAACCCAAACATGCCCAAAAAGTTATATTCTATAAATAAAATGACATATATAAAAAATTGAAATTCGTAGGATTTATATTCAACAATGCATTTCTTTCTTTGTTTCACAATTTATATTTTGTTTCGTGAATAAAAGAAATAAAAGTTTGCTCCCGTCTTTAATATTAGGCCAGGAAGCTTTAGACATAAACATGCTTTATTGGGTCATATTGCATACTTGCAATGTTATCCTTAAAATAAAATTAAAAGGATGTTTGTCTGTTTGCCCCGAAAGATCTCGTTAACCGCTGAACAGATCGGGTTCTCCTTAACAGGGTCCCGGAAAAGTTTATAACTATTTTGGGTGGAGGGTACCACCACCCTCACAAGAGAAATCGCCCCTAAAAAAATCCCCCCATTTTTAAAAAAAAATTAAAATGGTAAATGGTTTGGGGTGGGTAGGGTGACACCTGCATCCCCCCCCCCAAATTATTTTTTACTTTAAAAAATCTAAAATAAAAGAATGGCTTTTGGGCCTGATTCAACTCCCCCTTTCTAATGTTCCCCAAGAGGCCTTCAGGGGCGTAGCCGCTAGTATGGTACAAATTAGAACCATGTATGTCGGACTATATTTTGTCTGCCGTATATCTGTTGTCTGTCTGAAGCTTAAGACCTCGGTAACCCCTGAACCGACAGATATACTAAATGATATATACTGTATAATACAAAATAGAACTATATTTGTTTGCCTGTATCGAAATAGCTCTAACTTCTAGACTGATCTGACTCTTCTTTACAAAGAAATTTCTAATACCTCTAGGTACGATTGATAAGAATATAGGGCAAAACCTATATTGTAGGTCTTAAGGCACTAACATCCAAACTTATGCAGACAATAAACCCTTCGATTGCACGGCCTTTGTCTTGGGAAGTTATATTAATTTATGATGTTGAGTTGCTGATATTTTTTGGATAAGACATCCCACCTACTTTTGCTATTAATGTCGTGCATCTTACATTGAAGCAGTAGTTACATCTTGAGTTTGAGCCAGGATGATTTTTTTCTGTTGGAATGAAACAATGTAGAAAAAATCAATGTTAAGAAAATGTAAAGGTCTACCTTAACTCAATTCCTCTAGTGAACATAAATCTTTGAAACAGACATCTTTTGATTTTCTGTAAAAAGCTATCATTGAATAGTTATTTATCGCATCGTATTATAGACATTTTTCCACTGACAATAAAAAGACAAATTATAGGATTTTGGGTCCCTCGGGGACAATTAAAAAGAAGGAATTAATTCTTGATTTTTATTTGATTTTGCTAAGACTGGTTCTTATGCATGGGACATTAATCGGATTCAAAGCAATTTGTAAAAAGATCAGTTGTTTATCTTTAGTCTACTTAATATCAGTTTTTAGATAAGGCAAATTAATATTTGAGCAGAGCATCTTTTACCTCGTTGGGGTAGGATTCTTCTTTGAGTTCAAGTTGGGGTTAAGTCCATCCTCCACTTTCAAATTTAGTTTCTTTTTAAATCATAGAAGACTTTTTTAAAGGAAGAAGGGATATGAACTTTCCCGAGGACTATATAGAGCTTAACTGTATAGGAGAACCATATCGGCTATATACACACACCCTGTTACTTTATTATAAGGATAAAGACAGATATCTCCATTGTTTTAGTTGTTATTCATATTTTTGATAAACATGTTGACCAAACTGAAACTCAAATATTTGAATAATATATACATGGCAAGATTTATTCAAAACAAAGATATTAAAGTTCGGACATTATTTTCTATTTGCTTTTCCTTTTCATAATTTTTTAAAATTAAATTTAAAAAAAAAGTTTTAACCTTAACTTAACAAAAATAAAACATAAACTAAGCAGCAGAAAGACAAATAAGTTTATAGAATAGATGTTATTCTTATTAAAAAAAAGTGCTTTGAACCAGGGTTATTATAAGGCTTTGGGGGCTAGTGTAATAAACAGCCCCATGTCTCCTCCCTCCCTTCCCTTTGATTCTTTCACTCTTAAGATTATTTATTGAGAGAGAGAGAACCTTTTTAAATATAAATTAAGAGCAGCTTGACTTTATTAAAGCAATTAACAAAAGTTACAAAATAGCAAGGATGACAACATCCATAAAAGCTAAGCACTAAAAGTTTTAACAAAGTTTTACGTAAATTTGTTGCAAAAATGCTAAAATACAGGATACTGTTTATGGACACACTCAAATTTTTAGGTCTTGATTATAAAGATGTTTCGCTTATAACATTGTTTTTTGTTATCCTTATTCCAAAAATCAGATGAATTATTATATCACATAAAAATTTCTTGTCAAAAAAAATTTTAAAACTTTTGGTAACGACTTTATAGTGGCTAAGCTTTCTAAATTGTACCTGTTATAGGAATCATCAAGCAATAGGACAATTCTAACATGTCTAAATCAACGAAAAGAACTAATCGTTGCGGACGACGGTACGGACTGACCCTAAAGATTTTCTTTTAACAATAGTTTGTACAAGTGAAGATATTCCCAAACAAATTTAATCCAGTAAGATCTTTTAAACAGCTAGATCGATTTCTCCACTTACAGGGAAGTTGTGTATTGATTCAGGGCTGGATTTCAGCTATTTTTAGGATGTGTAGAATGTAGATATGTCCCTAAAAAATCTATTATTGAAATTGATTATTTTTTTTTTAATTTTACAAATTTTAAATAAACATTTATTACTATTGTATGCATGATATGTATATAGTATAATGTATTGTATAATATTGATATTATATACAATACTAATATGACAGATTGTATGTATAATTGTATTCATAATATGAATATTGTTTTTTCATACTTCTATAGTCAAGATTATTCTAAAGAGTGTCCCGCTTTTAGGCTTAACAATTTACGTTTTTCGGTCGTATTTCTAAATTACTTTAAAAATAGTTTTATAGTAGCGACATAAGCCTAAGTAAGTAAATAAGATTTACTCAGTTGCTATTGAAGCTAGACCTATATTTTTATTATGGGGTATATTTAAGTATACAACATCAATAACAGCATGATTTGAAACAGCTTTATAGCCGCTTTTATTTTTTTAATGTCCTCAGATCTTTGGTGTTTTTTAAACTTTTTTTTGGATAATAGATTTTTTGTGTTCTTGATGAAAAGACAAGAACCTTCATTTTTTATTTACTCTGCTTCTAATGAAGATAGATTGCTAATTTGTTCATGAAGATACCATTTTCCGAAGAGCATCCAGTATACAGCTTACTTAGTCTGCCAGTCAATGGTTCATACAATAATAACCATATATATTTAAGAAATGTCTATAAACGGGACACCCTTAACACGCATCTTTCCTTTTTGATGTCTACATGTAATGTATAAGTGAGAAATAAGGATGTAATAATAAATTATGTTTGTATCACAGATGTTCCTTCATCACAAATTACAAAATGAAAAATAGGACTAGACAAGCCTAAGGGATTAGACTGTAAATTGCAATGGTATCAAAAGTCCTATAACCACATTTTCTTATTTGTTGTCTCAAAAATTTTGGGTTAATTTTGATAATTAAGTCCAAACTAATAGAATCTATTTTTTTCCAAATATTTTAATTTTGTTATTCATGATTGTAAATGTTTATGGGCCATAGCCTTGACCCTTCAGAAATGATTTGTCAAACTTCGCTTTTTTGGGTGTTGACATCCTTTTTAAACATTGATTCAGTCTAATAGAAAAAAATGTTCGGTTGTAATAAGCAATGTTATTATGATATTTATTTGGTAGTATTATGACAGCACTAATGTAAAGGCAATCCTTCTTTATACAACATTATCAATACAAGCAAAAGCAAGTTATACATAATAGATATACTATTCTTAATAATTACAATTGTGCTCAAAATATTCACAATAAACAGGGATCTTAGGGGCTAAAACAATGGAAGATAATTTGATCTACATCCCAATAACAAATTTACCCCTACTGATAATTATGATTATTGTTTAAAAATTTTGACATTTCTAGTCCGAACCAACCAGAACAGATTTAATAGAAGTCCTTTGGTTTTCAAGCTTAAACTTATTATTAAACTTTGGGTACTAGTTTACAAATTCCATGTTAAGACATAATTTAAAGCTTAAATTATTGTTGTTGCCAGAGATATGCCAACAGAAGAGGATTAATAATTCTTATCCCAAATGCTTTGTTGTATTAAGGAGAATGTTTATTTATTCTCCAAAGTTACCTATAAACCAACAACCAAGAAAAAAGAAGTATGAAATTTTTCCTTACCTATTGAAATCTAAAAAAACAAGGATGGCAACATCCATAAAAGCGAAGTACTGAAACGGTAGGACAAACGGACATTAACACTTGTACTGAATCATCAGAATATAAAAGTATAAAAGTCGAAGCAAAATTGTAAGTAAATTTGTTGAAAAACTGCTTAATACAGGATAATGTTTATGGACATACTTACATTTTAAGGGCTTGATTATAGAGTTGCTTCGCTTATAATATTGATCTTTGTTGTCCCAGGAATCAAACGGATAATTAGATCACATAAAAATTTGTTGTTAAAAAAGTAGAAAAATCAACATGTTTAAAATGGACATACGGACATTCTGGTTATGATTATAGAGTTGCTACGCTTTCTAAATCGTACCTAACTACAACAGGAATCATCATGCAAAGTTTGAAATCGATAGGACAATTCTAACATGCCTAAATTAACGAATAAAAGCTATCTATCTCGGACGGACGGACCGACCCTAATTATAAAAAAGCTTCGCTTTTAAAAATGAGGATAATATCATTAAGTCATTAGCTAATCAGGGATCTAAAGGAATAAGACGATGGCCGATAAATCGTATATATCCCCAATGATGATACACAAAATTACACTTTCTATAGGAGACAAAATTGACTGGAATATTATAGAACTCACGAAATTTTTTTTAATGCCTAAAAACCATCCTAATTAATTAAACATACATAAAAAATTGATAGTCTTTCAAAAAAAAATTCATTTAGTCATTAAATAATACAAAATTATTTTTTTTCGTTTTGACTTTAGCAACGCCATCAATTTTAACACATTGAAGAGGAGATACTAATTTTGTTCTAAAACGCACAATTTTCAGAGTTAAAACATGAGTAATACCTTAATCTCTTCCTTTAAACTTGCTTGAAAATCGAAAACCTTTAAATCAACACATTTATTAATGTGTAGGAGTACAGCTCTTCACAAGTCATTTTTACCTGGAGGTCGATTGTGGAAAAACCCCTGCCTAATATCAATTTTTTTTTTCATAAATGGAATAGTCTATACTTGGGTAAAATATGGTATCAATTCTAGATTGGAGACGTTATTCAAACTAGTTCTATAACTGATTAATCTGTTTCCAAAAATTTAGCTTTCTTTCTTTACACTTCTTTGTACTTTTTTTTCTTTTCAAAATGATAAAATGTTTTAACAAATAGTCTTAAATATATGAGGTAATATAGATAGAAAAGGATATCCAGGGAGTTTGGCTAAATCTTCCCTTATTACCTCTTGGCAGATGAACTATCCCTTCCTGTTAAACCTACATAAATGGGACACAAAAAAATACAAAATTATGCATGAAAACAACTTTACAGTAGCGAAGCTACTTGAAAATTAATTTTGTTTAAACCATAGGGTGTGTTTTAGTTAATTCTGAGAAAATATATCAACAGTAACGAAAAACTGCTGAGCTGCAAAATTGTTGTAATATTTATTAATAGCCACAGCCAGCGGCTGGTAGTTTGCAGCTCAACAGTTTTTTGTTACTGTTGATATATTTTCTCATAATTAACCAAAACAACCCCCCCAAAAAAAACAAGATTGCATGTTCCATTTTACAAGTTTAGCTGAATAATTGCACCAGTGGTCAGCCGCCAAACCGCCAAATTAAAAGTTTTGCAGAATATTTATAGACTGACCCATTGTATTATAATTCAGAGCTCTATCTTGAATATGGGCCTTAGAGCGCACTGTTACTGTGAAAGTGTACAACCCCCTTCCCCTTATTTTAAAAGCACAAAATCTATTCTGAAATAGACAAACGGACAAAGTGAGTTATAGAGCTGATTATCTGTTATCACAAGAAAGAAAAGAAAGAGCAGTCTGACCGCTACAGATGTGTTCTACTTAATTATGCTCCATATTTATGTGAATAGCTACAAGAATTTTCAGCCTTCTATCTTTTACAGGAGCTGAAAAATCACGATTCCACCCCCCCCCCCCACATCCCCGTTTTGTCTCTAACAGACGGACTAACAGATGGACATTTCAAATTTTAGAGCAGCTTTGCTACTAAAAGAAATAATACATTGAGAAAATTAGTTGTGAAAAATATAAGCGGCTTAACAGCAGTCAGACTGCAATGGATGTTTTATACTTAATTATGCTCCATATTGATTGAATGTTTACGAGAAGTTTCAGCCTTCTATCTTTTATAGGAGCTGAGAAAATGATGTTTCCCCCTTTTTGTCTCTAAAAGACGGACAGACATTGCTACTAAAAAAATAATACATTGTTAATTTTTATTTAACCCTTAACGGTTGGGGGGGGGGCGTTGAACGGTATGATCCTGCAGGTCCTGATCCTCCGCCGTTTCCGCCGACCACCGACTGCGGCGGCTGGCAGCTGCAAAATACAGCTGCGACCGCTGAAATTTATGTTTTGATATTTCTAATATAAAATTTTACATAAAGAAAAAATTTCCTAGAAAAAAATGTTCTTCTAGCTTCAAAAATAAGAAAATTACAGCCGTTTGAAATTTTTAAGTAAAAAAGGACCTAAAAACAAAGGTTGTTAAATAAAAGGGTTAAGGAAGCTAAAATTGACTTTGACTTACAAAAGGTCGAAAATTCATTATCAAACAGGGGACTTGCACAACAAAAATTACCCCTCTAACTCTAATAGGAACTGAGATAATAGGGGGGGGGGGGAGCCTTGAACCCCCCCCCCCCCCCCAACCAATTAAGGTACGGCAAGGCGCACGACTGTTAAAAGTTAAAAGGATGACAATATTCATTAAAGCAAAGCTCTTAAGATCAAAAAGAAATTGATGTAAAATCATGGTTGCCGTTTAAGATTTGTAATATTTACTATACCTTATACATATTGAGCTGTGAAGCATATCATGGATGCTTATATTCATCACAATCATTGGATCTTCGTTTAGGAAGGCCTAAACAGCTATTTGTTAAATCATTTTATCATTTTGACAAGAAAAAAAAGTACAAAGAAGTGCAAAGAAAGGAAGCTAGATTTTTAGAAAAAGATTATTCAGTTATAGAACTAGTTAGAATAACGTCTCCAATCTAGAATTGATACCATATTTTACCCAAGTATAGACTATTCCATTTATGAAAAAAAAATTTGATATTAGGCAGGGGTTTTTCCACAATCGACCTCCAGGTAAAAATGACTTGTGAAGAGCTGTACTCCTACACATTAATAAATGTGTTGATTTAAAGGTTTTCGATTGCCAAGCAAGTTTAAAGGAAAAGTTTAAGGTATGAATCTCATGTCAACTCTGGAAATTGTTGAAATGAGAACAAAAATACGGTTTTAACATTTTTGTGTTGGCAGCCATGGCTTCACCATAGACGATAAGAAAAATATAAAAATCTCTTTCAATTGTTGGAAAAAAAATTTTTTTTCAACACACCATCATTTCTTAATGTATTTTTTATAATTAAGGATAGTTTTTAGGCTTTTTCCATTCATGCGTGATTTTTTTGTATAAGGAAGTAAGAAGTGCTCATAGATTACATTTAGGGGTTGAAACTTTTGGACACTCAACTAAATGAACCAACCAATCAAAATTCAATAACAGTCCCCAAGGTTGTTTAACCAACGAATAAATAAAATCATTTTAAGACTTTGAGGACTAGTATAATAAGCAGTCCAATGTCCCATACCTCAATGTATAGAGCTAGTACTCTATTTTCTATCCTCATATGCACAAGCAGAACATAAATCAAAGATAAATAGGATTATTTTCTTACATGAACAATTCTTTGTACTACTTCAGTTAGTTTTATACTACATTACATAATCAATCCTTTTAAGTAAAATAGTAAGTTTTTTTCTTCATCTTAAGAATTCGTTAGCTACTGAACCTATAGGATCGAGTTCTCCATTCTAAGAAAGCTTCACATTCGTCCCAAGATAAGTTTAGGCTATTTTATTGATATGCATGATTAATGATGAAACGCCCTTGAGTTGCATCGGGTTTGAGCCATGCATTTCCCCAACTCTAATTATTTATGTAGCGCATCTTACATAGCAGTAGTAGGAACTAATTTTAACGTCTTTAGTTATGACGCTGTGTTGGCTGAAATGCGAACCTATCACCTTTAGATCAAATAGATAGATCATTGAACATGCTCTAGTTATAGAGTAGCTGCGCTACTAAAAATAGACTAATTCAAACTTAAAAACTCAACATTTATTCAATTTTTATGACAAACATTTCAATATTTTGAGCACACATATATAAAAATGTAAACAAATGAATTTATTTTTGGAATGATAAAATTTAAATAAATAATGCCCATTAATAAACAAAAAAAATGAATAAAAACCTCAAAATAAATAACACTTTTTTCTTAAGATTAAAAAAAAATCATCCAACTATTAGTGGGTAAAAAAATTTACTTTAATTTATTGACTGTGACTTTAAAGTCAGAGATCTTAGGGGGTAAGACAATGGACGATAAACTTAAGGAATGTACATTTCAATAATGATAAAACTGAATTACCCCATCTGTAAATAAAAATTATTGGTTACAAACTTTAGACACAACAAGTTTAAACCAACTAATCAAGATGTATTAAAGGAACCCAAAGTTTTTAAGCCAGCAAATGAGACAAGTGTTCATAAAACTTTGGGTACCAATATGACTAAAAGTCCAATGCCCCAATCCCTCACTGCTTTCAAATACTAAGCAAGTTATATTTTTCCAAATAATACATATATTACAAGACTAGCTATTATACTGTAAAATAAAAATTACAAATATTTTAATTGATGGTTCACTGTATAAAATTAAACTGTTAATCAACAATTCTTTTTATAAAAGGTGTCATTTTTACGCAAAAGAAAATCTATTTACAACTTCAAATATAAATAATTAAAATGTTTTTGGAACTCTATTATATTTAGATTTGAGGATACTAGAATGACTTAAAATAAACAACAATCTCTGGTAAAAAGAATTTGCTATTGAAAGAAATAAAATTGAGGTCATAAAAAAATCCTAGCTTCCTTGAACACGATTCATTTTTTTGTTTTTAAGCACAATATTTATGTCCAAGGAAGGTTATTTGAGAATAGAATAGTTCCAACATGAAAATATCCAAGGAAGTACATCATCACCCAACTAGAATATTTATGTCCAGGGAAGGTTGTTTGAGAATAGAATAGTTCCAACTAGAAAATATCCAAGGAAGTACATCATCACCCAACTAGAATATTTATGTCCAGGGAAGGTTATTTGAGAATAGAATAGTTCCCACAAGAAAATATCTAAGGAAGTACATCATCACCCAACTAGAATATTTATGTCCAGGGAAGGTTATTTGAGAATAGAATAGTTCCAACATGAAAATATCCAAGGAAGTACATCATCACCCAACTAGAATATTTATGTCCCAGGAAGGTTATTTGAGAATAGTATAGTTCCCACAAGAAAATATCTAAGGAAGTACATCATCACCCAACTGGAATATTTATATCCAGGGAAGGTTATTTGAGAATAGAATAGTTCCCACAAGAAAATATCCTTAAGTACATCATCACCCAACTAGAATATTTATGTCCAGGGAAGGTTATTTGAGAATAGGATAGTTCCCACAAGAAAATATCCAAGGAAGTACATCATCACCCAACGTCCAGTTTCCGTCTCTATCTTCTCCTGAAATAAAACACATTTTTTAGGAAATTTTTTAGAAAATGGAACTGATTAGGTATACTGATTGAATATCATCGAATTACAGACAATTTCTCACGAATATTAAGATTAAATCGTAAAATTAATACCAGTTTTATTAGCCATCATGCCCTCGGGACTAATAAAACTGGTTTTAATCTCATAAAAGCTTACGAAGCGATAAATAACTAATCTAAAATTTCGATCGCATCAAGCTTCTATGTATATTCGTTTTTGTTTGTAAACAAGGATGACAACATCCATAAGTAGCGAAGCACAAGAAATAAAATCATGGATGGTAATACGTAGATTTAAAGTGTATTCAGTAATTGATTTATTGGAGAAAATAAACACGAAACCCTGTTTTATTTTGTATAATGATGACGGTCAAAGTAAATTACATAAAAGATGCTCATAACATTGGAAAAAACATATTTTGATACTGATATCCCAAAAAGTTAAAAAAAAACACCAAAGATATGGATTGGAAATATGCAAAATAGCAAATATAAAAATAGCAAAAACCTGCTAAAAGACAGTCTGACCGCCATGCTTGTTTTCTTAAAACGACAGGAAATTTAATTTTTAAATTCTTAACTTAATAAAATTTGGAAAATCGGACTATATTCATCAAAGATATAGAAAAATTTAAAAATAGCCAAAAACCTGCAAAAAGGAAGTCTAGCCGTCATGGTTGTTTGCTTTAAACAATAGGAAATTTAATTTTGATATGTATAACTGAAAAAATTTTGAAAATCGTACCATTAACACCAAAGATATGGAGAAAAATGTAAAAATACAAAAAAAGCCTAAAACCTGCTGAAAGGCAGTCTGGCTGTCATAGTTGTTTTCTTTAAAGGACAGGAAATTTAATTTTGATATATATAACTAAAAAAATTTTGGAAATTGGACCATAAACACCAAAGATATGGAGAAAAATGTGAAAAATACAAAAATAGCCTAAAACCTGCTTGAAGGCAGTCTAACCTTCATAGTTATTTTCTTTAAACAACTGGAAATTTAATTTTGATATCTATAACTGAAAAAATTTTGAAAATCGCACCATAAACACTGAAGATATGGAGAAAAATGTGAAAAATACAAAAATAGCCTAAAACCTGCTAAAAAGCGGTCCTATCGACATCGATGTTTTATAATTAATTGTGCTCCTTAATAATGGGAACGTTGTAAAAAAATTTCAGCATTCTACCTTTTATAGGAGCTGAGTAAATCCCATAGTAATCCCCATAGCGTTACGGACTGACGGACGGACAAAGTGAATTATAGAGTAGCTTCGCTACTAAAAAAAGGTTTAATAGCCTAAATCCATCACATGATCAGTCTAAAACTTCCCCGATTTGTCCAGGCGTTTAAGAAATCCTATTAGACATACACACAAAACAGACATCCTGTTTTTATTGCAGTAAATAGGAGGTAACTGACAAACTAGTGATGAGAATCCGGATCCGGAATCCGCCCAATTTTCGGCCAATTTTATAATCCAAATCCGTATCCGGAATCCGTTTTTTTAATTGGTAGGCTAAAATTACCGTCTTGAGTTTTTTCTTACAACTCCCTCTTTTTGAAGGCAAAGATCACCCCCCCCCCCTAACACACCACCTCCCCCCCCATTTCTTCCCACATAAACCACGAAGTTGATATACCAGCTGATAACACAGAGCTCTCATTGTCAGGCCAGCGATCGCGTGATGAGCTATTCAATTTCTACATAACAAATTTTAATAATTACTAATGTGATGTAAATGTTTTAGTTATGCTGGAAGTCAACACTTTAAACAAATCAAGGCTTCAACCAAGTAACATAGTGATAAATTAACGAAAAAAGCTATCCCTCTGTGACGGACGGCCTTTTAAAATACTGCTAGAATCAGGAATCCGAATCCGGAATCCGCCAAAAAAAAGGATCCGTCACTTTTTTGACGGATTCCTTCAGAATCCGGAATCCGAATCCGGCCCAAAAATTCGACGGATTCCCATCCCTATGACAAACGCAACAAAACTAAATCTTAAATTATTCAAAACTCTCCAATAAACACGAGTTTATATAATGGAGTTTCTGCGATAATAAAAACAAAATCTAATTCACAAAGGGGGAGGTCATTTTCTAGTAAATTCCGTAAAGGTGGTAAAGGTGTGTGTGTTATAAGGCCTAAAAATAGTAGTAGAACGATAAGGTGCTCCCTATTGTTCTATTCAATAGGGAATACAAATATATAGAGCACCTTATCGTTCTACTACTATTTTTAGGCCTTATAACACACACACCTTTACGGAATTTACTAGAAAATGACCTCCCCCTTTATCACACATTTAGATGAATTCTTTGTAAAAATATTTTCTCCTTCTAATAATCATAAAATTAACCTTGTTCTAATAACCTCTATTCACAATACAGAAGGAAAAGAAGTCTAAGTTTATATGCATAAGTATTCAAAGTTTTTTTTTTTAACGCAGAGAGAAACGAATTTTAAAGTATCTGAAGAAAGAACTTGAAAAAGTGATGTGCTTTTCAAGAAATCATAAAGAAAGATATTATTAAAGTAAAAAATACCAATCTGATAAAATTTCGCTAACATTATAACTAATTATCTAATGTTTATGAAAGCTTTATAATTGTCCTGTGCAAGTTTAGGAATAGTTATTTATCCATTGTATGTTACAATATTATAAATACATGTTTTTTTTCAGTATGGCTGAGAACCGGTTCTAATCCAGAGGATATAAATCGGTTCTGAAGCCATACTGAAAAAAAAAATTTCTTTATTTATTTCCTATCACTATAACCCTGCAATGAAAAGTAATCAAAAAGTAAACCAACACAGGGAGGAAGGAAACATGTTTATTACACTAATCTCCAAAGTTTTGTCATAATGTTTTCATATTCGTTGACTTGAAAATAATGAGGACTTTTATTGTATTTTGATTCGTTCGTTCATTAAGTTGAGTGTCTAATCATTTCAACCACTAATTGTATTTACAGAAGGGGTAATTTTGTGCATGATCATTGGGGATGTACGCCATTATATTATCCCTTTTGAACCCTGAAACCAGCACCCTGGGAAACCCTCATTAATTTAACCAACTTTCAAATACAACTTTTTAATAGCTTTCCCGTCTCAGATTATTCAAAGTCTAATTTTGGTCAGATTTAAAAGTTAAGGTTTCTTTTCACATTTCTAGATTCTTCCATTGGAATCATGTTTTATACCGGGTAAGAACTATTCTTAGATTTAAACTAAATCTTACAAATCTCACGTTTTAAAAAATATAATTAAGGCTTAATCTTCATATGTTTACTTTCGTTAGTTAAAACGAGGGCTTGGTAGCCGCCTTAAGGAAATCAAACTTTTACAATTTTAAAAATCTAAACCTGATGCAATATGACAAACCCTTATTAAAAAAAAATCAAAACATCTAAACTGGTAAAAATTTAAAAATTTAGGGGCTTAATTGACGTTATTGTCCTTATATCATTAATTTGAAAAGGCATAAATTGCCATTCATTATTGCATTTACTTTTTAATAATGAATTACATTAATATAGAAGTCAATTCATTTATCTTTTGAAATAATCAAATTAAAATCATTCAAATGTGCTTAAACAAACATTTCCACAAATGCAATATGTCGATTTTGATGATTCAAATCAGTTTTGATCAAACATATATAATTTGTTACCTGGTAAAAATGGAAATAATTGAAATGTAACAAGTTTAATTGTTCTTAGAAGAATGACAACATCCATAGTTATGGAATCATTTAATTTTTCTTTGAAAACAATAAATAAAGGTTTCGGGGTACTTTGGATGAAGCCCCTAAAGGCTACAGGCGATACATTCGTTTTGATTGACATTTGGCTGTAAAAACTTGAATTTTGTACTTTTATTGAATTTTGATTGGTTTGTTCCAAACAAGAAGTGTTCAAACTTTTCCACTGGTAACTTTTTTCTACATAAGGGGTAATTTTTCCCTTGGAGAACCTTTTCTTTTGATAAAAGTACATATTTTTACTGACTGTTAAGTGCAAAAAATTACTAAGAGTCTACGATATCATAAATTGAGTCAAAGTATTCAAAATTGTCAAAATTCTTGGACAGGAAATATAGGAGGAATATTCTAACGTATGTCTAAGTTTGACATAAATATGTTGGCCTTGAAAATTTAGAGCATTTTATTTCAGTTCTATTTCAGGCTAGTTTAAATATATTTTCTTCATTAATAACAATTTTAGCGTGCAATAGTAAAGGTTCATAAAAAAGAGTTCTTTATATGACGCTATAATTATTTTTGACAAGAAATTTAGAGACAAAATAGATTTTTCGACAAGTGGTAGGCCATTTACTTTAAATCGATGTACGTACACCCCTAAATAGGGCAAATCATTGGTGGAAGAGTTTGGACACTGTTATTATGTACCTAACAATCAATATTTAATAAAAGTCCAACAAATGAATGAAAAAGTTCTAAAACTTTGTGTATCATAAATACTTACAGTCCAATGTCCCTTCCCTCCCTAGCAATGTCTAAACTATCCCACTTTCCTTATTGCAACAACCCTGGCTTGTATGTCAAGTGTTAGTGCCAACTACAGGTCATTACAAACACTCTGCACTTTTTATTAGGGTCGGGTAATATGCATTCTGAAAACAGAATTTTAACCCAACCTAATCAAAGTTTAGTCGCAACGTTTACCTTTTTAACTTAATAAATAACAATGATTTAAAATCTATTAAGCATTGTCAAAATTTCAGTATATCTTTTTAAAACTTGTAGATTTTAAGCTATGATTCAAATGCATTTAAAATTTTAAGAACCTCTCTACATAGTGATTTTTAAAACGGTTAGGCAAAATATTGAAAAATAGTAGGTTTGAATTTAAAATATAAGCATTTTACGATTTCATGGACATAAAATTTTTATATTTTTTCTTCATAATACCATTCTCTGGTTTTTATTTTATTTCCAGATTATTACTTACATACAAACCTTTTCCTTTCACCTACATATCAGGGATCTAATGGTATAGGAAAATGGCCGATTAACTTATCCCTAACGATTCTGTAGATTATTATTAGAGTTTGAAACGAATGAACCAACCAATAAAAATTCCATATAAATCCCGGAAGATTTTAAGCCAACAAAGAAGAAAACATAATTATAAAACTTTGGGAACTAATAAACAGCCCAATTCCCCCTCCCTTACTTTATACATATAACACTCACAACCATAATACACACTTCTGTACATATATATTTGATAAAAAAAACAACCAATGAATAGATAAGGTTTATTTGTTAGTTTTCCCTATAAAATTAAGTTATCTTAAACATTAAAAATTAATGATGTTCGCTTGTGTCTTTATGTGGTTGTCTATTTTAGTCTTTGGTATATGGCATGACAATAAATGCTACAACCACATTGTAACTTTTTAAATATGAAACTTAATTCTATAGCTACAAGACCAATTAAATAGCAGATTCATTTCAATTAACCTTAATATTGATAGTATTTATTATGTAAAGTTCTGCTAAATTGGAACTCAATCAATTCAGAAATCCTAATGGACTAAAAAAACCTTACTGCTTTATATTATAGAATATCCAATATAAAACTTTAAGGATCAATAAAAAAAATTGTGGGCTTATGTATGGTTGCAAGAATAAGATCAAGAGCAAAGATAGGTAATCAATGTTTATAGATTATCTATACTATTACATATATTACTTAGGTTGTCCCATACTATGCTTCACTCTTAGATGTAAAAATGTTGTTAAAGAGTGTTTTTTTCTTATTAAATGTTGATAAGTTTATTTAATTCCTAGCTATCCTGGTTGATTTTTGTAAAAAAAAAAAACAATTAGAACCATTCTGATTATTTCATATTACATCTCCAATAACACAGTAATACCATGAGCCACTCTATTTATTTTGCATTATATGAAAATTTGAGCCCCCCCCCCCCCTAATCTATTATTAGTAGAAAGTAAACTAATATTTGTATTAAAATTAAAATTTGAACCACCCTAATTGAAGAAAAGAATCATTAATCACAGTGCCTTCGAAGGTGCTTTGACTTTAGTGTCAGAACCTAAATTGGGACATAGTGCATTTCATTACCCTAGGTTAGGTAACTTCATTTCACTTTTCAATAAAATATAAAATGCAGCGGTTTTTGAGAAAATTAGATTTAAAAATTTCAAGTTCAATTTTTACCCACTAGGAGTTACCGCATAATCATGACAAGAAAAGCAAAGATTATTTATTTTAAATTTTGAACAAATTTGCTTTTATAAAGTCAGTCATAAAACCTCTCTATATATGATTTATTTAAGGCTGAATTTCCGTGACCTTAGCAAAGCAATTGATCAAAATGGCCATTAATTAACTCACTTCAGGAGTGGTTTTATGAAGAACTTTATTAAAGCAAAGTCGTTCAAAATTTTAAATAAATAATCTTTGCTTTTCTTGTCATGATTATGCGGTAACCCTAGTGGGTGAAAATTGAACTTGAAATTTTCAAATTTAATTTTCTCAAAAACCGCTGCATTTCAGATTTTATTGAAAAGTGAAATGAAGTTACCTAACCTAGGGTAATGAAATGCACTATGTCCCAATTTAGGTTCTGACACTAAAGTCAAAGCACCTTCGAGGGGACTGTGTAATATTGCAATATATCAAATTCAAACCGCCCTAGTCGATAATTAGGAAAATAAGTAAAAACAGATAATAACAAAATGAATATGAACCACTTTATCTGAGCTGGATCTTTAAATCATTTTAAAAATGCTGCGCTGTGATTGGCTTAAATTCGGCGCACCCCGATCTAAATCACCATTAAAATGATTTAAAGATCCAGCTCTGTATTACATTGTATGAAAATTTGAACCACTCTAATCGATAAATTGCAGAAAAAATTCATATAGTTGAATCATTTATAAGTAAAACAGATAACTACAAAATAAAACATGAATCTCTTTATCTATGTGAAAATTCGAAATGTCCTAGACGATAATTAGCAGAAAAAAAATTATTTTTAAATGAAAACAGATAAATACAAAATAATAACATAAACCACTCTATCTTTCACATCAAACAAAGATTTGAACCACTCTAATCGATAAATTGCAGAAAAGAATCATTTATAAGAGGAAACAGATAATTGAGCCCATATTTCTCAGATTACGCCAAAAGTTCTCCGATAAAACTCTCAGTGACGAAAACTTATTGTTGGGAGCCATGCTACTTTAAAACATACTTTTTTAGTTGGTATTTTGCTAAAAATATATTAATTTATTTTTACTACTAGCTCCTAGAGACACTTTATTGGGGTAGGGGAGGTCAGGGCTAAGTCCACATTCCATTTTAAATTTAAGATTTTTTCAATAGGGTGGGTTTTTCTCTTTGTTATGGATATGGTCATCCTTGTTTTTAATAGGACCAAGATAAAATTTTTCTAAAAAGCGTAAACCAATCCGTCAATTAGTTTGAATAATCACATAATCAAACAAAATAATACATAATACTATAGTATTTCTTTTCTACTAGCAGCTATGCCCCTAGTAGTACATGAGGGAAGACAACCCTCCATTAAACATTGTATTTTCTTTTCCAGGGACGATTTATATTGGAAGGTTTAAGCTAACTTCCTCAACAACAGTTATATACCATCCTAAGACCTATAAGAAGCTTCAAAATAAAGGAGAACCTTATCAGTCCAATGGTTAGCTAGACTCTTCGGTTCACACAGACAGACCCACATACATCTTACTACTTTTATATGAGAATGTAACTTTTGCATATTCTTTATCTTGTTATCTACGGATGCATCAGATAAATAGTTTCCGTAGGTAAGCAAATCTATTTCGGAATCCAACCAGGGATAAGGGATTCTTTAATCCAAGAGAGTAAGGTGATATTGTACTCTAATTTACAAAAGTACCCAAAGCTAACACCACATCTAATTCGTTGGCTTAAACTTTGGGTGCTTTGTTGAAACTTAATTGGAATTTTTAATACCTATATAACCAATAATTAAGTCTAATTTAAAGGCGGGTGAATTTTATTTATCTTCATCGGGAATGTACAACATTGTCATATCCCTTGAGATCCTTTATGAAGTCTCATTTATTATTTGAAATGTCATTAACTAATGTTTTGTTGCTATTCTTTTATCCATGCGAAAGAAAAATAAAAGTCACTGAGCTCTATTCAGGTTATAATTTCCGTTTTGTTTGGGTTTTATCAGGTATAAGGTAAAACCAACATGTGAAATAAATTTTAAATAATATTTGGGGGGGGGGGGCAAAGGAGGGATCGTCAATCTTACTATACAATTCGTATTTTTAAAATGGCTTTTTATAGGTTATTTTAGGTTAGGATAGGTTATATTGGGTTAGGTGATTGCCCCACAGGGTTAGGCAATTCGCCCCGCAGGGTTAGAGCCCCCCGCAAGAGCTAGAAACAGGAGAAAAGCTACTGTGAAAAATACGAAGAATCGCCCCTTAAGGTGCGTTGTCACGAAAGGGACTATACCCGAAAAAAGTATACCTACCCAAAAAATAAGCAGTAGAGACATATACAGTAGATGTCATTTTATAACTTATTATAATGTTTTTAAATAATTGGAATATTTTTTACTATTTCTTCTCAATGCTTTTTCATTCAATTGTTTTGTTGTTTTCTTTTACAGACGTAATTTATAATTACCTACCTAATGAAGATTTTTTCTTTCAAATATATTTCGGTAAAATGCAGCAGTAGTAATGGATATAGAATTTACGTGAAATGTGGATATTATGACATAGGAAAAATTTTCGTCAATTTAGGTTGCTAATATCACTTATTGGTAAGTTCGTTCATCCAGTAGGCTGGGGAATGGAGTAAAGGGGGTGGATAGGGGGATCATAACATTAGCCAGCTACAAGTTTGACTTTATTGGAGTACATAATAATCTGGTGTACGATCCAAGTAATAATAAATCCATTGCAGTAGTTACTATTTCAAATGTTATGGTTCAGATAGATTAAAACAGAAAAGAAAAATTCAAGATTAAAAACTATATTAAATAATTCTATGCAAAAAAAAACTCACAACTTCATACATATTGAATAATAATATAAAGTGAAGCCTTACATCAAGGAACACAATCTGCAATCTAATAAAGTCAAGAATTTTTTAGTTGCGCAAGCTACTCTATGACAAAGGTAGTTCCGTCTGACCGAGTACTTTAACATAAAATTAATTTTTTTCAGAGATTAGGTATTTGAGATAAGGGTCCGATTTTTCTAGTATAGGTTATTCCTATGGAGCATGTTTGTCTATTTAATTGACAAACTAATTTCAGACAGGCCTCTTCTTGTTTTTATCTATAAATATTTTTACATGTTTTATGCCTTTATCCCATTAGAATAAATGTAAAAAAGTAGCCTTTTATCTAAAATAGCAGTCGAGTAGATAAATTCTTTCTTACATAAATATAACGTCTTTCATAAATTTACCCTATCCTATTCGAGGACTCTTATAATAAAACACTGTAAATAACTGTATCTCCCCATCGCACTGTCCATGTGCCGACTCTCAATTGAGTCATTGAAAATCAACACAGCCAATTAGCAGAAAACAATTTGGTAGCAGAAGAAAAAGATCATTGAAAAAGGAAGGGAGGTAATTATCTAAAAAATTTCAATTTAAAAATGCCTTGGAATTTCATCCCTGATCAACAAATAAAATACAAAGTAAGCAGTCAAAAAAAAAGAATCAGCGCATCTGGAAAATATTGCATAGAAACCTTATTATTAACAAAATATGATTTATAATCTCTTTGGTCATGCTGAAACACACACACAGACACAAACAACCTTGCGAATCTCAGTGTTTGTACAATTCAGTCCATATTTAGAATAAGCAAATGATTTAATCTTCAGTTCCCCTTTCATAAAATCATACTGGTACCCAAAAGTTTTAAAAACACGTTCTCTCATTCGTGGCCTCAAAAACTTTTGATACATTAATTTCTGATTCGTTGGTTCAAATTAGCAGTGTCCAAACCTGTCCAAATAATTTTAATGTACTAAAGGATTAATTTTGTCATAATTTGGGACGTAAATCAATTTATCGTCTTATATTTTGAGATAAATGTTATAAGCATAGATTAATATCCGCTGGATTGAAACCGGTTCACAACCATACTGAAAGATTATGTTTGGCATCGTATCACAGACAATCTTCCACGAATTTAAAAATTAAAATGATAAAATTAGTACCAGTTTTTCTAGCCCGGCACCTCAGGGTTCACAAAACGTGTTTTAATCTTATAATGTTTGATTTTAATATCCACGGAAAGCTGTCAATAATAAGATTTTTTCTTCTGAAATTTATGAGGTCATAGCGGGAGCAGTTTTAAGACTTTATGTAAATGCATTGATTGCATATTCTTCTCAACCATCTTTTTTCATATAATAGACAGACAGATATGCTTATAGACCAATCAGATTACGTATTCTTTTTTTCTGAAATGACCATGCAAAGCTTTTGATGGTAAAAATGCTAACAATCAGTATATATTTTTTTAACGGCAAGGATTATTTTCCGATATTTATTTATTTAAATCTATTGTGGCTCCTTATACAAACTATAGTGAGCTAATAATGGATTTTTAGCTTTCTAAAATGTTTCAACGTTTTCTAGACTGCAAGGTATTTTAAATAATAGCCAACAGAGGCCTTAAGGTATAAGACAATGGACTCTAAATTAATGGACAACACCAATAACCAATTTTTGGCCAGTTTTGGGATCCGAATCCGGAATCCGTTTTTTAATAGCGGATTGGGATTCTTAATTGGAAGGCTAAAATTTGCGGCTTGAGTTCTTTTTGAAACTTGTCATTATCATCATTATATATAATATCTTATAAATCTGGTTCGATTCTCGGAAGTGAATTATAGAGAACACCAAGAACATTAATTTTTAGGACATATGTAGCACTTAACTTTTTATTTAAAAAAAAAACCTTTTAAAATATTGCTAGAATCCGGAATCCGCAGAAATCTGTCATTTTTAGGACGGACTTTTGTAAGAATCCGAATCCGGTCAAAAAATTTGACGGATTGCCATCCCTACAAAATACACAATTAAATTAAAAAAGATTAATTTCATTTGTGGAAAAGTTTAGACACTTAATATTTGTTCAACTTAATCAAGATTTTATAAAGAAATTACAAAGTTTTTAAGCCAACCATGGAGAAATCGGGTTAACAAAAAATGGAACCATTGTGATTTACGATCCAATGTCACCTCCCTCCCTGGATTCAGAAAGCAAGGTTGATTTCGTGTCATTCTCTAACTTATAAGTCTAATATAAATCATCCAAGCATTTTTAATGGATTAAGTAAAAGTCTTCCAATATATTGACTAAAAAATATTCCAATCAACTATAAGAAGTCGTAGTACATTATTTTGCATCTCAAGATTAGAGGGATGGTTATCCTCTTTAAAAAAATAGTTAAGATTTTTTTGTCTGAAGCTTAAGATTAATTTAAGCATGAATTTATTGAGTTCTTCTTTTTAGATAAGCTTCAGATAGGGCCGTGATGTTTTTAGGCTATTATATTTCTAGATTTCAACCTAGTTTTAAGTAATTTTCTTCGCTTTCTTAAGCCTTTCAAGACAGAACACATAAATGCTTGGGGCACAGCCGCCGTATAAAATCATAGAGTATATATTAAGAATTTAACTTTAATATTACTTTTAAAGAGATAATGGGATATTTAAGTGAGTCAGATAGCTTATACAAAAAACATCGCATTTATGAGAAGATCAAAATTAAAATAGTCACTTCAATAAGGGAATCTACACAGAAAAACATTGTTGAGTGTTGGTTATAGTTTTTTTTGGACTATGACAGAAATATCTTAATATTACGCTACGCTACTAATATTTCCGCTAAAATAAACAACAACTAAGCAAAAAAGTTTTTCTCTGTCTCTTGAGAAAAATGTGAGGGTAATGAATTAATAAAATGAAGAAGCAAGACATGTGTGTATGTGTGAGTGTGTGTGTGTAATTACCACAGATTAAACAAATCTACCAAAAAACAACAAAAAATATTTTAAATTTTCAATGCCATCTAATATGAGTCTCGTTAAATGCTTTTCTTAAGTCTAACTTACTTTAATTAAAACCTCCATGGTTCGTAGTTGAATAGAAATAATAACAAGTAAATGTTATACAGAAAACGATTTGCTAAGTTTTAAAAGATATGACATAACTTAATTAAATTAACGAAAACCAGGATCACCCATTTTAATTAACTATTGTGATTGATTTGAAAGACTTTGAATTTTAACCTAGAATTGATCGATGAGTTGATTTTTTTTATACTAATTACTAGGACGATCAATCATTATGTTAAAAGTAATGCATCTCTATAATCAATCTTAAAAGAGCATGTTTTTTTCGTATTAAGCAAAAGCATCCAATATTAAAGTAATTTTTGCATAGATTTATACAGAACTCTAAATTATGACGTGTATATAGGAAGTGAATGATGTTTATATGACTGTCTTATCTGTTCAGCTTTGCTTTTATTGATGATAACAATTCTAAAACAAATATCTAGCAGTAATGTATGCGCATTATAAATTAAAGCTCTAATTTGTGTAATGGTTCACATGCCACAAAAAAAAGAGAAAACATTTTGTGATATTACAATGCATTTTTACACACAATTCTGACTTAACTTTTACATTTAATATCATTTTTCTACCTTTGTCTTTTTCTTTACGTTTTTGTAGGTTTTATTTTGACAATTTGGTTTCAAATATTTATTATTTTTAATTTTAGTATAAAGCAATCTTATCCTATTAAATAAATAAAGAAATATGCTTTTGTCCGTTAAGATCTAGGTAACAGTATCTACTGAACTGATTTTTAATTTTAGAGAGGCATTACATAGATCCTAGAATGGTTTTAGGCTATTTATATGCCATCTTCGAATAGGCACTAGTAATAAAAAGAAGAGATCAATAACTTTTTATTTCGGGTTCTATTTCTAAATGGCTTCATATAGATCTATAGTTAGTGTTTAGTTTTCATCCTATAAACACATGTATTTCTAATTCATTTCCTATACAAGGGATCAAATTAACAAAATGTCAAAGTTTAACAATTTAAGTGTAGAAACTACACTATCAGAAGATATTCGGGATATTAAGGATAGGCTATCTAAATTAGAAGTAATTGAGAGTCTGTCTGCCCGTATTACTGCAAATGAGAAAGAACTGGCTTCTCTTTCTAAAGCCATGAGTGATTTGCAGGATGCTAATACAGATCTGAAAGAGGAGATAAAGAAGCTTAATGAAGATCTTGAGTCCAGGCCTAAAAAGGCAGATTTAGATGCTTTAAAAAGCGAGCTATCTGCATTTAAAGCACAAATTAATGATAAGGATATACTTCCTTTAAAGGAAGGACTTGAGGCTGTCAGAGAAGGAGTGGATGCTAGAGAGCAGGCATCAAGGAATTACTGTGTGCGCATAAATGGTTTGTTCGTACCAGAAGCCCAAGCCAAAAATATCTCTGAATATGACCATGCTAAGCTTTGCATGGCTGCGGTGCATGAGATGCTTGGGCCTGTTTTGAACAAAAAGAAAGATTCTATTGGTTTCAGCGTTGAACATCCATCAGATTACATTGAAACAGCTCATGTATTGCCCATCCCAAAGAGTGGTAACTATATGTGCCCACCTATTTTTGTGCGCTTCAAAAATCGCAACCTTCGAAATCTAATTCTTGCCAACAAAAATTTTGCTAAGGTTCGGAAAATTGATTGTGAAAAAGGCACAAAAAGTTATCGTATTGCTGCTGATCTTACCAAACGCCGTTATGCTGTCATGCAAAAATTGATTCAATCTGAGAAATTTGAAAAAGTTTGGCATCTAGATGGCAAAATTGTCAAATTTATTACTAAAAAGAGTGATAAAGTATTCAAAGTGAAAATGTTTGAAATCACACCTAATCAAATAATTGAGAAATATTGTTAAATGTTAAACATTATGATTCTATTATATGTAATACTTTGATTTTTTTTCTAAGTTTTATCCTCTTACATTATATTTTATAATATTTAAATTATAGAGTAGCTTCGCAACTAAAAATTGCTTCATGTAAAATTAATATAATACCCTTGTAAGCTGAGTTTTGTTTACATGTTAATCTACACCCAATTTCCTTATTTTTCATTCATTAAAAACTTCTCCCTATTTTCCCCCAACTTCGTTTCTTCATCATACCCTTTATGTATTTGTCTCACACTATATTTATCTAATGATTTTCGATAGGGTGGGTAGTATTTGTCAGATTTTAAATAATATTGAATATGATTTCTTATCTAGATATAAAGATTCTACATTAAATGGTAATAATTATGAAAATCCGTATTATGAAATTGATTTGGCATGTTCATATTTTAATAACAAACAATTTATTGAAAAATGTAAGCAATTTCAAACATTAAAATTTCTTTCTTGGAACATTCAGAGTCTTAATAGTAAATTTATTCAGCTTAAAGAATATATAGATTATTTAAAAGAAAATAAAGTTACAATAGATGTAATATCTTTGCAAGAAGTCTGGACTATTTATGACCAAGATATATTTAAAATAGATGATTATATCTTTATCTATAAATGTAGAAAGAATAAAGGGGGCGGCGGGATAGCTTATTATATTCATAAAAATCTAAAATTCAAAATATTGAATGAATTGTCAACATTTGAAGAAGGCTTATTTGAGTCACTCACAATTCAACTTGAATATAACAAAGAAAAATTTGTTTTGAGTAATGTCTACCGGCCTAATACTTCTATAATGGGATTTACTGAATCTCAACAAATGGATTTTTTTATTGATAATTTTTCTAACTTACAAAGTAAATTAATGTCTTTTAAATGTGCCTCTTACATTTTCACAGATTCTAATTTTGACATCTTAAAGTATCACTGTCATGAAAAAACAAATGATTTCCTTGAAAATTGCATTGCAAATGGTTTTTTATCTTTGATAACAAGACCAACAAGAATTTCTAGGACATCAGCAACATGTATTGACCAAATTTTTACTAACGCAAAAGATAATAGTTTTCATTCAGGAATTTTATTAAATGATATATCTGATCATTTCCCAATTTTCACAATAACACCTTATTCATATAAAGCAAGTAAAGAATCTTGTTTTTTTACAAGAAATATTAATGAAGAAAAAATTACTGGGTTTATCAATCTATTAAGAAATGTTAATTGGGAAAATGTAACTAACAGTTTAGAACCCCAAAATTGTTTTAATAAATTTTATGAGCTTTTTAATGAATTTTATGAACTTTCTTTTCCTTTACAAAGGATTAGAATTAATAAGAACATACATAAAATTGAAAAATTTATGACTGATGGTTTAATGAAATGTAGAGATAAAAAATTTGAATTGTCCACGTTAAGTATTAATGAACCAACTGCTGATAATATTAGGATGTATAATAGGTATAGAAATGTCTATAATCGTGCAATAAAAACAGCTAAAAAATTGTATTATTGCAATGAGCTAAAAAAATGTAAATCTGACTTGAGGAAAACTTGGGATATTATTAGAGATGCAATCCGAAAAACAAAAGATAAAGCAACATGTATCAATGAATTGAAGTTTAATGATGCTATATATTTAGATAATGCAGAAATTTCTGAGAAATTGAATGAACACTTCACTTCTGTAGCAAGCAAGATATCATCTAAAATAAATCCTTCTAACATTGATCCGTGTAGCTATATACATAATTATAATTCCAGTTTTAAAATGCATACAATAAACCCAAATATAGTTATAGATATTGTTAAAAAAATGGGAAATAAACAAAGTATGGACATTTTTGGCCTGTCAAATTCTTTTTTGAAGAAAATAATTTCTGTTATTGCCCTTCCTCTCTCTCATGTCATTAACCAAACTATTTTAACTGGAAAAATACCTTCTGAATTTAAAATCGCAAAAGTTATACCTATTTTTAAGTTAAAAGGGAATAATTCTAATGAAAAAGCTGATCCATCAAACTATAGGCCAATAAGTTTATTAGCTATTTTCTCAAAAGTTTTAGAAAAAGTCATTTATCAACAACTGTCATGCTATTTGATTAGAAATAATATCATTTTTGAACATCAGTATGGATTTCAATCAAAAAAGTCTACAATACACCCCGTGATACACCTCTTAAATTATATAGCTAGAGCAAAAAATGATAATAAAACTGTAATTGGAGTCTTCTGTGATCTTGCAAAATGTTTTGATACAATTCCACACTCTATTTTAATTAAAAAGTTGTCAAAAATTGGCATTAATGGCGTTGAACTTGAATGGTTTAAAAATTATTTAAGTAATAGACAGCAATTTGTACATGTAAACAACACTGACTCAACAAAGCTGAACATAGATAGAGGTGTCCCACAGGGCTCTATTTTAGGACCAATTCTATTTTTAATCTACATAAATGATCTTAAAAACTGTACTGATTTATTTACCCTATTATTTGCTGATGACAGTAATTTTTTAATTTCTGGTAAAAACTTTACAGAGATAAAACTGAAATTAAACAATGAACTTAAAAAGATATCTGATTGGTTTAGGAGTAATCAAATGAGCTTAAATCCTGATAAAACTAAAATCATGATATTTAATAAAAATGAAAATACTATTGATTGGAATGCTCTTAATATTAAGCTAAACTTTAACAATGAAAATGAGTTTGATCCTGAGAAAATAAAAATCTTAAATTATGTCAATTCAAGTAGCAATATTCCTGCAATTAAATTCCTAGGTGTATTTATAGATCCTTCTTTAAATTTTAAATATCATGTAGAACATTTACGTAAAAAGATTTCTAGTTCCTTATTTCTTATAAATAGAGCTAAACATATACTGAATTTAGATAGCAAAAAAATGCTTTTTCACTCACTTATAAATAGTCATTTACTTTACTGTTTACCTGCCTGGAGTTGTGGTCTAAAATCTACTATGGACCCATTAATTAAATTGCAAAAAAAGGCAATAAGAATTGTTTTTAGTAAGAAACACATCTCACACACAATGCCTTTATTTAAAAAAATGAATGTCCTTCCTTTACATGAATCAGCTAATTATTTGAAATTATTATTTATGTATGATTTTATAAACAGTAAGCTACCAAGTTCCTTTCAAGGTACATGGCTTCGCCGTAATCAATTACATACCAGAAATCTTAGAAACTCTAATATGTTTGATGTTAAAAAACCGAAGTTTAAATCTATTGAAAGATTTCCTAAGTATCATTTCCAAGAATTATGGAATAACCATTGTAATAATGATTTATTAACCCACAATCAATCAAGAAAAAAATTTATGAAAAATCTAAAAGAATCTTTGTTATCAAGCTTAACTTTAGTGTGTAACAACCCATTATGTCAAGAATGTAGATAAGATTATATTTCTTTTCAATATTGTTTGAAATCTGATAAATCAATCAAAATCTATTTGTTAAATTTTTTTTTTAAATTTCTATTATTGCAATAATGGTGTGAGACTTGTATGTCCTAATCAATCCTTCCTATTATCATTCTTTCCTCTCCAATATGATTTTATTTATTGCTTATTATCTTTTTTTTCTATTTTTTTTGTCTTATTTATATGGCCTGTATGAAAACAATGTGTGAATACACATTACTGCATACTTCCTAGTTTTTAGGAAACTGCCATTTGGGAAGAAAATTTTTTTTATAAATTAATCATATCAATAAAATTTGACTGTATATATAAATGTATATAATATTCATTTAATTCATTTATTATTTTGTTGTTTTTTTTTTCTATGTATGTACACCCAAGAATAATAAATCTAATCTAATCTAGTTTATTCAGGGAGTAAGGGAGGGGACAATGGGCAGTTAATTCAATTTTATAGTTGTGACCCTTTAAGGTTGAAAACCCAGATATTTCCAGATAAAACAAGTATTTGCAATATAGCAACCTTTAGTGGAAATTTTTGACTTTTTGAATTGTTTTTAATTCGAAATGCACCATCCTTAAACTGATGCTTTACTTCAAGCCTTTGATTCTAGAGATCAAAACCCTTGTTTACAATTCATTTCCATAATTGTTATTATCTAAACTTCGGAAAATTAAGGAAACATACCATTTTACTTTTACAACATCTTTTACCCAAATTTTTTTATTGTATTTATTAAAAAGCTTAGACATGAAAAAGCCTTTAAATAATTATATTACAAAACTTACTAAAACAATTACCTTCCTACAGAACTTTTAACTCAAGTTATTTCATTTAACGAAATAAAAATGAGATACCTTGCGTCAAAATTTCATACTACATAAATAAAATAGTTGAGAACATAAGTACATCTTAATTTTAAAGATCTTAAGGTTTAAGTAATATATCTTAGGATAACTGGTAGCTGCGCTCCTAGCATCCAGGACAGAAAAATAAAATAACACCATCTTGAGATTTTAATGATAAACAAACCTTGAACAACTCAGGACTTCGTGAATTTTCCTTAAAATTTTGAAATTAATCGGATCATTGATTACAGAAATATTAAGCTAAAGACAAAAAACTTTTGCCTTTACATTAAATCAATAAGAAACATCTAACATGTCTAAAGTAACGAAAAGAGCTAACCGTTACGGACGTACAAATGTGCGGGATCTAATTATAGGAAGGCTTTGCTCATAATAACTAATAATCTTAATATAATTTCTTTCTACAACGCACTAATCGGAATGAATTTACATTAAACAAGAATTAGATATAAAAAATGTAATGATTCAATTTACAAAATAATTTTCAAAATCAAAATATTCTGTCTGCTTGTTATTGTTTATCTTTTTGTTGACGCGCTAGTTTGCCGCGAGATTATGCATGATTTTGCGTGACGTCATTCATAATTGGTCCCCAAGATTGGTTAGAAACTGCTTAATTATTGCATGTTCCCTTTAAGCCAGTCCCCAAAGTCTGAGACTCCTAAAAATTGAATATTCGATCCATTGTCCCCTCCCTTACTCCCTGAGTTTATTTCACATTTATAGTGTAGGAAAGTATAAGCAATCTATTTGGGGCTCTAAAATTGTGTTTTAAATATAAGGGGTAGGGGGTCTAAACCCAAATTTCTTTGTCTGCTAATGTATTTTTATTTTCAAAGTCTCAACTTTATTTTGTCTAGGTATATAGTCTAAGTTATCAATTTATGAACATTAAAATTATTTTTTAAATAGGTAATTTAAATGATTCAATTAAATTAGTCTTATTTGGATAGCTTGTTCAGATTAGAGAACAAATTAATGAGAAACAAAATATATAATGATCTAGAGAAAAGTATTAAAAGTGAAAATTAGTACCTGATGAAAATATAAAATTATTACTTGGATCTTATATCAGATTAATATGTTCTCTAATAAAGTGAAACACACAGCGGGCTAAAACAATCCTCCCATTTTACCCCATTTCATCCCCTCCCCTACTACTGAACGAACTGACCAATAAATGAGTTCCATGTTAGCAAGCTAAATTGATGACAATTTTCCCCATGTTATAATATCCACGTACAATTAATATAACACACTTTTAGATATCTACTAGACCTTTACAAACGCCGTTCTCTCCCTGTACCGAAGTATGAGAATTAGCATAAATTAATTGGCACTAGGCCATGACTTTAACTTTCTCATCTGATTAAACTTATTAAATCGATTTGAACCAAGAATATTGGTACCTATAATACAAAATAGGATTTAGTCTGTCTAAAGCTGAAGAATAAGATCGTAGTAATAAAGGGCATAGGAAAAACATAATTACACTTATGGGAGAAGCAACGATGAACCTCACCCCCCCCAAAAAAAAAAAAAAATGCTCGGACTAAAGTCCAGGGATGAAACCCCTAGTCAGTAAATAGAAAATAAATTTTCCTAGATTTTCTCAACTTTTTGATAATCAGAATGTAATTTATTATGAGAATGATGGAAAGTAACATTAATAGTTCGACTGGCTTATTATTATCCTAAAAATAAGTGTAAGGATTTTTGTTTGTCCGTTAAATCTCGCTAACCAGTAAACCAATTTAAAAAATGGCGTGCACAACGATTCACCAAGTATAGTATGTTTGAAACCATTTGGGGGTGAAAAACGGGAAAGGCAGGCCTTTCCTATTTCAATTCTTCTCCCCTATTACACCCCCATACCCCACACCACTGAATTAATATCTCCATTTTAGGGGAGCTTCCCGCAATTCCCATAATCATTTTAGCCCTTTTAAATGCCCTCCATCACCTAGATGCTAGAGACACAGCTGCTAGTTTCATAAATTTAGGTACTTATATCCAAGGACATAACCTGCGATATTATATTCATGGAACCTCTACACTAATGTTATTGTTATAAATATTATAAACTTTAAATAAGTGAACAGGTTTAATGCTTTAAACTTTCATGGAATGCCCGTACGTTTTAGATGTACGTTTTATAGACAGTTTTTGGCCAGGTATAGGTATGACAAACAACTGAATTAATTTTAAAAAAGATAAATCGCGATTTCAGGGAAGGATTTTGGGTCTTCCTTAGTATTAGTACTAAGAGTCTTTAAAATCAGTTTTAATTACGATTTTTTCAATTTTTTGTATTAACGTGTCAAGCTTTGCTTTCATTGCTGTTGTCATCCTTGTACGTATTTAATTAATATTTATTTACCTGGAATAAAATTGTGTCTGTGTTGCTTTCCAGATTGGATTTACACTCGATCTAAAATATAAGGGTTATGAGCAAGTTATAAAAACTCAATGGCCGATAAATTGATGAACATCCCCAATGATGATACACAAAATTACTCCATCTGTAGATTACCACGATTGGTTGAAACGCTTGGACACTAGGTAAACTTTATAAACCAACCAATAAAAATTCAATAAAACTCCCCAAAGAAAACGCTATTTTAAAACTTTGGGGACTAGTTTATCTAAGAGTCCAATGTTCCCTTCCTCCCTGATATAAACTAGTTGTTTGCGTGGAGGTGTATTAGGATCTCTAAAATGACATTAAATTGAAACCTAGGTTTTAAGCTATTTGAAGAAGACTACCCCGCAAAAAATATTCGACCCTCCCCACATATGAACTTTATTCTACACAAGCGCTCTAACATGGGAAAGAGTAGGGAAGGGCATAAAAATACCCCAAAATATCCCACGACTTAAATCTAAAAATAAAATAGCCTAAAATCATTCAAAGACCTCTGTGAAGCTTCCCTAACAAGGTAATCAGTTCTGTAGTTATCGAAATCTTAAGCTTACTACTTTATATAATAGGATAAAATCCCTTAAATAAACTACATATTTTTCCTTACAAATAATGCTTTTGCACAAGTATTATTTAATCCAATTTGAATGAAAAATGAACATTGTTAAAAACTAATTGATGTAATATTCACAATGCAGTACATTGTACATAGGTATAGTGTGTATTTGTGTTTAAACTTGAAAATTTAAAAATATTGACAATACAACAGAGATGTGGACTTGAATCAGAGGATAAAAAACTAGCTGCTATCCCAAGTCTACGATGTAAAGCCATATTGGAGTTAGTTTAACCCCCATCTTGGGTTTTCTAGCAGAATTGTAGAGTAATAATTGTTTTGCTCTTGCTAACAATATTAAATACATTACTTAAATACTTAATAACAATACAGACTTTCTTAAAACTGGCATGAGTATGGCAGATGTCCTGATGCTGAGGATAGCTCTACGTTGTGAACGAGAACCCTAAACCATCTAAAATCTTAAATTGTGTAATAATTGAGTAGCTTCCACGAGAATTGCGGGTCAGCTTGCAGTTTAACTTAGAATAAATTAGCTGTGAGCGAAGCTTACTAATCAAAGATTGGCTAAAGGACCCTGCCTTCTGATCTTCGGGAGTATCTGAATGCTAACTTCAGAGAATTAATGCTACATACATACATACGTCTTAACAAAAGAACCTCATTGTCCCATAATCTTTAGCCTAGGTACTGTTTTCATCAAGGCAACTAAAATTAAATTACTAGCTCCGCTGCGCTGGAATACAGTAGTGAAAGTAATCATATTTGTTAAGTGCATTCACACACACACACATGGCCAATATCCTTTGAACTGAAATATTTTTGATGCAAATAGGTTTATGTATGGCTAATATAACAAATTCAATAACATCACAAATCAATAGCTTAACCCAATCGATATATAATAACTTGGATGTTGCACCAGATTTTCATGTACTCTAATAAAGTAATATTCCCAGCAAGCTAAAACAACAATAACCCCAATCATCCCCAATACCCTCTCCTCCTACTTGATTAACCAACTAACCACTAATAGAGGTACATACAAGCAATCTAAATTGAATATTCCCCTATCAATATATCAGACTCAGAATAGAAATATATTTGTTGCTAATATTTTACCAGTAAAATATCTTTGCATAATAACATAAGACATTGGATAAAATAATAAAGGGGGGGGGGATCTATTAAGAGTTAAGTCAAAAGATCACTTATAGCTTTCCATAAAAAGGAATAAGGATAAGTTTTCATCAAATGCTCTTTTTAGTCAAACTGACAGAAATTAACTTTTTATGTATTGGGATGGTTTTAGGCTATTTCCTGACATCACCCGCCCTCCCCTAAAAGCTAGGGGAGAAACAAAATTACTAGATAAATTGGTAACAATTGTGTAAAAATTTAGTATTAACCCAAAAAAGTAGGTATAAGAACTCATATAAATTTCAATTATCTCTCATTCAAAATTATAGAAACAAGGATGACAACATCCATAAAAGCGAAGCACTGAAACGGTAGGACAAACGGACATTAACACTTGTATAGTGTTAGAACTTAATTATCATAATATAAATTTATAAGAGTCAAAGCAAAATTGTAAGTAAATTTGTTGTGAAACTGCTTGATACAGGATAATTTTTATGGACATACTTACATTTTTAGGACTTGATTATAGAGTTGCTTCGCTTATTACATTATACTTTGTTGTCCCAGGAATCAATATACCAAAAATCAGATCAATCCGATGATTTGATCACATAAAAATTTGTTGTTAAAAAAGTAAAAAAAATCAACATGTTTAAAATGGACGTACGGACATTTTGGTAATGATTATAGAGTTGCTACGCTTTCTAAATCGTACCTAACTACTAAAGGAATCACCATGCAAAATTTGATATCGATAGGACAATTCTAACATGCCTAAATTAACGGAAAAAGCTATCCGTTACGGACGTACGGACGGACGGACGGACGTACGGACGGACCGACCCTAATTATAGAAAAGCTTCCCTTTTAAAAATCACACAAGCATGAACTTGTATTTTACCTTATAAAGAACTTCTTTGTTATTTTCATCTTCAGAGAAAGGAACTGGAGTCTTATCTGGACTTGTTGTTAGGATAGCTGAAAAATAAATATATTATAGAAAAAATTACATTTAGGAATTAAAGTAAATCAAAAGAGGGGGAAGGAATTAAATAATTGTATGTCACCACCCCTTGGACCCTGTCCCTACCTTTAATTGGATTAATATCAGCCAATAGCGTCGAAAATATAAACACAGCAAAGTCGTTTCAAAAAAGAAGAAATCAATTTGCTAACAGACTAAAAAGGTGCCCAACACTAGTGTCAGGTAGTTATCTGGAGTATTTATCTACAACCGCTTTTCAAGTGAAGTCTCACTAATCAACTGCCAAAACTTGTCTTACCGTTGAGCCACCCTATTTTTGAAAAAGAATCAGCTAATATTATTTTGAAAAGCCAAATCCAAAGCATCCATTATAAAAATCATTGTAAATCCTCAAAATAATATGCATGATACATATATATATATATAATATATAGGTATATATCTAATTTATATACTTGTTGAACATAATGATTTTTATGCAGCTGTCAAGAACAATCAGAGCCAGAATAAGAGGAAAATGTGCAAAAAATCAAAGATTGGGACATATTTTAAGGAAGGACAATTTTGTCAGTAATAAGCAATGTAAGTTAAGGATTAATGTAACAACCTAACATTAAAAATCTACACATAAAAGTTCAGGTGTTCATACAAGCAAAGCACTCAAAAGCAAAAAAAAAAGGACAATCTAATTTTTTAAAAACTCTTTGTCACGCCATAGTCATAAAATATAAATATGTTCTTTATACAATGACTGACAAGTTTCAAATGGAGAATATACAAATGACTTTTAAAGTTTTAATACCTAAATATTTTTCTAGTATGACTTCGAAACCGATTACCTAATATCCGCTGGATTAGAAACTGTTTTCAGCCATACTGAAAAGCATGTATAGCATCGTATTACAAACAATTTCCCACGAATATTAATGTAAAAAACATAAAAGGTAAAAAAAGGTTGCGGGTAAAATCCGTAAAAGTGTGTGTTTAAGGCTTAAAAATAGTAATAGAAAGAAAATATTCACAAAATATGTGTATTTCTTTTTGAAAAGAACTATAGACAACAAATTTTTTTTAAAAAAGGTTAACATAAATTTTTATCGTTCTACTACTGTTTTTAACTTGAAACACACAACCTTTACGGATTTTACCCGCAACTTACTTTTCCCTTTTTCATTTTAATGTCCATGGAAGGCTGTCTATAATACGATGCGAAATTCATGTTTGTATATTCTAGAATCTTCAAACCTTTCTCAGACAAAAAAAAACTGAATTATAGGAAAGAGGTCAATAGAACTAGAAATATTAATGTTCTTGCAAACTGATTAATATCTTAATCTCACAGCCGGTAAAACAAGCTATTTGCTTTGATAAACCTATAATAATTTCTTAGTAATTTGGCAGCAAAGGGACTATCAGAATCCAAAAGAAATCCCTGACTAATCCTGTTATGTAAAGTAGTAAGGTTTTTTGTCTGTAGCCTGTGATTTAAACTACCGAATCCATTAAGTTATTCATTTTATGAAAGCTTTACATTAGTCCAGAGATGGTTGTAGGGTATATTTTGCCTTTCCTTATGCATATCTTTTAAATGCTATGGGCGCATCCGCTGGTATATACTTAATCTACTGATAGTATGTTAAAAAAATACTCTTTCATACGTAATGACAACCCCTTCAATGTTTTATGGAAACACCTCCCAAAAAAAGAAAAGAAAATCAGTTTAGAAGCTGGGCGATTGATGAGTGGATATCTGACAGAACATAATTGCCTTCACACACATCTGATGGTCCTTTTTTCAGGAATACAGAGAATGTTTATTTTAATATTAATTTACAGGGATAAAGATTTGTGTTTATTTTAATATTAGTATAACTATATTCTACCATAGATTTGCAGGAAAAAAGAGATTGATAAGATGATATCTGATAAAACATAAATACAAAATTCTTTAAATCAGGGATACTTGGATAGAAATTAGAATAACACGAGTAAGATCGTCTTTTTTGCTTCATCACGAATTTAAGGATAGGGGTAAGCATCTATTAGTACATATAGTACTTTGAATTCACTCCAGTTAAATTTAATAAGTTCAAAATATATTTTACATGTTAGTCATACTGAAGAATCAAAATTCAATTTAACAGAAATTCATTTAACTCAGATTCAATCTGTAATTAATTATTTTCCTTCTTTTTAATAAAAGCTCATTAAAATGTAGCTTGATTAATTTTAAAAATGTTAATCAACATTTCTCATTTGATTTATAAATCCTCAAAGAATTTGTTGTTAAATTAATTACAAAAAAAATATTTTTTAAATTGCCCTTTTGATACCTACTATGAAAGTAGAAAGATAATTTATAATTTAGATTTATTAGTCTTTCTATTTGATTTAGATTTGGAATTGGATGGTATGCACCAATTAAAGAAATGCATTCAAAATCAACAATTAATTCTGAATTTGCTGAAAGTTAAAGAAACTATCCTTCATAAGAGTAATAAGAATATTTTGCTCCATAATTAATGAACAATCATACTTATTACGTTTTGATGTCAATTAATAAAAGTCTTATTTAGTCGTATTTTAGGTTAGGTTAGGTTATATTGGGTTAGGTGATTGCCACCACAGGGTTAGGCAATTGGCCCCGCAGGGTTAGAGCCCCCTGCAGGGGCTAGAAATAGGAGAAAGGCTACTGTGAAAAATACGAAGAATCGTCCCTTAAGGTGCGTTGCCACGTAAGGGACTATACCCAAATTTTTCACTATCCAAACTATAGCCGCCCTACTCCCCTTTATAGTAATAAAGGTAAAAATATATTGCCAATTACACATCTACTAGAAAAATTGATATGAAACTACATGGCTACTCAATATAATCTAACCTAACAACACCTAAAGTAATAATCTAACAAACGATTTATTTTAAAATTAGGAAGTGAGTTGGGTTTTCAGTGTCTAATAGAGTATTTTATGAGATAGCGTCAGCACCCACAAAACCCCTATTTAGTATTCATATTTAACCTATCCAAGTTACAACTAAAATTTTTTACCTGCTAACCAAGGAACAACAGGACTGGCAGAGAATATCAACCTTGTGGCCACCTAAAATATAAAAAAAGGAAAAATCAGCAAAAATGACAACCTATATGTGTATTTTATCAAATAATAAGCTTATTATAATCACCATATATGACATTAGAAATAAAGGTGGAAAGTAAAAACAGATATTTTTAGGCTGAAAAAAAGACCTTAGCCCTCATAGAGGTCATTTTAACCTTATTGTAAGCCAAGAGAAAAGTTGAAATCATTAGGATTACCTGATTCATTTTATTTTCAGATGATCTTAATGAAGAAAATTTATCTTAACCTTTAAAATAAGTGGACTGCAAGATTTAATATTTTGTTTTTGCAAACTTTACAGAAAGGGACCACTTACAAAAAAAAACTTTTGATGAGATTTGGATTATTTTGTGAAAACTACTTTAGGGAACTGATGTTGTGGTGTTTGCGTGTGAGTGCGTGTGTGTTCGTGTGTTTGTGCGTGTGTGGTAAAGATGGCATAAAAGCTTTTTTCAACCTTTCTTTATTTCTTTTTCACTCTCTTGTGTGAAATGCAATCTACAAAAGGTTAGAATATACTCCAATGGTCAAAAGATAAATTAAATCATATGATCTTACATACAAATTCGAAAAAAATCACGAAACCTATAGTGATTTCCCGCTGTCGTTGGGGGGGGGGGGGGGGGTAACAGGATCAGGGACTAGGGAATGTGATCCAGACAAACAATTGTATGTGTAAATTTCCAACAACCCTCATCCCTTATTTCTCCCCTTCTTACTCACTTCCCTTAAGCTACATAAAAAAAAGTTTTACATAAAACCTACGCCAACAAAATATTAAATTTTCGGCATTTTCAAATGGAATCCATCGGCTGAATCACGGCCCCTGGTTTTCATATTAAAACACTCAGCGAATTTTTATGTTTTGATATTAAAACATAATTTTTGTTTGGTTATTACTATGACGATTAGACACCATTTAATAATATAACTTCGTCTTTAAAGTTATTGAAATATTCAGCATCCTGCACCTAATCCATTAAAAAAAACCAGGGTTTCGGATCCGGATCCGCAAGGATCCGCATATTTTCGAGTCCAAGGATCCGGATCCGGATCCGCAAAAAAATGCGGATCCGGATCCGGATCCTTGGACTTAAAAAAATGCGGAAAAAATGGAAAAATCTACCTTAATTTATATAAAATCTCAGACATTCTCTTGATGAGAGCCAATCTTTAAGGTTTAGGGTCAGACTTGAAAATTAAAAGTATTTTTGACTTTGAATTAAAGAATAAATATTTTTTGAAAAGTTTGGTGATTTTATTTTTATTGTCAAGGATCCGGAACCGGATCCGGTAGGATCCGGATCCGGATCCGCACTGACCAAATTTGGAGGATCCGGATCCGGATCCGCAAAAAATCAATGCGGATCCGAAACCCTGAAAAAAACAATACTGAAAGTTCTCTTGGGGATAAATAATATTATGATATCCTTCAATTGTTCCTTTTTGTTTGTCTCCACCCTATAATAGTGTATATAGTCATCCTTGTTCTCTGTAATTTAATTTCCATCAGGGCATTTCCTAACCTTTCTGCAATCTGCATTTTTCCATTTTCTAAAACATTTGCTGCTTTTAATAAAACATTCCTCTAGAAGGTGATGAAAACAAATGTCACTCTTCCTCCCCTTTTCAAAGCAGTTTCTATATTTGATTAATACCATATTGTCACAGTAATCTTACAGTCTAATACCCCATGCTATAGTGATGTTACACTAATGAAATTTTAGTTTTAGAAACCTTTAAACTGAAGCCTGTGTAAGGTCATATGTTTGTTTATTATACAAATATTTGTAGAATATTTTTCCTTTAATATTATTTAGAACATATACCTTATACCTAATCTGTTAAAAAAAGATATTTTTATCAACTTTATTTTATTTAATAATTTTCATAATTCTTCCAATCAGAAAGGAATGGGACAATAGGCTGTTTTTTTACACTAGTTCCCAAAATTTTATATAGGTAATAACGTTTTTTTTATTCTTTGGCTAAACAACTTTGGGGACTTTTATTAAATTTTGATTGGTTGGTTTATTAAGTTAAGTGTCCACACGTTCCAACCACTAACTGTAATCTAAAGAATTTTGTGTATCCACATTGGGGATACACATGAATTCACCGGCCATTGTCTTATCCCTTTAGATCCCTGACTTCTTATAAACCTAGATATATCTTTTTGCCATCAATCTTGTGAAAATATATATTTTATATTTACAGGCAATTTTATCATCATTCTGAAAAGTTTTTTTTCTCTTCTCATCAATTTCCGTCAAATAAGCTGTAAAATTCTGAGAAAAATTTGGGACTTGTAATGGATTTATTATTACTAGGATGTTTCACCAGATTATTATGTACTATCATAAAGTGAATACTGTAGATGGCTAAAAAAACGTTCTCCCCAGCCTAACCCCTTTACCCCATCCCCTCCTCTCCTACTGGATGAACGAACTTACCAATACGTAATGTCCATGTTAGCAACCTAAATTGACAACAATTTTTCACCTGTCATAATATCCACGTTTTTTTCTAAATGCATTCTTCTTGTATTTACCTCTTGTTTCAAAATTATGGTTAAAAGAAAAAAACTTTGGTCCATACTTAATTTTCAAGTATTTTTGCATATGTAGCTGAGAGAATTTAACTTACCATGTTTATAAAAGTATTGTGGACAAAACTTTACTTTTATATCTGTTTTGTGTTTAGTATTAAACTACAAACTGTATATTAACTGAAATTGAAAAGAAAAAGAATTCATTTAACAATATTAGCTAACTAGAATAGTACATCTTTGTTTCTTCAGATTTTGTTATTAATTAAGATATTGTAAAGAAAATTAGTGGATTTCCCAAAATGACCTGTTGGTCACTAACTCCCTAGCTTACTTATTTTTCTAAATAATTTGAAATTTGAAAATAATATAGGGTAAAATAAATAGCGAGGCCGACACCTAGCTTTATTAATCTAATCTATTCTGAAGGAAGTACAATGTTTGTTAGCAAAGGGTATAAATAGTAAATACAAAGGTTCTGTGTTTACATTGGAGAAAACTTTAGGTTTTGCAACTTTGTCCAATTATTGGATTAATAAAACATATGAATAAGGGTTCGTCAAATGCCTCTCTTAACCCCAAATTTTGTCGCTCCTTAGAGGTCCAGTGAATATTAGGGGAGGGTATAAAAAACTCCCCTAGAAAATACACCCCACTACCCCTTCTTGTATTTTTTTTTTTATTATTATTTGATTCTTTATTTGTCTTAATTATATACCTACATAAAAAAAAGTTTACATCTGAATTATAAGAGTTATTATAACAATATTTTTCTTAGAGGCCTTTAGGACCGAGGAGGGCGGATATGTCAGAAAAGTAGCCTAAAACCACATTCAGACATTTATAAAGCTTTCCTAAAAAGTCCAATTCGAGCCAGTAATTTTTAAAATCTTTAAACAAAAACCTCAATGCTTTATATAAAAGGACTAGTGGCTTCGCCCCTAGCCTCTAGGGGCTTCGCCCCATGAGGTAATGGAAAGTCAACCCTCCAGAATAATTTTATACTTATATTTTCAAAAAAGTTATTCTTTGCCGAATTACTCTTTGGTAAAATTAAACCCAGGTTGTGCCCCGTATGCACAAAAATTTCAATTCGTAAAAATTAAACCCAGGTTGTTCACCGTATATCTCGTACGGGGTGAGCATAAGCGAGTACCCTGTATGCGGTGCAAGCTCTGATAGTCCCACTGATTGGACCACATATACACAAAAATTGAAAACTCTCCTCTGTAAATTTTATTTAATACCTATAATTGCAACAACTTTTTAAAGATGTCAATTTTTAAAAGTTACAAAAAGCCCAAAAAATTTTTTTGTGAATTTTTTTTTTTTTTTTTTTTGGGGGGGGGGTTCATGGGGGCTTCGCCCCATGTTGCAGTGGGGTTCCCCCAACCCAATTACTGGTTTTTGTTTACAAAAATAAAAAAAAATAAAAATTGGAAATACGGATTTTTTTATTTTTAGGGGGTTGGGGTGTCCCACCCTCCTAGAAAATAGCCTAAAACCACCAGAGGACCAGTAGGTATATTCCCAGAAGAGTAGAGCCCAATTTGTTCAGCAGTTACTGAGATTTTACAAAAAAAAAAATTTTTTGGGGGGGTGGTTTTTTTAGTTTTTGGGGGGGTTGGGGTGTCCCACCCTCCTAGAAAATAGCCTAAAACCACCAGAGGACCAGTAGGTATATTCCCAGAAGAGTAGAGCCCAATTTGTTCAGCAGTTACTGAGATTTTACAAAAAAAAATTTTTTTGGGGGGGGGTGGTTTTTTTAGTTTTTGGGGGGGTTGAGGGTGTCCCACCCCCTAGGAAAATAGCTTAAAACCATCACAGGACCAGTAGGTATAATCCCTGAAGAGTAGAGCCCAATCGGTTCAGCGGTTACTGAGATCTTAAGCTTCAGACGGACAGACGGTCAGACGGACAGACATCAAGCTACTTTGTATTATAGATAACGCCCCGTATGTGAGGACTTATGGCCAAAGTGATTTTAAGAATGGCTACGAGATTCAATTTAAATTTAAAAACTAAAGAAAATGTATCTCTTGACTTTTAATTATTTCAAATACGTTAGTCCAATATTTTAGATACATTCAGACTCTTGTACCATCAATGCAGTAATCAAATATTACAATAAAAGATAAAAGACCCGCAACTTTAATTTTAGTTTATTTTTTAAAGAAAATTTAAAAAAAATTAAGAGGACGACATCTCTTCAGGATTTGGTGTTACCATCATCTCTTCCCTGTACTTATGAAAAGCTTCCTTATAAAGAGAACCATAATGCTACACCAACTTTCAGACACATATACATCCTGCTACTTTTTTTGGGGAATAGTCCCTTTCGGGGCAACGCCCCTTAAGGGGCGATTCATCGTATTTTTAAACTGACTTTCTATAGGTTATTTTAGGTTAGGTTATATTGGGTTATGTGATTACCCCACAGGGTTAGGCAATTGGCCCCGCAGGGTTAGAGCGCCCTGCAGGGGCTAAAAATAAAAGAAAAGCTACTGTGAAAAATACGAAGAATCGCCACTTAAGGCGCGTTGCCACGAAAGGATAGAAATCTCCAAATTAATTCCGGATTGTCTGGCCTAGGAAGAGGACTATCCACGAACAAGAGCAAGTGATTCTAAGCATCTTCCAGCATTGACCCATAGTATTTTTTTAGTGAATATACTATATTTGCTTTATCGACTAAAAAGATAGGTTTCACCATGGTTTTACATGAAAAAAACTTGAAAATGTTAAGCATTGTTTGGTGCAATATTATCGAATGTTTTGATGAGTTCAAACTGTTGTTTAAAAGCTTTTACACAAAATAAATTATTGTGATTAAAAATGTATATTTAGAAAAAGGGTTGGTAACTTGTAAACAGTTTAATTAATGTACTTTTGTAATTTACAACATTTGATGCTTTTCTGCAATGTTATTTTATTTTGTCCTTTAAACTCAACAAAGCATTTGATGATATTGATTTAAAAATTGGTTTACATTTCAAAGTTTTTTTCATATAAAACCATGGTGAAACCTAACTTTTTAGTCGATAAAGCAAATATTAAACATAAACCTAGTATATTCACTAAAAAATACTATGGGTCAATGCTGGAAAGATGCTTAGAATCACTTGCATTTGTTCGTGGATATTCCCCTTTCCTACATAACATTTACGTTTTATAGCATCAGTTTTAGGAATTACAATTAAAAAAAAACCATTAAATATGATATTTATGTAAGGAAGCCAGAAAATTCAAGCACTAAATTTACAATATTTTAAAAAATAATGTTATTATATATGGTGCATTATTTGCCAAATGTACCACTGCACTACCTCTCCGATTTTGTTAATACTCTATATTTTGGTCCGTTGGGTGATTCAAGGATGCTGGATGGCCAAAAAAAAGTTTCAGAGTCCCTGGATGTCTAGATATCTAGCTATCTATGAGGGTAGGTAACAAAAATTTAAAAAACACCCATTTTTTCACAATTTTAAAAATTAATTTTTTCATCAATCTTACATCCAACCTATACATTTTATACACCAAAATGATCGTTTATTCATGTAAAAAGCGCACATAATGCTACTTTGGCCAAAACTCTAATTTTACAGGGTGTCCAACAAAAAGTGTATTTTGGATATCTAGCGTAATACCCAAAATACCTGTCCGAAAAAAATCATTTTTTTTGGCTTAAACCCTGTGTTTTATCTGTGGGCATATGTAGTATATAATGGTTCGGAGGACCCGGGACTATAAGGTTGTCAAATTTCATTTTGGGACACCCTGTAAATGTGATTTTTGTGTCTGTAGAGCTAAAACTTGGTCCAAATTGGCTATTTTTTTTCAAATTACTCTAATATGTGTCTTAGTAGTTTGGCCATAGTGTTTTCTGCCCAGATCAATATTTTCCTATTTTTTGGACACCCTGTATTTTCAAAAAAAGAGAAAAAAAAATTTTGTTTTTTTTTAGATTTTTTTTCTATTTTTAAGTTACTTAAAATTGTCATATAGATACAGATTTTGACTAATAACAATAATATTTGCCTATTTTACAAATTTTTACACTTTTGGGACACCCTGTGCATGTTTTTGAAAAATGATGGTTTTTGCCCATTTTTGGGAGGAAGGAGTCGTTTTAGGGCCATAGACTATTTCTTCATTTTTGTAGAACTTTTCAAGATACATCATTTGTTATTTATGCAAAAAGCGCAAAAACCGAACCGTTTTGCCGTTATTCACTGCTAAAGGCGGAATTTTTTACGTTTTTTTGCCGTTCCCGAGGATTTAATGCGCATTTTTGGTAAGAAGACGCTGATTTATCAAGATCACTCTGAAATACTTTTATTTAGGAAATTTAATTTTCTAAAATTCATATTAAGTCAAATTTTTTTTGCAGCTAACCGCTTTTCGTCAAGATGGATTTCAATTGTTAAAACAAGAAAATGAAGTGAATATAATATAAATAATTGCTATAACATAAGTAATAAAAGAAACATAAACCATGTGCATTTGAAATTTTTTTTGACAAAAATTTTTACATCACATGAAATTTAGTAAATTAAAATGCCTAAATAAAAGTATTTCACAGTTATCTTGAAAAATCAACGTTTTCCTACCTCAAATGCCCATTAGAACCTCGGGAACGGCAAAAAACGTGAAAAATTCCGCCTGTGGCAGTGAATAACGGCAAAACGGTTCGGTTTTTGCGCTTTTTGCATAAATAACAAATGATGTATCTTGAAAAGTTCTACAAAAATGAAGAAATAGTCTATGGCCCTAAAACGACTCCTTCCTCCCAAAAATGGGCAAAAACCATCATTTTTCAAAAACATGCACAGGGTGTCCCAAAAGTGTAAAAATTTGTAAAATAGGCAAATATTATTGTTATTAGTCAAAATCTGTATTTATATGACAGTTTTAAGTAACTTAAAAATAGAAAAAAAATCTAAAAAAAAACAAAATTTTTTTTCTCTTTTTTTGAAAATACAGGGTGTCCAAAAAATAGGAAAATATTGATCTGGGCAGAAAACACTATGGCCAAACATACTAAGACACATATTAGAGTAATTTGAAAAAAAATAGCCAATTTGGACCAAGTTTTAGCTCTACAGACACAAAAATCACATTTACAGGGTGTCCCAAAATGAAATTTGACAACCTTATAGTCCCGGGTCCTCCGAACCATTATATACTACATATGCCCACAGATAAAACACAGGATTTAAGCCAAAAAAAATGATTTTTTTCGGACAGGTATTTTGGGTATTACGCTAGATATCCAAAATACACTTTTTGTTGGACACCCTGTAAAATTAGAGTTTTGGCCAAAGTAGCATTATGTGCGCTTTTTACATGAATAAACGATCATTTTGGTGTATAAAATGTATAGGTTGAATGTAAGATTGATGAAAAAATTAATTTTTAAAATTGTGAAAAAATGGGTGTTTTTTAAATTTTTGTTACCTACCCTCATAGATAGCTAGATATCTAGACATCCAGGGACTCTGAAACTTTTTTTTGGCCATCCAGCATCCTTGATTCACCCAACGGACCAAAATATAGAGTATTAACAAAATCGGAGAGGTAGTGCAGAAAAGTGGTACATTTGGCAAATAATGCACCATATATCAAACTCAGGCTGTACTTTTTTAAAAATCACACAACCTATCAAAAATCTAATTCAATAAATCTATCCTAGTAATTTTTTTGTTTATTTGTCCGTTCAGATCTCGCTAACCAGACAACCGATTTAGATTTGGAAAAGCTTCACACAGGTTCTGGAATCGTTTTAGGCTATTTTACTGCCATAGATCAGGGACAGAGGGGACAATTGTTTGCTTTTTACACTAGTCCCCATTTTTATGATAACGATTTCTTATTCGTTGGCTTAACAACTTTGGGGACTATAATTGAATTTTGATTGGTTGGTTGATTAAGAACTAAACTTATCAACTACTAATTGTAATTTACAGAAGGGTTAATTTTGTATATCATCATGAGGGATGTTAACCCATATTTCATTTTATTGTCTAGTCCCTTTGGATCTCTGGCCCTAGATGTTTTAATAATAACATAATAAGGACTAAATATGAGACACCTGCCATGCATACTAAAGAATCGTCAACATTGAGTAGATAATGATATAAAAATATAGCTACAGTGTACGCTAAATTTGTTTTTTATTACAGATGCAATTGACACTAAAGATTTTTTTCTTTGAAATATATTTTGTTATGAAGCAGCAGTAGTTACTAATTTAAATATGTGGTTGAGATAGACTTATAACTGTTAAAATCCTAAATAAATATGACTACCTACCTACTCAATCAATCAAAAAAATTAAAATTATGAATATACCTGAATATTCATGAAGAAGGTAGCAAAGATGGCCAGGGCTGAAGCATGAACTATGTACACGAAACATTCACGGGGAAGCACTCTGCAAAAAAATATTGTAGTTAATGAACTGGCTGGAAATATCCTTAAAATAAAGTAACAGGATGTCTATTTGTCTGTCTGTGTGTACCAAAGGATCTCGCTATCCGCTTAACCGATATGAATCTTCTTTACAGGGAAGGTTTATAACTTTTTGGGGGGAGGGTACCACCACCATACCTGCATTACTTTTCAAAATCTTCAGTGGTGCCAAAATAATAAGATCTTCATGAAGACCTTGATCTTCATTTTTTTCGGCGTATATAAGTGTAATTTTTTTCGCGTATAAAAAAAAGGTCCTAGGTAGATGTTGTATTCAAATGCTCTTATTAAGTCAGGCTGTTCTTAATTATGGACCATTTCATTATTATACAATGGGTTATCATTAAGAAAACTAACTTAATAAGATTATTTGACTACAACTCAACACTCAACTTAAATAACCCTGTTTATGATTGTACAATGGGGGTGTAGTTCCCCTACCCCTAGGAAGCTCTGTCTTTTGCAAGTAGTGTCTTTTACAAGCTGTGTCTTTTCTCTTACAAGCTCTGTCTTTTCTCTTGCAAGTCATGTCTTTTGTGAGTCCAGAATCTAGAAAAGACAGGGCTTGTATTAGAAAAGACACAACTTGTAATACAACCTCTGTCTTTAGTGATTGCATGTCGTGTCTTTTCTCTTACAAGCTCTGTCTTTTGTGGATTCTGGCCTTACAAAAGACACAACTTGCAAAAAACAGAGCTTGTAAGAAAAGACAGGACTGCAAATGAACCTGTTTTTACAAGCTCTGTCTTTTCTCTTACAAGCTGTGTCTTTTCTATGCAAGTTTTGTCTTTTGAAAGGCCAAAATTCACAAAAGACAGAGCTTGTAATAGAAAAGACAAAACTTGCAATCACTAAAGACAGAGGTTGTAATACAAGCTGTGTCTTTTCTATTACAATCCCTGTCCTTTCTAGATTCTGGACTCACAAAAGACATGACTTGCAAGAGAAAAGACAGAGCTTGTAAGAGAAAAGTGTCTTTTCTCTTACAATCTCTGTCTTATGTGGATTTTGGCCTCTCAAAAGACAAAACTTGCAAGAGAAAGACACAGCTTGTAATACAACCTCTGTCTTTTGTGATTGCAAGTTGTGTCTTTTCTCTTACAAGCTCTGTCTTTTGTGGATTTTGGCTTCTCAAAAGACAAAACTTGCAAGATAAAAGACACAGCTTGTAAGAAAAGACAGGACCTGTTTTTGCAAGTTCTATCTTTTCTCTTACAAGCTGTGTCTTTGCAATGTCTGTACAAGACAGAGCTTGTAATAGAAAAGACACAGCTTCATTTGCGGTCCTGTCTTTTCTTACGAGCTCTGTCTTTTCTCTTGCAAGTCGTGTCTTTTGTGAGGCCAGAATCCACAATAGACAGAGCTTGTAATAGAAAAGGCACGACTTGCAAAAGACAAAACTTGCAAGAGAAAAGCCACAGCCTGTAATACAACCTTTTCGTGTCTTTTCTATTACAAGCTCTGTCTTTTGAGGATTTTGGCCTCTCAAAAGACACAACTTGCAAGAGAAAAGACAGAGATTGTAAGAAAAGACAGGACCACAAATGAACCTGTTTTTGCAAGTTCTGTCTTTTCTCTTACAAGCTGTGTCTTTTCTATTACAAGCCATGTCTTTTCTCTTGCAAGTCATGTGAGGCCAGAATCCACAAAAGACAGGGCTTGTAATAGAAAAGACAAAACTTGCAAGAGAAAAGACACAGCTAGTAATACAACCTCTGTCTTTTCTCTTGCAAGTCGTGTCTTTTTTAAGGCAAGAATCCACTAAGGACAGAGCTTGTATTATAAAAACAAAACTTGCAAGAGAAAAGACACAGCTTGTAATACAACCTCTGTCTTTTCTCTTACAAGCTGTGTCTTTTGTCTTACAAGCTCTGTCTTTTCTCTCTGTGTCTTGATAGTTGAAATACCGGCACCCAAAGCGAGGGGAGTACTACCAGATGCCTGACTGACACCCTGGCGAAGACTAGACATTGATATCTCAACCCTTACTCCCGTAGTAGAGCGCCAAAGACGACGTACCAGCACTAGCGCTAGTGTCAAACCATTTACCTTAGTCAAGCTGACTGTAAGTCAGACTACCCGTATACTTGCTCTGGTATCTCTTCTTTGGCAGACTACTAGCGGAACTAGGGTTGAGATATAACTTTTTGTGGACATTCTTGACGGCATTTAGAGCATCTTTTATTAAAGCAAGTTTGAGCTGGGTTCACTCCTTCTACCGGTTAAGGTTGCCTGACTTTGGGGCACCCTTATGAGTGACTTTAGACTATGGGTTCAAATGGTATCTATATACACCAAAAGAATTTCTGTATCTCATCTGTGGCCTGAGCTAGACCCATTTTTGTGCTTTTCACACTCCCAACCCTATCGTCCATATACGCAACCCCTATACCGTACTCACTCCGATACCTTGTCTTTGGCGCTCTAATAGCGGGGGTAGGGTTGAGATAATTCTTGACGGCATTTAGAGCATCTTTTATTAAAGCAAGTTTAAGCTGGGTCCACTCCTTCTACCAGTTAAGGTTGCCTGACTTTGGGGCACCTGTACGAGTACTTAGAGTGACTTTAGACTATGGGTTCAAATGGTAACTACTAGTAGAATCTCATAACGAATTCATAGACACCAAAAGAATTTCTGTATCTCATCTGTGGCCTGAGCTAGACCTGTTTTGTCAACCCTTTGTAGCGCTTTTTTGCTCCCTACCTTCTCCCTTGTATACACAACCACTATACCGTACTTGCTCCAGTACCTCGTCTTTAGCGCTCTACCAGCAGAGGTACGGTTGAGATATCAACACCAAACTTGGTGTGGACATTCTTGTGTGCTAGTAGAATCCTATAAGCTCTCCGTAGACACCAAAACGATCTCTGTATGTCATCTGTGGCCTAAGCTAGACCTGTTTTGTCAACCCTCACCGCCACTTTTCTCGCTCTATTGAACACCATTCCTTAGTCAAGGTGACTACTAGTATGCTCTCTTCAGTACCTCGTCTTTGGGAGTCTACTAGGCTGCCTATAGTAGACTCAGTTTAACCAAACTTATTATGTGGTATCTCATGGCATCATAGATCATATCACGTTGAAGTAAAGTGCCCTCTCAGACAACTGTAGTCAAACTGAGGACTCTAAGCTGAAATCTTGGAAATCCTTATGTCAGCCTATCATTTTCAGGGTACCCTAAGGTCTAGAGTGACTTTAGACTATGGGTTCAAATGGTAACTGCCCTTTTAAGTACTCTAAACGCTCAGCATGGCAAGCTGAACAACTTTTATAAAAAGCCTTTTAGACAATTTTTGACTCCTTAGGGGGGTTAGTGACCCCCAAAGACAAGAACTGAGAAATTTTCAAAATTTGAGTTCTTGTATGAATTTTTTGGCCCATAGAATCAGTTCTAGGCAACCAAAACCACTTTCAAGGGTGTTTTTGGTGTCAGGGGACTATGCTGGTTCATATTAGAAAAAAAAAATTGCGATGTCAAAATTTTGACCCAAAACCCAGATTTTGAGATTTTTAGTCACCAACTTTGGGGGGGCACCATCCCCTTGAAAGTTGGACTAGAGACTTCCCAAGCTGAGCTGTGTCTGAGCTAGGAGGTGCTCAGACAAATGCTCAAGAGTATCTGTATCAAATTTGAAGTCATTATCTCAACTTTGATGCGTTTTACAGCACTTTTACAAAAACCCTCCAAAATGGCCATTTTTGGCAAAAATGGTAAGGCATGAAAAATCATTGATTTTCATCAAAAATCATTTTGTTCTAAAAATCATCATAAATCATCTCAATGGACCCAAAACAAAGATTGAATGCCTTTGGCCTGCTCGATTTTCTTTTTGAGATATGACTTTACCAAGCTAGGAGATGATAGTCAGATGCCTAACAGACACTATACAAAAGACTAGAGGTCAATATCTCAACTGTAGCCTGACTTGTGGCTTGCCAAAGTCAAGACTTGGATTTAGTGCTAGGCTGGCAGCACCCTTCAGATTGACTACCAGTGTCTTCAGGGCGCCCTAAGTACCCTCTAGAGTGACTTTAGACTACCATATGTGTCGAGTTATCTCTTCAGAATGCCAAGAGCTCTCCATAGACACCTTAACCTCCGTTCTAGCTCAACTGTAGCCCATAGGGTTGTCATATTAGGCACTTTTTTTGATATTGGGCGGCCCAATTGCCCAAAAGGGTTTTGGGCGCTCAAAAGTGGTTTTGGGCACTCTTTTAGGGCAAATGTTGTAAAAAGCATATAAAAAGGATATAAAATAGCCTAAAACCATACTGAGACTTATTATTAGAAATAAAGTAGCCTAAAACCATCTAAGGACCTATAAAAGCTCCACTAGAAAGGAGAACCATATCGGTTCAGTGGTTAGCAAAATCCTTTTTTAGATACAAAAATAAGCTTACTTAATTTATAAAATAGTTAATATCACCCAAAAAATATGCCCGCCCCATCCCCCTCTTTTTTACCCACTCCCCTTTTTTCACCCTCTCTTTTTTACCCACTCCCCTTTTTTACCCCCCAAAACAGAGGGTGCCTATTAGGGTGGGGTCGATTTGGACATTTTTTTTCTGAGACCAAAGCGGGGATCTGCAAATGAATTTTATGAGTACAATACACCTCTGGATGATTTAAATTTATCCTAAGTCTACGGTGATGACCAGACATTTAATTGTAGAGCTATTTGTAAATGGGTGTCGAAAATTTATTGAATCAGAACTATGGCTTCATGGTGCTCCCAGGAAAGGCCTTGAGGAGTAGAATCAGGAACTTTTAACCGTTTCAAAAAATCTCGTTCCTAGCCTGAGAAAATCTCAAAAAACCTCTACAAGTTGGACAATTCTCAATAAACCTTTAAAAATGGTGGTTTTTTAGTCATTTCTAAGGCTAAGAATGAGATATTTTGAAACGGACAAAAGTTCCTGATTCTACTCCTCAAAGGAAGCCTGCAAGAAATACCACGCTTTAACTGCTGAAAGACTGCCACAAGTAGACCAAATACCTCAAATTTGAAGCCTTCAGCTTTTATAACAAAAAAGTTCTAGGCATTTTAAAATGACATTTTATGTACAATGGAAATTTTGAAAGAATTGCAATGCTCATGTTGAAAACTTTGAAATTAAACTACGTGGCCTAGAAACAAAATTATAAGCTTATTTTTATCATAAATTTAGGTTTCCAGTAACTAATTATATTTTTACAATAAAAATACCCATTTTTATAGTCAAAATCATTAAAAAAAATTAAGTTTTACTTGCGTTGTACCGAATGCACTGTAGCCAATCAGAAGGCTGAATCAGCTTAACAACCAATCACAGCTAAGCTTGTATTAGTTTACCCCTTTGTTTCCGCTATGATTTTCGTTTAAAAATGCAATTTAAATCGAATTTTTTTCATAGACTTTGACTATGAAATGTGGTGTTTTTATTGTAAAAATGTAATCAGTTACAGGCAATCTAAGTTCCTGACAAAGATAAGGTTATAATTTTATGTCTAGGCAACGTAATTTAATATTGTTTTTTCTTTTATGAGCATTGGAAATCTTTCAAAAATTCCATTGTACATAAAATGCTATTTTGAAATGCCTAGAACTTTTTTGTTATTGAAGCTGAAGGCTTTAAATTTGGGGTATTGGGTCTTCTTGTGGCAGTCTTTCAGCAGTTAAAGCATGTTATTTCTTGCAGGCGTCCTTCAAGGCCTTTCCAGGGAGCACCATGAAGCCATAATTCTGATTCAATAATATTTTTACTCTGATTGACAAATAGCTATACAATTGTATGTCTGGTCGTTGGTTAATAAAGGATAAGGAAGCAAAATATGACTTTGACTGACTTATAGTCGAAAATTTATTATATAACTGGGGAAATGCACAAAAAAATTTAGCCCTCTAGCACTACTAGGAACTGAGATAATAAGTAAAGAGTACTTGATTGTTGTCTTTGCATATTTTTTTATTAATGAAATACATTTTTAAGTGGTTGCATTCTATATATCAATTTTTTAAAATTCTTTTTCGGTCAGAAAATTTATTTAAGTTAGTTTTATCTGTTGCACATCTCCTCTTTGTCTAATTCCAATATGAACCCGCCCTAGTGCCCATATCTGCCCAAAAGGAATGTATTGTACTCAGAAAATATATGGTAAACCTTAAATTAACAATGACAATACAGAACCTCCCTGGACCCTGGATAAGTATTTATATTTTATATTGAGTTTTACTCCTCAAAAATTTTCTTTAATATTATGAGAAGGCAGCAAAATAGCCTTAAATCATACCGAAACTTATTATTTTAAATAAAATAGCCTAAAACCATCTCAGCACCTATAAAAGCTCTACTGTATAGGAGAACCATATCAGTTTATGGGTTAGCAAGATCCTTCACTGAGAAGAAGAAACATATCAGTTCAGTGATTAATGAAATCCTTCTCTAGATACAAAAAAAAGCTTACTAATTTATATAATAGTGAATATCACCCAAAAAATAGGCCCGCCCTCCCCTCTTTTTTTCACCCACTCCCCTTTTTCTCCTCCCCCAAAAGGGGGATGCCAAAACTGCCCAAAAGGACCTTATATTGGGTGGCCCAAAACCACCCGCACAAAATGACAACCCTGCATATGGTGACTTGCACTTGTTTTCCCGGATCTGCAGTTACTACTCCCGTCCTGCTGAGATGGGTTGCGTATGGTAGAATCTTCATAACTCCACTCTCCGTCAAGCTAGAAATGAGTTTAAGTACTCTAAAGACTTGTCTTAACAAGCTGAACAGCTTTCCGGACCATACTAGGGGTCTGGTGTCACTCTAGAGGGAACTTAAACCCTGAAGTCAAGATACAGGAGTCCAAGTTTTGGGGTACCACAGTTCAGGGCGCCCTAAGTGCTCTCTGATATGTGATATGCTCTCTGATGCCTAAGGGTGCCCTGTACCAAGTTTGGTTATGCTAGTCTTCTCTAGGCTGCCTGGTAGACTCCCAAAGTCGAGGTATCAATACGAGCGCTAGTGTCAAATGCTATACAGTAGTCAAACTGACTTACCCATATACTTGCTCCGGTACCTCGTCTTTGGCAGTCTACCAGCAGAGCTAGGGTTGAGATATCAAAACCAAACTTAGTGTGGACATTCTTGACACTTTTTGCTCTATCAAACACCATTCCTTAGTCAAGTAGACTACTGTATACTCGCTCTGGTATACGGTCTTTGGCATGCTTCTAGCAGATGTAGGGTTAAGATATCAACACCAAAATGTGTGGACATTCTTGACAGCATTTAGAGCATCTTTTATTAATAACTTTTTCAAATTGGGTCGCTCCTTCTACCGGTTAAGGTTGCCTGATTTTGGGGCACAGAGTGACTTAAAACTATGGGTTCAAATGGTAACTGCTAGTAGAATCTCAAAACGAATCCATAGACACCAAAATAATTTCTGTAGCTCATTTGTGGCCTGAGCTGGACCCGTTTTGTCAACCCTCGCCACCACTTTTCTCGCTCTTAAGGGCAGCTTGACTACTGTATAGTGTTTGACACTCAAGCTCCTGGTTCCTCGTCTTTGGCGCTCTACTACAGGAGTAAGGGTGGAGATATCGACGTCTAGTCTTCGCCAGGGTATCAAGGCACTGAGAGAGAAAAGACACAGCTTGTAATACAATCTCTGTCTTTTGTGATTGCAAGTCCTGTCTTTTCTCTTACAAGCTCTGTCTTTTGTGGATTCTGGCCTCACAAAAGACACAACTTTCAAGAGAAAAGACAGAGCTTGCAATAGAAAAGACACAGCTTGTAGTACAACCTCTGAACTTGTGGCCAAAGATTAAACTGACAGGCTATCATAATCATTGCAATAAACTTTTTACACCTGTAATATCATGTTCAAAGATAAAAAATGTATTCATTTGCATTATCATTTAAATTATTAAATAATTTTTTTATATATTAATTTTACTTCATGGCAAATCTGTAATTGTAATCAGTAAAATTGACTTTAAAAATCTTAATTTGTGTCAGAATTTTTTTTAATATCTTTTAAAAATCCACGCTTAGAAAATGAAGATCCATGCTTTTAAAATGAATTTACATGCTTAAATAAGAAGATCCATGCTTAAAAAATGAAGATGCACACTTTTAAAATGAAGATACACTTCTAAAAATGAAGATCCACACTTAGAAAATAAAGATCCACACTTAGAAAATAAAGATCCATGCTTAAAAAATGAAGATAAACACTTTAAAAATGAAGATACACACTTATAAAATAAAGATCCACGCTTAAAAAATAAAGATCCTCGCTAAAAAAATGAAGATCCACGCTTAGAAAATGTAGATAAATTCTTTAAAAATGAAGATACATGCCTTTCAAATGAATATACACGCTTTAAAAATGAAGATCCATGCTTTAAAAATGAAGATCCATGCTTTAAAATGAAGATCCATGCTAAAGAATGAAGATTGACGCTTTAAAAATGTAGATCCATGCTTTAAAAATGAAGATCCATGTTTTTAAAATGAAGAAAAATGCTTAAAAAATGAAGATACATGCTTAAAAAATGAAGATACATGCTTAAAAAATAAAGATACACGCTAAAAAATTAAGATTGCTGCTCAAAAAATGAAGATTGACGTCTAAAAATGAAGATTGGCGCTTTAAAATGAAGATTCATGCTTTTAAAAGGAAGATTGAAGCTTTAAAAATGATGATCCATGCTATAAAAATGAAGGTTTATGATTAAAAAATGAAAATCCACACTAAAAAATGAAGATTGATGCTGAAAAAATGAAGATTGATGCTTTAAAAATGAAGATACACGCTTTTAAAATAAAGATTGAAGCAAAAAATGAAGATCCACGCTTAAAATATGAAGATTGACGTTAAAAAATGAAGATCCATGCTTAAAAAATGAAGATCCATGCTTAAAAAATGAAGATCCATGCTTAAAAAATGAAGATACATGCTTAGAAAATTAAAGGAAGCCTGCAAGAAATACCACGCTTTAACTGCTGAAAGACTGCCACAAGTAGACCAAATACCCCAAATTTGAAGCCTTCAGCTTCTATAACAAAAAAGTTCTAGGCATTTTAAAATGACATTTTATGTACAATGGAAATTTTGAAAGAATTGCAATGCTCATGTTGAAAACTTTAAAATTAAACTACGTGGCCTAGAAACAAAATTATAAGCTTATTTTTGTCATAAATTTAGGTTTCCAGTAACTAATTATATTTTTACAATAAAAATACCCATTTTTATAGTCAAAATCATTAAAAAAAATTAAGTTTTACTTGCGTTGTACCGAATGTACTGTAGCCAATCAGAAGGCTGAATCAGCTTAACAACCAATCACAGCTAAGCTTGTATTAGTTTACCCCTTTGTTTCCGCTATGATTTTTGTTTAAAAATGCAATTTAAATCGAATTTTTTTCATAGATTTTGACTATAAAATGTGGTGTTTTTATTGTAAAAATTTAATCAGTTACAGGCAATCTAAGTTTCTGACAAAGATAAGGTTATAATTTTATGTCTAGGCAACGTAATTTAATATTGTTTTTTCTTTTATGAGCATTGGAAATCTTTCAAAAATTCCATTGTACATAAAATGCTATTTTGAAATGCCTAGAACTTTTTTGTTATTGAAGCTGAAGGCTTATAATTTGGGGTATTGGGTCTTCTTGTGGCAGTCTTTCAGCAGTTAAAGCGTGTTATTTCTTGCAGGCGTCCTTTAAGATCCACGCATAAAAAATGAAGATCCATGCTTTTAAAATGAAGATTGGCGCTAAAAAAAGAAGATTGATGCTAAAAAAAATGAAGATTGACACTTAAAAAATTAAGATTGACGCGTTAAAAATGAAGAAATAAGCTTAAAAAATGATGATTGACACTTCAAAATGAAGATTCCCGCTTTAAAAATGAAGATCCACGCTTAAAAAATGAAGATCCATGCTTAAAAAATGAAGATCCATGCATAAAAAATGAAGATCCATGCTTTTAAAATGAAGATTGGCGCTATAAAATGAAGATTGATGCTAAACAAATGAAGATTAACACTTAAAAAATGAAGATATGTGCTTAAAAAATGAAGACCCACGCTTTTAAAATGAAGATTGGCACTAAAAAAAGAAGATTGATGCTAAAAAAATTAAGATTGACACTTAAAAAATTAAGATTGACGCGTTAAAAATGAAGAAATAGGCTTAAAAAATGATGATTGACACTTAAAAATGAAGATTCCTGCTTTAAAAATGAAGATCCAGGCTTAAAAAATAAAGATACACGCTTTAAAAATGAAGATTGATGCTTAAAAATATATTCCTGCTTAAAAAATGAAGTTCCATGCTTTTAAAATGAAGATTTGCGCTAAAAAAATGAAGATTGACGCTAAAAAAATGAAGATTGACGTTTACAAAATGAAGATCCATGCTAAAAAATGAAGATATACGCTTTTAAACTGAAGATACGTGCTTGAAAAATGAACAAGAATTAAAATATTTTACAGATTAGAACTATAGATTTTCCATAAAGTAAAATTAAGATATAACTAGTATTATTTTATGATTTAAATGATAAAATAAGTGAATACTTTGCTATCTGAGAATCTAATATTTATGGTGAAAAATGTTCATTGCTACGCTTATGATTGCGTGTCACGTTTATCAATGGCCAGTCTTCGGTGGCGTTTGGGTGGCGAAAACCCAAGTAATGCAGGTATGACCACCACCCTACCAAGGGAAATCGCCCCCACCCCCCAGTATTATAAACAGCTTTCCGCGGATATAGAATGTACAAAAATAAGATTAAAACCAGTTTTTTTTAGCCCTGAGGTGCCGAAGGCATGGACTATTTAAAATTGAACTATTATCATAAGAATCATCATATAATCAATTAAATTATATTTAATGATTAATTTGATAAATTTCAGATAATGCTCTAATCAAACTTAATTTACCACCTACACATTTTCTTGGATCATGCATGAATGGTGGAAAAATTTAAGAAGCGAAGCCTATTTACACTTAGGGTATGTTCGTCTGTAACAGATTATATAGCTCTTACTGTAAATTTAGGAATGTTAGAGTTGTACTTTCCACTTAACACTTGTCAAAACTATGAGGTAAATACATTTCGAGATATTTATCGTTACCCTGTAATTACTGGTGTGAAATTATCCTTAGACACGGACAGAATTTCACACTAAAATTAAATAATTTGTTACAAAGGAACCAGTCAGGACAGGGTTGCCAAGGGATCACAACGGGATAGCGACTTCTTACGAAGGCTTCGGTTCCTTAATTGTTCCGAACTTACGCTTGGAGGAGTTGCAACTGATAGTAGGAGGATGTCAGAATCACACAGCAAGATATTGTATTTGTTTATTATTGTTAAGATTTGTATTTGCACATATAACATTGTATCGGCTTGGCAAGCGTCAAAGTACACCAGTGGCTCCACAACCCTTAAAGGGTTATGCCAACTATCTGGTACAATGTTGCATGGAATTTTTCTTGTAAAATGATATTTATATCCTATATGAATTTGGCTTGGCAACTAGGTGGAGATGAAGTTCGGCCAATTCCATGCTAGGTACCTAATAATAGTTATTATGTAAATCGTTCTTTTTTCCAAACTTGAAACCAAATAAACCAAACCAGAAGAAACAAACCAATCAAAGCATAGTAACCTTTAAAATGCCATATATCAAATAAAAAAATATGTTGTACCTTTGAGGAAAATAAATCTAATCTTATCTTATCTTAAAGCGTAGCACCTCTATTATCATTACTATAAAGTCTATATGTCCATTTTAGACATGATTAACCGTCTGTTTTATTGAGCTTCCCTTTTATGAATTTTGAAATCCTTGATAAACATTTTTTGTACTATTAAAATCAATCATTTACTTGTTCCTGGGACTTCAACCTACGTAAACCTATGGAATTTTTCTTCTTCTTTTCTTTATAAACTTGAATTGAATGTTCATTAGGTAAACTATTCACGGTTTTAAAAAAAAAATTTCTTATTTAGGCGATCAAATATTATTCGCAATGCATTAGTGGTTTCTTATCGCTATACATAAGAAAAAGTATCCTTAAAGTATTTGTTTGTCTGCTAACCACTGAACCTATTGAGTCCCCTATTTCATGAAAGTTTTACAGAAATTCCAGGCACATGTTTTTTTCAGGCTTTTTTCTTCCTTCCCTTTCGAATACAACAAGTGAAACATGTCGGTTCGACGGTTAGCAAGATCCTTTAGTACACACAGACAGACAAACAGAGAGCCATCCTGCTACTTTTATATATGGTACCTGTATTGTCTAACTGCTGAAATAGGCCTCCTAGGCATACCAAGACGATTATTATCCACAAGACCAAGTCTCTTCACATAATCCCAATGGTATCTAAATAATATCAACACAACATGTTTCATCAATTAAGAAAATATTTTAGGAATTGCATCGTATTATAGACATCTTACCGCTTTATAAGATTAAAATAAGTTTTATTAGCCCCGAGAATCCAAAAGCCCGGGTATTATGAAGTTTACTTTAATATATGTGGAAATTTGTCTGCAATACAATGCTATACATGATATTTCAGCATGGCTGAGTACCGGTTATAATCCAGCGGATATTAATCGGTTTCGAAGCCATACTGGAATGGTAATTATTCTGTAATTTTAAAGATAAGAGTCAATAAGAGACCACTTAACATACAAGCAAATCCTACATATAGAGTAGCTATAGCTATAGGGGCGTCGTAGCTCAGTGGTAACGCACTGAGTTAATGTGATGAGAGTTCGAGTTCAAGTCCCCATGTGGGAACTCGAATTTCTTAGTTAAATACATTCACATACATTAAGAAGGGGATTATTGAGTAAGTTTGGATACTCAATAGTCACGTACATAATACCAGTACTACTCTTATCCCAAGTTCCTCTGCGGAGAGCGTTATTCATTACGGTGACTTACTTTGGGACACCTGCCATACTCGGATAGGGTGAGGTAATAATGAGTAGCTCTAATGAGATAGCGGGTCAAGTTATAATGTGCTTGAACGTGGAGCTTGAAAGCCCTATTGGCTATACAAAAGTGTCTCAGCCTACTCCATGACTACTTAGGTCCAAACCCTAAGAAACTATGACTAATCAATCAATCAAAAAATATAGAGTAGCTGCGTTATCTGATATATAATTCTAATGACGTACCCTAGAAAGTTGTAAGCAGAGACAAGAACAATGGACAGGACAGGGACGGCCAGTGCAAAGTTGGGCAGCTGCTTCAACTCCCAGTAAGACAGGAATCCATTGTTCCAGTAGTGCTTCTAAATAAAAACAATATCACCTAACAAAAATAAAAATAATTTCAACACTTATTAACTTAAATATCAATAAAGAACGTCAATGTAATAACCTTCATCGTTCAAAAATTTGAAACGCTCATTTTAATCTAAAAAAAAGTAAATTTTGTTTATGGTGATTTGAGGTTTACGTCAATTTAAAAAAATGGTCCATTAATTCTTCCAATATGAACTTTAAATATCAAAAAAATTCCTTGGTGATTTAAACAATATTTACCTACCTAATTATAATTATAACAAATTATCCGTTTATAATAAAAACCAATCAATATTTTTAAAAAGTCTATGCCTATAAAATCATGAGTTGGTCTATCTATCTTTCAAATAAATATTAATAGTCTATTAAAACAGTTTATCCATTTTATAAACAATATATTTTCATTTAAAAATCTAATTATCTATTTGCCCAACTGAATACCTGGATGTAGAAGTAAGCTACCGGAGGCTCATCCGAGCACCAGGGAGAGGGATCATCCCCCAGGATTTTCAGCAGGTTGGCGCGTCCATATTCTATCAGGAAATCAGGCACAGCTAAATATAACATTCAACTGTACAAAAAGTAACGAGTACAGTAAGATCAGGAAAGGGACGATGGATCTAAAATTCTTTTTTTTTGGTGGTCTTTGATTATAGGCAATAGAACTTGTACAACTTTTCTTATTTTGACTAATTTCAAAGACTTTGGGGAATAGCGCATAGAATGCCGCTAAAAAGTTATTCTCCAAGCAGACAAGCTTAATGCACATGTAACACAAACATTTTATTGATTCAGTACTTAATCACACATTAATCACTCATTTAATGTTTACTATAGTTTAAGAATATTATATCTGTTTAAAAATGTATTTTTATAACAAAATTTGGTTTTAACAAACTACTTTAAAAGTATTTTAAGAACAACCAGCTCTAGCTTTAAACTGATTCACTTTAAGTTTAAGAAACTGTAATATTTCAGCAGATGATATGATCCAATACATAGGCAGGACCAGCAGCAACAAATCTACGACCACAGAGCCAGCGTAGGTGAGCACAAGTGTGGGGATGCCGTTGTTCAGCAGACGGATGAAGAAGAGGGCAAGCATTAATGAGATGACAATTACTAGAGTTCCAACTTCTGTAGACAGTTTTTTAGCAACCTTAATTTTATTTAATTGTTGTATTTGACAAGGATTTTTGGTGCTTGCTTACATGTGAAGACCGGAGCACCGAAAACCCCCCCCCCCCCGCTTAGTTTTGACAAAAATCAAAAATAAGGGGGGGGGGGGGTAGTTTTTTAACCCCCCGCTTAGTTTTGACAAAAATCAAAAATAAGGGGGGGGGTAGTTTTTAACCCCCCCCTTAACTTTGAAGAAAATCAAAAATAAGGGGGGGGGGGGTAGTTTTTTCACTGTACAACACGCCAGAAAGTTGAGTGAGGTAAATCAAGTAAATCCAGTATACCAGAGGGGAAACCTTATTACAGGGATATTCATGTTTTGGGGCATAATTTCCTTATTTATTGACTAATTTTAGTAATTGATGTATCCCTGAACAGAAAATAAGGAGGAGGGGGGCCAGTAAAAGGTTTTAATTTTGCGCAAAATACAGTGAAAAAACTACCCCCCCCTTATTTTTGATTTTCTTCAAAATTAAGGGGGGGGTTAAGTCTTTGCCTTGCTGAGCACTTTTCCTCCTTGCCGTTTTCCAGACATTAAAAAACTACCCCCCCCTTATTTTTGATTTTTGTCAAAACTAAGCGGGGGGGGGGGGGAGTTTTCGGTGCTCCAGTCTACCACATGTAAGCAAGTACCGGATTTTTTTCAACCAATAAGACTTAAAAGGCTTTATAAAAAGTTTAAAATAAAATTCATAAATTAAAAATCATAGTAAAATTTGGCAATTAATTGGTGTACATTCTAATGATAATAAAAATTACTACTTTGAGAGGGTGCATGTTTGTATAACTTGGGGTAGCAGTATAGTTTACAATCCAATATTATATGTTCCCTCCATTCCTTGTAAATCCAAAGCAATTTTAATGATAGTCAACAAAGTCAAGAACAAACTTTAATTTTAGATAATAAAAAAGTTTTATAAATTACCTATCAATATCATTATAATTATAACTTGTATTAGTCAAGTCAAATACTATATCCCTGAGCTTTATTTGAAGTTTCCATTCCAGCTTCAACATTTTGAACTTGGAGGGGAGCAATACTTTTTTTTCTTTTAAGAAATCTATACAACCTGACAAGAATCTCAGCAACAACGATTATCAAGATGATCAGTATTTCAGGCCTCAGGTTGGTAAAGAAAACTTCATCTGTCTTTAACTTCATGTCTAGCCGGTAGTGCAAGAATATGATTGGAACTTTGGTACATAATGTTCCTTGTGTCAGGTACATGAAAAGCTGCACTGATCCCGCTATCAATGGCACAGACAGTGCCAGTAATGTTCCAAGAAAATCATGATTTAGTGCTAAAAATCCGTAAGGCCAAAACTCAAAGAAAATCCGCAAGAGTTGAAATTCAGCTATAGCTGTAGCAGGATATAACTCAAGCATGGATCCAAGTGGGCTTAGATAGCAGGTAAAGTTACCATCAGTATTGAAGCTGTCCAGTAATTCTTCCCAGTAAACAGTTGCAACTGATAGATATGTGTAGACAGACACTGAAAGCACTGCATGCCATGCTATTACTGATTTAGCAGCTGAAGTCAACAAAGTATATTGAGTATCTGGTATGCAAGCATAATAATAATAAGTAATGCAAGAAGCAACTATGCTAGGAAAAATAGTGACAGAATAGGTAACCACTTTTAATGCCAAGAAAATTTCTGGCAAATTAATAATCATGAACAAAACACTGAATCCAATCAATATGAACTGCTTTGGTTCCATCTTATGTCTACAACTTGTTTTAAAAAACTAATTACTTTGATGATTTTAAAATCAATAAAGTAAAGATGAATGTTAATAATAAACATTCATCTTTACTCTCACAAGAGTTTAGGATTTACTGCTAGAAAATTTTTACTTTTCCAGATCAATGATTTTATAAAGGGGGGAGGCAGATTGGACACTTTTTGTAACCAAACTTAAAACTCTAAAGAACTCAACTAAAATTAAGAGTTGCAGCACTGAATTTTTGCAAGGCGGTTGTTTCAATGTAATAAACACAATGTAAAACTGTAAGGATTTTTTTTCTCCTTTTCTCACCAAATTTAACAATTCCACATTCTTGGGACAAATGTGTCAAGTAAAAATGTAAGGAAAATTTTCATGAAAAAATAAGTTCACCGCCGATTTCAGCCGCCGCCGCTAAAAATCTTTATTAGGCAATTTGGAATAATTTGAGACAATGTTGTTTTTTTGGCGGCGGAAAATGGCGGTTAACGGCGGGAGCGCCGGTCCCGCCGCCGTTTTTTTTGAAAGATACCAAAACTTGGGGTAATTTGTGACACAACCCAAAAGATTTTACACAATTTGAAGCAAAATTAACATAATTATGAGTTTTTGTTTTATATTGGAATTCCCGGCACATAGTGGGGAGGTTACAAAAAGTGTCTCTTCCGCCTCCCCTTTTTTAGATTATGTATTTTACTGACAAGAGCTTAAGCAAATTTATATTTAACTCCTTTATTTTACTTTCATAAGAGTAAAAAACACTTAAAATCTTTTTACATCATCAAATATAAATTTAGATGTATTCAGTAGACTAAGTATCTATTTTATGTGTTGAAATTATACAGTGAAAGGATAGTTTCAAACTAAAAGTAAAATAAAATATTTGTTTGTTCCAAATAAAAACAGGGATGGCAATCTCCATAAAAGCAAACCTAGTAAAGGCGGGATTCTCCTTTGATTTAAGTGATCATCTAGAGAATCCAGAGCATCATCCACTCTAACATCCAAGGTCATTAGGTTAAGTAACATCCATCAGACAACCAACCCTTTGATTGTACGACCTTTGTCTTAGAAGTCATAACTGTGCATGGTTGTGAGTTGCACCTGTTTATGGGCCAAGACATTCTCCCAACTATTTATGTCGCGCACAAGACATAGCATCATAGAACCATTTTTAACGTCTTTAGTTATGACGCGGTCTCGGCCCGAGATTCGAACCTATCACTTCCTCGGCGACGAGCGGATGCGCTACGTGTTGAGCCACGATCGCGGGTTGGCAAACCTTAAATCAGAATGACAAAATAACAATGGAATTAATTGACGTGCAAACGTGTTAAGACTTAGTTATAGAAATGCTTTACTTTTAAAATGGTGCCAATCGTCTTAATAATCACCCTGTTAAAAATCGTAGAAATGGGACAGCTAGGTACAACACTTAATACATACTTTTTTAGTAAAGACGCTTTCTCATAACTGTTACAGGAATTATCATGCAATGTTTGAAATTGATAGGTCACTTTTTACCTGCCAAAACTAATGATAAGAGCTATCCGTTAGAGGAGGGAGGACGAACCATAATTGTAGAAAAGCTTTAAATAAAATATCGAATAAGTTATTAGTAAATATTTTATACATTACCTACAGAAATCATAATTTTTGTCCTAGAATACAAGTTAAATCACAATCTGACAAAATCTCTGCAATTCTGATGTTAAAAATATACAAATGACAAATAAAATATTGTTAAATGTTTAATATTATTTTTATTGGATATCATATCTATAATACAAAGTAGCTTGATGTCTGTCCATCTGTCTGTCCGTCCGTCCCTTAAGATCTCGGTAACCACTGAACCGATCGGATTCTACTCTTCAGGGTATATACCTATTAGGGTGGGTCGATTTTGGACATTTTTTTTCTGAGGCCAAAGCGGGGATCTGCAAATGATTTGTATGAGTATAATACACCTCTGGATGATTTAAAATTTACCCTAAGTCTTAAAACCGCTGACGACCAGTCATTCAATTGTATAGCTATTTGTAAATGGGAGTCAAAAATTTATTGAATCAGAACTATGGCTTCATGGTGCTCCCAGGAAAGACATTGAGGTTTAGAATCAGGAACTTTTTACCGTTTAAAAAAATCTCTTTCCTAGCCTGAGAAAATCTAAAAAACCTCTACAAATTGGACAATTCTCAATAAACCTTTAAAAAATGTTTTTTTTTTAGTGATTTCTAAGGCTAGGAACGAGATATTTTGAAACGGACAAAAGTTCCTGATTCAGCTCCTCAAGGCCTTTCCAGGGAGCACCATGAAGCCATAGTTCTGATTCAAAATTTTTTGAATGTCGTCTTTGCATATTAATAAGTAATCAAATATATTTTTTTAGTGGTCGCGTTCTAAAACTCAATTTTTTAAAATTCTTTTTCGGTCAGAAATGTTTTAAAGGTTAATTTTATCTGTTGCATATCCCCTCTTTGTCTAATTTCGATATGAACCCGCCCTAATACCTATTGGTCCTGTGGTGGTTTTAAGCTATTTTCTTGTATTTTAAAAATTACCTTATGGGGCAAATCCCCTAGAGGCTAGGGGCGAAGCCGCTAGTTTTATATAAAATATTACAGATTACAAATATGCAGGGAGTAAGGGAGGGGACAATGGGCAATTAATTCGATTTTAGAGTTCTAACCCAATGTCTTCAAAACCAGATATATCTGGAAAATTCCAAAAGTTTAGATATAGCAATCTTCATTAGATTTGTATAATAAGAAATTATTAAACACCGAAAGAAAAGTATTTAACATTAGGTTATCCTGTCTTATTTTCCTGTGAATAGTCTGTAATTTATCATAAAAGGTTTGACCTTAGTACTGGCAGTTTCTTAAAAATAATACCATATTTGGGGTTTGTTTTCATATTTGACAAGGGGTTGATTAGAATGGATAGTTACAAAAGTATCACAGTAGAATTTCTGGTTTATCCCACCCATTCTCAAAAAAAAATATTTTGTTTAAAATCCACCTTGATGGTGCCACATACCTGGCGTATACTTGGTGATGATAATTACCTTGATGGTGCCACATACCTGGCGTATACTTGGTGATGATAATTACCTTGATGGTGCCACATACCTGGCGTATACATGGTGATCATAATTACCTTGATGGTGCCACATACCTGGCGTATACTTGGTGATGATAATTACCTTGATGGTGCCACATACCTGGTTTATACTTGGTGATGATAATTACCTTGATGGTGCCACATACCTGGCGTATACATGGTGATCATAATCACCTTGATGGTGCCACATATCTGGCGTATACTTATTGATGAAAATTACCTTGATGGTGCCACATACCTGGTGTATACTTAGTGATGATAATTACCTTGATTGTGCCACATACCTGGCGTATACTTGGTGATGATAATTACCTTGATAGTGCCACATACCTGGCGTATGCTTGGTGATCCGACAAAAGTTAGTGAAACAAAACCATTGGAAGAAAAAGAACGGAATCACACAACTGATAATGTTGAATAAACCTAAATAGAAAAAGTTGAATAAATATTAACAGTAAATTTTGATGAGAAAAGGCAATTAAATGTTTTTACCTAAAAAGCCTAGGTAATTGGATTTATAATTTATTTTAAAAATTACAATATGTTGTATCTTAGTATGTACATACAGATCGTTGTTGCGATACTAATAAATGGTTTTTAATATGTAATAGGTATGTCAATATTAAAACTTTAAAAAAATCTGAATCAATTTGATTTTTGTGCCTACCTGGAATAATGGCATCACCAAGAATATTTGCTATGGTTGTTGAGATTTCTGCTTTTTCTTTACAGCTTTTCTAAAGAAAAACAACAATGATATTTGTAATTTGATTTCAAATATGGACCCCGCCGTCTATTAAAAGTAATCTGAATCTGAGAATAATGTTAATTTTCCGATTAATCTGGAGATTTTCTTCACCATCCCCCCTAAAAAAATCTGAAACCGCGAAAAAAAAAGCCTCAGTTTGCTAACCCAGCAAACGATATTAATATTTTAGTGCTTGTACCTTAGAGGCTTACTTTTACCCCCTCTAAAATAAATGGAAACGCTTTGCTTGAGTCTAAAATACACAAATTCAAATATAATAAGTATCAAATAATATACATATTCAATAATGCTTTAAGCCACTTTCGTAAATAAAGATTAGTTTAGAAGTATAACCCATTGGTGGGGACCGCTAGCAAATTGTCTTCAGGTTTTTTCATCGAGTTGGCTGTGTTTAGGTATAGTTCCGACTATTTTTTCTGATATTCCAAGACACAATTGAAAGTTGGCACAGGGTCTCCAACCCGAGGATAGAGTTACATTTAGCTAGTGCCCCTCTATTCTTTTACTTTAAGAATTACTTGAACCAATAAATTTAGCTTCGACCTCGTTTATATCATAAACAAATTAAACTTTGTATACTTTATGTTATTAAAATAAATGATGGCATGGGTAAAGTTATTAAAGGCGAAACTTTTCTTTGATCAAAGCATGTCTGTACGTCTGGGGAAAAGTATCAAACATGAGTATAGTAGGTAGTTCCCCCTTTTTCAAATATATTTTACATTTTAGAAAATGTTGGTCAAAATCAAATGGGGTATTCCTGTCCAGTTTTTTTGTTTAGGAATGAATATTTCTTACCCGAGGGAATAAATAATGGACCATCATTTATTCACTCATAAAAACTAATTTTTATGCTAGTAAAATGTGGTTTAATTTTGGTTTTGAAATTTCATTTATTTCCCTGGTATAATTTTTCTTTCTTTTAGTACCTAATTAATAAAAATTCTAAAATCTTCCAAAAAAAATTAAAAATCTTCTAAAAATGACTACCTCCGGGAAATAAATGAATATTTACATCCACTATTTACGGGGTTGTTTATATGGGAATGAAATATTAAATTTAATTGATCCATTAAATATATGACATAATAATAATATCTGATTAAAATGTAACGTATTCTTTATTAGGTATGTATGTATCAACTAATCAGAAGAACTTTTTTTTGGGAAGAGGTAATTTTTTGGGGGGTGAAAGGGGTGCGAATTCTCTTGTGAAAGTGGTGATAACATTCCCAGAACCTATGAGAAGCTACCCTGTAAAGGAGAACCATATCGGTTCAGTGGTTGGCGAGATCCTTCGGTACTCACACACAGACAGAAATCCTTTTTCTTTATTATAAGGATTGCTGCGCTACTTATTGTCATATTTGTCCTTGTTAAATAAATGTTATTACCTTCAGCCTGATGTAAAGAATGGTTTCTGTAGCAACAGTCTGAAAGTTTTAAATAAATTGATCAAGTTATAACCTTAGATTATGCTACATATGGATAAAACTATGAATATCGCTACAGAGTAACGGATCTAAAGGGATTAGACAATGGCCGATAATTTATGTACATTCCCAATCATGATACACAAAATTACTCTTTTTGTAGAGTTTAATTAGTGGTTAAAACGTTTGGACACTCCACTAAATGAGCCATCCAATTAAAATTCAATGAAAAGGTTATTTTAAAACTTTGGGGACTAGTGTAATAATCAGCCCAATGTCTCTCCCTCACTGCTACGGAGTACTGATCTTCAAATATGTTCATAATGCTGTTTTGTCAGATGAATAAAAAAAAGTGGGCGTAATGCCTTGATCATTAAACAGTAGTCGCAACTCATTACCAATAAGTCATAAGCTGCATGATAAGAATTGCTTAGCAAGGTTATCAAACAAAGTTGTTTATAAGATGAAAGTCTAAGTAATTTGAATCAAAAGATACCTTAGGTTTAAGATATTACGCCAAAGTGATATGGTTACAGTGATGCCAATAAGATTTAAATTTTCAGGCAGAGAACAAACAAAAAATTAGGAAGATTTTCATAAAAATAAAAATACAGGAAATCATAGGAAAGGCATTTTAAATTTTGAATAGTTTTATCCATAACAATAAAATCCATTATTGCATCTATCTATCTCTCTCTCTCCCACAAGAATGGTCATGAATATCTATTAAAACTCAATACAAACTTAGGTCCATTTTGCACAAGTGTGCCACAAACACACCCACACACAATGTGCATAGTAAATAAGTTTACATATTGTGTAAATTTGTGTTCAAGTAGAACAATTAGGTTTTATGCACTTGGCATAATTTTATCTTAAAACTTGCATTGTTTGGTCTAATTTCTTTTCATTAGGTTGACCTAAACTTTTAATATGGCGTTGCTTAACATTTAAATGAGGAATAAAGTTTAAGGAATAGTTAGGGAGGGAGAAAGCAAAAAAAACTGTAAATTATTTTGGTACTCAAAGTTTCTTAAACTCATTAGGTATTTCATTCGTTGGCTCAAAAGTTTGGGATTTAATTTCATTACAATTTCAAACATTTTCACCCAAAATCTTAATCTACAGGATTAAATTTAATTTGTTTTCATAATTAGTTGAGATAGAAAATAAGAGCGTTTTGACTAAACCTAACATATTTTTTAATAACATTTAGTCACAATAATGATAATTGTAAGTTCAATAGTTATTTCTCGCATCGTATTATAAACAGCTTTCCGCGAATATAAAATGTACAATTATAAGATTAAAACTAGTTTTTTTAGCCCGTGCTTTTGAACATTTTTATATTCGTAAATAATGCGATGCTAGACATCGTTTTTTTTCGTATGGATGAGAACCGGTTCAAACCTACCGGATATTACTCGGTTTCGAATGAATACGAGAACTGTAAAGAATATGTTTTGTTTACCTTAACACTGCTGTAGAGAATGAATCCAGCATTGAGAATAGAATTTGATCTTGTAGCGCTGGCTAGACAACTCAGTATACATGTTTTGGCACTAAAAAAAAATAAAAATAGATTTTGTTTTGGCACTGAAAATAAACATTGAGAATAGAATTTGATCTTGTAGCGCTGGCTAACAACTCAGTATACATGTTTTGGCACTAAAAATAGATAATAAAAAAAAAGTTTGATCTAGAACAACTAAAAACATGTGTTTTAGAACTAAAAATAAACACCTGGAAAAGATTTAAATCTATTATAACTAAAAAACATATGTTTCGACACTGGAAATAAAATTAGGAGTAGAATTTTATCTTGTGGCACTTGCTAAACAACTCAGTATACATGTTTTGTTATCAAAAATTTTAAAAAATGGAAATAGATTTTGATCTAGGACAACTAAAAACATGTGTTTTGGCACTAAAAATAAATTGAGAATATCTAACTATTTTTTTTTATTGTATCATAAAAAAGGTAACTTTCCTTTTGTGTCAACACATACCAAGGAGACTCAGAAATCCATGTAACATCCCAATGTATGACGGCTACATACACACACACACACACAAAAGGATATGCATTTTGAGACTGCTGTTTTTGAAATTCCAAGAGCCAAATGACATGGAAGCATTATTTTTTTTTAATTGGCTGAAGAAGTGAGAACTATATGCCTTAAATTTAAAAGGGCATAAAGTTATCAATTATTTGTAGTAAGAACTCAATTTTAGTGAAGCTTCACATAGGTTCCAGAAACTGCTCTAAGTAGATCTTATTTCCATATTTCATTCTTGGGATGTTTGAGGCTGTTTTCTGTCCATTCCCTCCAACTAAATACCCCTTATAAGTTAAGGGCGCAGACGCTATTGATAATAATAGTGAAAGCTTACCTTAAACATTTATGAATCTTCTTCATGGCATAGAATGTAAGGAAAGCATTGAGACTTTCTGAATAGGCTGCTGAGAAAAATATACTTGCGGGATTTATTGCAAATAACAAGCCAGCCTAATTGTTATATATTATTTACCATTACATTTCTTTTAATTCAGGGATAAGACAATGGCCGATAAATTGATGTACGTTCCCAATAATGATACACAAATTTCCCCCTTTTGTAGATTAAAATTAGTGGTAGAAATTCTTGAACACTGTTGTTAAGCCAACGAATAACAAAACGTTAATAAAAAAAACTTTGGGGACTAGTGTAAAAAACATCCCATTGTCCACTCTCTCTGTGAATAAGTATTACATAAACATGCCAAATATATTTATATCATAAATAATAATAAGATGTTATATTATTGAATTTTAAATTTTTCATTAATAAGATACCTAATGAAAAAAAATGCCTGAAAAATCTGCGTGCAAACAGTGCAATCAGTTTGTATAGTACCTGACTGTGCTACTTTTGAAAATCTTTTGGTGTAATTACTAGGGAGGGGGACAATAGACTGTTAATAACTCTTGTACCCAAAGTTTTATATTCAAGTTTTTTATATGATAGCTTAAATACTTGAGGCACTTGTATTGATTTTTAATTTGTTGGTTCTATAAGTTGAGTGTCCAAGCGTTTCAACAAATTGTTATGTCTGCAGAAGGGTTATTTTGTTTAACATAATTGCGGATAATTCAACGTTCATTGTCCAATCCTTTAAATCCATACAAAAATTGTTTAATTAATATCATTCTTTTTTATTATATAAGTGATTAAGTGTTTCTTTATTATACAGCTTAGATTGACAGATACTCGATAATGTCTATACAATAACGGAACAAATAAATAATATATAGAATAGGTATCAATTCATGTGATTTAAAAATGATTTACATCTACCTACTGTATATAAGTTTTAGAAAAGCTAAATTCAAATTATGAAATGGTAAATAATTTCCTTGTAGGCTAGATATTCATCTTTTAACACTCTTCTAGACAAATCATAGATAGCGTCTACAGCCAATAAGAAACACCCTAAAATTAAAATAGATTTTTGTATAACATTTCATTTTACTTAAATAAATACCTAGATAGTTACTCATTTCTAAAATTATGTTTTATGTGCATAGATTATTACAAAATGCCTGCTCAGTCTGAATTGTCACTTTCTCTTTCATCAACATTCAATCCAACAAGTGAAAGAAAGAAGTAACCTGGAACTATTTAAAAAGAGTTTTAAACAGTGGATGAATGATAGAGCAGACCTTACGAGAAACTGAAATCTTCGCCAGAGCCTTACACAGAGGACACTGAAGATAATCTCTACACGTATACCCAAGTGTTCATGTTTGTTTTTTGACCTACAAGGATAAATGAAACCTAATCTAAACTCGATTAAAAAGAGTCACAGCTCTGTTGTTGTTTTATTCCAATACAATGTGTGGAACGGTTTTGTTAATATTGAATGTTACCTAGATTAATGAGGACAGCAGAAAGTTTGATAGCACTGACAAATGTGATTATAGCATACTCCTCCTGAATAAATTAGCTTTAGTTAAAAACATTTTCAAATACCCGCGACAGTGGAATAACACGTAGCGCATCTGCACGTTTTCGGGAAGGTGATAGGTTAAAATATCGGCCAAACACAGAGTCTTAAATAAAGAAGTTAAAAGTAAGGGGAATGCCTTGGCCCTAAAACAGGCGCAATCTATACCATCCAAAGTTAGACTTCCAGCAAAAGTTGATGCAATCAAATTGCGTTCGTAATATTGAATGATAATGAACGATAAATGATCTTAAAATCACCCAAATAAGTCTTGTGTGATATATTTTGCTATAAAAACTGCAAAATTTTGTTATGAAAGAAGAACTGTAAATCAATCAAAATTAAACCAGCACAGTCCCCACAGTCTAACTAAGTTTACTACGACAGTTAGCTGGTCCATACGCATAATTTTAATTACTTTGTAGCTTCACTACTGGAAATTATTGAATAATAATACCTGCATCCAGAATAATAAATTAGCAAACAGCCTCACAATAAGTGGATACAGAGGGAAAAAAGCTAAAAATAAAATGTTCATAAACAAGATTAGGTAGTACTTATTAGGTCTCAAAGTCGGACGAAATTTTTTTTTAGTGGGTGTGTAAAGATCAACCTACACAAAAAATGGTTATAGATGGAGCTTTCAGGTCAAAACAGGATTATCTAAGAATTGCCTGCTCTATTTAAATCTGTTGAGAACATTAAAAAGAGTTAAAATTAAAAAATTACCAAAGTTGGTCGCGGGGCATTTCTTGGTAATTAAAAAAAATTTAAATTGGTCTTTTTTTTAAATTTTTAAATATTCTAAATTTATCGTCTTTTGAAAAAAAATAATTTGTGACATAGAATGAATAGTCCGATCCTTATGAAAATTTTTGTGGAGACAACCTATACTAATTATGATTTTTTATGCTTGTTTGACCGTTTGGCCGTTTTTCATCGATTTTTATTAGGTTGAAAAAATGACGATGGGACAATACTCGGTAGGTAACTGCTTTGAGTACAATTTTGACAAAATTCTAAAAGTCCTAGGCTATCGTCCTAATTAGACTTCTGTAAACTTTTTACCTAATGGTCTTGGTTTCGTTTAAAAATATTAATATTTACCACATTTTTCTTTTAAACTGAAATAATTACCGAGTTAGTCCCCCCTTACCCTACCAAATTTAAAATGTTGGACAAGCAGACAGACCCATTAGAAACTTTTTAGAGACCATGGCATTGTTTTTAGAGGTAATTGGGGCCATAACAATTGTAGAAAATATATAAAAAAAACTATAAGTACGTTTTTTTATGAAATGCATAGAAAAATGTCAAGGTAGAGAGTACTTATATAGAAGACATGCATTATAATAGTTATTTATTGCATCGTACCATATACAGCTTTCCGCGGTTATTAAAATATACAATTATTAGTTTAAAACCAGTTTTTATCCCTGAGAAGCTGAAGGCACGGGCCAAAAACCCGATTTTAATCTTTTGATTGTAAATTTTTATATTAGTAGAAAACTGAATATAATACGATGCTATACATAATTTTTTAGTATGGCTGAGAACCAGTTCTAATCCACCGATTCTGGAAAAACAACTTACCAATATTAGTTTCAAAAGTATATCCATGATTGGCAACATGTAAAAAGTGCTGACCATCCCATCGTATTAGTCCGTCAAGTAGAAAACTAATTATTCTAAAACAAAATAAAAATATTAGTAAATTCAAAACCTATAACATGTATAAGATTATCATAGTTTAAATAAGGTTAATGTATGCTTTAATTCAAAGTTAGCTCCCTCTTGCTCTTAGGGTTCTCGAATACCCCCCCCCCCCCCCCCCCCCAACCTTTCCTGTACAAATCATTTAACTGCACATCCTCCTTTAAAGTTGAGGGTGGGGTATTTTTTATCGTTATGCCAACCCGTAATTTTCGTTAAAAAACAGCTCCGACTCTAGATAAACAGAGATTTTTTTTATAAATTATGTAACTCTGTTTTGTCATGTGCAAATGCCCCTTTTAAGTTTTTCAAGTCCATTTTTATCAAAAATTGAACTTTTAAAACCTTCAAAAGTAAAAAAATAAACATGGGGAAAAAAATATGTCGAGTTTTTCTTGATTTTAGGTCGGAGCCGGAGCCGGAACCGGAGCCGCACCAAAATAAAACGGCTCCGCAACGCTGATTAAAATAATAATAATACTTACTTGTCAAGTATAGTTGGTTTATCATCAGGATCATAGATCCAGGTAAAGGTTCCAGAGTCATGGTCAGGTATCAAAAGGTTACATACAAACTAAAACAGTAAATAGGAACTAGTTCTATTTTAATATTAGAACAGTATACCTATTTTTTAAATTCTAATTTTAGTAAGGTTATTGTACCTTTATACAGTAAGATTTTGATGAATAAGATGAACCGAAAGAGTTCTCTATTTTAAGACAGGTTCACATTGCTTATTGGGTGGTTTTAGGCTTTTAACTTTAGGTCTTGGAATGGGTTAAATTTTATTTCTGTCCTTCCCTATCCCTTAAAATTCTAAGTTATAGATGCTAGTGTTTAATAAAATTAACGGAAAATGGTCACTTATAACAACATATCTTTCATGTACATAACATTTATGTATTACCTCTAATATAACTGCTAGGTAAATAGTTGACCAAAGAAATACGAACAATATATGACTTTTAGATTCAACAGTGCCGGACCCAGGTTAAGACTAAGGGGAGCAATAAATGGCATAGGTTCCGTTATTAAGATACGAACTTTCAAATTCTATTTTATATAAAAGCTACTTTTTAAAATAGTTATTTATATCATCGTATTATAGACAGCTCACTGGGGATAGTGAAATATTTCAAGATTAATTCCAGTTTAGTGTGGCCCTTTAGTATTTATATGGTCTTTATTTTACTATTCGTAGAACATTATCTACAATACCATATAATAAATAAGTTTTTAGTATAGAACTGGTTCTAAACAAGCGGATAATAGTCGGTTTGAAAGCCAAACTGGAATGTTACTTACCTGTAGAATAAATATAAAAAGCCTGGTGTATAAGGCAAATATACGAATTTTCTTTCGTAGCTTCTGCATTTCATTGCATTGTCTGAAATTCAAAATACCATTCCATACAAGTTTAATAAGGGACAGGACAATGGATGATAAATTGATATTCAAATAAATGATGATAAATCAAATTACCCCTTCTGTAGATTAAAGATTATTATTAGAAAGGAATAGAATAGACCCTTCATGATTTAACAAACAAATAAAAACTTATTTAATGTAAGTAGGTAACTAAAGTTATTAAGCCTACAAAAACAAAGAATTTGTCATTAAAAATTTGGGAACTAGTAAAATTTAGAGTCAAATGTCTAATGCTATTTATACGTACACGAGTAGAAGAGAATCTTAAAATGAAATAAACATGAAAGTACATTAATATAAATATATTACAAACAAGATAACAAGTAGCTGCCAAATCGTCCTAGAAATTACCATTTTAATTTAATATTTAGTGCCAAAATAAATATCAATATATTTTTTATAACTTGTTACAGAAACCCTCAAACGTGAATAATAGTATAAAATAAATAAAGATACACTTAAAACATTATTAATCATGTTATATATATAATAAGAATTATACTTTGTTGTTATAGAAACCCTAAACGTGGTTTAAAAAGTATAAAATTTCTACATAAAAAAATAGGCACTTAAAACATAATTATTTCAACTTCACGTTCTATATAAAATATATTCCCTGATCAATATGCTATAATAAACTAAACTATATATTTATGTATTCTACTACTTAAGTATAATCCACTATAAGACACATTAATCTATTCTTACATATAGTATATTTACAACATATAGGGAAATTATCGATCCGTCTTCATTATAGCCGGCAAGTATACACACACACACACACACGACACACACACACACACTCTCTTGGCAGATAACATCTGTTACACACTAAAGTCGTCTTTTGTTGGCTTTCAAGTAATAAAAAAAACTTAAATAAATAATATTAAAAAAATTCATTTCATATGAAAGTATTTATTAAGTAAGTAAATGTGTCTTTAAATATAAAGAATGTGTTTCAAAGACTTTATACGCTATAAGAAGTTAACACAATTTGTGTAAGTTAGACCTTATCGCATCCTTTGACTAATTTAGTTTCATGTTACTTTAGTAGACACTAGCGGTTTCGCACCTAGCCTCTAGATTTTTTTTTGAGGGGGGGGGGTGTTGAGGGTGTTCCACCACCAAAGAAAATAGCCTAAAACCAACAAAATTGGTATGTTCCCTGAAGAGTAGAATCAAATTGGTCGGTTCAGTGGTTTCCGAGATCTTAAGGGACGGACGGACAGACATCAAGCTACTTTGTATTATAGATAGAATGTATTGTTATGTATCACAAGGTCTAAGAAAAGAGACGATAAACTGATGCATATCCCCAGTGATGATAAACAAAAGAACGGAACGAACCAATCACAAATTCATAAAGTACCCATAGTTTTGAGCAAAGGGGGGGGGGGGGGGTTAATGCAACCATCTCGTAATCAGTGAGCAAATGGCATTTAGAATTCGAATTTTGATCTGGAATTTTGCATGAGTAATCCTTGGTAGGTCTATTTTCCCTAAATTGAACAAAAAGTTGGAAAAGTAACGGCTAACGGCTGGCGGCTCAGCAGTTTAGCCATTTTTAAAACTATTTCAAGGGAAATCATCACGAAACCTATCTCCACATAATACTCTATGCTGCTCCAAAACGTTTTCAAACTGTTCTAGCCGCTAGTTGCTGGTACTAGAAATCTAAAAATGATTTTTTTTGTATCATTTCACATGATTTAAAGCAAAAATATGTTTCAAAAAGTTGATTCCTACATAGTTTATGACAGATTTGCCCTAAAAATAGCCAAAAAAAACGGCTGAGCCGTTACTTTTTCAACTTTTTGTTCGATTTAGGGAAAATAGACCTACCAAGGATTACTCATGCAAAATAGACCTTACTCATGCAAAATTTCAGATCGAAATTCGTATTGTAAGTGCCATTTGCTCACTGATTACGAGATGGTTGCATTAAACCCCCCCCCCCCCCTTAATAAAATAGCGTGTTAAAGCTGGAGGTAGTTTTTTGTTTGTTTAGATATCTATAATATCTATACACCCCCCACCACCCCAAAAAATGAAAATTATTATGCAAAAGGCGCAACCGATAGTCTAAAATAATTTCCCTCTTTATCAATTCAGTTTCAAAAGGCCATTGGTGGTATAGGAACATTAATAAAGAATTTGTTCCTTAAGATCAGGAACATAAAATTCCTTGGTTTTTTTTGCAACATTTTAATTATCTGAAATATACATGAAATATGGAAAAATACATCAGAATTTAATAATTTTTATTAATATAAAAAAATTACATATTCCATTGATACAATACACATTACAGATAGAGATTAAAATGCACATTTTAAATGATATTTATAAGGTTAAAATCATCATTTGGTAACTTTACAAAGAAATAAACGAATTCAGCCAAAAGTATCAAAAATATCATAAATATTAAATAAACACAGCTTCAAATAATCACAATTTTATTTTAAGATTCACCGAAATATTAAAATGTTAGTTTCTTGGTTTTTTTTGTTTACATTAAAAATATCTTTTTTGTTGATGATTTCTTTACTGGCAGGTGTTCCACTATCCTGTTATATAGATACTTAACATACCTTTCAATTGATGCTAAAAATGTATGAGGTATATAAATCGTAAGAATTGTATAGATAATACCAGTGTTTCGGAGCCGGAGCCGGAAGCAGCAACATTTTTGGTTGAGCCGGAGCCGGATCCGTATTTTTCGTTAAAAACGGCTCCGGCTCCGGATTAGCTAAAAATGATTTTTTAAAGTAATATTATAATTTGGCAACGGTCTATTTCCATAAAATAAACTGAAAAACTATTGTTACTTAACAAATAGACACATATCCTTCTACTTTTATATAGCTTTAATCAAATAAAAGCAAAAAATTTTATATTATTTATTTTATTTTATCAAATTCAATAATGAAAAAAAATTGATATATTAATTTTAGGGTAGAAGCCGGAGCTGTACTTCCAGATACGGCTCCGCGGAGCCGGAGCCGCATCAATATTAAACGGCTCCGACAACCTGGATAATACGTTATAATGTTTTAGACAATATAAAATATAAGCCCTGTAGAAGCGAATATTTTTTTTTACTAGGTAAGAATGAATTAAACAAGCATTTAATCATCTAACATTAAAATTAGCAGTTTAATATTTTTGAGATTCCTTATCAACAAGGAAGTGTTCAAAGCAAAATATTGATGTTCTTTTATATGTTACTTTAGTAGGAACAAGCGGCTACGACCCTAGAGGCCTCTAGTGGCGATTTCTCTTTGGATGGTGTAGTACCTTCTCCCAAAATAATTATAAACCTTCCCAGGACCTATGAGAAGCTAACAATAAAGGAGAACCATATCGGTTCAGCGGTTAACGAGAATTCTTAGCACAGAGAGACACACAGAGATCCTGCTACTTTTGTATAAGGAAACTCATTTAATTTAAATAACAGATCTCTAGTATACATGTATATACTACCTCCCCCCTTTTCCAATGACCTTTTTCTTCTGCTAGCAAATTATTTTCTGCTACTAAGCTGTGTTTATATTCCCGACACAATAGTTTGATTTTCAAAGACCCAATTGAGAATCGACGCAAGGTCATTTGGATAGAGAAATACAGTTATTTAACCCTTCCCCCCTCTAGTGTTTTACTCTAGTATCAATCGATATAATGTTTATTGTTTAAGTATATATTCCTGTTCTGATCTGTACAGAGTTCTCTGTTGACACTCAGGTTTTCCATCTTGTCTTCACGCTCAGAATACTCGCGTAGCAAATAGTCTTGTCCAGTCTAAACAACAGAGATAAGACAATGGGGATAAATGTTCGTACCAAGTTTTCCCTTCTGTGAATCAAAATTATTTTTGTAAATTTTGGACACTGTAAGATTAAACCAACCAATCTAGATTTTATACAAGTACCAAAATTTTTAAGCCAACGAATAAGAAATACTCCCTGGACCTTAGGTATACAGAGTACAGAACTACCATAACAGTATAATATCTGGATATTGTTTTCTGTTACAAGGGAGCAAAAAATACAAAAATCTTTTTAGAAAAAAAATAAAACAATCCCCAAAATATTAAAACACTTTCTTAAAAATGAACAACCAAAAGACAATCAGACAGGCGAAAAAAAACATTACACAAGGGAAGACACAAACACACGCACACTTTATACTGAGAAACGTTGTACGGCTTCATCAGCTAGACTAATCATTGTGGAAATAGTGAAAATGGATTGAAGCAGATTAAAAGACATTCTCCTCGATCCTCATACGAAAATCCAGATAATTATTCAATACAATACAGTATCTGGCAATAAAATCAGATAAAATGGAACCTAATAAGGGTCTGGTCCACCCAAAGGTAAAACCTCAGCAGGACCACTTATAAATCAGCTGTTTCATAGATCTTAAATAACACAAGGAAAGACACAGACACGATCTATAAACTTTATACTTAAAAACGTTGTTTGGAGACTCAGTAGGTATTAATCAATAACTATACCTGATAATAAAATCTGGTGTCATGGACCCTAATAAGGGTCTGGTCCACCCTAAGGTAGAACCTCAGCAGGACAAAGAAACCGGACGGCATGACTCTGATCTTTGTGCTCAGCTTAGTGCAACCATTATCATCCAGTTCATCCTCATACAAGATCACCTTTAAATAAAATAATAAAATATAGATACACATTTCACAGGTCTCACCCCCCCCCCCCCCCCTCCCCTTCTTATATTCTTATTAAGTGCTGAACTTCTTTTGGATAAAATAAAATTTCCAATCCAAGAATTGATAAAGGGTGTTAAAATAAAAACCAATCGCTTCACTTTTTTCAATATAAACCTTACAGTTTTGGTCCAAAACTAATAAAAAATAATACAATTCCTGCCCAAGCAATGACAATGAGAAAGCAATGTTGAATTTTGAATCTACTCACCCTTTCAGAGCCCTAGAGCTTAATACCTAGCCCTTGCAGAGAAATTTGCCCTACGCCGAAAGTGCATATTTTATTAAAAATTTGTCTTTTTCAAAACCAATCGCTCACAATTTGAACCACCATAAGTACTTAAAATCTTGTAGATAGACCCCATAATCTTTGGAGTTTTTGATGGGGCATGTAAAGACCTTTCTTTAGACACCTTAACAAGGTTTCTAACACAATCTTAGCCAATTTGGCATCAAAAAGAAAGACCTGGCAATCATCAAGAACTAGGAATAGACAGAGCCGTCATGCCTCAAAGTTGGATGAGAATGTCTTTTTTATGTCAAATTGGCATAGATTGAGTTAGAAACCTTGTTAAGGTGTCTAAAGAAAGGTCTTTACATGCCCCATCAAAAACTCCAAAGATTATGGGGTCTATCTCCAAGATTTGAAGTACTTATGGTGGTTCAAATTGTGAGCGATCGGTTATTTTTTTAACACCCTTTACCTAAAAATTAGAGATGTAAAGGGATAAGACTATGGACGATAAATTTATACACATTCTGAACAATGTTATTAAAAAATAACAATTCTGTAGAAAAAATCATTGGTTGAAAAGTTTGCATACTACTAGAAAGGAACCAACCAATCAAAAATCAGTAGAAGTGATTTCAATAGAATTAGAATTCGAAGGTTTTTTATACCTCATCATAAAATAGAATTCTTTCTTCAATCTTAAGTTTTTCATAATCAATTCTTTCTTCTGTTTCCTCGATTCTAAGTTCTTTCTGGTGAGCAATGGTGCCTGCATTGACGTTCACATATTTTATATAATTCAAAAATGCATAATCCTAATAAATCCTTCCTTAAAATATTGTATTCCTTTTTATTTTTAAAAACTCATTAAAAGTGGACGGTGGATCCCTCCTCCCCTTTCCTCTCAAGTGCCATTAAGGCCTACATTGTGGAGGCACTAGTTTAAATATTAAGAACATTATTTCAAAGTATTTAGGTAAATACTGTAAGCTCTACTGAGAGAGGAGGAGAGGAAGAGAGCGAGAAAGGGGAAGGTGGAGAAGATGAGGTATGAGGTGAAGGACCTAGTGTCTAGCCTTGGTGACCATCAAGTTGGCTGTACAGCCCAAGAAGATCACCACCTCACCCGAGGTTATCAGGTTTAGGTTCAAAGTCCCTCTACAATTCAAAAATTAATCCAGTAGAAAAAAAAGATTTAAGAGTTGTAGCTCAATATTCAAATATCAAGAGGATTCAATAAATCTTTTCAAATAAATAACTAGAAGGTATTTAAAGATTTGACAGATTTTTCTATAATAAAAATAAATGTGTAAACATGCCTGAGTAATCTGTGGTGAAAGTCCAGTCATAGGGATGGACAACCTTTAAATGCTCAGCAGCTGAACTCTCATTCTTACGAGATTCTAACCATTCCTGAATAGAAATCACAGTGATCAATCCTATTAATGTTTTTATTGTCTGTAGGTTTAATATTTCGATACCCACTGAAACTTTTGGTTTATTTCATAAATGAAAGCTTTAGATAGATAAAGGGGTAGTTTTTAAGCTATTTAATTTTTAGGGTCTTAATATGGTTCCAGGATATTTTTGTGCCCTGTCCTATCCATTAGTATACAGAGCCACTAGATGCTAGGGACGCAATCAATAATTACAAAAAATATACCCTACACAGTTCTTGTTTGAACTTTAAGATATTGTATAGTTCTGTTTACAAACCTTTGAAGATGCAACATGGATAAGATCCTGAGTGGCGTCCACTCTCTCCAGAGCTGGCAGTGGCTGCAGGCGGATGCTCAAACCATCCTTCAAAGATCAGAAGTAATAGAAAATTACTTTACATAACATAAATCGTGAAAAAAATCTTAAGATTCTTTAAATATTTAACACCCATACCTTTTCAATTAAGTTTGATTTCATTATGAGCTACGCCATATAATCTTATAACTCCCTGTTTCCTACAGCTTAATGGCTCTTATGAGTGCTTTTAGGAAAACTAAGAATAGGTAGTGAAGTATTATTGAAAAACTCACTCCCTAAAAAAATATTGAAACGTGCTTTTTAAGCGTCATTTTTTGAATATTAACATATCCATTCAGATTGTTTACCTTGTGAACTAAATCCAAATGATTATGAATGAAGAGCATGTCAGGAAGATGTGGTAGCTCTAGTTTACTCTGAACCTCTTCACTCTCCGCACTGTTCATTATTCGATGCTTGGTTGTAGAGATAGCCCAATCCTATAAATATAAATCAATCAAGAGCATATTAGGAAGATGTGGTAGCTTTAGTTTACTCTTGGGCAGTGATGTGGAGCCGTTTGATTTTGTTGGGCTCCGGCACCTACCTAAAATCAAGAAAAATCTTTTTTTTCCAGATATTTTTAAAGCTACCCCCGGAGCAGCTCTGAAAATAACGGCCCCGGTAAAATGTGACGGCTCCGCAACGCTGATCTTGGTGGCAAACAGTTTCATTTAAAAATAAATATTTCTCATAGGTATTAACACGCTTTATAAATGTATACTTATACAAACATGCAATTTTAGCGGTTAAGTAAGCAATATCAATGAATATATTAATACTTGGATATTGCACCAGATTTCCATGTAATCTAATAAAGTGATGCTATTAATAACGATAACCCCCATAGTACTCCTACTAGACGAAGTATGCTAATTGACAACAAAGGGGGGGGGGGGGTAAAATGTGGTGACTCGTGCCACGACATACCAGCAATTTTATTTTGGGTGCTACTCCCTTAGTTTTAGAGATAATTGGATAAAATCTTTTGGGCTGGGTCAGTAATTACCCCAACTAGAGGTATCTTTCAAAAAAACGGCGGCGGGACCGCCGCTCCCGCCACCCGCCGCCGTTTTCCGCCGCCACCAAAAAAATTTTTTTTTTTTTGCATTTCTCGCCGAATTAGGCAATTTGGAATCATTTGAGACCATGTTATTTTTTTCAAAAATTTTTCCCCTTACAAGCAGCCCTGCGGGGGGACTTAGTCATTTTTTTCAAATTCTCGTATATCAAGGTATATCTTAAATACAGTACTTCTCCTGTGATTTTGAAGATATTGAAACAAAATCTTTTTAGGTTGGTAAGTAAAAAATATTTGAATTAAGAAAACGGCGGCGGGACCGCCGCTCCCGCCGTCCGCCGCCGTTTTCCGCCGCCAACAAAAAAAATTTTTTTTGCATTTCTCGCCGAATTAGGCAATTTGGAATCATTTGAGACCATGTTATTTTTTTCAAAAATTTTTCCACTTACAAGCAGTCCTGCGGGGGGACTTAGTCATTTTTTCAAATTCTCGTATATCAAGGTATATCTTAAATACAGTACTTCTCCTGTGATTTTGAAGATATATATTGAAACAAAATCTTTTTAGGTTGGTAAGTAAAAAATATTTGAATTAAGAAAACGGCGGCGGGACCGGCGGGACCACCGCTCCCGCCGTCCGCCGCCGTTTTCCGCCGCCAACAAAAAAATTTTTTTTTGCATTTCTCGCCGAATTAGGCAATTTGGAATCATTTTTTTTTTTTGTTGGCGGCGGAAAACGGCGGCAGACGGCGGGAGCGGCGGTCCCGCCGCCGTTTTCTTAATTCAAATATTTTTTACTTACCAACCTAAAAAGATTTTGTTTATCTTCAAAATCACAGGAGAAGTAGGTACTGTATTTAAGATATACCTTGATATACGAGAATTCCCGCCGCCGTTTTCTTAATTCAAATATTTTTTACTTACCAACCTAAAAAGATTTTGTTTCAATATCTTCAAAATCACAGGAGAAGTACTGTATTTAAGATATACCTTGATATACGAGAAATTGAAAAAAATGAAAAAATGAAAAAAATTACAAGTCCCCCCGCAGGGCTGCTTGTAAGGGGAAAAATTTTTGAAAAAAATAACATGGTCTCAAATGATTCCAAATTGCCTAATTCGGCGAGAAATGCAAAAAAAAAATTTTTTTGGTGGCGGCGGAAAACGGCGGCGGGCGGCGGGAGCGGCGGTCCCGCCGCCGTTTTTTTTTGAAAGATACCTCTAGTTGGGGTAATTACTGACCCAGCCCAAAAGATTTTATCCAATTATCTCTAAAACTAAGGGAGTAGCACCAAAAATAAAATTGCTGGTATGTCGTGGCACGAGTCACCACATTTTACCCCCCCCCCCCCCCCTTTTCCATGTCAATATGTCCACGTGTGTTGTCAATGTGTATCCTATATCAATTAAATATTATAAATAGATTCCAATTACCTGGAAGTTGAATTCTTCAACTTTAGCTGGACGATCAGTAAAAGGGCTTGTACGGCCAGGCGGAGGTCTTACAGTTCCTAGGTAGATGACCAATGTTTTTTTTTCTTCTGCAATTTGTGAATTTGGTGGATAAATTTTTCTTGAAATAAAGTTATTTCAGTGTAGCTTTGAAACCGATTAATATCCGCTGGATAAGAAAAGATTCTTAGCCATACTGAAAAATCATGGCATCGTATAACAAATAGCACAAATATCAAAATAAAATCATAAATTAATCCCAGTTTTGTTTAGTTAGGAAGGGCCTTCGGCCTCTCGAGACTAAATAGCTCATCCAATAATAACAAAACATGAAAAATCATAGAATCATTGAGAGTTATGTTGGCCTAATTGAAAATTGTTCATAATACGAAACGATACTTGATTTTTTAGTATAACTCAGAAATGGTTCTAATGTAGCGGATATTAACGAATTGGAAGCCATACTTAATAATGCTTTAAGATTCATTTTTGTAAAATGGTATACCTAATAAAATTATGATGTTTGATTTAAAGTTTTTTAATAAGTTGTATTAAAATAAAATAGGTCATTCCTTGAGGACTTGTTCCGTTCATTCCAGGCATTTTAATACTTTAGATTTGAGAGATTTTTTTTTAAATTCAGTTTCCGGGGTAATTTTGATTTTGTTTAATATTACAGCAATTTAAATTACATTGTAATTTGAGTATCTGAAAAAATAACCAGTAAAAACATAAGGTCTGACTAATATAATATAATATCATATGATACATCTCTCTAGCATAAAAACAATTAACCCGCAAGAGATCTTTGTAAAGTGTTTGTGATTTATCCAGGCACGAACGGATAGGTAAATGGCACATAAAAATTCATTTTCCATCATCATGTCCATGCATCCCTGAATATTTGTTAGAGAATGACAGTTCGAATAACTAAAACGAGTAGGTACTTAAATTATTATTTACAAAAGGCCAATTTTCTTAAAATTAAACATATGAAAATTGCGATATAGCACTTAACTTTAGTCTATTCTATCTATCATTTTCTAAGCTTCATTAAAATGTTGTTTAAAGAAAGTTTTTTAGGTACCTAATGTGTTTTTAATAAGCAAAACTTTCAACTTAAACAACATTTGATTTATATATTATTGATAAGAGAAATATTTTTATTGAAAACATTACTCTACTGAAAAACAACTAAATGTAAAAAAAAATGCGTCACAGCCAAATAAACTATCACATGACTAGATAGAGAGCGCAGGGGAGGGGGCTCTTGACGACTCGGGGGATGACTCTTCTGAAGAGGGTTCAGGGGAGCGTGGCAAATCAGCTGATTCTGATTCAGTTTTGGCGGGAGTTTCTGAACTTTCAGCTGTTGAGGTTTCTGTGTCAGCAATTGATTCAGTAGGAGCGGCTGCTGGTGGTTCAGGTGATGCTGATGCTTCCTCTGACGAAGGTTCTGGAGAAGATTCTTCTGAGTCTAATGAATCTTTATCAATTTCTTTCTTATCATAAAGCTCAGGATATTGTTGCATACATATCTGCATGTCGGCAAATTTTTCTATGCAATCGCTGCCCTTAGGTTCAGCGGAGCTGTAGTGGAAACATGAAAAAGCTGCCCTGAAAAATATAAATACGTATTTAGATTTTAGAAACATTATAATATAGATAAACCGATTTAAGCTTTGAGCTTGTATATGTGAAATGAACATAACCAAATTGTTTTTTTTATAGCCTTTACAAAAAAAATAAAAATAAGCTCGGCAATATGTAAGGCAAGGCTTCAAACAGGGGCTGTATTGGAGCTGGGGTGTAACTAAGTAATTCCCTATTTTTACTTTAAATTATCAAGAGTAAACATCACAGATTACAACAGTAAACCAGAGAGAGATGGTACAATAGGCTGTTTATTACAGTAGTCTTTTAAGTTTTATAATAACGTTTTCTTATTAGTTTGCTTAACAAGTTTGGGGACTTTTGATAAAGTTTGATTGGTTGGTTTACTAAGTTGTGTTCAAACGTTTCAACCACTAATTCAAATCTTCAAAAGTATTTTTGTGTGTCATCATTAGGGATGTACATCAATTTATCGGCCATTTTTCATCCATTTAGATCCCTGACAGTAAACACAAAATATTAAGGAACACACGAGAATAGGAGAGAAGCTTCATTGTGCGTTTGTCTTAGGACCAACTGTTTACTATACAAGCTATTTGGTAATAAACCTACCTGAACTCGACACCACAAGGGCCGACAGCCATGCCGCCCAAACAGGGACAATTCCAATTAATATCCCCATTGGGTAAAATTAATCCAGGTGGAGCATCCTCGTCTGCACTTGGATCCAGAGTTACCTACAAATATCATTGTTCTTGTCATAACATGCTAAGGGGTGATGAATAAAAGTATAAGTATAGATGTATGTATAACTCAGACAACTAATTGGCCCGAGTGGTTAATCGGTCCAATTTACGTTGGGACCTTTTTCGTCTGCTAGCAAATTGGTTTATAATCTTTTGTAACGACTTGGCTGTGTTAATATCTCCGACGCAAATAGCTGATCTTCAAAGACACAATTGAAAGTCGGGACAGGGTCCCAACCCAGTGGGTTGTTACATATAACTCGTGCCCCCTCTATTCATTTACTTTAAAGCAACCTTACAATATAGCATAGGGAAAATTCAAGTCATTACGTCAAATACAAAATATTAAAAATAAAGTTTAATTTTGCTTTAGAAATACCTATACACGGTTGGTTTATTATTAAATGAATAAGTTAGGGTACAATGTTTGGCACTTTCGATATAAGTAAATGATAATAACAAAGCCACAGAATAAGATAATACCTTCAGAAAAATCGATGAAAATAGTTTTCATACTAAATTTTGTTTTTTTGTATTTTTTCTAAAATGTCATGACAGAAGATGTAAAATGTCGTCTTAGTTTTTTGAAAGGATTAATCTTCTCTGAAATCTAAATTATCAAAATATTTTTTTTGGTAAATGATTATACGATATATTTTAAACATTTTATCAGAAAGAAATATTTAAAATTGTGAAGTAGAAACCTGAATAATTTTTCTTGTGGAAATAGTTTTCTGCAAATGTTGATAAACATATGTCTGCTAGCATTAAGATGTTTGTACTGCCAATACACGTTGGGTTTTATTTAAAGAATTTCTTTAAAATGTTTTTTTTTTTACATTGTATACCAATAACGCAATATTTGCTATCAGAAAACCCCGACTAAGACTCGCCTACGACCCGATCTTTTAGGATTGCTTTGTAATTTACATTTTTGAAAGTCTTTCAACAGTATACACAGCAAATTCTCTCTTTTTTAACTAACTTTCCGAATAATATACCTAAAGCATTTGAATTGACAAAGGCTATGCTAATATTTTTACCATTCAAGTTTATTTAATATTCTAATAAATAGCGCAACCCTCCAAGTTTATGACTACTTTTCATGAACATATGATCTAAAGAATAAGCTCTGACGCAATGTCATATAAGGATATTATAATATTCATGAAAAAAATTGTTATTTTTGCATATATCTTACATTTTACAGTGTTTTGTGGCTCAAAAGAAAGACAATTAAAAATTATTTCATATTATATAGTTTAAGTTACATAAGATAACTTAGAAATAGTAAAAAATTCACTTTCTTTTTTTGTCGCAAAAGAGAATTCAACAAAGATTTTCATTAAAAAACACCTTAGTGTAAAAATTAAAAAGTTTAAACATGGTCACAAAAAGATTCAATTAGTTTATTAAATGTTTCATTTTCAGCAAATAACGATTAATCTCTATTTCAAAGAATAAAGTGTAAAAAGATATTCTCGTTTTAATTTTAAGCAACTTAAAATGCATTTTAATACCTTTTAATGATTTATTTTTTAAAACATCATTTTATAAAATGTTATTGATTTTTAAAGTTATATATTAGAATGTTTTTAAATTTTGTTAACAATTTGTTTTAAATGTAGAAAATTGGTAATTCTAAACATTCAAAAAATGATTTTATTAAATTTTCATCACTTAATTGCATGTTTGATGAAATTTTCAACTGATAATTCAAGAAAAATCGTTTAAGTTTTATTATATTTTACTTTGAAATGTTAAAAAAATATATTATTGTCAAAAATGTGGAAGTTATACTTTCCTCAAAAAAAGACCTAAAACATGCAAATTAACACGTGTAATGAGATTTTTTTTCTTTCAGGTTTAATTTTAAGTAATTATTGATATTTTTTGTAAAAAGGATTTTATATAAAAAGTTTTAAAACTCGAGTTATGAAGTGGTTCTAAAAAAGGTTGCGAATTTATGCAATTTTCTTGCAAAAAAAATTTTCTAGGATTTTAAAAATAGCATAGGGTGTTATTAGACGTACTTACAGATACAATTGCTAAGTCATTTTGGCCAAACACTAAAATAAAGTTTTGACATCTGAGGGTCCAGCCGTGTATAGCTTTTACACTTATTTTGAAATGCACAACAGGTTTATAAGCATTAAAAGTTTACTTATCTTTTAATCTAGGTATATATTTATCTACATTTTTTGTCTAGACTAGACATTTATACATTTATTTTTGTTATGCCACAAAAGCTGAAAGGGGGCTAATTTTCTTATACAATAAAATCAGACCGGTTCATAAAATAATAGAAAATTCTCAATGACCAAAATTATTTATTCTAAAGGTTAAAACTAAAATTTTGAACAATTCTTGTTTGGTACATTCAATCAAGATTACATGACAATGACAAGTACCTAACTTTATCAAGCCAATGGTATTCATGAAACTTTGGGTTACAGTATAATTTACAGTCAAATGTCCCATCCCTCACTGTTTTTAAACGAACCCAATAAATATTTCTGAATACTACCTTGCTAGGAGCTGCCAACTCTTCTTCTGTAATAAAAATAACTTTGTCTTTTGATTCTGTTTTAGTATTTTCTTCAGCAGTTTTGGTTTCTTCAGCTTTTGTCCCCACCTCAACCATTTCTATGTTCTTTAAAGTGTCTGAAACAGCAATTTTATATACTTGAGGTAAAAAGGGATTGTTGAATGATTTATGCCAACAATATATAATAATAATGTTAACATTTACAAAGCAATAAGGGTTTATACAGGATAAAGGATTTATTTAATTATAATTATAACATTACATAGTCACTAGTTAATGATTTAGATTAGATGAATTTAATTGAAATGGTAAATGTTTTAGTTTTGGTAATTTTGAACAGTAACAAATTTCTTGTTAAAAATCAATTTAACTATCGCTTTTTATATCAATACAAATCCTAAATTAATGATTTGATTTTTTTCAAGAAACTGATTCCTGTCCATGCACGGTAATATTACAATGGGGTTATTTTTGTATTAAATGTAATAATTTGTTATTATGTTAATTTGAATATTTTTTTGAGATATTTAAGGGGAAAAGTTTTGGAGGATTTTTTAAGCAAGTTGAATCAATTTTATAAATTCTAATAGGTATTATTTTTTTTTTATTTATAAGCACAACATGACTGATTTATTCATAACATAATAATATCATAATTTTAAACTTAGTATAAATATAATACAATAATTGTAATAATGTAAAAAGATGAAATATTTTATATAATATATTTATAAATGCCATTAATGTATTTTGTATTATTATAGGATAACAAGCCTGGTAGAAAAATTCTAGAAAATACGATAAGACTAAAAGGAAAGGGGTCAAAAGTGCCACTTTTTAAAACCAAAACAAAGAACTCAAACAACGGTTCAACTGTGGAAAAAGCAGTGATATCAAGGAATAAGGCCATGGATAATAAATGGGTGTAGACTATTAATTAGATATGAAAACTAAAAATCACCCATTCAGTAGATATACGTGTGGAAATTGCTCGTTTGTGCCAACCAATCAACAAGACCAGGGGCGTCCAAGCTTTTGATTTTGGGGGGGGGGGGTAAAATTTTTTTAAGGGGGGGGTAAATCAGTTTTTTTTTGGGGGGGGGGGGGGTAATTCGCGCGCCGCAAATTTTTTTTACCCCCAAAAATTGTTTTGGGGGGTTTGGGGGAAATACCCCCTCCTAAACGATTGGGGTAAATTTTAAATGAAAAAAATTTGGGGGGTGCCAAATTCGTTGGGGGGGGGGGGGGTAATCGCCCCATTACCTCCCCTTGGACGTCTATGAACAAGACCACACTTTTTTTAAGCACACAATGAGCTGAAGTGGTGACTAAACTTTGGGTACCAGTGCACTGTCCACTCCCTCGCCGGAAAAAAATATTTCATCCGCCGAATACCGCAAAAAAATTTCCAGTGTTTATTTCAGCTGCCGTTAGTTAAAAGTTCCAAATTGTATTACATTTAAGCAACTGCCATGTAAACTCAAAACGCTACAACCCTGTTAAGACAGAGTTACTTGATGATGGTTTCAAATAATTCCACTTTCACCCCCTCCCTTTCATTTAAATTGAAAAGCATTGACTATTAAATTGTTAATATAAACTTCTATAAAATGTTTATCATGAAAAATAACAATAAATAATCATAAATATATATAATTATCTTTGTTGTGTAGGTATTATCACAAGTTAAGTAGATATTTGAAATATTTTAAGCTTTCCCATCGAAAACAACATATTATATGTAATTTTTCAGCGAAAATGGGTTTTGTGTGGCTTAAATTCTAATTTCTATTATCTGGTGTAATTTTTGACCCTTTTTTTGAATGCTACAAATAAAATCTGATAATTAAATTTTGACAATATTAAATTTTAATTATATAATTTAAATTCATCTTTAAATCTAATAGGATTAGACAATCTAAAATATTTACATAACATACATGCAATCGGTGTTATAAAAATCTGCGTTTCGATAACTTAAAAGGTCTGTAATTCTGTTTTTAAAAGTCATAGAGTATTTCAAAAAAATCTTTAAAGAGAAAAAAATAAACATCTCTAAAAACTGCAGGTTTAAAAACACCCTTATAAAAATGGGTAATTTATACTGAATTTTTTACTAACAATGGATACTATATACTTTATTTTTAGGTGAAATAAAAAAGAATACAAAAGTGATGTATAAACATTAAATCTAAAAATTAGAAAAATTATGGAAAATTTATATTAAATGGCATCTAATACTAATATATTCTGGATTTATAAGTTTGATTTCATAAAAAGGTTTTATTTTTAAGCTAAGCAATAAAGCTACTTTTGAATAAAATTCACAGAATATAAAAATGCCAATAACTGAACACTTAAAAAAATTGTACTATTTGGCAAATAATGAAATGCTGTTTGGTTGATTGATGGTACTTGAAACTGCCCCAAATAGCACAAGGTGTTAAACTAAAATTCGTCTGGCCTTTTTTTCAATCGGGGTAAGTTCGGATACCATCAGGTTTATTTTAACAAATTAACAATGAGGCGTTTACTGGTTTATTTAAAATCTTTCTATCATCTCGAAGCTTCTACGTCTCACAAATACGATATTCGTAAAAAATAGCTCAAAAATATTGATTTAACTTTAGATGATTTTTTTGGTAAAACTTGGAAGAATTTTGAAGAAATTTTTCATAGGTATATTTCTAAGAACTGTAAAATAAAATTAAGCTATTATGTATGAATACCTTAGAATAATCTAAAAATTAAACATAGCGTATCCAGTCATAGTTAATAGCGGAGCAAAGATACTCTATACACGAAATTATTGTTGTACGTACAGACATAAGAGCTATATATTAAGACTTATAATATTATAAAATGTTCAAGTTGAAAGTTCTATAATCAATCTATTAAGAATACTATAGGAAAAAAGTAAGCAAAATATAAAAAGGTCTAATTATAGGTATATTTTATTGCTAGCTAAATGGCAGTAACAATCTGATGTCATGGCAGCTAATCATGGATTAGATGAAAATGTCTTAGGGTATTAAATGTGCGTTTTCAGTTTTTGTCTATACGTACGTAACTTCAATTGCTCTGACTTTTGAGGCTATCAGATCAGTTAAAGCAAGATTTTAAAATCCAAAAAGTTATTTTAGCTTTTTTTGATTTCTTTGGTTCACTTTGAGACTTTTAGGATTTATAAATCTAACTTTATTGGCAAATGTTAGATTACCAATGTTCAATAAATTCAAGGATTTTTGTGGAAAAATTGGTTACTTTTATCAAAAGCAAAATATCCCTAAATTAAACTGCTTAGTAATTCAACATTGATGCCATGGAACTGATCTGGTTGCAGAGGTTCCGCGTATAATGACTGGGCACGCTATATGCTACTGGATGTTCCACAACGCTTTCTGCGACTCAATCTGGCCCTCCAGGGTCCGCGACAGCCAGATGACAAACAGCTGACTGAGGGCGATGCCAATGGCCACGCCCCCGACCGGGTAGAGGTTGCTCTCGATAATGCCTTGTATGGTTGGGATGCACCCTTCTATGTTGATCTTTTTGGCTACTTCGTCTATCTGTAATTCTTGAACCTAAATATGAATTCATTTCGATATGCGTAAACAAAAAATAATAAATTCTAGATATGTTTGCATGGAAAAAAAATAAAAATCACACCTATTACATAAAGAAATAGGATTTCTGTGTGCCTTTCTAAAGAATGCAGATTCAGAATATACGTGAATGATATAACAGGAGAAAAATTGTCTTAAATTTAAGCTGTAGTATCCCCCCGCATTAATTACTCGGGCCGTTTATCCAGTAAGAGGAAAAAAGATGGGGTAAAGGGGGGAATATGAGATATCTATATTTTAGCCCACTACAAAGTTCACTTTATTATAGAACAGGAAAATCTGGGATAAATCTCATGGTATTTTAGGGAGGGGTACCTACACCCCATCCACATTTTTTTCTTTTTATAAATAAGGTAAAGTGGAGTGTTGATATCCCATCACCTTTCCCTCAAAAGCCCCTAGAGGCTTCTAGGGGCAAAGCTGCTAGTACTTATAAAAAGAAATATAATTTTATGTCACATATTACAAATAATTTACATATACAATAGTTGATGGTCACACAAGAAGGGCTCTTTACATAAAGAAGCTACGCTACTAAAAAACATTCAGTTACCTCAAATCCACACATGAAGTTAATGAGCGCCTCCTCTGGTGGCTTGTGGCAGCACGAGTAGGGTACACCACACCTCTCCACGGCTTTGCTTGAGCAGTTGAAATATTCATTCTTGCGCCAGTCCTTGTATCCCTCCGTGGACAGTCCACAACACTCAAAGTCTTGCTGCACCAGATCAATAAGGTTCTAAAACAAACATAATTTTATTACTTACTTAATGTTAAACTTTTATTGAAATATAGAGAGAAAATGTGCAAGAATAACAAGTAAAATACCTACCTACTTTTTTTTGTAAATAAAGCTGTTTATCAACTTTCATGTACATTCGCTATACTAGAGTTTGCTCCCCTAGCATCTAGGTTAGGAGGGGAGGAGGGGGGTTAGTGAAAAGTCTATAAGCTTCCCAAGACTAAAAATAGCATAAAACTATGCCAAGACCTATGTGATTGTGCAGCTTCAATAAAATGGAGAACTTCATTAGTTCAGTGATTAGCAAGTTCTTAATGAACAACAACACTGTATGCTAAAGAAATATTTATGTTTTTTTTCTCTGTACGGCTTCAAAACTGATTAATATCCGCTGGATTAGAAACGGTTCTAAGCCATACTGAAAAATCAGTATAGTACCGTATTAAATCAAGTTTTCTACGAATATAAAAATATAAAATCATAATAATAAAACCAGTTTTCAGCATCTCAGGGTTAACAAAACTGGTTTTAATCTTAGCATTGTACATTTTTATATCCACGAAAAGCTGTTTGTAATCAGGGAGTAAGGAAGGGGACATTGGGCAATTAATTCAATATAAGAGTTATCAAAGAAAGGGCATGAAATCCAGTTTAATCCAATAAATTTGTAGGAAATTATAAAGGGATTGTTAATTGAATAATAGATTTCCATAGCGTCATGTAAAGTGAAATCACAACTTGTTTTTGATGAAATATATTGAGGTTTGGTGTGATTTTTATATTAAAAGATTATTGGACCCGGCCAGCTGCTAGCAAGAATATGACTGCCCCTTTTTATTCTGTTTATTTCCCTTGCCCCTTGCCCCCACCTCCCTTCTCCCTTCTCCCCGTCTGCTACATTCCAAACTAACACAACGAGTGTTTATTTCCCTTCCCCCCACTTCCCTTATCCCTTCTCCCCGTCTGCAATATTCAAAACATACATAACGAGTAGCGGCATTCTATGCGCAAGTCCCCAAACTCAGTCAGAAACTGCTAAATTCTTGCACATTCCCTTTAAGCCAGTCCCCAAAGTCTGAGACTCCTAAAAATTGAATATTCGATCCATTGTCCCCTCCCTTACTCCCTGGTTTGTAATACGATGCGATAAATAAATTGTTAATTTCAAATTCATATAAAAAATCGTCGCAACTCTTCTATCAATAATTAACATACCTGGAAGTCAAGATCGTCTCTGTAGCTAGCTATCAGTTTTTCAGAAAGTTCATTCTCAAGGAATTCTAAAAAAAAAACAAGTTTATGTAGAACATGATTACGTCACTAGGTGAAAAAAATCCCCTAACTATCTGCTTTCTACATATCACAGTACAAATTAAACATTACATTAAGAGTACAATTTGAAACTGCTAAGGAAAGTGAAGAAAAAACTACATTGAACTTTGGAACTGCATAATAAATGTCTAGTTTTGATTTTAAACAAATTAATAAAGTATTAAAAGAATTATTGTAATTTTGAGTTTTGATACAAAACGTAAAACAATAAATAAAACATAGGAGTATTTTCAGTATTTAAGACTGTTTGAATTTTCAAAATCATTCCTTTTTACTTCGCTGTACTAAATAGCCGACCTCAAAGATAGTGGGGAAAACATTATCTAAGACCCATTCTAAAGGGATAAGACAATGGCCTATAAATTGATTTAGATCCCTAATGATGATACACAAAATTGCCCCTTCTGTAGATTACTACTAGCGGTTGAAACGTTAGGACACTCAACTTAATGAACCAACCAATCAAAATTGTGTAAAAGTCCCCAAAGTTGTTGAGCAAACTAATAAGAATACGCCATTATAAAACTATTGGGACTAGTGTAATAAACTGCCCAATGTCCCCTCCCTCTCTGTATTTTTCCTTACTTTTTAAGTGTGAGGGAAAGATTTACTTATAATCCATTGTCCCTGCAACCCTAACCCATTTAGGTTTGAGTGGATAAATGATTGCGAGGGATAAGATAAGACAATGAAAACCAAAAGTTTTGGTGGAAAAGTTAGGACACTACTAGTGTGTACCAAACAACCGAGATTTAATGCAAGTACAAAAGTTAGTTTACCTTTAAGTACTATTATAATTTACAGTCCAATATTATCCTGTCCCTCCCTTTCTATGACCCTTTTACTACCTGTAAGTTTGTGCGGGTATATGAACGCGAGGGCGAGTAGAACCATCTCCAGCAGGAAGAAGATCAGAAGACAGAAGGAATAAAATTTGAGGAAAAATAAATTTTCTCTTAGCGAGCCAATGCACCCAGCAAAGCTCACTATGCAAACTAAAAAAATATATTTACAAATATAACTTTTGAGGAGTTTCTGCGAAGATGTGGCATGTCTTAGAATAGTGTAAAATAAAATAACTATTTTTAACATATCCTTTCCTCTCTTCCTTCCTTTTTTTCTATGGCAACTGAACATCAGTTCTACTTAATGCGTTTTTTCTTCAATGGTTTTTGACCTACGTATGGATGTTGTCATTGTTGTTATTTAAGTAAATCTGCGAAATTTATAACTAACTTTTACATACCTACTCCTCCTATAATAATTAGGAGAAATGCAAGATTGAAAAGCACATCATAAATTGTTTCTAAGGACAACACTTCTCCGTTTGTCCACTTGTCTAGTGTTGCGTATACACCAACCTAAAAAAACATTGAAGATTCAGCAAGTGGAATACCTAGTTGGTGGGAAGCATTAGGGGGGAGGGTCTTGGGGCGGATATGCAACTTTTGGTATCAAACGCAATATAATCAGTCGAAAAAATAGTAACTTTGATTGGCAGTTGCATAAATGTAGTGAATTGCAGAACGGCGAAAAACGCCATATCTGACGATAACTGCAAAATAAAATTACAGCAGTAAATTGTAGTCCCACCCCCCATTTTTAGGTTCCATATTACACCACTTTAAAGCAACAGATAATTTTAGCCTCTAAGTACTTTAATTTAAATATGATTAGTGTAGAAATTTTAATGGGTTATACATAATAAGAATTTCAGTCCTTTCCACATAAAGACACAAAAAGACATAAAAACAAAAATTCTAAAAGTTGGTCAAAAATACTACATAGGGAAAATCAGCTGAAACAGATAAAAGCGACTAAAACATTATTTAAGCGCAGTCTTAACGCCACGGTGAATCACATTACCCCACAGACACAGTTCATTATAGGGTAGCTTTGCTACTAACATTACAATGACTTACAGCAACTAGAAGCAGGCCGCACATCCAAAATAGGAAGTTGAACAAGAACATTGTATATTTGACACATGATGATATGTAGGTAAAGTTGTGTGGTATCCTATTCCTGGGCCGCCTGCTGGATCTGCCAGTCCTGGCGGCGGCACTGGCCGGAGCCACCGCAGGATCTCTATACCTAAACAACGTGAATTAAAAGATCCAACAACAGGAGGGCACATAAAACAAATTGAAAATAGCGACGATAAATATTAAGAGTGACACACATAGGTATATTTTACTGCTTTGGCTTCGAATGACTAAAATATGAGGGAGGAAGGGGACATTGGGATGTTTGTTACATTATTCCCCCATAATTTTATGATATCGTTTTCTTATTCGTTGGCTTTAGAAATTTGGGTAATTTCATTGAATTTTGATTTGTAGGTCCAGTAAGTTGATTATTTAAACGTTTCAACCACTGCACTAATTGTAATCTAAAGAAAGGATAATTTTGTTTATCATTGGGAATGTGCATCAATTTATCAGCCATTGTCTTATCCCTTTAGATCCCTGCTAATACATGCCAATTTTTAAAAATTTTAAAAAGGTTCTTATGCAAATCAAAATAGACAGGCATTACAAATATCTATCTAATCAAAAAAATCTATAAAAGCATTAAATAATTCTCACCTATAATCCCGATTTGGCATGGTGGTCAGATATTGAAGAGTACACTATCCACCCACAGAATGTTATATCACAACACAATCACATCTTTTCTTTACAATATTCTGAAAACAATCCATGATTACAGGATTTTTCAACACACTTTCTACTTAAATCTGTCTAAATATAATAGTAAGATATTTATTAAAATCACATAATGTTAAAGTGACTATTTCAATCTGATTTTATAGTTCTTATGAGATAAATTAAAAGGAAACTAGATAACAATTTAATTTATGAAATTAAACAATTCCAGCTGGAAGGAGATTAATAAGACCTCTCTCTCTCTGTGCAATCATATGTCTCTCCTCAACAAAGCCCAATGGTGTAGGTGGATCAATCTGAAAGAATAAATATTTTGAAATTTAAAAATGTTACCTATTGTCTGTCTGTCTGTTTATCTTAATATATACCTGTCCATCTGTATAAATGTCTAATTTGTACATTACACCGACTCAGAATTATACATCTATCCAAGTTATTGACTATTTGTAATGTGCATTTCTGTCAGGAAGTCTGTAATTGTATGTCCATATATATCCTTCTATCTATGTATCTATCCATCCTTCTGTATATCTATTAATTAGCCAAGTACAGCCGCCACTAAAAGATAACAAAGATAAAGATAAACATTTTCTGAAAAAATTGTTCTTCCATCTAATCTTCGAATTATGAAAATTTCAGCCATTTAAAATTTTAAAAGCAGAGATTTTTGTATAATATAAAGATTATATTGCCGGACATTTTTCAATATCTGGTATCCGGCCAGATATCCGGCCCAACCCTACTATCCATCCTTCTGTCTATCTATCTATCCTTTTGTCTATCTGACTATCCTCCTATTTACCTTGGGAACCTCAGCTGGATCTTCAATGATCAGGTATTTATAGTTGTTAATAGGCTCCAACTCCCAGGGCATTTTGTCCACAACTCTGCTCAGCTTCACGCCAAGGTCGGTCAGATTGGGGAGTCCCTAGACGATATCAACTTTTTACAGATGTACAAGATGAGGGTGGGGGGAAGGTATGATTACACCCATTTAAAATTAGCCAAGTGATTTGAGATTAAATTAGACATGCTGCTGTTATTGTTAGGGATAAGACAAATGACGATAAATTAAAATAAATCCAAAAAATGATAAACAAAAATTACTCGTTCTATAAATTTAGATTATTGGTAATAAAGTTTTGACACGGCCTATACGTAACGGTAATGTATGGAACTAAACAATAAAAATTCAACAGTAAGACCCAAGTTTTTAAGCTAACAAATAAGATAATGCGAATATGAAACATTGGGTACCAGCATACATGCATAAGTTGGGGTTTCACAACCCAAGTGAAACTTAACTTTTGTCCTCCTTATGGAGGACAACTCTATAAAAAGGAGGAGAGGGGCCAAGTAGCGTATCTGAGGAGATCAAATGTGCTGAATGTATGGGTAACAATGTAATTTACAGTCCAATATTATACATATCTCCTTTAATATGTTAATAAAATTCTTTGGCGTATACTATATAGGCTGTTAATTAATGTACTAACTACAAAACTCGTCCATAAAAAAAAACCTCGCTTTCATCAGAGATGGACATTCTTTCCAGGGTATCAATGTTAAACTGGTTCCAAGTTCTGTTGCCACCCCAAGGCATTACTCCGCCAAAGAAGGCCTATAAAGAAAAAAGATTATATTTCTTAAAAACTTGAGTCTTTTTCAGATTTCGGTGATTTCAATTTCTTATCCCACCTCTGCTAATTTCCTGGGTTCCAGCATAAGTTCGATAATTTTAAATTTTTACACTACCCTGACAAAAGTCCTGGGTTCCAGCATAAAAGCCCTGGGTTCCAGGATAGGTACGGTGATTTCAAATTCTTATTCTGCCCTGGCAAAAATCCTGAGTTCCAGCATAAAGTCATTGGTTTTGGATACTTATTCTACCTTAGCGAAACTCCTGGGTTCCAGCATTATTTCGATGATTTTAAATCTTTATCCTACCTTAGCAAAAGTCCTGGGTTCGAGCATAAGTTCGGTGATCTCAAATTGCCATTCTTCTTTGTTTCTGCCAGACTGTTCAAACATGTAGCGGATCAAATCATTCTAAATAATTAATGAAAAATAATCCCATCTATAATACAAAGTAGAACGATGTCTGTCCGTCTGTCTGTCCGTCTGAAGCTTAAGATCTCAGTAACCACTGAACCGATTGGGCTCTACTCTTCAGGGAATATACCTACTGGTCCTGTGATGGTTTTAAGCTATTTTCTTGGGGGGTGGGACACCCCAACCCCCCAAAAAAATTAAAATACCCCCCCCCCAAAAAAAAAAATTTTTTTTTTCTTTTTCTTTTTAAATCTAAAATACGAAAAATTAAGTTGATCAAACCTCTTGGGGCAAAGCCCCTAGAGGCTAGGGGCGAAGCCGCTAGTTTTTTAAAAAGTAACAGGATGTCCAGGGCGACCACCACCTTTTTGATATTAATATTGAAAATAACGTACTACAAAAAAATTGCAATGAACACAATAACGTACATTTTTTGAAAAAATAACGTACAATAACGTATCATAAAACGCATATACATATATCTATAATACAAAGTAGAACGATGTCTTTCTGTCTGTCTGAAGCTTAAGATCTCGGTAAACGATAAACTGATTAAGATCTACTCTTCAGGGAATATACCTACTGGTCCTGTAGTGGTTTTAAGCTATGTAATCTGGGGAAAGGCTTTCTCCCCTCACAAAAAAAAACAAAAGAAAAATAAATAACACACCAGTGAAAAAGTCTCCCACTCAATTTTTTCTCGCTTTTTCTTACAAATTACTAAAGGGGGACTTCCCAATACCTCTTGGGGCAAAGCCGCTAGTATTTATAGAAAGTAGTATACATTATATCAATTTTTGGATTCAAATTAAGGAAAAAACCCTTTAACTATAAAATATCAACATTACCTATACGTATTTTACATTCTAATCTGAAAAAATCACAGTTGTTTAATTTTCTCATTTACATAATTTATATTATGTAAACATATGGGAAGACAGATTAAAAGTTGTAAATTATATTGAATCATTAAATGTCGCGTGAAGCGCGCCGAAATTTTTTTTAACCCCCCCTTAATTACCTTCCCTAAGAAAATTTACCCCAATTTAATCATGTAAATAGTAGGTACTAACTAATAATGAGGTTTATATTCATTTATTTAAGTACTAGCGGCTACGCCCCTAGAGGCCTCTAGGGGCGCTTGAGGAGGGGGAAATTGAATTGGATAACCCAATTTCTTAATTTAGTTTTAGTTAAAAAAATAAAAATGAAAAAAAAAAATTTTTTTGTGGGGGGGGGGTAATTTTTTTTCTAGGGGTGATTTCTCTTGGGATAAACAAAATAGGTATAAACCTTACCGGGACCTAAGAGAAGGAGAACCCGATCGGTTCAGCGGTTAGCGAGATCCTTCGTTACAAACAGACAAACAAATTGACAGATAGACATCGCTCTACTTTGTATTATAGACGATTAAATATTCCAGCATCTTCGCCCCTAGCCTCTAGTTTTTTTTTGCCTAAAACCACAACAGGACCAGTAGGATATTACCTAAAGAGCAGATCCCAATTGGTTCAGCGGTTACCGAGATCTTAAGCTTAAGAAAGACGGATAGACAGACAGACATCGTTTTACTTTGTATTATAGAAAGTAGTATCTCATTCCTATAAGTACATGAAAACATAAAAATCAACTAAAAATTATCTTGCTAACTGATGAACAAATAAGATACGCTTTTAAAGTGTAACTTCTCATATGTCCTGATAAGGTTTGTTTAGAGGATTTTTTTTATATTTGCTGAAATGCTTGACTGAGTTGAGTTTTTTATTTTATGAAAGCTTCACTATGAAGTCATAAATCCCAGGATAAATTGGTAAAATGGCGCGCGGAGCGCGGAGAATTTTTTTTGGTAGTTTTTATGAAATACAAATACATTAATGATTACTAATACTAATCATACATTACAGAAAAACGTACAATAACGTATGCTGAAATGTTCATATTGTACACAAAAATCAATAACGAACAAAAACGTACCAAAAAACCTAAAAGTGGTGTTCAATATGAACATATTGAACATAACGTACATGGTGGTCACCCTGTATTTGTCTGTAGCTAAAGATCTCACGCAACACTAAACCGATCGCGATCTCCAATTTATGGAAACTTTAAGTTCTCTCATGAGATGGTTTTAGGTTATTCTAACTCAGTCTTGGAATTTCAAAGCTTAAATATTATCTTAAGTACTAGGTACTTAAACTTTTTATTTGTGAACAAATTCTTATTCACTAAAATAATCAATATTTAAAATTGCTCACCATGGCAAATCTGTCAGGGCCAACGGCCTCATAAGTTTGTCCAACAGCCTCGGGGTCGTACAGAGAGTTCATGATGCCTGAAAATTTTTTTTGGTTAAAGCAGCTTTATTATAGGTATTTTGGGTCTGGAAAGTAATTTCCAGTATCGCTTCGAAGCCGATTAATATCCGATGGATTATTACAGGTGCTCAGCCATACTGAAAAATTATGTTTAGCATTGTATTATATCCAGTTTTTTACGAATGTCAAAATGTACAATCATAGGATTAAGACCAGTTTTTCATTTAAATATTTGCAGAGCGCTGTCTAATGTCTATAAGATGCGATAAATAACCATTTGTTAGATTCACTGAGACAGTTTTAAATGAAAGAAAATCTTTACAAGAGGGGAGGGGGGAAGTTTGCGGAAACATTGTGTATAGGCTTTATCTTTGGACTGAGAGGATAGGTTATTAGGGATAAAATCATTCTTATATGATAAATTTCCCCCAGTCTTAAGATTTTTTGGATAGGCTTCCAAGTTCAGGAGCTGCAGGCCTCCAGGTGGTCTCTGGACAGGTAAATATAAAAAATTAATTTTTTATGAGTCAATGGTCAACTTAGGTATGAAACAAATTATGCATTTTTTTCTTCTAATATGTAAATAACATTAAAAAATATGCATATTTTATTTTATAAGTTGACCTCTAAGTATTCAAATAAAAAATTTTAATTTTTGCCTGTCCAGAAACCACCTGGAGGCCTGCAGCTCCTGAACCTGGAGGCCTATCCAAAAAATCTTTAAACTGGGGGAAATTTATCATATAAGAATGATTTTATCCTTAATAACCTATTCTCTCAGACTAAAGTCCAAGGATAAAGCCCATACACACCGTTTCCGCAAATGTGTCAAACCCCCCCCCCCCCCCTCTTAATCCCCGGTGGAATAAGGAGCTGGATGACAAAACAGAAATTAATGCTTATTTTCTTTCTACTATCCGCGAAAAACTGACAACTGTCCATAAAACTACAATTCACCTGTGACAAGGTCAGAATGGAAGACAGGCTGCTTCACTGTGTACTGACCCTTCATGAACAGAGGAACTTTAGATCCATTCTGAAAATAATATCACCATTTACACCCATTCTACCTAACAAATATCGTCATGCCTAGTTTTAAATCATATATCTCAATAAACTTTAAAAACTATCCATTACTAAAAAATGTAAAATAAAAAAGTTTAGCTTTTAATGAATTATAGTTCTAATCCTTATTTTCTTTATGATCGATCGGTATTCATTCTGTTATGAAAGCATCACGTATGGCCATAAAACTATACCAAGTATCTTTCTTTATAAAAATAAAAATGCTTACCCTAAGGAGCTTGCTAAAAATTTGGTTGATGAATTGATCCATCTGACCATAAACATCTAAACAGAAATTATTGTAGTAAATATTATGCACCAAAAAGCTTTAGCTAAAAAGTAATAACCTTTAACTATCTAAGGTATGTCCGTCCATCATTTAAGTATATGAATAGGGGGGCAGGAGCTATATGTAACTCTACCCATTGGGTCTTTTAATATCAGCCAAAAGCGTCGGTAAATATAAACACAGCCAAGTCGCTAAAAAAGAGCAGAAAGAAATTTGATAGGAGACTAAAAGGTCTTCACCACTTGGGCGAGATAGTTGTCTAGATTATACATCTGTGTACTTATACATTTATTCGTCCATCCACGAAAGAAATTAGGTAAATAACACAATACACGGAGTTTTCACAAAAAAAAAGTGCCGAGCACTAAAACCCCTTCCCTTATTTAATTTGAAAATAATAGAAGAGTTTTTTCCCTCAGCATCCCTGTCGTTATGTTTAATAAAGGGAAAAGTAGGTTGCGGGTAAAATCCGTAAAAGTGTGTGTTTTAAGGCTTAAAAATAGTAGTAGAACGATAATATTCACTAAATAGGTGTATTTTTATTGAAAAAAAACTATAGTCAACAATTTTTTTTAAAAAAGTTAACATACTAAATTTTAATCGTTCTACTTCTGTTTTAGCTTAAAACACTCAACCTTTACGGGTTTTACCCGCAACCTACCTTTCCCATTTTTAAAAATGGGAGTTCAGTACTTAAAAGTACTCTTTATGTGAAACCGCGCTATCACACTTCTTTCTGTAATTGCAATTAACAAGGACAATTATGTTCAAAAGTAACGCAGCTCTGCTAGACTGACGGACCGATCGTGGTTATAGAGGAACTGTGGTACTAAAAAACTTTTTTTATTAAAATCAATGCGGTGACTACGCATTTGATTGGTAAAAATGATTCAAAGACTGAAACACACCAGCGGGGCGGAAAATGGTGGCGTCGGGGAACTCGCTCCTGACAGCCAGTTCTCCCTCGTACTTGGTCTTCAGAAACTTGGATCCCTCCTTCATGAAGGCGGTCTTAGGCTCAGCTCTGCAAAAGTCGTTTTTTAATTAAATTAGGGTAAAAATATTTATTTTATTATCGATTATCTAAAAAGTGGGCAAAAAAGTAGATCCTATAATAAAAGTAACTGGAATTCCCTCTGTCTAGCTATAGATTCTGCAAAACACTGGACCGACATTAATCTCCTTTACAGTTAAGTTTCTCATTGGTCCCGGAAGGTCAACTAATTATGGGAGAAGGATAAAATACTCCCTCCTTCCTTCTAAAACTAATATAAAAAGTGAAATTAACCAACCCCCTCCCTCAAGCGCTAAGGGGCGTAACCGCTAGCAATTAATAGTTCTTAAGAATAAAATATATTTTCAATAATCAAAATTAAGGTACCTGGCGTTAATATGTGACAAATGAACCAAACGCTTGACACCCATCTCGCGACAAATCTAAAAAGACAAAGTTAAAAAGAAATCACATTAGAAGAAAAAAAAGTCAATATAGCATGCTACAGTTGTTATTCATAAAGAAACTTTCCAGTAGGGCTTCAAACCGATTAAAATCCGCTGAATTAGAACCAGTTCTCAGGACTTTTAAAAAATCTTGTATCGCATTATAGACAATTTTCTACGTATAATAAATTAAAAATCATAACATTAATATTAGTTTTGTTTACCCGGGCCTTCGGACCCATGGGGTTAACAAAACTGGAATTAATCCTATAATCTATTATTTTACTATCCGCGGAAAGTTGATGAGTTAAATGACCATTAAGAATTGTGAATTACCTTAGCAATTTTAGCGGGACCAGTGACATTGACATCCTCGTAGGAAAAGTTCTTGGTCTCAATGCCCCGACCAATCAGATTGATGACAATGTTTGACCTGGCCACAGCACGACGGATGGAGTCCTCGTCCTGCAACTCAAAAGGACAGAACAAAACCTGCCCGAGATCACCGACAACCTAGAGAATTACAAATTAGGGTACTTATCAAATGTTGTTATGATATAGAAGAAATATAAATAAGTACATGCACAAAATACATTTGAATTTTTAAATTTAATATCTTCAGCATTTAAACAGTAGGTATATAGTAGAAAGAATTTTTTCCACCACGAAGTTTAGCTTGGCAATCATACTTAGTCTTGTGATATATTCAATTATAAAATGTGTTATTTTTTCATGATATGAGCAGCAATCTTAGTATAGTTGTGTCTAATTCTTCATATATTAAATATAAAATACATACCTATTACCTATGTTTACCTAGTGGTTTTCTTGTAATTTATGCTTTTTTAATAGTCCTCTTTATTAAAGGATAATCATTACATTAAAATATTGTAATATTTTTCGTTTTATCAAAAACGGCGTCATGTGTTAATTTTTGTACTAACCTTAAGTCTCATCATCTTATAATGATCTCCTCTGTAGGGGAAAATAATCTGTGAACCATTTTTACCAAGTCTGTTGGCCACGTCGCGACCAATAAAGCCACTGCCACCGAAAACGGTCACAACATCACCTTAACATATATCACTTATGATAATGCGAAAATCAAATTCTAAAAAACAACTTAATGAACTAACTTAAGATTTTTGATATTTTAACTAGGTACCATAGAAATAGGAGTATTTTTTCTAACATAAAACTAGTTATTTTTTATACTATTTTCGGTGCGACAACAGGGCTGCTACGAGATAATAGCATCCATGAGCTTACCCAACTAATTGTTAAGACTTTTGGAAAAAAAATATATAAGGTTTTTGTCACCAAAATAAATATTTTCTTATTCGTTGACCCATTCATCAAACAAACATAAAATATTTAATAAACTCACCAGAAAATGAGGATCTGCCGCCCTTTCCTCTCTTCATGGCAGCAAGATTGATAGAACGAGGCTTCACCTAAATGGAAAATATTTCAAAACATATCTACACATTCAATTTCTATAATATTCTCGAGCAATCCTATTCAACGCAGTGAACCGTAATTGTGTGTTTATATATATATATATATCCCAGTAGATCTCAGAAACGTCTATACCGATGGTTTTGAGACAATAATGGCAAATATCTTTTTAGGTGTAGGTAACAATCATATGTACGTATACTATCACAAAAGAAACAAAGACACGTACATGTAAATATCTCTAATAATAATATAAGTACCTCTGAAGAGTAAGGTTGAGCAGCGATAGCTGCGGCTCCCAGAGACCCCGAGGGGAGCTTCAAGATTGGGAGCCCCCCTCTCACTGTCAGACCAGCCATATTCAGTCTGAAATCTATTTAATTAAATAATACATGACCGCGTTTTAAAGATAATTGTAACTGAATGGATATTTTATACCTATTAATGTACATAAAGTAAAGTTAATTTATATTTCATTATTTTCTAAGTTTGTATTTTATTGTATCCAATGTCTTTCTATGAGTTTATATTTTTTCAGAAAGAAAATCAAATTCTATTTTCCCTAGGTATATAATGCAATTAAAGGATAAGTAATGAAAATCTCAAAAATTGTCTAAAATAGATTATAGCATTCAGATCCAATTTTTAAAATACTAACATAATGTACAAGAAGGAATACAAAATGGAATTAGTATAGTGGTTTGGTTTGTTCAAATCTATTTCAAATTATTGAAACATTTAATGGCAATTTTATTTTCCAGAAATTCCACCATTACAAACAGCCATTACCTATAGTAAACAAAGCCAAGGTATATTTTAAACATATTTTTCTACAAATACCAATAATCAGCATAATTATTTGTATGATCACTTTTAAGACGAAAATAAATGTGTAAAATTGCATAAAAAGCCATGTAAATATGACCTTTCACTTGGACCACAAAGGCATCCTTTTCCTCTTAGGCTGAACTTGAGATTCTGAAATTCAGCGGCATCCGCGCATTCTCCATTGAAAACTGGTTTGGTGTGGCACAAAAAGTCGTCGTTGATTTGTTTATGTAACAATAAAACTTTGCATAATATTTCCTTTCCTTTTTTATTAATTTATTCACTTTTTTTTAAAAATATTTTTAAATTACATAAAGAAATTTAACAAAAAAATACACATCTACCCTTGATTTTGAAACATTATATTTTTTTACGGACAAAATGATGAAACTATAACGGGAAACTTTGATCAATATAAATTTGCCCTAAATTCTTACATATTTTATTGACTAATGAGAGAAGAGATTTTTATATGTTGACCAATCAAATTTTTTAAAATTTTAAATTGACAAATCAAAACTATTTGTATATTTATTGACTAATCAAAATAGATGTAAACAGAAACATTCCTGAGCAGAAAATATTTTGCAGACACTTAAAATTCAAAACAACTTACAAGTTTGATTTTCAAAAAGGCATTAATGAATTACTCCGAATTTTAAGGTAAATCAAATGGTTTATTTTAATTTATAGAGAAACTTATCAATCTTTAATCCACATTGTCTGTCCGACCATCCTTAACGTCATGGGCGAGGAAAATGTAATTTTCTCGGCTGCTATTTAAAATGGTCTATCTAGCTACCTCCAATCCCCCTTCGATCGCCAATGAATTACCACCTAATTTTAAATTCTCGCTCTTTTAATTTATGCTACTATTGTGCTACTTACTACGATATCGATGGCGAACTCGCATGCTACCTTTTGCTTGAAAGGACGATTTTCCAATGTTTATCACTAAAAAATTATGTGGTAATTCATAAGCTACCATTAATGCATTTGAGATATCGAACAACGTAGCATGCTACCTTTTTTAAAAGTTTCGCTGGGTATCGGTCACGCTGTGTAAGACATACATATTTTTTACAATTTTATGTTTAATTTCTATCAAGTGCATGCAAAGTAGTTCTTTTCTTTCTATGACCTCTGCATGAGAATAGGCTAGATCTTCAATCAAAAAAGTCACACTGTCCGCATTTGTCCATGATCCTTGATATCATGAAAACTGACATCCCTTCTTAAAACTATTTTCGTTTAGTTCTCAAATTATTTTGTTTCTAAGATGATTTTTTTTAAAATACCTACTATATAAAATTTATGTTTTACGTGATTATAATATTACACTAAAGTTTTAGAATTACTTATAAATGTAAATTTCATTATTGCTATTGAGTATTTATTGCCAAAAATATATTTATTATATATATTATTGCTATTGAGTATTTATTGCCAAAAATATATTTATTATATATATTATTGAATTGAATGACTCATTCAGGCCAATGTCTCTTTCCTCCCTGTTTAAAGTAGACTAATCAAAATCAATAATTAATGAGTTTGAAACATATAGAAAATGACTCATAAATATAGCATAGTTTAACATGGACCTTACAATGCAATACTCTCAATTGCAGCAGCGAACTATTGTCATTCCAAAAGCAAATAATAATCGTAGAAGAGCTAGTATTAATGGACGCACTCTATGTTATTTCAGGGATAGCTTTGAGATGAGGGGGAGGCTTATGGTTCATGAGAACACGAGTGATTATGGCACTATGTCAAATCAGGTATAATTCATTCTTTTAGGGATATGGCACATATAACTAAATATTTTTACACTAGTATAAAATAACAGTTGATCTTTAATAGACATAAGTGTAATGTGCTGTGTCTTTTTTTATGGGCCAACGCATGATTATTTCTTTTTATATGTCATTCTCCTGTTCAATCATCAATAAACAATAGGTAGTTCTTTGGGCTAACTTTAATACTAATTACAGCATTTTCTATTTAAATAAACTGCACATAAATTGTAATTGTAATTATTGTCTTCATGCTCTAGTTTTATTAATATTTTTCTATACCTAACTTTACTTAGGTTGAGGATCAGTTGCTTGAAGACCTTATACCCAACCTTAACCTGTCCCAAGACAGCCAGGGTAATGAGGGAACAATATTCAACGATATCACAGTTCACGAGAGACAAGAGAGAATACAGTCAATCATTAATGATATTATGTCGGTGCCCAAACTATCAGAGGTATGTGATTTCATCAAATATTAGATTTTTACATCAATCTTAAAATAAAATTTTCTTTAATCTATATAAGTCTTGTTTTTATTTTTAATGTCAAAGGGGCTCTTTTCTAGGCTGGACTAACTCAACGAGGATCTTTGAGTCAGGAGAAAATAAGAAAATATTTGTCCCATGAAAATTTATCCTCCAGAAATGGATCTTCTGTTTCTGGAATAACCTCTAAACAGTCAGCAATGAAGTTTAATAATAGAAATTCGGGGTAAGGCTATTTTTTTTTTAAATTAACAGTTTAGAATTTTTAATTTCCAATATTTTTAAAACATTGCAATGTAACCGTGGCATTTAAATGTACAGCTATAACAAGCTAAAATATATTTTTCATAACATTTTGATAATAAGCTATTCTTAATATATGTATTCAGAAAAGGAAGACATATTCTTTTTGGGAAAAAGGCCGGAGAAATAAAGTTATAGAGTAGCTACACTTCATTGTATAATTCATAATTTACATTATGTTTAGAATGAAAAGAACGTCCTCTATGCACAAATTTGAATCCAAACCTCACAATGGATTTAGCAAACCTGAAATAGAAATTAAAGCCCCAATAATTCCCAAAAGTCAGTCTCGAATGGCCTCAAATCTTAACCACAACCAACTAAATGGACCTAACAAAGTATTGAATAACATGGAGACAAAGAAAGTAAATGGAAAATTACGAGTAGCCAAGTCTGGAGAATCTTCGACGTCTAAAACCAGAACAGGTCCAATGGCTGTTACACGAAATACTCAACCTGCAAGGTAAAACTAAGATTTTGTACTTATAATTCAACCTATAGATAACTATCGAAGCCAAATGTAGGAATCAAAAGTAAAATATTCAATTGTGTTGTTTGATTTTTGAAAACTGCACGAAAGTTGTTTCTTTCTAGTAAAAACTGTTTACTTTTTTTTATACAAAAAGTAATATAATATTTGATTGATTAATTGTGATGATTTAATTTTACTTCATTCAGTGGAAAAGTGAAAAAGTTGGAAAACAGTATTTCAATGGACCATGTTCCGTTGGCACCTGTTCAAGGTTTTTCTATTGATGATTCTCTACTTGGTGATGACACTCAGGTTTAAGTCATTTTTAATTTACTACATCGTTTTGAAATAGTGTCATACTACAAAATTGTGAATAGTCTCTCACACCTATTAAAAAAATAGTTACTTAGTAATTTTATTACTTGCTTAGTTAATCCTTTTGTAAAAGTAGTAGGATGTGTGTTTATTTTATGGTTATTCTGTACAGTAAAGCTTGTCATAGGTCCAGAAAGGTTTATAACTATTTTAGAAACCAAAAAATATTTAATTTTACTTTCTCTTTTTAAAACCTAAGTAGAGGGTCGATTAACCTCCCTTCCCGCTGTTTTTTGTATGTTTTAGACGAAGTTATTTTTTAGGCTGAGCTGCGTATCCACCCACCAACCTTCGGGGACGACACAATACAATCCAACCAAGATCAGAGTTCAACAAGCTTTCACGACCTCACTAGTAACTCAAATATTGGCGGGATAGGGCAGGGGCTTAGTCTTGATCTGGGTGGCGGGGATACTAGTCATGAAGATGGCGGAGGACATTATGGTCATCATAGTGGAGCTGAAGATAGACAAAGGAATGTTTTTTTTTTCAATAACACTTAAAATATAGGTACAAGAAAAACTCTTAAGTTTTAGTGTAAAGTATATATTTTTAATCTTAGAGAAAAAAATATTTAAGTAGTTTTAAATGTTGTCAAGCATGTGTAGACCTGTTGTTTCAAGCTTTAATACACAGCCACTAGAAGCATCTAGTACTAGAAACGTAATAAATGTACCTAGTTAAGCATTTCTGCTGATTTTTTGACACAATCTTTCTTTGAAACATTATTGGCTTTACGCAATTAAGTTGTTTCGTCCATAGTCTCTAGAGGAAGGGCGGGGAACTCAAGCAATTAGCAAAAAACATCACATATTTATAAAGCTGCTCTGAAAAGTACAACCAATCAGGACCAGCAAGTTTGAGATCTTCAGCTTCAGAGAAAAAAAACTTATTCTTTAATTACATGATTAAAAAAAAAACGTTTGTGACAGAAACTCAAGTGCTGGCAAGGAAAGAGTAGATTATTTACAGCAGAATATCAGATCAGCATCTAGTCAAAACAGGAAAGGATCAGGTGTGTAAGTATGAATTTGTCGTTATGTTGACTAAATTGATGTCTTGTATTATTATGCCACCACCCTGATATGTCAAGGAATTGTAATCATGGCTTTACTAAGAGCTCCCAGCCTTACATCGGATAATTCAAGTTTTGATGTCAGACCTGCATTTCCAATCGTAAATTTGAAAAAAATCTTGAATTTTTTATCTGTTTATCTTTTTGAATTATATATTTTCAAATAAGTCAATTAAATCTACAATAATGTGCCTTTTCTTTTCAGGAAATGGCCGCAACACGGCAGACTCTGCAGCAGGCGGTCAAGGCCACAAACACAAAGCTGGCGCAGTGCCAAAGTATCTGAAGCAGAGACAACAACAGTGGAGGGATGAGGCCCAGGCTGTTCTGGACTCTGCTCCTGATCCTGACTGTCCGCCTGGTCATATCAGGTAATATTCTGGACTCTGCTCCAGATCCTGACTGTCCGCCTGGTCATATTAGGTAATATTCTGGACTCTGCTCCAGATCCTGACTGTCCGCCTGGTCATATTAGGTAATATTCTGGACTCTGCTCCAGATCCTGACTGTCCGCCTGGTCATATTAGGTAATTTTCTGAACTCTGCTCTAGATCCTGACTGTCCGCCTGGTCATATCAGGTAATATTCTGGACTCTGCTCCAGATCCTGACTGTCCGCCTGGTCATATCAGGTAATATTCTGGACTCTGCTTCAAATCCTGACTGTCCGCCTGGTCATATCAGGTAATATTCTAAACTCTGCTCCAGATCCTGACTGTCCGCCTGGTCATATCTGGTAATATTCTGGACTCTGCTCCAGATCCTGACTGTCCGCCTGGTCATATTAGGTAATTTTCTGAACTCTGCTCTAGATCCTGACTGTCCGCCTGGTCATATCAGGTAATATTCTGGACTCTACTCCAGATCCTGACTGCCCGCCCGGTCAATGGGCTATTTATTAAACTAGGCCTAATAACAAAGTTTTTTTTATTAGTTTGCTTTACAACTTTGGGGAATTAACTTGAATTTTCATTGGTTGGTTCATTAGGTTGAGTGTTCAAACGTTTCAACCACTAATTTTCATCTACGATAGGTGTAATTTTGTTTATTATCATTGGGGATATAGAAGGTACATCAATTTATCGGCCATTGTTTTATCCCTTAAGATCCCTGTAATTTTCCAGTCTATGACAGTTTACCTTTGCAGTGATCAGCAATTTTTTTCAACTTTATCCCTTTTTTAATTCTAGATTACCAGATGAGGACAGAGTAAACCAACTTAAAGACATGCAAAGCACCCATGCTGCGTTACTTGCTGACCTTAACCGTCTACCCGTCAGCTCTGACACCCGCAGGGTTACGGAAAAACGGCGGGAAATCGAAGGATTGTTGGCAGGGTTAGATGACGGCATTAGAATATACTCGAGACCCAAAGTTTTTGTAAAAGAGTAAGAATTTTTATTATGTATCACTTAGGGGAGGGTATTATTGTAGAAATATCACAAACAATGCACTTTTTTACAACCATAATAAAAAAAAAAATTCGTAAAACAACATTATAAGAATTCAGGATAACAAAATCCCAATTGATGTTTTCAATAGGGTTGGGCCGGATATCCGGTGTGGCCGGATATCCGGCCGGATATCCGGCTCTATAATTTTTTATACTTTACACCAAAAATCTCTGCTTTTTAAAATCTTAAATGGCTACAATTTTCTTATTATTGAAGCTAGAAGAACATTTTTTCTGAATAAGTTTAACTTTATGTAAATTTATATAAGATTTCTAAAGAAATTTTTTTTACTACTTTAATATCTGGTAATTTGGCCGGTTATCTGGCCGGATATCCGGTAATTTGGCCGGATAACCGGATATTTGCCGGATATCCGGCCGGTTACCGGATATCCGGCATTTGAAATCAGCCGGATATCCGGTATCCGGCCAAAAAAGTATCCGGCCCAACCCTAGTTTTCAATGAATGAACATTGTTATTCCTGTGTTTAGGAAGTCTTAGGCCTATTGCTTTCTTCTAAAGTTTGATTTATATCATTATTTATGATATCTCTAAAATAAACAACTCTCCATTTGTATTTAAATTCTCATTGACCTGAAACGAAACTCATAGATCTCAAATATTAATGAAATGTAATCCAATATTGTGTTCTAGAATTATATTCGCAGGGTATTATCTTATTGAAACACATACTAACTTGTAAATTAAAAAGAATAAGAGCTGGTACATGTCACGCTAAAATGTTGCTAGAATCAAATTTAAAAACTAAGAACTATAAAGGATGCTAGTTGCCTAACGTACATGTTATGTTCGTAATTCATTGTAATCTGCAGAAGATGACCTTCAAATAATCTGGAATAGTCAATAATCAATAATGCACAGTTATCATTCAGTGAACATAAATGCGCGAAAAATACTTATTTTAGCGCGTTTTCTATAGCCAGTCACCCATGTGAATTATTGGATCATAGAAGATTTGTTCAGACCTTATTAAGCTGGTTACAACGATATGCGAATATAACATGTACGTTCAGCTGTCAATCCACTTGCAACCTTCAAAGTTCAAAAAAAAATTAAAGTTTGTTTCTACAACATTTTCCCGTGAACCGTACCATATGAATAATTTGCACTTGTACTAAGTTAGGTATAAAAATGTTATTTGTATATTGTTATTGAAATATTAATTAAGAATGAGATTGTTAGAATTAAATATAATTTAATAACTACCTACCTATGCATTTATTGTAATATTACTATGAAATAGTTTAAATAAAGATTTTATATTGTTTAGTTTTAATAATATTGTTAAATATAATCGTTTCAGATGATTATTATATAAAAAAATGTCTAGCTACGATTTTCCATCATATAATCCAAGAGATTTGGATAGGGGTAGGTTTATACAAACAATTTAAAGATGATAATATGGGGGGAAAAATACAACTTTCCAGAACAATATACGATGAATATGTCCTTATATAAAAGTAACAGGATGTCTGTGTGTCTACTGTACCGAAAGATCTTGCTTACCGCTAAACCGATATGGTTCTCCTATACAATGTAGCTTCTCATAGGTTCTGGGAAGGTTTATAACTATTTTGTTTGAGGTTACTACCATACTCCAAAAACTCCCCCCCCCCTTCCACCGTCAAAAGTGCCCCTAGAGGCCTCTAGCTCTATTTATCTAGTCCTTCATATATTTTCTATTCTTGCTAGGGCATCATGCCTATAGGAGACTTTACAATATTTTTTAACTTTAAGAAATACAAAATGTTCTGAAGTTAATAGGTAGTCTGAACGATGTTCTATGAAAATTTAAAGGATTAAGGCAGATTAGTCACTTGAAACAAAAGTCAAAGAAGTTAAGCTCAGAACAAACTAATGGGATATTTGCCCAGTAGTTGCTTTAATGAAATACAACAGTTCTACCTCCCCCTTTAATATTTTTATATTTTAGACTTTCCCTACTTCGCGTATCCAAAGATAGTTGGTGGACTTTCCCTTGACGGTAAGAATAAACTTAAAGGATAGTTCCAAGTGCTTTTAAAGAGCCAGGGATAAGACAATGGCCGATAAATTGATGTACATCCCCAATGCTGACACAAAATTTCACCTTCTGTAGATTATAATTGGTGGTTAAAACGTTTGGATACTCAACTTAATCACCCAACCAAACAAAGTTAAATAAAAGTTTCCAAAGTTGTTAAGCCAACAAATAAGAAAACGTTATTATAAAAGCTTTGGGGACTAGTGTAATAAATAGCCCATTGTCTCCTCCTTCCTGACTTGAATGATTCACCATTAAAATGTTTTGGTAGAATAATGGTAATAATAGGTAAGCTATAAAGATAATCAAAAGAAATAGGAAGATTTACTAGGCAGTTTTTAAATTACGTCTCAAAATGTCTAATTTGTGATAGTAAAAGTTACCACTTTAGAAAAAAGATTGCTAGCCTAAGTTACAAGATTATTGCAATGAATAATATGAGGCATAACCCAAATGTGCTTGAATTGTTCCAATTTGTTCAATTGATTGATTGCTCCATCAAGACTTACTATATTTAATTTAGACTATAATCTTCTGAACTTATTACATTATTTAATTACTATGGGTGATTTCTCTTGGGAGGGTGGAGGTACTCCCCTTAAAATAATTAAAAACCTTCATAGGACCAATGAGAAGCTACCCTGTAAAGGAGAACCATATCAGTTCAGTGGTTAGCGAGATCTTTTGATACAGACAATTAGACAGACATAGGGTGTCCCATAGTGTAGTAGTTAGCGTACTACGATGTGGTTGGAAGAAACCGAGTTCAAGTCCCCACATAGACTTTGCACTTGGTTGACAAATGCTGTCGCAATTTGTCAGATTATGATCACGCAACCTTCCCTAAGATGCCCTAGGGTTGTAAGGGGGGAGATTTGTAGGAAGTTTGTAGGATTCTACCAATCATGGAGCTCAAACCATGCTTTCCCTCGTCCATGCTCCTCGTATGAGAGTGCCATTAATTAGGGTGGCTTAATATGGAACACCTGCCAAAACTCTAGGCCAGGGTGATGTAATAATTGAGTAGATTTCACGAGAATTGCGGGTCAGCTTGTAATGTAACATAGAATACAATCAGCTGTGCGCAAAGCTTACCAATCTAAGATTGGCCAAAGGATTCTCACTTCCAGTCTCCGTGTGCATCTGAGTCCTAACTTCAGAGAATCATGGCTACAACAACAACAGACAGACATCATGTTACTTTATTATAAGTACTATCTGTATTTAGACCTTAATTTCTAATTTTAGGGAACCGAGAATTTGTACACAACCGTAGCCAGCTACAGATATTAAGGCCAGAAAATGAGGTAGAGTTTTAAGAATTAATATTTTTATGGCAGTTGTTCCATCATTAGTTACTTAATTGAAGTTTAGTATTGCAAACAAAATGGAAACTTCTGTAATGTAAAGTAATCAGCAACCTTGTAGTAATCCCTGTAGCAATCGTCACCAGCAATATTTTAACTTAAATTGCATTTGACCCAATATTCCTATGTTTATTGAGCATCTTTAAGAATAAAACATTAGGACAGTTATATTTACTTACTTTTTAGTAGCGAAGCTACTCTATAATTCACAATGTCCGTCCGTCCGTCTGTCCGTAATTAATGAATTGGGGGAAACGTGATTTTCTCGGCTCCTATAAAAGATAGAGAGCTGAAATTTTTTGACAACATTCCCATCATTAAGGAGCACAATTAACTATAAAACATCAATGGTGGTCGGACTGCTTTTTAGCAGGTTTTAGGCTATTTTTTATATTTTTCAAATTTTCCTCATATCTTTGGTGTTTATGGTCCGATTTTCGAAATTTTTTCAGTTAAAGATATCAAAATTAAATTTCCCATCATTTGAAGAAAACAACAATGACGGTCAGACTGCTTCTTTGCAGGTTTTTGGCTATTTTTATATTTTTCACATTTCCCCCCATATCTTTGGTGTTTATGGTCCGATTTTCGAATTTTTTTTAGTTAAAGATATCAAAATTAAATTTCCTGTCGTTTGAAGAAAACAACAATGACAGTCAGACTGCCTTTTTGCAGGTTTTAGGCTATTTTTTATATTTTCCAAATTTTCCTCATATCTTTGGTGTTTATGGTCCGATTTTCAAAATTTTTTCAGTTAAAGTAGTTATCAAAACAAATTTCCCGTCATTTGAAGAAAACAACAATGACGGTCAGACTGCCTTTTTGCAGGTTTTTGGCTATTTTTATATTTTTCACATTTTTACCCATATCTTTGGTGTTTATGGTCCAATTTTCATAAATTTTTCAGTTAAAGATATTAAAATTAAATTTCTGGCGTTTTAAGAAAAGAAACAATGGCGGCAGGTTTTTTTGCTATTTTTATATGTTGATATATTTCCCCATATCTTTGGCATTTTTGGTCCAATTTTAAAACTTTTTTGCATTAACAGTTTCAAAATATTTTTTCCCATTGTTATGTGCATCTAGTATGTAATTTACTTTAACCATCTTCATCATACAAAATAAAACAAGGTTTCATGTTTATTTTCTCCAATAAATCTATTATTGATTTTAATAAATAAACTTTCAATCTACTTCTACATATTCCCATCCTCAATTTTTGTGCTTCGCTACTTATGGATGTTGTCATCCTTGTTTTTGTTACAGATTTCCAAATATTTTTTTTTTAATTCTAGATTCTTGGTGAAGGAAAAAGTTTCAATCTTAACATCGGATTTGAAAACAAATTTGACAGTAAGTATAGTCTGTTTTTATAATAAATTCATTATTAGAGATGTATTCTATACTCCAGACACCTACCTGCGCCTTGTTGTTCAATGACCCGTAATTTTGCGGATTTTTTGTGCCTTCTCGCCAGGGTTGTCGAATTGGGCACTTTTTTTGATATTGGGCGGCCCAATTGCCCAAAAGGGTTTTAGGCGGGTTTTGGGCGCCCAAAAGTGGTTTTGGGCACCCTTTTTGGGCAAATGTCGTAAAAAGCATATAAAAAGGATATAAAATAGCCTAAAACCATACCGAGACTACTTATTAGAAATAAAATAGCCTAAAACCATCTCATGACCTATAAAAGCTCCACTGGAAAGGAGAACCATATCGGTTCAGCGAAATCCTTCCTAGATACAAAAAAGCTTAATAATCTATATAGTTAACCAGCGGCTACGTCCTTAGAGGCCTCTTAGGGCACTTGAGGAGGGGAGAGTCAAATTTGATAATCCAATTATTATATTAGATTTGAAAAGAAAAAGTAAAAAAAAATTTTGGGGGGGGTTGGGTTTCCTCCCCCCCATTTTTATTTTTAGTTTAAAAATTTTTTAAAAAGTTTTGGGGGAGTGTAATTTTTTCTAGGGGCGATTTCTCTTAGGAGGGTGGTGGTACCCTCCCCCAAAATAGTTTTAAACCTTCCAAGAACCTATGAGAAGCTACCTTGTTAAGGAGAACCCGATCGGTTCAGCGGTTAGCGAGATCCTTCGGTACAAACACACAGTCACACAAACAAACAGACACACATCCTGTTACTTTAGTATAAGGATATCACCCAAAAATATGCCCACCCCCCCCCCCTTTTTTTAACCCCCATCCCATTTTTTCTCCCCCCAAAAGGGGGGTGCCCAAACTGCCCAAAATGACCTTATATTGGGCGGCCCAAAAGCGCCCGCCCAAAACTGCCCGCCTAAAAGCGCCCGCCCAAAATGACAACCCTGCTTCTCGCCAAACGTGACAAACTCAAGTTTTTTTCTTCTGAAAACAAAGCATTTTAATATGGTATATTCAGTGTTAATGTTGGTGAAAATAATACCTTTCATATTTTTGTCGTGTTTATGCAGAAAAACGATAGGAGAACCCCGCAGTTAAAGACCCTTTAGAGATAGGGCACCTTAGGATGAAGATTAAGATTAAAATGGGGTAAAAAAAAATTATTTTAATAAGGGGGAGGTATTCAGTGGTCTGTAAATAGGTAACAGTTGATTCCAAAATGATTTTAATTCTGGTATTATCTTAATATCATTTAATATTTAAGGGATTACAGTACAAGGAGAGTACCTGAATAATATGCTACGCTGGATTTTAGCAAATAGGAAAGAAAATATTTAATACTTAAAGTGTTATGAAAATAATTTAGTTTGTAATCAATACATATTAACAAAAATACTTCATAAATTACACTTGCGAAAATACATATATTGTAGTGTACGGTTGCTTAATGTCCCAATAGCAGTTCCCCTATAAGTTAAATCCTTTTTTTTATGCAGGGTTACAAAATCTCAATAGATGGGGAGGGTAATTTTTTGGTTGGGGTGGGGGGGAGGGTTAGGAACTTGAAGTACCTTAGAGCATTACAGACAAACATACGAACCAAGTTAATTAACAGGGTAGATGTTCATTGGTCAAAAAAACCACCAACATTTTAACTGGCTATTCTGATAACAGCAGAGTAATTCACATTTATCCTAAAGAATTTCAATGTCTTCCATATAAGACCGACAGACTCACGGAGCAATTTAGTAATAGACTAGATGAAAATTAATATGGGAAATTTAAAGTCACCATCAGAAATGTGATTTATCAGCAAATTCAATCAAGTTTCCAACATAGCATTACGAACGGAGAAGCAGACATGCGGACAGACATAATAAATTGTAGAGTAGCTCGCTATTTACAAATATATTTATGTATGATGTACAATGTACATATGCTTTTATGGTAAAAATTGTATAAGATGCTATTATAAACTCACCCATTGCCATTTAAACATCATATTTACTAAATATATTTACAAGATTTTCGTTGAAAAAAAACTTTTCAAGGTAACACTTCTTTTGAGTAATGCTAAAGCTATGCTACCATCATATTATACTTATTTTGTACCTACTAATAGTATATTTGAAAATATTTCTTTAATAAACAGACATCGTTATGACGAGACTAAAAGTCAGATATTTGGTGCAGATTTTCTTACTTTTCGTGGAACTTTCAGGCTCATTATGAATTCTCCTTATGAAAGGGTAAATATTTTATCATCCAATAACTGACTTTTGTAAGTTGTGGGGGGCTGAGGAATGTTAGTGGCTAAATTAAGTTTCTAGCAGATTTGTTTACTGACAATTTTATTTGAAAATAAACTTTAGTTGTTCTATGCAGTAATTGGATGTTTATCTACTAAAGTAGTAGGATCTATGAACATCTGTCTACGTTAAATTTTGCGTTTGTTGGCCATTTTTCATCGGGATTTCAATTCTTATCCTTATTGCAATATGTACTAGAAAAATTTCCATTCTATCTACTATCTGATTCGTTCTCTCTTAATTTGTTTAGACGATTGATTATTGATATTTAAAAAGAAAAATGTCCTTTGTTTGTTCAGAACGAAGGATGGATACTAAGAATTCAGAAATGGAAAGACACCATTTTTATTGCCGAAGTAAGTTTTGTTGTAAGGTTTAGTAGGTTTACTAAAAATTATCAAAATTTAATAGCCTAAAACCATCAAGGTACCCATAAGAAGCTTTTAAAAAATAAACAAACAAACAAAACCTTACTACTTTATATAAGAGGATGAATAATCTTAAAATTTTGTTAAGGAGAAAACACCTGAAAAGTTGAATAAAGTGCCAACCCAACAAGAAGAAAGGAAAATTAAATATCAAGAAATGCTAATGCAGAAAATAGAAAATTACACTTTATGAAAATGTTTTTTTATTCGCCATACCCTAGCTTGGAATATCTTTTATTCTTTCTATAGATACAATTGGCTACAATTGAAGTCTCATGAAAAACCTGAGAGAACGGGAGGAAGGTGGGAGGGGGGGTTGGGTATCAAGCAAACCCTTCACTTTCATTTACAAGTACCTATAAACATAAAAAGCTAAAAAAAAATAAACTTTTTCATAGGGGCGATTTATTTTGGGTGGTTAGAGATGCCAATCCCTTAAATAGTTGAAAATCTTCTCCAGACCTATATGAAGCTTCTATGCAAAGGAGAACCATATCAGTTATCAAGATCCTTGTAATAAGCACAAAGGCGCACAAATAGTCATCCTGTTACTTTATATACGGATTAATGCATATTTTTCTTGAATATTATAATTTGTAATTATCTAGATTTATGTATTGGGGATACAAATTTGAGGACTTGATGACTACTACTGCAAAGAAAGCTTGCCAGAATGCTGCGCCAGCTGCCAATGAAGATGAGCCTGTCAATGAAAATACTGAATTTAATTGCATGTTTGTGTAAGAGCTTTTCATTCCAATTTTTTTTATTTTTCTAGATGGCGATGTGATACACCATTAGGTCTTATTTTGGTTTAACTCTAAATTAATCTTTAACTCTAAATTAATCTTGCCTAAGGTTTTACAGACAACCAACCCTATGAATGTGCCTATTTTTAGGCCAAGGCATTCCCTCTGCTCTACCTACAATTGTTATACCTTTGAGCTAGCAACAATAGGAACCTTTATTAAACGTCTTTAGTCATGACGCTGTCTTTGGTCGTGATTCGTTTCTAGTGTAGTTAAATTAAGCACCGACAGTTTTTTAAACCCCTCTCTTCCCCTGTTAACTTGCCCCTAGAGGCCTATAAATATTTAATGACAAAAATCACTTTTTTCAGGTCCAAAATTGGCAACTTTCGTGTACAATATGGAGCTGAGATGGATGGATACATGGATCCAAATGCTGCAGCAGATGAATCTATTCCTTTGCAGCCGGATAAGTTTGTAGAATTGAAAACCAGCAAGTATGAAATTGTTTAGTAATGTAATTCAGGGATCTATAGGGATAAGATAATGGCCGATAAATTGATTTACATCTCCAATGATAATACACACAATTACCCCCTCTGTAGATTAAAATTTTTGGTTGAAACGTTTGCACTTAACTTAATGAATCAACCATTCAAAATTCACCAAAGTTGTTAAGCCAACGAATAAGAAAACGTTATATTAAAACTTTGAGGACTAGTGAAATAAACAGTCCATTGTCTATCTCTCTCTGGTCAGTATTATAACTATTCCTCAAGGATTATCTATTGATCATTAATTAAAGTTTCATAGTGTTTGGACCCAGAGAGAGAGGGGACAATGGACTGTTTATTACACTAGTCCCCAACGTTTTGTAATAATGTTTTCTTATTCGTTAATTTATTAACTTTGGGAACTTTAGTTGAGTGTTCAAACGTTTCAACCAAACTTCTTCTACAGAAGGGGTAATTTTATGTATCATCAATGGGGGATGTACATCTAATAATCGGCCATTGCCTTATCCCTTCAATCGCTGATTAATAAGTATCAGGGAATTCCAAAATGATTTTAATTCTGGAATTATCTAATTATACATTTTGAGGGTAGTACCGATCTTAAGTTAGTTACTTTTACGTTTCTTAATAATATCCCTTCTTACTCAACAAGTGGAACGTTGCAAGAATATAATGCAACTGAGAAATTTAATTTAACATATGAAAACTTTAACTCGTATTATCACTACCGTTCCTTAGTGTGTTACCACTGGACCTTGTGGTTGTATTCCTAGTTAGCAATTTGAAAATGTCTAATCTCATGCGTCTAATAGGAATAGAACATAACTTTTAAAATTTAGTATTTGCAAAACCAAGGCATTAATTTTGATTGGTATTCAATTCTCTATAACTTAGTAGATAATTTTCCATACAAATAGTGGGTAATAGTTTTAAATAATTTTGTTTTAGTGCGATACGCCATCCTGGTCAAGAGAGAACTCTTCGCAAGTTTAAATTTGTAAAATGGTGGGCTCAGTGCTTTCTAGGTAAACATTTATAATCTTAAGTATGTTTTCTTTAAAGAGTTTTTTGGAGTCTATTATCAAGCATGGAGAGAGGGGACATTGGGCTGTTTATTACACTAGTCCCCAAAGTTATGTAATTAATTATTTTTATTCGTTGGATTAAAAACTATGGGAACTTTTATTGTAATTTGATTGGTTGGTTTATAAAGTTGAATGTCCAAATGTTTCAACCATTAATTGTAATCTACAGTAGAGGTAATTTTGTGTATCATTCATCATTGTGGATGTACATAAATTTATCGGCAATTGTCTCATTCCTTTAGATCCCTGATTATCAAGTCTTAAAATGTAAGGAAGTTCATATTTAGCATCATGAATTATCGGATTGATTTAAACAAAATTTTTGTTAAAATAATTTTAGATATTAAATACGTTGTTTCTCTATACTTGTCAATGTTCGTTTGTCCGACTTACAGATTTTTTAATCTTCTCTTTGCAAAAGTTTAATATCGCATCTTATTATAGACAGCTTCCCCCAGATATTAAAATAACAATTGTAAGATTAAAACCAGTTTTGTTAACTCCGATGGTCCGAAGGTCCAGGCCATCAAATCTGGTATTAATTTTAAGATTTTTATTTTTAAATTCGTAGGAAATTGTCAGTAATTCGATGCTATACATGATTTTTCAGTATGCCCGAAAACCGGTTCTAATCCACCGAATATTAAATCTGTTTCAAAGCCATACTGGAAATGACTATGTTTTAGTTGGTACAGAAAATGTGATAGTTGGTTGGAAAGATAAGGATGGAGTGGTCAGAAATGTTCAGAAAATCTCTGTCAAAGAATGCTCAAGATCTGCTCTAGTAAGGATTATTAACAAAGCAATGCTCTCCATAATTAGTACATCAAAAACATACGAGGATGTTAAAGGATTTAATTGAATGTTAAAGGATATATTGTTTGATCTTAGGGGGAAAAGTAATTTAAATTAAATCTTGTTAAGTTGCAATAAAACCAAAATTATTTTTTTCTTGTTATTCAATTTTTTTGATGAGTTCAAACTGTTGTTTAAAAGCTTTGACACAAAATAAATTAATGTGATTAAAAATGTATATTTAGAAAAATGGTTGGTAACTTGTAAACAGTTAAATTAATGTACTTTTGCAATTTACAACATAGATGCTTTTCTGCAGTGTTATTTTATTTTGTCCTTTGAACTCAACAAAGCATTTGATGATATTGCTTTAAAAATTGCCTTACATTTCAAAGTTTTTTTTTCATATAAAACCATGGTGAAACCTAACTTTTTAGTCGATAAAGCAAATTTTAAACATAAACCTAGTATATTCACTAATAAAATACTATGGGTCAATGCTGAATGATGGTTAGAATCACTTGCTTTGGTTCGTGGATAGTCCCCTTTTGAAAAGCATCATATTTGTTTACTTCAGGATTAGAGTAAAACACTAGAGGGGGAAGGGTTAAATAACTGTATGTCCCCATCCCAAGTACCTTGTGCCGACTCTCAATTGGGTCTTTGAAAATCAACCAATAATGTCGGGAATATTAACACAGCCAAGTAGCAGAAAACAATTTGCTAGCACACGAAAAAGGTCCTTGGAAAAGGGGGGCAGGTAGTCATCTTTATATACATCTATACTAAAGATCTCTTACTTCAGGAATGGAAAGGAAATGTGTGTTTTAATTTTCTGCTTGATGTCCTCACTTTCTTAAAGAAGACAATTGTTGAGGACAGCTTGACTAAGGTAATAATTTAGTTTTAGAAATAAATGCTATAACTATATAATGATTGTGTGTTTATATTATATCTTTCCTTTAGTATAACTGCTTTATATTCAGTTAAGTACATCCAAGCACCAATGCTCTTTTTATAGTTAAGCTTCTTATAGGTCTTGTAAGTTTACAAAACTATGTTGAGACATGTATCCCCACCTAAGATAATTCACCACAGAGAAAAAGTACCACCCCCCCCCCCCCCCACCTCAAAGTGGGGCAAACGCCAGTACATTTCAAAGTGTTAGAACTAAACAAAAAAGAGATGGCACATTCAGTGTCCCAATGCATAGTTTCAATTCTATATTTCTCTTTCAACTAGTTTCTTCGCCCCTAGCCTCTAGGAGAGGTAGGGAGCCTTGAACCACCTTAAGACATTGACATAAAGCCTTTCTGAACAGTTCAACCCATAATGTCCAACAATTTCCGAGAGATAAAAAGCTTAATCCTATTATATAAAACGTTTTTTTGTCTGTAGCGAAGAATCTCGCTAACTGCGTAACTGAAATGTTTTTCCTTAACAATAAAGTAATAAGGTTTTAAAGTATTTTGAGAGAGGATATTTCCATCCTTCATAAAAAAAAATTATCCCCCACAAAAAAAAATATCTTTTTTTTTTCTTTTTAAAACTTATCGTGTCCCTATAGGCTTCTAGGTGTGTAGCCGTTAGTACTTCATAACATAGAATATACTTTCTATAGCTTATCTTATCACTTCAAACAGCTTCGCTACCACTGGTCCTAAGTTGGTCCTTGTTTTTAGGTGTACAGGTTGACATGGTATTCTGACCGTGGCTTCACCATGGAAATAGAAGAACCTTATCGGTTCAGTGGTTAACTAATCATCCTTGTTTTCAGGTGTACAGATTGACATGGTATCCTGACCGTGGCTTCACCATGGAAATAGAAGCTTGTACAGAGCCATTTCTACATGAATGGTTTTATTCACAATTCAAATAGTGATCCAGATTTTGTCTGGGGCCGACAAAATAATAATTAATTTAAATTTTTTTTCTTCAGAAAACTATTCCTTTTCCTATTATATTCTATTTTAAGACTATCTCATGACTGCCAAAAAATATTTTTTTTTTCATTACCCGTTGAAAATCTTTAAATTATTCAGTTTTTTTTAGTTGACTTTTTTTTAGTTGTTTTTAAAGAAGAAAGTAAAAATTACTGCCAAACTAAAAATGACATTTTTTTTTTATTTCAGTTCTTTGTTTTTTTATGTAAGGAATTATCTGAAATTAAAAATGCTTTAATTAGGGGTTTATTTTTTATATTTGTCGAAAATGATGTGTTTTATACTTTTATAATGATAGATACACACTTTGTGATAACTCTAACTTTTAAGAACTTTGTGTTTATGGTTAACAATTATGTAATTTTTTTAATCTTATATTACTGATTTTTTTCAAAATATATTACCTAACAAAGAACAAATAAAAATTCAAACGTTAGTTTTCTTTTGTATTGTATCAGGGGTGTTTATTTTCTATTATCATTATATTCAGTGTTTTGAAAAGCGAAGCCTTTCTATAACCAATGCAAACTTCTCCAATAAGGGGAAAATCAATTGGTTTAGTAGTTATAGTAAGATATTACAAGATTAACAAAAAAAAACAATACAATATTATATGATTGGATGCTAATATACTCTATACCATTTTTTGGTCTTAACTTGTTTCAAATGTGCTAAATATTATATAATTAAGGAGGCGGTTCAACTCACATACAAACGGACGTACTAAATTATAGTTATAAAGAAGGTAAAAAAAGTAATAACAACGATAACACCGGTTAAAGTGAAGATTTTCAGTAATCATTGTAAATACGATAATTTTTTTTATATAAAATCTCGAAACCCTTATAAAGCTTGACAGAAGGACCAAGTAAATTATATGCTGGAGGTATAGGGAATCATCTACAAAATTTCAGCTGTCTATCTTAAATGGCAGCCGAGAAAATCGCATTTCTCTCCATAGTATTACAGACAGACAAAGTGAATTATAAAGTAGCTTCGCTGCTTAAAAGCCCTACGTACAAGACAAAGCAGAATGACAAGATGCACAAACTTTATGACGCACCATGACGTCATAGTGACGCACAGAGCACGTACTGTATACTATACTCCAGGGATCGTAAGGGATTAGACAATGGCCGATAAATTAATTTACATCCCGAATGATGTTACAAAAAATCCCCTTCTGTAGATTGCAATAAGTGGTTGAAAAGTTTGGATACTCAACTTAATAAACCAGCCAATCAAATTCATTAGAGTCCCTAAAGTTGTTAAGCCAACGGATAAGAAAACTATATTTGGGGTGTAATAAACAGCACAATGTTCCCTCACTCCCTGATACTATTCTGCTTCTTGCTTTGGCTTACTTTTAAACTATTGGATAAATTAACAATATGGACAAAAAGTCACATTCTATTTATTTTTGTGTTTAATTATAAAGATTTTCTATATTGATATACGTCTGTATGACACTTCTTTATTATGTCGTTTTTATTTCCATATGATTATTTAGTCAAGGTGCCAACAGTTTGACAGGGTAGCTATGCCTAAACCGATTAAAAGTTTAGGCTTTTATAATGTAATATTGTTTTATTTAGTTAACATAATATTTTTAGCAATTGTTAGGTATTGACTTGCAGCCTATGTAGGTACAAGATTAGATATGTTTTTTCTTTAAATTTTAAAATGATCAATTCATATTTATATAAATCCTTTATTTTGCATCTATTCTGGCGTACAAAATTTGTTAACATTGCCCTGCAGCATTAATGGTGCTTTCCCCCAAAGTGTCAGTGGAGCACGGACACCTCCTTATTTTAAAAATAAATCTAAAATATTTAGGAGGAGGTAGGTAGGTGGCTTTGTATCCCTCCTTACCACTGCGGGACCCCTTCATGCGGTTCCTCAACCCTCCTGGGCTATTATGTACCCAATAAAACCTAACATAACTTGTCCTAAAGTAATAAACAGAAAAAAACGAAAAACTAACCAACCACCCCTCTTTATTTTCAGATAATTAAAAAATAGGGGGTGGATCAATGCTCAACCCACACTTTGAGGGAAAATACCGTGTTTACTCATAAAAAGAAAGGCTGACAAGACACCCACTACACCGAGAACGTACGCAAGTTTCAAAGTTCTAAGGGAAAATACACTAACATTCTACTTCCAAAAGTGTAAATGATATTTGTTTTTTTTTAATCTTATTGAATTAACATATTTTAACTCTTGTACAAAATATATACTGTAGAAGATAGGACCCTGAATTATCCCTTCACTCAAGATAGTTGGCGTTTTTCGGGGAAATTTTAAATTTCATCATAGTCGCGTAGCTGAAAAAGGCTGACACAGCATTTTATGAAAATCGGAACTATAAAGGAATTTTTAGAAGCATAGCTACTCTGTAACGCCGAGTCTGTCTGCTAGTCATGCTAGGGTGGAATTAGATAGATAGATAAGCCAAATACTATTGCCTTACTTCCGCTGATTCCCTTTTTCATTGATTTCGTATGAAAAAAAAATTTCGAGGGAGTTATTTTTTAGGTGTGATTTCTCTTGAAAGTGCGGTGGTACCCTCTTAAAAATAAACCTTTCCAGAACCTCTGAGAAGCTACATTCTAATGGAGAACCATATTAGTTCAGCGGTTAGCAAGATCCTTTGATAAATACAGACATCATGTTACTTTTACATGTTAATATTGTATCATATCAGCATATTTTACTTGTAATACGCTACCGTTGGGCGAAATTAAAGTTGTTCTAGTTGTGAAATTACGACTTTAAAATTTCCATTTTCAGCAGAAAACAAAGTTTTGAATTTCATCATTGCTATTTTCCAAATTTTAATTTTAAACAAGGATGACAACATCCATTAAAGCGAAGATCAGAAACGGTATGACAGACGAACATTAACTCTTGTAGAGTGTCAGAACTGAATATACAAAATATAATATGTAAGTTTTGGAACACAGTAATAGTGTCTGACTGATTATGACGTAACAAAAAAAATTAGCCAATGAGAGGCCGTTATTGACCAATGGTAAAATTTATAGTGGCCTCTCATTGGCTAATTTTTTTTGTTACGTTATAATCAGTCAGACACTATTACTGTGTTCTAAGTTTTGACAAAATTATATCATATGTAAAAAATATTTTATCCCATAGGTAACATTTAAATAGAATGAAGTGGGTTTGGTGGAGGTTGGTGAAAAAAGTATTAAATGTGAAATTTAACCTGATTAGAACCAATTTAGATAATTTCCTATTGAGGGGAATTAAAGGGATCGTGTCTAAACTTGAAATCTATAAGCAATGCTGCTCTATAATTCAATCGTTCCCTTTGTTAAATGAATTGTTGTTATACGAATGAGTTTAGGTAATATGTACTTTGAAAAAAAAATATAGCTTTATCTCAATATATTTTTTTGATTTTCAACTTTCCAGGGACAAGGATATTATAACTTTTTTCAATACATTATTTTCCTTTCATTGATTAAGGACACATTTTCACAGCTCTTTATTGCATATTATTATAGACAGCTTTCCGCGGATATTAAACTGAAAAACCAGTTTTATTATCCCCGAGGAGCTGAAGGTCCAGGCTAACAAAACTAGTATTAATTTTAGGATTTTATTTCAATATTCGTGTACAATTGTCTGTTATACGATTCTATGTTTGATTTATCAGTATGGTAGAGAACCGGTTTTAATCCAGCGGATATTAATCGGTTTCGAAGCCGTACTGGAAAATAATTTTTTCAAATGCACTATCTCTGTCCCTGTCAACATTCATTCCATGAACTTTTAAATTGGATGTGCAGTAAAATTCTTTTTAAAATTTGAACATTTTCAGTAAATACAAGTACAGCATTCATTTTTACACTAAATTGCAGGTTTTACTTCATTAAATTGGCAGTCCTTTTATAAAAGTAACAGGATGTTTGTCTGTGTGTTTGTAGAGATCTCTCTAACCGCTGAACCGATATTGCTCTCCATTAAAATATAGGTGACTATTTTTGGCGAGGGTACCACCAACCTCCCAAGAGAAATCACCCCTAGAAAAAAATTACCTTCACTCAAAAATCTAAAATGTAAAGGGGAAGGTTTTAGTCCCTAGTACAAATATTGGCTGTACATCCTAGTCCCTATTAGCATCATTGCCAAGGGAAGGGAGGTTAATGGCCTAAAACCAATATAAGCCATGTAATAAAAACTGGTAGGGGGATTGTATATCAATCATATCAAATAAGCCCTTTAGAAGCTAAAGCACAAATCAGCAGCTACACACAGCTGAGCGGATGTAAAGTGCTTGTTTTTACGGATAGTATCTTCTTTCAATAATTAACATTTGAGAGTCTATATTAGTATAGATTATTTTATTATAATATAGTGATTAAACAAGGATTTATGCGATCATAACATTAAAGTATTATTGTATTATATTAGCAAAAATTATACTGGATTTATAAAACTACGGACCATTTATATAATAAAACTTATATTAATAATCTTTCCAGTCAGCTCCGAAACCGATTAATATCTACTGGATTAGAACTGGTTATTGTTCATACTAAAAAGTCATGTATCTTATTCTTAACGTATTACAGACAATTTTCTACAAAATATAAAAATAAAAATCATTAACAAAACTAGTATTAATCTTGTAAATTTTCATATTACTATCCGCGGAAACCTGTTTCTAATACGATGCGATGAATATTACTGAAATGAGGGATAATAAGCTTTATAAAACATTTGTAAAAAAATGATAGATAAACGATAAAGTGAATAAATACTCTCGGTCTAGACTCTTGGTTAGCCTTAATTAAAAACACAACAATCACGTAATTTCATCAATCTATCTATCTTTTTACCAACCATTATCTATCTACCTCTTACTGTTTCAAACCAATTTTGCTTTTTACTTGACTTTTTAAATCTTATCAATTACTGACAGCTGAACAATTTATAAAAGTAAAGAGTGAGAAAAAATGCACAGATTTTTAAAATTCAAATTACGCGGCTTGTGTTAATGGTATAAAAAAGTTATGCATACTGTTTGAACCGTTATGAACTCTAGTTTTACGAAATATAAAAACAGTGGCGTGCGAAACACTTTGTCTAGGGGGGTGGGGGGGCATTTTGAACATATTGCAAAATTTAAAATTATATGTTTACATAATATATTTCCCAATATCTTTGGTGTTTTTGGTCCAATTTTCAAACTTTTTGGGGATATCAGTATCAAAATAATTTTAATTATTTTTATGAGCATCTTTTATGTAATTTATTTTGACCGTCGTCATGTCATCATACAAAATATAATTATACAAGGTTCCATGTTTATTTTCTCCAATAAATCTATTCTTGATTTTAATTGATACACTTTAAATTTACTTGTACGTATTCCCATCCATGATTTTTTTTGTTTCGCTACTTATGGATGTTGTCATCCTTGTTAATTTATGAGATTCATTACTTTTGGATGTTGTCATCCTTTTTTAAACAACTTTTCTACGTAATTTCTCAATTTTTCCACTAACTAACAGGATATCTGTCTGTCTATGTATCTGTGTGTGCTAACCAACGGACTGATATGATTCTCCTTTACAATAAAGATTGTTTAAAGTCCTTGGAAGGATTACAACTATTTCCCTCCTTAAATTTGAGTTATCTTTTTTCTTTTTAAAAATAAAAGTTAAAGTGAAGGGTTGACCCTCCAAACCATTTTTGAAGTGCCCCTAGAGGCGTAGAAGCTGGTGAGTCATATAGGAATAACACAAAGTTTTTGATGAGATGAATTACTGATTACTGATTAACAGAATACTTACAATTATCTAAATACTTGCTCTGCATTTATCAGAACATTGGACTGTAAATTTTACTGGTACTCAAAGTTTCTAATTACGATGTCTTAACCTCTTTTCGAGGAAGCTTTGTGTTTATCAAGTTCGAAATTAATTCCTTATCATTATCCTAAAACTAAGCGCAAATGTCGTCTTTTTTGGCTTTCCTTTCATAATGTGGCGCGGCATGGATTGTTTGTATATTTTGATGCGCACGTTCGTTACTTTTGAATGAGATATGAGTGTGTGAAGATTTCGGAGAACAAAATTGGGCCTATCATTGGTCTCATAGTGTGTGAACGACCCTAGTATACCAGGGATTTGAAACCATAAGAACTTCAGGTAGAATTTGTTAATTTTATTAGGAAGAATGGTGTATAGGACGACTATATGTAGTTTTAAAAAGGCTTTAGCCAGCTAAGCATGAAACTTAATTATGATTAATATATGTTTTAGTAATTTTTATGTGCCTTTATTTTTGCATTTAACAATGATTTATTAAACCAAATAATTTTCCTTTAAAGCCAAAGTTTCCAAAGATTCTTAATCGTAGAGAAAAATGATTTTTAAAAAGCAATTAAGGTTACGTGGTTATAAATAACTGGAATTATGAACTAATTGATTTTGTAATTTCAGGACTTTGAAATAATTTCATCAATAAATCTATATTCAAACCTGCTGTTGAAACTTGATGGTTCCTGGTATTGGGGGTTTGTATGTTCGCCAACAGATCTCGAGAACTTCCCGCTAATTCGGAAGTCAAACTCAACCAAAGTGTCATGGTTGAGACAATTTCAAAGTATCTGATGGATAGGCGCTAGCATTCATCAAGAGATCAATAGCATCTAGTGAATTATTGATGCAATAAACTGTGACAATTTTTCTGTGAAATAAGTACCTAGTGAATCATTATGCCACTAACCAAAAAGCAGAAAATTGAGCGAGCTATCGCTATTGGCAGTGAAAGGCTAGAAGTGTTTGACGAACAGTTAAAAGTGTTTTATGACAATCTAAAAGCCTGCCAAAGTTTTAGTTCATGTGAAAATGTGAATGTAAAATCAATTCGTGACATTTTTAGTGAGGTCAAGGACCAATCTGACCTAATAAAAAGTCTAAAACCTGCCGTGGAGACTAGTGAGCTGCGCGAGTTCAAGCGTGATTTGGATGAAGCTAGTGAGCAGAAAACTGTTGCAGATAAAGTTTATGCGTCGTTGGAGCAGTGTACAAAAATTCTGTACTGGCTTGACAATGATTCAGACGACGCGAGGTCAAGCACTGTCGCCAGGAACCTCGACGTCATTGAGAAGGTGAAGATGGACATGGGAGTGCTTAAAATTTCCGTGGAGTTGCGCCAAGAAGTACGTGATATGTACCGAAGGCTTAGAGAGATGGAACGTCGTTCATCTAACCTGGATGAGAGTGGGACACCTGCCATGCTCTCCAGAAGTATGTCTGCCGTGGATATTCGGAGTTCCAACCCGCAGTATGGGCGCTGGGACAACAGTTTGTTGCCGTCGTTCGACGGTACTGACACGGATTACCCAAACTTTAAACAGGTCTTTAAGGATCTATGCTCTGGTTATGGATTTGCTGACCAGAGGTTAAGTCTGATGTTGTGTATGGAGAAGGTGATAACCAACCCGGAACTACGCAAGCAAGTGTCAGCGATTAGAGATCATAATGAACAATGGTCGTTTCTTGATCAGATGTTTTTATCAAACACTCGCCGGTTCATGAGGATTTTAACTAAGCTGAACAAGATGAAACCTGTGGATAAACCTGTGGACGTGGTTAACGCAATTGCTACCTTCAAGAGCATGATGCAGGAGGTAGAAACCATCGTTGGTTCTGCAGCTAAGGATTACAATCACCTAACTCTTATTCATATTTTTAAAGACAAGTGCCCTGAAAATTTGAGAGACAAAATTATGATGGAGCTAGGTAGCATGAACCAACCAGACATCCAGAAGATTGTAGAACTGCTGGAGAGGACCAGGGGTGCCATGTTGGCCGGTGATATGTCCTATGACAATGGCGCCGGCAAGAGAAATCGTGACAGAGCTGCCGCCGCGCAAGTATCTGGCCGCAGCGACAATAAGAATGGTAAGGCTGGAAAGGACAAGGCTTCCAAGTGGAACAGTACATGTCCTGTGGAGAGCTGCAAGGAGAAACACCCGATTTTCCGTTGCCTCACGTTTAAGAAGATGGATGTGGTTGACCGAAAGAAAGTTGTCCAGCAGAAGAAGTTATGTGAACTCTGCCTATGTGACGGCCATACTGCTGACAAGTGTAATAAATCGGATAAGCTTGGTGTTTGTGGTACCAATAATTGCGACAGATACCATTCTAGGTTACTCCATGAGGCCAGTGCTGGTGTGAATACAGTCTACAAGTCAAGTTCTGCACCCAGCCCCTGTACCTTCTTACTTCAGTTAGTTCCTGTTGTAGCACCTGGCGGCGGCACCTGCCACGCCACTGTGATGTTTGACTCCGGGGCAAATTTGCCACTTGTGTCTGAGAAGTTATCCAACAAGTTGAAGCTGAAATCTACCGGCAGATATACAACTATTTCTGTAGCTGATGGCAGTGAGTCTTCCTGCCGCAATGTTGTGTTTTATCTGAAGGATAGGGACGGCAATTTGAGGGAGTTTGAGGCAGCTGTCATGCCTACCCTCGGCGGGGCCAACGAGATGCGCTCGGTCCACCCCGAAACTGCCGCCGAGATATTTAAAATGCCGCCAGAAAGGTTTACATATATTAGTGGAGGCTTAGATATCATCATTGGAAATACACATCCTGACGTGTTTCCATCAACCTACCAGAAAGTGGGCCAGTCTATGTTGTGGCGAACCATTTTTGGTAGTGGTTTTATCTGTACGAGTGCTGACGGTGGAGCTGGAGATCAAAAGTCGGCTTATAAGGCTGTCAGTGTCAGTGGAGGCACCTTGCCAGACTTTCTGACGTCTGAATCGTTTGGCGTACAGCCGCAGGCACTTTGTCCAGGATGTACTGCTTGTCAAGAGTGCAAGGCTATGGCCGACGGCACTACCTGGGACCAGCGTGAGAGGCAGAGGATAATTGAGGCAGGTTTAACACTAGACTTGCAGTCCAACAAGTGGACAGGTCAATATGCTTATATTGAAGATCCTCACACTTTACCCTACAATGAGAGTTTAGCCCGCAAAATTGCTGAAAAGGATCGTGCCAAGATGGTCAAGGAAGGTACCTATGGAATGTATGTGGAGGTATTCAACGACGCCATAAAAAGAGGCGTATTCCAAAAAGCCACGCCTGAAGAATTGCAGTATGAAGGGCCTAAGTCTTGTTCATCAATAGTGGTTGCTTTCAAGGAGGATTCAAGTTCCACACCTATGCGATTGTGTGCAAATAGTTCTCTGACGTTCAAAGGTACCAGTTTTAATAACATAATGCTGGGAGGCCCGCCGCCAATGCAGAAGATTTTTTATCATTTGATGCTTTTCCGCGGTTACAAGGTTGGTATAACCGCGGATATTTCCAAGTTTTATAACTCCATCCTGGCCACAGAGTTCGACAGCCAGATGAAGAGAGTTTTATTTTCCCCGACGCCAGACGGTCCTCTTGAAATTTACCTGACTAAAGTTGTGAATTTTGGCGAGTTAGCTGCGGGAAACTTGGCAGTTACAGCCCTGAAGTTGACGTCCCGCCTGTTCGGCGGAAAGAGTGAAGCAGAGGTCAAGGAGATGTATGGAGAGGGGCAGATAAACGGTAGTGAAATTGTTGCTAAACCTGAATTATGGAAGGAGCCACAAATACCTACCTACCCTGATGAGGAATTCAAGTTACCTCAGATTCCAGTTGCAGTCAAGCTTGAGAAGCACAGCTTCATAGATGACGTTATTTCGGGAGCAGGATCGAAGCCAGAAGCCAAGGAGATGATGAAAGAGGCCGACAGAATTATCGGCAAAGGTAGTTTTTCCTTCAAACAAGTCATTTATTCTGGAGATGATTGCCAGCCAACCAAGGTTCTCGGGCTGATATGGAAGCCAGCCACCGATGTGTTGTCCATCGCCACAAGAGTCAACCAAGATGGTAAGATCAAGGGAAAGAAGGTGAAAGAGGATGCTGATTTGTACAACCTCCAGGACGCCTTGGACGAGAATCTGACAAAGAAGATGGTCCACAGGTTCGCCGCCCAAACCTTCGACCCGATCGGGCTTTGCAGCCCTATTCTGTTGAGAATTAAACTTGTCCTGCGGAAAACATGTTTGCTGAATTTGGGCTGGCAAGATTTCATTCCAAAAAGTCTACGGGATGAACTTGTTAAGTCGCTGGAGGACAGAGCTGAGGTTGCTAAATTGGAGTTTGACCGCTGTGTGGTCCCGGATGAACCAACTGGCCTTCCATCCTTGATGATGTTTTCGGATGGGTCATCAGAGGCTTATGCATGTAATGCATATTTGAGGTGGCCAACTAGACAAGGATTTGAAACGTTTCTGCTAGCCACCAAGTCAAGAGTTGCGCCGGTCAAGTGTGAATCAATTCCACGCCTTGAATTGATGGGGTGCCAGATGTCCACAAGGTTGTCAAAGTCCATCAGGGATGCCCTGCCCTTTGATATTGTCAGAGTGATGTACTTTACTGATTCATCGTGTGTTTTATCACAAATAGTTTCCAACAGTGCTATGTTGAACACTTTTAATTCTCATCGCATTGGAGAAATTCAATCTGCAACCAACAAGGATGATTGGAGGTGGGTCCCGGGGACACACAATGTTGCAGATTTGGGCACCAGAAGCACCTGCAAGGTATCAGATTTGGGACCAGGTTCCAGGTACAGATTGGGCCCAGAATGGTTGCGCCAGGAGGAAAGCGCGTGGCCGGTGAAAACTGCCGAAGAAGTCAAGCAGGTTTTACCCCCAGAGGAGTTGAATACCAAAATGGTTAAGTTATGTTCAATGAAGGTTGCCGGAGAAGCCGCTGAAGATGTCTTTAGGTTTAAGCACAGGAGATCATTTGGACAGGCCAAACGTATTATGGCAGCTGTCCTGCAAGTAGCGAACACCTGGTTGAAGAAGCTAAAGAGCAGACAAGAAGGTAAGACTACAGCCGCTGGTAGTCATGTAGCAGCCGCAGATTCTGTGTACAAGCCGTCTTTGTACAATTTTATGGCGGCGGCGGAACTTTTCATTGTGTCACGAAGCCAAGAGGATGAGTGGATAAATGACGCTAAAGGCAATTATGCGTCATTGAATCCATTAGTGCATGAAGTATCATTGACCTGGCCTGTCGTTGGTCCCGGAGGAAATTATGTGACCAGGGAGATGAGAATACTTAAAATGGTTGGTCGTGGAGAGCCCGTCATTGACGCCATTACTGGTGGCCGTAAAATGATATTTGAAGACATGCCAGGTTTAATAATTTTGGAGCCTGGTAATTGGTTAGCTGCTGTTTTTATGAGAGAAGCGCATGTTGAGCTTCACTCTGGAGTCCGTGGAACTTTAGCTGAGAGCCGCCGTTGGTGCTGGATTGTGAAGGCAAGGAGGTTGTCCATCATGGAGGTGAAGAAGTGTTGGCCCTGCAGTGTTGAGAGGGCTAAGGAATGTCGTACTACCATGAAGGATGTGTTACCTGACAAGTTGGTCCCGAGCAGGCCTTTTGAAGCTGTGCAAGTCGACCTGATGGGTCCGCTGGTTACGAGGAGAGCTGCCGCCAAAACGAGGAGTCAGACAGCAACGAAGAAGGTGTGGGTGTTCGTGGTGGTCTGCAGGTTCTCAGGGGCGTTATGGTTAGATGCCTTGGAAAAGTATGATACCAGCAGTATCCTGTTGTCCCTGCGCAAGTTGGAAGCTGTTCATTGTCTGCCGAAGGTCATAGTAAGCGACATGGGCACACAATTATCCGGTGCTCGCAAGGTTTTAGAGCAGAAGTTGGGCAGCCAGGTAGAGTTTTCTTGGTCTCAGATCCAGGCCCGAGCCCACCATTTCATTGGGCAAGCTGAGAAAATGGTGGGATTAACCAAGAGATTGCTGTCCAAGAAGTTGGTGAATAGTTCTGTTAATTTCAACGAGCTCCTGGTGCTGTTGGCGGAGGTTAGCAAGTTGATGAATAGCAGACCATTGACGATAGAAGCTGCGAACGACGTGGAGAATTGGCGGCTGATTACCCCTGGCCAGCTGCTGGGAAATGTTGACCGCCAGCCGTTGTGCAATGTGGCGATGAAACCGGAGGACCAAATTTCCTCCAGGTTGAAGTTGTTAGAAGATTTGTCTGCCCAGTTTTGGACTGCCTACCGCCAGGAGATCCTACCGAAGATATTACGGATGTCCAAGTGGAAGGATGAGATGGCGGAGCCACTAGCTGACGGAGATATAGTTCTGGTTACGAGTACCAATCCGCTGATGAGATGTTTGAGGATGGGCCGAGTGACGAGAATTGAGGATGGGAGAAAGACTGCAAGAGTCTTGTTCAGGCTGACAGATAAATCTCCCCTGGAAGAACATGCTGTATCAGTCAGGCAGTTGTTAAAAATTATGATTAATAATTGATTCTTATTTTATGGAAATTGAGATTTTTTTTAGTAAAAAGCCACATTTTTCATATGCCTATTTTTATGCCTAAAATAAGAATCAAATGAAATGCGATTAATTTTTATTCTATTTCATTTGCTCAAATTTAATTTTATTGAGTTTAATTTCTTTTCAAAAGTATAATTCATTATAAAACTTACCTGAAAAGTTTAACAAAAAGGAATAAATGTGTCGAGGTTGCGTGATTCGATATTTATTCTAAGAAAAAAATCAAGAATTTTTTTTAGCAGATTTTTAAAATGATATATGAATTTCAATCAAGTAAAACATTTTTTATTCAGATCAAGGAATGATTGAAAATTCATATTTAAAGTCTCATATTTTTTTACAAAGAAAAATTGGTATTTTTTTTCATAATTTCAATGAAAATTCTAACGAAGATATTATTATTTTGCTATTCTTTAAGTATTAAAAAGTTTTATTGTTGATTAAGATATTACAGTTCTTATTCATTAGGTTTGAAAAACTTTCTGCCCAAGGATTTTGAAATATTTTTTCTTACTACTCTTTTTGATACTTAACAAATTTAGTTTTAAGTACCTATAAATCTTAATTTTCTTGTCTAAGATTTATTTCGTTTTATTTTACCATTATGTTTACATTTCAACCTGATTTCGTAGGTACTTATTGATTTATTTATAATGATTTATTACCTATTGATTATGAAATGATTATTATTTAGTATAGTTGTTATATTTACAACATCATGATTAATAGGATTATCTATTTTAGGATTTGTGTATGTGATCTTGTGATTGTCATGTGCATGGAATGTTGTATGGTACAAACCAATCCCCATCCTTCTATCCTAAAATGTGAGGTATTATGAGTCCTAGTGAGGAGTATAATATTGTGTATGCATTTCACAGGGTTTCATTTAGTTAGGAGCAAAATTGTCACGTTTTCGGGATGTGGCCATTCTCATGTGATTATGGTGAGTTGAGTTTAGTGAGAAATGTTGCTAGTGCTCAGCGAAAAAAAAACCTTGAATCTCGTTAAGGAAGTTAATTTGACTTTCAAACGGGGGGTGTGTCTTAACCTCTTTTCGAGGAAGCTTTGTGTTTATCAAGTTCGAAATTAATTCCTTATCATTATCCTAAAACTAAGCGCAAATGTCGTCTTTTTTGGCTTTCCTTTCATAATGTGGCGTGGCATGGATTGTTTGTATATTTTGATGCGCACGTTCGTTACTTTTGAATGAGATATGAGTGTGTGAAGATTTCGGAGAACAAAATTGGGCCTATCATTGGTCTCATAGTGTGTGAACGACCCTAGTATACCAGGGATTTGAAACCATAAGAACTTCAGGTAGAATTTGTTAATTTTATTAGGAAGAATGGTGTATAGGACGACTATATGTAGTTTTAAAAAGGCTTTAGCCAGCTAAGCATGAAACTTAATTATGATTAATATATGTTTTAGTAATTTTTATGTGCCTTTATTTTTGCATTTAACAATGATTTATTAAACCAAATAATTTTCCTTTAAAGCCAAAGTTTCCAAAGATTCTTAATCGTAGAGAAAAATGATTTTTAAAAAGCAATTAAGGTTACGTGGTTATAAATAACTGGAATTATGAACTAATTGATTTTGTAATTTCAGGACTTTGAAATAATTTCATCAATAAATCTATATTCAAACCTGCTGTTGAAACTTGATGGTTCCTGGTATTGGGGGTTTGTATGTTCGCCAACAGATCTCGAGAACTTCCCGCTAATTCGGAAGTCAAACTCAACCAAAGTGTCATGGTTGAGACATACGATTTTTAATTCATTGCCTTTAAAACCTTTTATCAAATCATTATTATGTTGTATAAAACTTCAGTATTCGAATTTATTTTTACTAAAGGAAAATTTTTCCGTCATTGTCTTAAATCCCTTGAGATCCCAGGTATTTATAAAACAGATCCTTTTTTTTATGATACATCAACAGAAATAATTTCATGTTTTATGAATTGTTATATAAACAACTTTCTGTTTATATTCAATGTATAGATACAGCTTTAAAACTGATACTAGTTGTTTGGCCCGGGTATTTAGCCCCTCGGGGCTAACAAAACTGAGGTATATTCTTTAAAAAAACTTTTGCCCTACTAAAATCAGTTTGCCTCACTAAAATTTTAGTGAGGCAAAATTATCCCCTCTAAATTTTCAGCGAGCCTCACTGATTTTAGTGGGGCAAACTGATTTTAGTGAGGCAAATTTATTTTTAAGAATTCTCCTCTGGTTTTAATCTTATAATTTTTCATTTTAATATCCGTAGAAAGCTGTCTATAGAACGATGCCTTAAATAATTACTTTTAAATAAAAGACATTGTATTTGGGTTATCAATAAACATGATTTCTAGTCTATTACTCTTGCTATTAATCCCAATATTGACCATATTATCCGATGACAATATGACAATTTTACAAGGATCTTGCGGGATATATATAGGACAATGGTAGATAAATTCATTTAATTCCCTAATGTTAATACACAAAATTACCCCTTCTGTAGATTACAATTAGCGGTTGATAGTGGTTGAAACGTTTGGACATTCTATTTGATAAACCAATCAATAAAAATTCTTTAAAAGTCCCCAAAGTTGTTAACCAAACGAATAAGAAAACGTTATTATAAAACTTTGGACTCTGGTTATATCCAATAAATGTGAGAACGTTTAAGAAAATTGTATGATTTATTATCTACTGTCACCTCCATCTCTTCCCTGCAATTTCCCTTTCTTTTCATTCATTCATTCTAGCATATTCTATGCATAATAAGGTTGATCCTTTAGTCATCAATGATGTCCATAATAACAGCTTAATACCAAAGCAGTAATAGACAATATCTTATTGTGATGCTTTGAACTAAAAAATCTCTAGAAATGACGTATTATTATTACACATAAAAACTTGGTAATTGCGCCTGTTTATGCAAAATTGTCTATAGAAACTTTTTCAGTTTTTGGCTCTGGAAAAAGTCTAAGCCTATAATTTTTCTGTCATATTGGTTCAGTAGTTAGCAAGATCCTTAGGTATACACACAGGTTAACATACTATTTTGTACGTAAGGATAGGAAAACATTGAATTGAAATACTCATTTCTACACAGTGTACCTTTTCGCTTTTAAGGTTTTTCTTCACTTCTAGCATATATATAATATAGAGCTTTCTATTTGATTGTGGGTACAGATAAATATAGCTTAAAACCGCCCTAAAACCCTATCTATTATTTAGGTTACTCAACCTTAGTTAATAGTTTAAGGAAACAAAAAAAATATATTGTGTATTTTTTCAGTAGGCATTAATATTAAACACATTGTAAAAACATCTCCATCTTATATACTTGAAAACAAGATGATATGCAAATTCAAGGTCTGATTTTGTACAGTATATCTGGACATTTGTCGAGTTTACAAATATTCTTTGAAAGTATATAGCCTAAAATGTACAAAACTGAGAGATTTATAAACCAAAGAATATTTAGAATTTAGAGACAGTGATATATTATTCATTATTGTTATTGGTAATTTGTTATTGTACTTTTCATACTTGTGTATATTCTCTGACTACTGAGTATCTGTCACCGCCGACTAGTGGAGTTGTATGTACGCTCAGAACTCTGGTAATTTTCCATTCATATTATACCTTTACTATCTATCTATCTCAGAGAGTAGACCTTAAGGTATAGTCAGGGAGGAAGGGAACATTGTAATAATACTAATAAATACGTTCTCTTATTTGTTGGCTTAAAAACACAATTCATGTTGATTTGGTTGTAAAAACCTTCAGTGATCAAACTTTTCTAATAATAATTAAATCTAATTTGGGGTAATAAGGGTTGTACATAATTTTTTTCATCATTGTCTTATCCCTAGAAATCCCTGGGTCTAGTACACTTCTCTATATTATCCTCCAGTCAACCCCCTCCCCCCCTCCACACCAATTCTCTTTCCTTCCGGCCTCTGAGAGAGATAAAGAGAAAGTGCCAGAGAAAGAGGACAATATTCTCCATTAGTAGCTCGTCATGAACAAATAAATTAACATTATCCAGTTAAATTAATATTTTCATTAGAGAACTATTATCTTAATAATAAATCAGTTATGACTACTTTTTTAAAACTAAAACTTTGAAACCTCTCTTTAACATTAAATTACCCCCCTAAAACCTTTAAAATGAGGGGCATTTGGCCTCTCTCAAAATAAAAAGCTTACAAAATATGACAGGGTTAGAGGTTGTTTACACAGTTTTACACACGGACATACCCTTGCTATATAAAGTAGCTGCGCTACTAAAAAGTAAAAGAAAGAAAGACATACTTCCCATCACCTGATATATTTTCCCTTTCCATTCAACAAATATAAAACTCGCAGTTTATACAAAATAGCAGATTATTTTAGTAGAAACAAAGAAGTATTTTGATAAGCATAATATTGAAAATAGCCTGAATAATGTTAGATTATGTAATTAATTTTTGGTTTGTTTTGTGTTAATTTTACAAATTATAATTTTCCTTTTTCCTATCATTTTTGTAACTAAAAAGTCTGTTTCTCTTGCACCTAATTCTATAGTATTGCATGAACACCTGTGTTTTAGCCGGCACAAGGTGTGCTTACTCATAGCTATAGGCCTGTCACAAGGCTTCTCAATCCCCTTGCGCCTTTTAGAGGCCTTATTTAACACGCCCCCCCCCCCCCCCTTCACAATCTCTAAGCCCCCCTGCTTATTTTTCCCTTTCTCTTTTCTCTCCAATTGACCATTTCTCTATCATGATCTAGATCCCTTTCACTCTCTCTTCCCTCTCTCTCTCTCTCTCTCTCTCTCTCTCTCTCACTCTCTCTCTCTCTCTCTCTATCTATCTATCTATCTCTCTTCCCTCTCTCTTTCTCTCTCGCTCTTTCTTTCTCTCTCTCATAGACTCTATATCTCCATCCTCCCTTAATGCTTGCCAACCCTTTATTCTCTCTAATTTTCTGACATTCTCTGTGAGTAAGAGAACTTTATAAAAGCTGTGCACCCTCACTCACCCCTCTTAGTTAAACTTAACTGCTCGGTGTTGGATCATCCAAACCAAGTACAAAAATACCAAGAATCAAATTCTTGCCAAATTGTTATCTAATAACAAGTATCAAAGAATTAAAAGTTAATACATAAAAAATGAAGATGCCAGTTTTAAATTGGTTACAGCAGTTGGTCACAACTGATGAGGAGGAAGCTCGGGAGGACGCCAAAACCAAGAGGAAACGTCCGCACCAGCTGCCAGTCTCACTGCCGGTTACAGAGTCCGGAGCCGCCCTTGTGGTCGACCATGATCCGGAGGAGTTTCTGGAGCAGGCCGGAGGCGACGGCCGCCAACAGTGGGACAACCCCATCGAATTTTTGCTTTCCTGTGTGTCAATGTCGGTTGGGCTGGGAAACGTGTGGCGGTTTCCTTTCACAGCCTTTGAAAACGGCGGCGGTGCTTTCCTTATCCCCTATCTAATTGTGTTGCTTATGATTGGAAGACCCTTGTATTTGCTAGAGCTTAGCATTGGCCAATTTTCAAGCAGTGGCTGTGTAAAAATCTGGGATCTTGCACCAGCTTTCAGAGGCATTGGATACGGCCAGAGCCTTGCCACCTTCATAGTTTGTTCCTACTATTGTGTGCTAATAGGAATCTCATGCTTCTACCTGTTCTCCTCGATGCAGGCTGTGCTCCCCTGGACTGTGTGCCATCCTGACCTGGCCGAGGCCATGACTGTCTGCCTGCCGTCCAGCCACAACAAGTCAGAGTTGAACATTACGGATGAAAATATTACTGTAGTGGCCTCATCTGAACAGTATTTCAGGCGCGGAGTCTTGAAAGAGATTCCTGACATCTCCAATGGAATTGGTCTGCCTGATCCCGCCCTGACTGGCTGCCTGGTGCTCTGCTGGTTGATGATCTTCATCACTCTGCGCAAGGGAGTGTCCAGCTCTGGTAAGGTTGCCTACTTCACCTCCCTGTTTCCCTATGCTGTCATGATCTGCCTGTTAATCCGTGGCCTGACCCTACCTGGAGCCTTGGACGGTATCATCTTCCTGTTCACACCTCAATGGGAGAAGCTGTATGAGCCCAAAGTTTGGTATGCTGCTGTGACACAATCATTTTTCTCGCTGGGTATCGGTTTCGGATGCATCATCACCTTCAGCTCCTACAACAGATTCCACCACAACATCTACAGAGATGCCACGATCATTTCAATTGCTGACACTATGACCTCTACTCTGGCGGGTGTCATTACATTTTCCATCCTTGGACATTTAGCCTACGAATTAGATGTGCCAATTGAGAAGGTGGTCAAGTCCGGTGCCGGTCTGGCTTTCATCAGTTACCCCGAGGTTGTTGCCAAGATGGACTTTGCCCCTCAGCTGTTTGCTGTCCTGTTTTTCTTGATGCTGATCACCCTCGGCCTTGGAACAGCTGTCGGCTTTGTTAATGTCATCACAACAGTGCTGAAAGATGCCTGCCCTCACTTGAAGAAAACTGTCATATCTGGAATGGTTTGCCTGGCTGGTGTACTTGTTGGAGCTGTCTTCACCACCCCTGGCGGCCAACCCATGCTTGAGCTGGTTGATTATTACGGCGGCAGCCTGTTAATCCTTGCAATGGCCCTGTCTGAAGTTTTTGTCCTTACCTGGGTTTATGGAACTAGTAGGATTGTCAAGGATCTGAACTTTATGATGAAACGTGAACTGGGTATCTACTGGAGGTTTTGCTGGACCTGGTTCATCCCTCTAGTCCTGACAGTCATTTTGACCTACACCCTCATCTTTTACAAGCCTGTTGAGTATGCCAAGATTGCCCTGCCCATGGAGGCCCAGCTGATTGGATGGTCCATGTTTGCCGCAGGAATGTTGACCATCCTGGGGTTCATCATCTTTGAGTTTGTCCGCATGGGCGGATGGCGGCGGAAGTTTGGCGGCATGTTTAGCCCCCTGGTTTCCTGGGGACCCGCCAACGTTCAGAACAGGATGGAGTGGCTCAACTTTGATCAGGACGACGCCGAGGAGCTTTCCAGCTTTGAGGACAACGAGCCACAGATTGAGATCAAGACCTCCAAGTCTTAATTCCCCTAGGACGATTCTATCTGCAAGTTAGAAGCAGTGTACCTGTCAGACGCTCAACTTTCAACGCGGAGTGCAGCGCAACAAAATTAAGATACAACCATTATGGATCTCAAAATATTTGGAAATACATTCAGTTCATTTGTTGATCATTATTGATATATAGATACATTCGAATTCATATACCAATATTTATAACAATACTCGTAGCATTTGTGATAATTTTATTATTGTTAATATAAAAACAATGTGTAACATATTATATACAGAAAACATATATTATAGAAATGTTAGATGAAAATTGAAAATTTAGAATTAAAAATAAAGATGATATAATAATATTTGATATTGTGTTTTTGATATTTTAGGGGGGAGTAGTTTTAGTAGGAATTTTCCGTTGTAATTTTGCAATAACTTTTTGCAATTCAAGAAAAAGAATGGTAACATCCAAAGTAGCCAAAAAAAATGATTTTAATTCGTTAATCGTGATCAATAGAGCTTTATACCAATATAATACTTTTGTTTTAGATAAATTTGTATAATTTTGGATCTTCTTTCTTGTCTGTTTGATTCATGAAAAAATGGTTAAATTTACTAGTCTTTAACTGTAAATTAAATGTAAAAGAATTACATCATTTCTGCTAAAACATTTGGAAAACGGTTTCATTGTTTAGTTTCGATTTACATCTTTAATCCTTTAAAAAAAGATAAATTCTTTTCAAACGTTTAGATCAATATAAAGAATTAAGTATTTAACATAGGTTTTATGTAGGTTTATTCTTTGTTTGTAAGCTAAGACCTCATTAACCATTTTATCGGCCGAGTCCTCCGTCTTGGGATGGTTTTGGGCTATTTTACTGCCATTTCTCACGTAGGTGCTAGTGACACAACGGATTGTATTAAACCAAAGTAGTTAGATGTACGTTTGTGTTTCTCTCCGTGTGTTACTTTATATATATTATCTAACAAATTACCGATTTGGGGAGTCTAAAATTTTTAAGGACAGCAACCTTAGTTCTTTTAGTTATGAATAGGATTTACCCTAATTAAAGGTATAGTTATTAATTGCCTCGTATTAAAAACAGCTATGCGTTAATACTAAAATTAAAATTTATAAGATTAAAACCAGTTTTGTTAAACCTAAATGCCCATTCTAACATAACTGATTAAAATTTTATGCTTTTAATTAGATATTCGTGTAAAATTGTCTGTAACTCGATGCTATACATGATTTTTCTGTATGGCTAAAAACCGGTTCTAATCCACTGAATATTCATCTGTTTCGAAGCTATACTGGAAAATCTTTTATAGAATAGCTCCAAACTATCCCAATATTCCCTTTGTTTTTATTCACATTTTCTGAAAAATTATATTTTATTCCAGCAAAAAGGTGTATTGAAGAAACTAGTTGTGTTTCCTATTAAGTTATTCAAGTGTGCAGGTCCAGGCTTTTGATCAGGCAGGCCGGTGCAGGGATTGAGGTATACAAATTATTCAAAAGTATTCATTATCTGCTGTAAGAAAAGGGATTTGTGTTTTGAATTATTCAAGCAATCAAAGGAAAGGTCATTTTATTTTAATTCATTCTATATAGGAAACTAGTCAAACCTTCATTCTAATTAATTGTCATTTATAACTAAATTTGTCAAAATTGGGACAACTAATTAAGAATAAGATTTTAAAGAAAATAATTTTTGAATACGAAAATCTGTTATTCATTTCTGTTTTAGATTTTTAAAGCTAATTATTTTATCTAAAATTGAGCAGTTTTTATTCAATATTTCTATTTCATTATTGACTGTTCATATTTGAAAGATATTTGCAATCAACAACATTGAATTGCAAAGATGCAAAAGGAAAATTTCTTCTTTTCCATTCCTTTAAACCTGTAATGAATGAACTGCTGGCTAGCCCCTCTTGCAGCAGTTGCACTGGACATCAAAGCTTAAAAATGGGTTCCTTTAAACAATAAAATAACGAGATAACAGCATAACTTCATTCTTTGCAATTAGTTTGCTCTAATGTTACTCTTTGAAGATCAATTATCTATGAGAATCAGCTAAAGTTTGATCAATATTGCTTGAACCAGTTTTATCTGCTTTTTCAACAACATCGCCTATTGCGCTTTAATACCCAAGTGCAAAGGATAATAGGGATTAAAGGACGTTCAGACCTTTGTGGTCATACTATAGATTGGCTTCGCTTTTAGTTATTTGGGTGTAATAGGGTAAAACAGTTCTAATTTGGCTAAAAAGTCTATTGATGACTAAAACTTTTTATAAAAATGGCGGCTGCGAATTTTAGTTTTGGAAAAAAGTATTTTTTGTTTGTTTAGATTTTATGTGTCTTGGTAAGGCGGAGGTACTCTTCTTAAAATAGTTATGGATCTGTAAGTAGCTTTACTTTAGAGGAGAACCATATCGGGACAACAAGATCATTCTCTACAGACAAAAGAACATCCTTTTACTTTTCTACAAGGATATATATATTCTATAATCATATAAAACTTACACATAAATCAGCATGCAAAGATTAAAAATAATAGGGCAATTTTATCTGTCCTGTATTATAGATATATCCTGTTACCTATACCTGGATCTCTGAGGTATAGAATGCAAGAAGTTAAATTAAGTTTTTAGCTATTAAATCATTGTTTTCTATGGCATCATACTTTTTTAATTTCTTTATACTAGAACTTTTTTTCATCATAATATTCTTTTTAGAAAAATATAATACATGTATAATATATATGTCTATATCATTAAAAATTTTGAAAAATCCATGTATTAAAATCAAGTAATTTGTCAATCTTTCGTAATTAATAAGGACCTCAATTTAAAAGTTGATTATTTCTTACCTTTTCTTTCTATGTTTTACCAAAGTCTAAAGAACAAAATCTTGATAGAATTTTAATTTTCCAAATAGAATATGAAGAAAATTTTCCAAATATCTAATTCTAGTTTTTCAAAACCTAAGCTTACCTCAAGTCCGTTCTTAACGGATAGCTCTTATCGTTTAATTTAGACATTTTAGAATTGTTCTATCGATTTCAAACTTCGCATGTTGATTCATTTAACAAATTTAGCCAATTTTTAAAATATGGATTACTGGGAGAATTAGGTATATCAATGTAGCGAAACATCTCAACAATCAAGTTTAAAATTGTAATATGTCCATATTAAGCACCCTCTATAGAACTTTTTTCCAGATGATATTGATTATTACTATACATCTGTTATTGTTTGTTTGTCCCTTTGTCTAATTTCTTGGACTTATATCAATGTTGTCATCCTTGTTTTATTTTTGGAAAATTTGAAATGTAATATTTTTAAAAAAAGAAGAATTCCATCAAGAATTAACTGAAATTTGAAAAATAAAACTTTTTCTGTAGACAACTTTCAAATTCACTTCAGGAAAGTTCCAACTTTTGTTAAAAGGAATTAAATTCCATTCTCTGAAAGTTTATTAGATGTAAAATAATGAGTTGAAATAAAATTATAATTAATTATTTTTCATATTAAGACATGAACATGCAGGAAGGAGGTAACATCGAACTGTTTATTACACTAATCCCCAATCTTATAATATAATAATGTTCTGTTTTTCGTTTTAGAGACTTTAGAGACTATTATTAAATCTTGCTTGGCTGGGTCATTTAATTGACTGTCCAAATGTTTCAACCACTAATTATCATCTAAGTTAGTTGTAATTTTCAGTATCAATATTGGGTATGTAAATCAATTTTTCGGCCATTGTCTTATCCCTTTAGATCCCATAATAAGGAAATAAATAACAACATTAAAACAAATATAAAGAAAAATTAAGTTTTCGGAAGGTATTGGTGATATGTTTATTTCTATAAAGATTTGTTTAAACTATAATTTTAGTTTCTAAACTGGTTTAAGCAAAATATCCTAATGTTATGTTATTCGGTAGCTTCTCTTGTAAAAAAAAAACCACGTGGAAATGCATAATGTCAATAATAATGAATGAGAAATTATTTTTGTAATCAAACTATCACAAATAACATGTTTGCTTTTAGGATAAGGAAAAAATATCACTAATCCTTTTATTAAAAGCGAAGCGTTTCTGAAAGTGCCAGGGATCTTAGAGGATATAATGTACCAATAATAATAAACAAAATATTCAGAGATTAAAAATTTCGGATGAGTAGTTTGGAACCAATCAATCAAGATTTGATACAGATAAAAGTTTTTAAGCCAACGAATTAGAGAAGTAAATTAGTAAAACTTTGGATACTAGTCAATTTACTGTTCATTTTCTCTCCCTAAAAACTACTTTTAGTTACTAACTAAATTTTTGCAATTTAGAAGCTAATCCAGAAAATTAAAAGGTAATATTTTTTATTTTATGTTATTAAATGATACTAGGTTATTTGTTTTATTATTTTCTAGTCTATCAGATTGCTAGACCTTGTATTTACCCCAATCATATGGTCTTTCTTACTTTCCCGTCATATTTTCTTGCAAAAAACTGTGGATAGGTCATAGAATATAATATGGTGCCATTTTAATTGTTGTTTTTTTTTATGCATTTTGTCAAAGATATGACCAACTTTTTTTTGTAAGAGTGCACAAATAAAAAAAACAGGAATATAGCACCTGAAAAAAATAAAAAAAAACACATTTCTTTATGATTTCAATGTATCAATCCCAATCTAATATTAGTATTTTTTAAAGAAATTTTTTTTTTGGGGGGGGAGAGGAGAGTTACACTTTTTTCTAGGGGCAATTTCTCTTTAGAGGGTTGGGGTATCCTCCATAAAAACTTTAATAAACCTTCCCTAGACCCTAGGGAAACTTCTCTGCAAAGAAGAACTATTTCGAGTGAACAGATATGGTTTTCCTTTACATTGTAAAGTCCTGATAAGGTTAGTCAATATTTTAGGGTAGATCACCACTGCCATATTAAGAGTTTTTAACCACTAAATAATATTAATCCCACCCCCCCCCCCAAAAAAAAAACCCCAGGAAATCTTTAAATTGGTTTTAGGCAGATTTTTCTCTATTTAACGAACTTTGTCTTCAAAACCATAGCTTTTTATAAATCTACTAGGGGCTTCGCCCCAAGCCTCTAGGTTTGAACAAATTAATTTTTCGTATTATAGATTTAAAAGAAAAATTTTAAAAGAGAAATTTAAAAAAAAAAATTTGGAGGGGGGGGAAGAGGTTAGTCGACCCCACTATTTAAATTTTAGTCTTAAAAAGAAAATAGTTATAAACCTTCCCGGGACCCCTGAGAGGCTACCATGTAAAGGAGAACCCGATCGGTTCAGCGGTTAACGAGATCCTTCGCTACAAACAAACAGACAGACATCGTTCTATTTTGTATTATTAGCGGCTACGCCCCTAGAGGCCTTTAGGGGCACTTGAGGAGGGGAGAGTCGAATTAAATAACCCAATTTTTTATTTTAGATTTTAAGAGAAAAAGTAAAAAACAAAAATTGGGGGGGGGGCGAAAAAATTTTTTTATTTTAGGTCAAAAAATTCAAAAAAAAATTTGGGGGGGAGGAAGTTTTCATTTTTTGGGAGGTTGGGGGTGTCCCACCCCCCAAAAAAATAATTATAAACCTTTCCGGGACCTATGAGAAGCTACCCTGTTAAGGAGAACCCAATCGGTTCAGCGGTTAGCGAGATCCTTCGGTACAAACAAACACACAGACACACAGACATCCTGTTACTTTAGTATAGAAGGATAGATAATAAGTGTTTTTATTTTTTTGTATTTTCATACAATGACAAACATTTTTTAGTGCATTTAAAATTAAGTCATTGATACTGCAATAAAATGAAAATATATTTCCGCTTTAAAATAAAAATAAAAAAAACCGTTTGAGTCTCGTGATGCATAGCTAAGCTCTTATGAGGTCATTTAACAGGCTCAGTAATTTTTGTCATAAATTCGCTTGTCATAAGTACACTTGTCATAAATATATTTGTCATAAAAGTACACTTGTCATAAAAATAATTGTCATAAAGGTACGTTTGTCATAAAAACATTTGTCATAAAGGTACATTTGTCATAAAGGTACATTTGTCATAAAGGTACACTTGTCATAAAAACATTTGTCATAAAGGCCCCCTTGTCTCCCTAGCCGCAGCGCTTGGCCCCCTTGCCTGCCTAGCTGCAGCGCTCGGCTCCCTAGCCTATAACCTAACCTAACCTAAAATAGTTGTTCTTTGTCTGGGGGGGGGGGGGAGGGGGGGAATCAAATTTTCAAAATGAAAAAAAAAATTTTGACAAACGTACCTTTATAACAAATGTACCTTTATGACATATGTACCTTTATGACAAATGTTTTTATGACAAACGTACCTTTTATGACAAACGTACCTTTATGACAAGTGTACCTTTTATGACAAACGTACCTTTATAACAAATGTTTTTATGACAAGTGTACCTTTATGACAAAAGTAATTATGACAAATATATTTATGACAAGTGATTTTATGACAAAAATTACTGAGCCATTTAACGGCTATTTAGCACAGTTAGGTTAATACATATTTTTAAGGAAAATCACATTTTGTTGTATGACATATTACTTACTACAAAATGTGTATTAGGAATTATTTGAATTTTTGCTGAATATTTTAAAATAGTTGCGTGCAAAGGGTTTTTCCATTTGGGTGTATTTCTTGGGGGGGGGGGGGGGGAGGAGGGAAGGTGCCACTTTTCTAAAAACCCCTTTTGATTTATACACTAATAGGTTCCGAAGCAATAATATCTCAATTATTTGCCAAAAAAAACAACACTTAGATTTCACGATCTTTGTCTGGAAGTTCTGACTGGACACGGTAACAAGGTGTGCTGTTTTAGGCTAACTCTACTACTCTTCTACTCTTACTACTAATTTTGCGCGTCTAATAAAGCAGCAGAAGGTACAACTTTTTAAGTCTTTAGTTATGACGCAGTTTTAGCTAAGATTCGAACCTAACGCCTACTCAACGACGAGAGGATGTGCTATTGTTACGCTACCGTTGAGTGTATTTTTTAGTTAAATCCTTTAGAATATAAGAAAATGGTATTTGCTCCATTTTGTATTGGATTGAGTGTGAATAATTGAAGCTAGGTATAAATTTAGAATAAGGGATTTAGCTATTTTTATCCAAACTTTTTACTTTATTTTCTTCAGGTGTGAAAAAAAGAGCCAAGCAATTCTATAACTTATAACACAAAATGTCTCTATTTCATATTTCATACTTTTTCCCGCTATTTGGAAAATTTGAAAATAGAGTAGGGGGGTAGTAGTTGGTTTATTACTCATTACCATCCACAGTTAGGACTTCTCAGACAAAGTTCGTGCAATTAAGGGGTTGGTTATCTGTTGAATGTTACTTAACCTATCATCCTTGGGTGTTAGAGTATCACATCCCATTTCAAGCAGATGAAGCTCTGGATTCTCCAGGTAGTCACTTGAAAATCGAATGAGAGTGCCGCTTTGAGAAACCATAATATATCAATATCACTTTAAATTGGTTGATGTTCGTTTCTCTACTTCAATAATATGTGAAGCTTCGCTTTTATTGCTGTTGCCATTCTTGTTATTCTAGCTTTTAGCTGCATTATCTTTAAAGCATAAATGTTCAAATACGATACGTATGCATAGAATTTGAAATAGTAATGCATAGTATAGATGTGTGTATATGTAGCTAGTTCTATGAACGTCATGGAAATATACAATCTACCTTGAACTTAATGCTTTTACTAACCATTGCATAGAAAAAGTGGTATGCACGTTATTCTATCCATGGAGGGAGGGAACATTGGACTGTAAATCTTTCCAAACTTTTAAACAATCTTAATTACCAGGAGAAGTAATTTTTTTCATCACCATTCATCGTCCATTGTATTATCCCTTGGAAATTAGGGGGAGGTATTTTTATCACTTTAGTTAGGTTAGATTTAGTTGTATTGCAGGTACTTGGTACAGCAAGTATAGGCCCCACAGGGCATATCTTTAATTCAATTTTACATTAGGGAGGGATCATGAGTGCTCAACCTGCCACTTCCGAGAAAGCAATAAGATAGTTATTCCTTTATCTAGTAACAAAGTAAATTGCCACTTTCATTTCAAATTACATTCAATTTGTACATTAGAGTAAAACACTAGAGAGGGAAAGGGCTAAATAACTGTATCTCCCCATCGCACTGTCCTTGTGCCGTCTTTCAATTGGGTCATTGAAAATCAACCAAGAATGTGGCGTGTATTAACACAGCCAAGTAACAGGAAATAATTTGGTAGCAGACGCATATGGTCATTGAACAGGAAGGGAGGTAGTTATCTGTATATACATATACACTATAGATCTGTTATTTGTACAACGAAAGAGAATATATCTCTAGTTCGCCTCACAGAATCTTAAGGGATAACATAATTGACCATAATTGGGTCAGGAAAACACAAAATTACACCTTCACTAGATTCAAGTTATTGGTTGAAAAGTTGGAGTCTGCGAGTTTGTAACAACCGATCAAGATTTGATAAAAGTGCCCAAATGTTTTGCCAATGCAATGTGAGATTGTGTCTATAAAACTAAGGGTACTATAGTTATTTAGAGTCTGATATTCCCTCCCTCCCTGAGTTCTTATGTAAAATATCTTTAAGGTAGCATAAATATGAATAAGATTGGATATGAGGACGGGATACACCAGAGCTAGATCTTTAAATAATTTAGTGTTGCCCACTGCCACTGCTGATGACAGTGCTGCCAATAAAACATGGATATTTTAGCCGGGACACACTTTGGAAACACCCACCGGCTCAGTGGCAGTAGTCATTTTGTGATGCATGATTATAAGATCAAAGGCCCTTTAGATAACTAATCCTCCTATAAAAAATGTTTGTTAATAGGCAATTTTGATATAATATTTATTCAAATGACATACATGAACAAATATAGAATCAAATTATTACAAACAAACATACATGATGTGGTAAGTGTTAGGTTTTGTAAAACACAAAAGTTGAAGAAATGAAGTTTCTAATAGGATATAATTAACAAAACTTTTTAAAGATATTTATCTTTCTGGGCCATTCATAAAAAACTATTCATTAAGTTTTCCACATTCATTAACATAAATGAATTTCTATTTTATCATAGATTCATTTAATGGAAAAATTTAATTTTATTATTCAGTTTAATAGAATTACAACATCCATAAATACAAAGCACTAATACCAAACGGTATGAAAACGAACATTAACACTTGTAAAGTGTCAAAACTTAATAAACGAAAAAATTAATTTTGATTTTACAGGAATCTTCAAGCGAAATGCAATATGCTTGATTTTTCATCTATTTCTAATACATTTATTATATCCTACAACGTAGTAAGAATACCTATAATTAATTACGTGTCTCTACTCTATATTAATGGATTTATTATTATTTGGATCTTACACTAGATTTTCATGTTCTATTACAAAGTGAACTCTGTAGCGGGCTACAATAACGATCTTCGCCATGCCCCTACTTTACCTCATTCCCTTCCATATTACTGGATAAACAGCCCGACCAATAAATGCGAGGGGATATTGCAACCTCAATTGACGATAATTTTCTCATGTCCTAATATCCATTTATATTCTACATCCATTTCTATATTAAAGTTCTCAGACACCGAGAATACCTGACAACTCTATATATCCCAGCTAGAAACGTCGTAAGGAAACTCGCATCCGATATGTAGTATATTATCGCCAAAATCTTATTTAAGATTTTATAGCAAAAATCGAAAAAAATCGCTAGGGATTAATTCGATTTTGTAGTAAAAATCGCGGCAACCACGATTTCCCTAAGATATCGTAAACAATAGCATTTTATGTGTGTCAACACACACTTACAAACAGACACACAACCAACATATAATCAACATCATTCTGTGAGAAATATAGTTTATAAATTGGCCGCTAGAAGTTCACATTATTTTAAAAAATATATTGCATTTTTTCTGTTGTCAAACAAAATAAATATAAAACTGATAACTAAAATTGTCATAATGTGTTTATGTTTAATATTACAAATAAAAGTATTTTTAAAAAGTTTTTTTTCTAAATGGCAACATTTTTAAATGTGTGTCTTAATATTCCTTAAATCATTGCTATTCAGTATGATAAACAAAGAAATACCCTATCAAAGTTAATTGAAAACTTTTGAGAGTATACATTAACTAGAGGGGCACAGAAAATGGTTTCTCTTTATACCATTTCTCTCTCTGTCTCTCACTCTCTCTATCTCTGACTGCAAGCACAATATGAAATGAATTCTTTATGCAACCTCTTGCTTACATACAATATTTACAAACAAAACTACATGATGTTAAATATTTTTTATATGTACTTTTTATTCACGATTTTGGCACAATATCGCTTACGAGCCTTACGATATCGCTTACGATTTCGTGGGTGTATCGCGCAGCTCTAAGTACCTTTTCGACCATTTATCGTAACATATCGTCGATGTGCATTGGACGACTATTTAGCGATATCGTAAGAACTCGTGCTCGATTGCTACACGATATCGTGCGCTATAGTAGCGCGATAGTGACGCTACTTTCTGGCTGGGATAGGCTTATTATATTATCCACTTTTATGTTCTATATGAATTTTTAGAACCCCCTTTTAGAGGATACAATGCTACTTTATCATCCAACAAAAGTCTTCCAAAGGCAGAAATTGACGTACTTAATCTAGATGTACAAAAATTAATTATCTAAAATTTTGTCCTTTTTACTTATAAAGTTTAAAATACTAAAAAAATATTACGCCTAAGGGATAGGGGGATAAAGCAATCATTGTTTTTATTTAGGAGAGGTTGAATAAGAAACAGTTGACACAAAGAGGTATTGCTTTAAAAAGGGTTTAATGAATACTTTCGTGAATGAATAACATTTTTCCTCAAGGTATTCATTAATAACAAAGACATGTTTTTTCCCCTTACTTTTCTTTATTTCAGATATAACATAATACACACATCAATATTTGAAATATATACAATCAAAAATAATTTAATTGGTTTCCGTCACTTTCCGACTAAAAAAGATAGTTCCACTGAACCAAATAAAGTTACTAACTTATATGTACTTGGAAGTATGACTGACATACAGACGAACAGACCACTAGGTTTGATTAGCTTGGCTACTAAAAAAGATAGTACGCAATAGTAGTATAAAGGAGAGTAATTACAGTTAATACTAATTAATGTGTGATTGGAAATACGAGATAATCAACAATGGTATACTATCAATTTCGCCAAAATAAACCAGTTTAATTACAAATTTCAATCCACAAATCACGACGATATATAATTGATACATAAAATAACCCTTAAATCATCGGTAGAAATGTTTGCACACTAGGCCTCCATAGATTTTAGGCCAACAAATGAGAGAATGTGCTTATAATCTTTGGGTGTCAACATAATGGCAAATTAATAATAACATAAAAAATAACCTCAATACCCATAGGCAGTAGCCAACAAAAAGTGAAAAATAAAATTTAAAAAAAATAAGTTCTAATTATCTTAGTTGAATCAAAATATTGTTTTAGTTAATTAAGTTTTTGGCTTTTTAATCTATGGAATAATAGGGGCACTGTAAATGTTTTTTCTTCATGTCTATGTTGAGTTCAAGTCTCGAAATTTACGATTTTTTTGTGATTTCGCTTGGGAGGGTGGTGGTACCCTTCCTCAAAATAGTTACAATCCTTCCCGGGACCTATGAGATGCTACCCTGCTAAGGAGAATTAGATCGCTTTAGCGGTTAGAGAGATCCTTCGATACAAACAAACAGACAACCATCCTGTTACTTTATTATAAGGATATACATATGTAATTGGCTGTTTGACTTTATGCGGCATTCATTGGACACCAAAAAAGTGAGATAATGAATAAATCCCTCATCAAAAACGATCATCATTATTTAGATGAATAGTTTTTTTCTACTGCGAATATTCTCTACAATGACTCTGTGCCATATTGCATGTCTGTCAATTAGACAGCAACCCTGTCTAACTTTTCTATTTTCAGTTTATCAATACATTCAAACTTCGACATAAATAAGGCATTAGGAAGGGGGGAAAGAAAAAGCAGCCCAAAACCATTCCGGGATCTTGAAGAAGTTTTTATATAAAAAAAATAATAGGTTAAGTGGTTAGAAAAGTCTTAATGGACAAACAAAAAAACTACTTTGTATCATAGCTAATGGCTCCGCCACTAGCCTCACAATCACCAAGAAAAAAAGCTTTTAAACCACCATAGGATAAGTTTTTATATTTCCAGAGAAGCACAACCTTGTCAGTTCAGCAGTTTCTGAGATCTTAAGCTTTAAACTGACCGATAGACAGACAGACAGACGGAGTACTTTATGAATAGGACAGGGTTGGAGTTTGAATATATTCCTACTTGTTTGCTCATCATATTTTTGTGTGTACCTTTTAGTAGTAGAGAAACATTTCAAATCAAAATCGTTTATTTCACTTCTAGATATTCTAGGAGTAATGTAATTGCAGGGGATTTTAGCATCGGATCCAAAATGGTAAATAGAATAATTAGCTTCTAGATGCAAGGGGAGCATTCGCTAGTTTCTTCAAAATAAATATTATATCAATAATTTTTGTCTCAATTTTTGTACTGTTTTTGCTACTAGGTATGTCATTTCATAAATTAATCATAATTGAAATAATAATTTGAAATTCGAAATTTCTGCCTTCTGCTATTCTTCACCCCTTGATAAAACCCTGGGTACACAACTGATTTTCATAGTAATGATTCTTAAACAAATCGTTTTGTTTGCCCGACCTTTATCTGGAAGTCCAAATGTAATGGTAATCATTTAAGCCTGTTTTAGAGCCAAGGCATTCCCCATACTCTAACTATTAATGTTGTGCATCTGACATTGTAAAAGTAAGAGCCATTTTAAAGAATTTAGTTTCACGTGGTGTTGAGACTCGATCTAATCACCTTCCCGACGACGAGTGGATGCACTACATGTAAAGCCACGATCGCGGGTTAATATATTGTCATTACATACTCTAATTATAGAGAAGCTATGCTGATACTAAACACTGTCATTGTTCTACAAATCATTATGTTGCAAAAGTACACTTTATACCGAATTGGTAGGGCGTGCATACAGTTTTAGATATATTTTATCCGAAGACGAGAAAGTCCCTAAAAAAATCAGCATGTTACGTAATAAAAACGAGGGATTATCCATCTCTTTTTTAGGGGTTTTCTTTCCCACTCCCTCATTTTTATGACGTCATTGAGGGACTTTCTTCGTCTTCTATTTTTCCTACATTTTCATTTTCACCCCCTTGGATTTTTAAAAATATTGTTGAATGGACAGTATTAGTCACTTGGATGGTGTACACTTTATTATAGAAATAAGCCCAAGGAGTGGGGTTGGTGCAACTTCCCCTTCTGCATCCCCCCCCCCTGTGCACGCCTGTACTTGCTACGACCTCGTCTAGGTCATTGATTTATTACAATATTGATTTTGTCTATTCATAGTTGTGCCAGTCAAGTCTCTTGTCTGTGGCACAAATGACAAAATAATATTATTTGCGTAGTTTTTTATGCAATAAGAAAGCATAATGAACCAACAAATTATGATTTAAAAGAATAAAATTTCAAACAAACTTATGGCTGCCATCCTACTATTTAGAGGCTCTATATTTGAAAGGGAAGGAAGGAGAAACTAAAATAGTTTAATACCATCTTTAAAATTTAATAGCCTTAAACCATTCCAGGGTCTACATTCAATGGTTGAGATCTTAACAGACAAATAAAAAACATCAAACTAAATTAATGTGATATAATATTATTTTCCAATATCAAACGTCATTCAAAAGTCAAAGGAACATTAAATATACATTTTTACTTTTCAGTATTGAATAAAATATCATGTAACCTTTTAAAAGTAAACTATAAGCTAATGCTAATATAAAGTAACAGGATGTGTGTAGGTTAATGAGTCTGTCTGTTTGTACCAAAGAATCTCGCTAACCACTGAACCAATGTTTACAATGTAGGATTCGTAGGCCCTGGGATGTTTCATAACCATTTCGGGGGAGAATAATGCCACCAAAGATAAATCGTCCCCAAAAAAATTTACACCCAAAACCAGCGTCGCGGAGCCGTTTGATTTTAGTGCGGGTACGGTTCCGGCTCCGCAGAGCCGTCTGTGATGATGGCGGCTCCGGCTCCAGCTCCGGCTCCGGCTCCGTCCTAAAATCAAGAAAAGCTCGACATATTTTTTTTCCCACGTCTATTTTTGACTTTTGAAGGTTTTTAAAGTTCAATTTTTGATAAAAATGGACTTGAAAAACTTAAAAGGGGCATTTGCACATGACAAAACAGAGTTAACAAATTATAATTTATAAAAAATATCTTTGTTAACTTAGTCCGGAGCCGGAGCCTTTTTTTTTAACGAAAATTACGGCTCCAGCTCCGGCTTCGGCTCCAGCAAAATATGGCGGCTCCACGGCTCCCGGCTCCGGCTCCACAACACTGCCCAAAACAATATTTTCTACCTGAAAAAAACAATACGAAAATGGCAGGTCAAATTCAACCTCCCACCATCTCAAGTGTCCCTAAAAGTAAATTGATAATATCATTATCTATTTAAGCAATTTTGCAACATATACATCGCATTTTGTTCATATTTCAAAGCAATTTTCCTAAAGAACCGTCACTCTATGCTTTTTATCGGTGTTTGCTTATGTAATTAACACTAATGGTTAAAAAACCAATATTAACACGAGTTTTGTGTATGATCAAACTTTCCTTCCTGTTAAGAAACATAGTTATATACTAAAGGGTATCAATATTAATATTAAATTAATATTACTTTCAATTCAAACAAGGATTACGTTATCATTAGAAATAAAGCATTTAATTTTATGAAATTCTGAAAAAAGACCTATAAATGATTTACTTTCCAAACTGAAAGTAAATACTCTCTATCTTTCCTGTATTTACGTAAAAGTATAGACGTGTATTTTTGAGGATGTGTGTGTGTGTGTGCGTGTGTGTGTGTGTGTGTGTGTGTGTATGTGTATGTGTATGTGTGTGTGAATACATATTAATGTTTAATTAATGTTACTGCATACTTTAAACCCATGTCTAGTAATATTCACGGCCACTATAGTCGATTACAGGCTAATTAAGGGACCGATTTTATACAGTACTTATTTTCTTAGTTTCAAAAAAAGATTATTTACTAAAATGTACAAAACTAGCGGCTATGCGCCTAGAGGCCTCTTGGGGCACTTTAAGGGGGAGTCGAGCATACCCTCATGTTTTTTTTTACATTAGTTTTGTAAATAAAAAAAATGAAAGAGGGGTGATTTTTCCAGAGGTGATTTCTCTTAGGAGGGTTGTGGTACTCTCCTTCAAAGTAGTTATAAACCTTCCCAGGATATGAGAGGCTACCCTGTAAAGGAGAATCATATCGGCTCAGCTATATTTTATAAGAACAAGTACTATTACAACTTGTGTATATTCTCAGTCAACGGGGTCTCCGTAATCCTATGGTCATATTAGTTAGTGTTAGGTTGATTTCGAGGATTTTTTTACAATCAGACTGAAAACTTAATGGGTTTGATAACATATGACAAACATTATTTTAAATTAGAATATATTAGATTATATTTCAAGGCTAAAATTTACAGAATAAGACATGAACGACAAATTTATGAACATACCCAATGATTACCTCTTCTGTAAATTAAAACTATTTATTGAAAAGTCAGAATACTTCGTGTGAGTAACCGATATTTTGTAATCAACAAAGACGTCTTTTTTATAATGTTTTCGTAAATTTTTTAGTCAAAAATACTAGAATTAATGTCAAATTAGTTTTCTAATATTTCCTTTCCTGTTCTTATTATAACCTGTATAATAATAATCCTTGTATATGTTAGTCCTGGAAAGAATAGAGTTGATTGACAGGGATTTATAGGGATAAGACAATGGACGATAAATTGATGTACACCCCATGATAAGCAAAATAACAGTGTCTGTAGATTAAAATTATTGATTACAGTTTGGACACTGCAAGTTTGAACCAACCCATCAAGATTTAATAAAAGGGCCCAACGTTTTTATTCCAACGAATGAGAGAACAGAGTTACAAATCTATGGGCACTAGCATAATTAATTTTTGTGCAAAGTCCCCTTTCTCCCTGTATAAAATAGAAGTGTATATTGACGTCATAATTAAAATTGATTGGTTGTTTGTTGGCGCGCCAATCCTTTACTTGCATACAAAACTACAAAAACAATAAATAAAACTGTAAGACTACTGAGAAATAATATTATAAACTTTACACTATTAAGCTTTTTGTATGAATCGAAGGATCTCGCTAACTGCTCTGAAATGATATCGTTACATTAATAGTGAAGCTTCTAATAGATAATAGCCAATTAGAGAAGAAAAAAAATAAAACTGTTACTGTTGGCTGGTTTATATGTATTTAGCTAATGGTTTATATTTACAGTTTTCTATGACAATTTATACGCTAATGCACTACACAATACATTTGATCATTAGACATGTAAAAAAAGCCATAGTCTTTTCATAACAAATTCAAAACAACTTTTTGTCAAAAGTTATTTATGACAAGGGAAAATAAGTTGTCAAAGCCTATTTCTTTTTTGTTTAGCTTTAAAAAAAATGTTAAACACCATTTCATTCTAATATGCATATAATATCAGCGTTAACTTGATTCCCCTCCCTTCTTAAAACATTTTACGTTGTTGTCCTAGGAATCAATATAAAAAAAATCAGACCAATAGGAATGAATAATTACAACTTACATTTTGGTAACGATTACAGAGTTGCTATGCTTTCTAAATCGTACCTTACTATTACAGAAATCACCACGCCAAACGCCGATACAACAATTCTAACATGTCTAAATTAACGATAAAAGCATTCCTTTACGAACAGATGACTGGACATGCCGACCGACCCTAATTTTCCAAAACACATCTAGTTACTATGGTTTATGATTATCTATTGTTACATAAAAGTTTAAATGTAACCTACATAAACAAAGTGCTTCCTTATTTTTCCTTGGAGAAAACAAATATTGATCCTATATTTAAATAAGTAAGCTTGCTTCGTGGACCTTTTGATGCAGGGCTACCTAATAATTTGTGTGTCCGTCTGTCTATGAGAAATATGATTTTCTCTGCTTCTATTTAAGATAGTCTGCTTTTCTTTTGTTGTTTATTGAAGATACCCTTCAGCAAAAAACATCCATTATTCTATTGCTTGTTTGTTCCCTAAGTCTGTCGGTCATTATATAATAGAAATTTTCATATTAATATGTAAAGGTTTTGTGATTTTCTCTTTTTTTTTCTGTAACTCTACTTCTTTAAAAGACCACCGAATATCTGCTCTAAAACTTAATTTGTCCATTTGTCAATTATTTTTGCTTTGCTATTATTGATGTTGTCATCGTTGTTTTTATATAACTTACCACAATGAAGTTACAGGGTGCGCCACATAAATCCGGACTTTTTCTTATTTTTAAACAAATAAACATAAAATCGTCAATTTTTAAGATCTTATTGAATTTTAAAAACTGGGAAGCAACCTAGGTATATGACTATTAGATTATTTAATAAAATCGCCGCCAGCCTCAATCACCGCCTCTACCCGCCCCCTGAACCGCCCGCCGACCCTGGTCAACATGTCCCTGTTCAAGCAGGTAAAGTTCTCCATGATAGGAGCAATGAGAGAGGTCTTTTTGGTATGGGCGCGTCTATTGGTTCATGCTTTAATGGCGCTCCAGGCCCAAAAGTCCATTGGATTAAGATCGGGGCTGCTGGGAGGCAACATCTCCTTAAGGAGTGAGTAACAGCAGGATTCAAATTAACCCATCTTTAAAGCTACCCTTTGACACGTCAGCTCTCATTTGGGCCACAGTTAAGCTAGAACAACGTTTTATACCTTTTTAAAAATGGCACGAAGATTAAGATAGGGTTATCAGCGCAATACATAGTCTAAAACAAGTTTCAAGGTTCCATATGGGCCCCTGAAGTCAAGAACCGAGAAATTTTCAAGATTTTTGACGTTTTTGACATCTTAAAATCTACTACGATCCACTTTGTCGGAGTACTACACAAAAGTCAGCTGGGATAGAGAACTCTAGTCTTTTCTAGTGTTTTCACTAGGTATCTGATAGTATCTCCAGCAAGTTTCATTAGTCCATCTCACCTACAGATGGGCTGAGGTCAGATTTAGTAGGCCCAAGTCATAAATCCACAGTAATTTATCTGCGCAATTCGAATCTGCCTTGTTGAACATATGCGCGGCCAGCTCGGCGTACACGTCCTCCATTGTCCAAAGATTTTCATGGGCAACAAGGTCATTACCTAAGCTTTTTATAGTGGGGTCAAACGTCCTGATTAATCAAGTAGTTTTGGCGCTATGGTCGTTTAAAAAAAGTCCGGATTTATGTGGCGCACCCTGTATATAAGTGCTTATAAAAGACCAGTAAGCGTGTCTAAACTACAACTTTGTTGTGTCAGTACCTCATCTTTCTCTCCGTCACTTAGTCAGAGTGTTTGTGACACAAATTCTTCTTTGCTTGCCGTAGGATAACATGAAGTTCAAAACATCAATAAATAAATGAAAATGAAAATCTAATTGTTATATGGAGCAGGGAGGGAGGAACATTGGGCTGTTTATTTTACTAGTCCCCAAAGTTTTATAATAAAGTTGAGTGTCCAAAGTTTGAACGACTAATTTTTATCTACTTTTGTGAACCATCATTGGGGATGTACATCAATTTATTGGCAATTGTCTTATTCTTTTAGATCCCTGAATATTCAGTGCCCTTGATTAAGTGTTTATATTATGCTTTTAGCTTAAAACACAATTTAATTGTCTCCTTATCCAAAATAAATACGCTGTGTCTTGAAACAATATTCTTCAGAAGGAATTACTGGAAAGTAAGATTCCATTATTCCAAGGAATACGAGGATAGGGTAATGAATGATAAAGCTGTATTACTCCACATTTCTTAAATAGCAAGTAATATGATATTCATAAAAGCTAAGCTCTCTAGGGAGACGGTAAGACAAAGTTAAAAATCGGCTTGTTTAAATGGACTGGACTTTCTGGTAACTATTGTAGATTTGCTGCGCATTCTAAATATTACATAACTGTCCAGGAATCATCATGCCTGGTGCAAGGTTTGAAATCGATGGGACAATTCTAACATGCTTAAATTTTCGTTATGCGTGATGGACGGACCAATACTAATTATCAAAAAGCTTTACTTTTATTAGATGTAAAGATAAAGAAAGGGGTCGATATTGAATTATCTGCAGTTGTCCTTTACTCCCTGGTTATTTGAAGGTTTTTGTTTTATGTAAAATGTGTTGTTCGTCTTCAGGGAGGGAGGGGACATTGGGCTGTTTTTTACACTAGTCCCCAAAGTCTTATGATAATATTTTCTTATTCGTTGGCTTAACAGCCTCTTAGACTTTTATTGAATTTTAATTTGTTGGTTCATTTAGTTGAGCGTCCAAACGTTTCAACCACTAAAAGACTAAGCTCCGACAAGAAAAATACTTTTATGTAAAAAATAGTTTTATTTGGCGGTTAGAAACGTTTAATAGTTGGAAGTAAATAATAGCAAAATGAAGTACAAAATTACAACAATTACAATTACAAAATTGTATATATATTTTGTATAAGTATGTGTTTTTGACAACTTTCAATTATTCAATTAGTGTATTTTTGGCTATAGAACAAAATTTATTTATAAATATGTATTTTATCACACAACTAGACAACCAAGTAACTCTTTAAGCACTATTCATTCTCATTTTTTTTTTGGGGGGGGGGGTTACTCACCCCACCTAGCAACTCAAAACATACTTAATTGAACCATTAATAAAATTCCTTGAAAATTGTATCACCTTCGGTTAAGCCGTTAACGAGATCTTTTGGGACATATTACACAAACATTTACAAAACATACTTTTGAAAACTAGAAGCTTCTTTTTTAAAAGAAAGAACTGATTGTTTTAGGGGGTAATATATTTTTTACAAAGATGTTTCAGAGACTGGTTTTGATAAACAACCATAAGGGTATGAAAAAAAGCCCATACTAAACTTTCTTCAAATTCTCTGACAATCGGTCAAACCATTTACGAGAATTTAATGGACAGACAGACCGAAAAATACTGAAATAGAGGATCGTCTTTTTTCTCTCGTTCACTCTATCGTTTTAACATCAAAAAGTGCATTTAAAATGTTGATATTATTCAAAATATCCGAAAAAATCCTCTTTATTTGCATTTCGTGTTAAGAAAGCTCTTGAGAAAGAAAATGATCGGATCATGGTCAGAAATCGATATCATAGTTGCATAAAAATTAGGAATATTGGAATAAGTAAATTTTACATTTTAAATTATAAAAAATAATCTGGTTTGATGAAATACCAAACTTTCAGACCATTAAAATTTAAATTTGAAGGTGCCTTACACAAAATACACGTTGACATTATAGTTTCAAAGCAAAAATAATAAGCCTATTAAAAGAGGCACTTTGACTTCAGATTGGCGTTTAACATGTATGCCTGTCGCAAGAATACACTAGTCGCTTTGTCCCTAGCCTTTAGGAAAGGGTGGGAGCAGTCAGAAAAATAGCCAAAGACCCCTCAAATACATTTAAGAAGATTCCCAGAAAAGCACAACCAAAATGGATCAGCACTTTGCGAGATCTTTAGCTTCAGACAGTTGTTTTTGCTTGTAGACTTTGCGCGATTAGCAAGACGAACTAGTGTGCCCCTAAAGGCCTCTAGACGCACTGGAGCTAAGGGGATTGGAGGTAAGTTAACCTTCCTCTTAACATGTTAATTTTAATGATAAAGTAAAATTACAGAAGTTGATATTTAAAAGCTCTTGTAAATTAAATCAAGAAAACCAATTTATTGGCTAATACATCCTTCTTTTTACCTCTGATAAAAATGTACTATATAATAAATGTTACTGTTAAAAAAATGGCGTAGTTGTTTGTGCGAAATTATCATAATTGCTAGAAAGATGTGTGTTGTTATGTATGTATATTCAGTAAGGCCTTGTTTTAAGCTTTACTGATTAATCTACAATTTTCAGGGGAGTTTTATAATGGTTAAGTACTGTTTTTAGGCTATTATGCAGTGGGGAGAAGTATATCCCCCCCTTCCTTTATAATATAGAAAAAATCCTAATATAAATTTCATACAAACAAATAAATTTTTAAAAGCGAAGCTTTTTTATAATTAGGGTCGGTCCGTCCGGAAAGTTTTTTTTGTTAATTTCGGCATGTTAGAATAGTCGTATCGATTTCATACTTTGTATGGTGAATCTTATAGTAGTTAGGTACGACCTAGAAAACGTAGCAAAACTGTAATCGTTACCAGAATGTCCGTATGTCCATTTTATACATGTTGATTTTTTTTACTTTTTTAACAACAAATTTTTATATGATCAAATTATCCGAATGATCTGATTTTTTAATATTGATTCCTAGGACAACAAAGAACAATATTTTAAAATAAGCATCTCTATAATCAAGTCCTAAAAATGAAAGTAGGTCCTTAAACATTATCATGTATTAAAGCATTTTTCAAAAAATTTACTTTCAATTTTCTTTCGACTTTTATACATTTATATTCTGATTATTCACGTTTTAAAGTGTTAATGTTCGTTTGTCCTACCGTTTCAGAGCTTCGCTTTTATGGATGTTGTCATCCTTGTTTTACTATTTCTTGTAGTTTTTATGCCTATGAACCTCTAAAACAGTTATCTCAAAAAAGTTATGTCTATCCCTGTGGTAATTCTGCAGGGCCATCAACTTTGGCGCCCTAACCTTTAACTAACCGAACATAGACTAAAAACTACTCCTCGCTTATTATCAATTTCTAAAAAAAATTAACTACTGTGCTAGACTATGCACTTTATGGGGAAACCATCTTATTATCTCCTGTCGATTAAAGTTTTTGTTTTAAATTCTGAAGGGCGTAAATTTCATGAAAACTTTTTTTGTTTTTTTAAAAGTCTACCAAGAAACTTCTAACAATGAACGATTATCTTATTTTTAGACTGAAAAAAACGAAAGTTAAGAGGCCCCAACTATTTTTATTTTTAATTGTACTTTTACTTTGAAACTTTTTTCTTTGATACTCTATAATGCTCTCAAAAACTTTATTTGATAGAATTTACAGAGAAGAATCTTTTTCAGTATGATATAAATTATGTCATACTGGCCTACTATTGGTCAATTAAAATGTATACTGGCCTGTCATTGTTAATTAAGTCTGTGTATTTGAATATCATTGGTAATTTGTATTTTCTGACTTCTTTTTTTTCTCGAAAATATACCAATTAATGATGAAAAAAACATTAGATTGGTATTTCTTTTGTTAGATAATATGAATAAATCAGCAGAAATTCTGTGAAACAGGTTATTTATTTCCCAGTATCGCTTCGAAACCGATTAATATCCGGTGGATTTGAACCGGTTCTTAGCCATACCGAAAAAAATTGTATAGCATCGTATTATATCCAGTTTTCTACGAATGTAAAATCATAAGATTAAAACCAGTTTTTCAGTCCGTGCCTTCGGCATCTTGGGGCAAAAAACTGGTTTTATTCTTTTAATTGATCATTTTTATCGCTGCGGAAAATTGTTTAAAATACGATGCGATAAATGACTATTATATAGCTTATGCAATTTGAATTATTTGGATAATTCATGATACAAATCTTTGTATGCCCTATTTTACTTTGCTTTGCCAATATGATTGATATCATCCTTGTTTATAATGAACTCTTTCGCCCTCTAAGTTGGAATAAGTTTGTTAATATTACTGCATAGAGAGGTTCATGGTATATATATAGAGAGAGTTTCATACTATAACTATGGCCAGAGAGGTTGAAGTATACTTACCAGTTAAAACTGGCAATAACCGGTATGATAAGCAGACTGATAGCAACACACACACACAAACACACACACAATAACTTTTTTCAAGTATTACTTTTGTCTCAACCATGACACTTTGGTTGAGTGTGACTTCCGAATTAGCGGGAAGTTCTCGAGATCTGTTGGCGAACATACAAACCCCCAATACCAGGAACCATCAAGTTTCAACAGCAGGTTTGATTATAGATTTATTGATGAAATTATTTCAAAGTCCTGAAATTATAAAATCAATTAATACAAAATTCCAGTTTTTATAACCACGTAATCTTAATTGCTTTTTAAAATCATTTTTCTCTACGGTTAAGAATCTTTGGAAACTTTGGCTTTAAAGGAAAATTATTTGGTTTAATAAATCATTGTTAAATGCAAAAATAAAAGCACATAAAAAATTACTAAAACATAATATTAATCATAATTAAGTTTCATGCTTAGCTGGCTAAAGCCTTTTAAACTAAATATAATCGTCCTATACACCATTCCACTTAATAAAATTAACAAATTCTACCTGAAGTTCTTATGGTTTCAAACCCCTGGTATACTAGGGTTGTTCACGCACTATGAGACCAATGATAGGCCCAATTTTGTTCTCCGAAATCTTCACACACTCACATATCATTCAAAAGTAAGAAACGTGGGCGCATCAAAATATAAACAATCCATACCGCGTCTCTTTGTAAAAGGAAAGTCAAACAAGACGACATTTGCGCTTAATTTGGGGTAATGATAAGGAATTAATTTCGATCTTGATAAACACAAAGCTTCCTCGAAAAGAGGTTAAGACACACCCCCCGTTTGAAAGTCAAATTAACTTCCTTAACGAGATTCAAGGTTTTTTGCGCTGAGCACTAGCAACATTTCTCACTAAACTCAACTCACCATAATCACATGAGAATGGCCACATCCCGAAAAACATGACAATTTTTGCTCCTAACTAAATGAAACCCCGTGAAATGCATACACAATATTATACTCCTCACTAGGACTCATAATACCTCACATTTTAGGATAGAAGGATGGGATTGGTTTGTACCATACAATATTCCAGGCACATGACACTCACAAGATCACATACACAAATCCTAAAATGGATAATCCTATTAATCATGATGTTGTAAATATAACAACTTATACTAATTAATAATCATTTCATAATCAATAGGTAATAAATCATTATTAATAAATCAATAAGTACCTACGAAATCAGGTTGAAATGTAAACAAATAATGGTAAAATATAAAACGAAATAAATCTTAGACAAGAAAATTAAGATTTATAGGTACTTAAAACTAAATTTGTTAAGCATCAAAAAGAGTAGTAAGAAAAAATATTTCAAATCCTTGGGCAGAAAGTTTTTCAAACTTAATGAATAAGAAATGTAACTATCTTAATCAACAATAAAACTTTTCAATACTTAAATAATAGCAAAATAATAATAATATCTTCGTTAGAATTTTCATCAAAATTATGAAAAAAATACCAATTTTTCTTTGTAAAAAATATGAGACTTTAAATATGAATTTTCAATCATTCCTTGATCTGAATAAAAATGTTTTACTTGATTGAAATTCATATATAATTTTAAAAAAATCTGCTAAAAAAATACTTGATTTTTTTCTTAGAATAAATATCGAATCACGCAACCTCGACACATTTATTCTTTTTTGGTAAACTTTTCAGGTAAGTTTTATAATGAATTGTACTTTTGAAAAGAAATTAAACTCAATAAAATTAAATTTGAGCATATGAAATAGAATAAAAATTAATCGCATTTCGGTTGATTCTTATTTTAGGCATAAAATAGGCATATGAAAATGTGGCTTTTTTACTAAAAAAAATGTTCTCAATTTTCATAAAATAAGAATCAATTATTGATCATAATTTTTAATAACCGCTTTTATTTTAATATCTGCGATAAAAACGAAGGAAAGGTTAATTTAAAATATGCATAGTTTATCTTAAATTAATTCTGTGATATTCATATAAATAATAATCAATATTTTAATAATATCATACATCGTGTTCATTATTATAAATGCTTATCTCATAGAAAATAGAGTTTACATTTTTTAAACATGAACGAAAATATATGTACCTAGGAAAATAATTGCTATAAAATACTTCTCAAGGTTTAAAATTGTCCGAAGTCGCTAGGTACATATATTACTACGAATCTCTGCTCTCGGAAGAAAAAAATCTTTACGCGTGGATTATTAGGAATCCTTGCCTCCGGAGTGAAAGAAAAACCTTTATTTGCTTACAAATTAAAACAAATATCTTGATTTTTTGCGATAATCTTTTTAAAATAATAATAAGAAATATTTTAAACATTATCATAATAATTTTACATGTTGTGTTCTTTACTTTAATGCATTATCTCATATGAGAATCTGGGAAGTAACATTTTTTAAGCAAACGTGAACCATGAAAAAAAATACCTCAAAAAATAATTTTAAAAAAATCTATTTTTCTCAATCTAAAAAAAATCTGCAAAAATCATTTGGTAGTTAATACACACAGACTTTTGCTTTTCAAAATCATACTTAAAGAAACAAAATCTTTTAAAATCTGCTTTAAAAGTCTAAACAATTTTGTAGAATTTTTGTGCTTAAATATGAACAATAAAATTAGTTGAATAATGAATACTTATTCTTTACAGAACCCTTTTAGGTTCCCTTCACAAGCTTAATATATAACTTGTATTATTTTTTCTTTAAAAGATCATTTTCACACATAAATAGTTTATGTTGTAAATTAGATTTGTGGGGTTGGTAGACTTTCAATAACTTTCTGGCGGCAACACCCGCCATATTGCAGGCCCTTTACCCTGTGTCGGGCGGCCAGCTTGGCAGCAGCCAGGTCGATTCTTGATTCACAACAGCACCAACCTCATTATCAGAACCGGCTGCAACACAACCAATTTCAGCATCATCATTGTGAACGGCTACAGCCTCACCCGCCGTAGCAATGTTATCAACAGCTGCGGCAGTATCTTTAACATCAGAATTGACTGCAACACAAACAACAGCATCAACTGCAGAAATAACAGGTTTATCAACAACAGCATCACAAGCAGAACCAACAGGTTCATCATTAACAGCTATGGCAGAACTAACCGGTTCATTATCAACAGCTACGGCAGTACCAATCGGTTCATTATCAACAGCTACGGCAGTACCAACCGGTTCATTATCAACAGCTACGGCAGCACCAACCGGTTCATTATCAACAGCTACGGCAGTACCAACTGGCCACGCACTCTCATCCTGGCGCAACCATTCTGGACCCAATCTGTACCTGGATGACTCTGAGGACAAAAATTCAGGCAAGACGCCTCCACTACCACTAACAGCTTTAAATGCAGATTTCTGCTCACCAGCTCCACAGTCAGCACTTGTACAGATAAAACCACTACCAAAAATGGTTCTCCACAACATAGACTGGCCCACTTTCTGGTAGGTTGACGGAAACACGTCAGGATGGGTATTTCCAATGATAATATCCAAACCTCCACTAATATATGTGAATCTTTCTGGCGGCATCTTAAATATTTCGGCGGCGGTTTCCGGGTGGACCGAGCGCATCTCGTTGCCACCTCCGAGGTTAGGCATAACAGCTGCCTCAAATTCTCTCAACGTACCATCCCTGTCCTTCAGATAGAACATCACATTGCGGCAGGATGATTCACTGCCGTCAGCTACAGAAATGTTTGTATATCTGCCGGTAGATTTCAGCTTCAACTTGTGGGACAACTTCTCAGATATAAGTGGTAGATTCGCACCAGAATCAAACATGACGGCGGCATGGCAGGCGCCGCCGCCAGGTGCTACAACTGGAACTATTTGCAGCAGGAAGGTACATGTGCTAGGCGCAGAACTTGGTTTGTAGACTGTATTCACACTAGCACTAGCCTCATGCAACATACGACTATGATAACTGTCGCAATTATTGGTGCCACAGACACCAAGCTTATCCGATTTATTACAATTGTCAGCAGCATGACCATCACACAGGCAGAGTTCACACAACTTATTCTGCTGGACAACTTTTTTTCGGTCAACAACATCCATCTTCTTAAATGTGAGACAACGGAAAATAGGATGTTTATCATCGCAACTTTCAATAGGACATGCACTATTCCACCTGGAAGTTTTGTCCTTCCCAGCCCGTCCATTCTCATTGTCACTGCGGCCAGATACTTGCGCGGCGGCAGCTCTGTCACGGTTCCTCTTGCCGGCACCAGTGTCGTAGGACATATCACCAGCCAACATTGCTCCCCTTGTCCTCTCCAGAAGTTCTACAATCTTCTTGATGTTTGGCAGGTTCATGCTGCCTAGCTCCATCATAATTTTCTCTCTCAGGCCATCTGGGCACTTGTCTTTGAAAATATGAATAAGAGTTAGGTGGTGGTAATCCTTAGCTGCAGAACCAACGATGGCTTCTACTTCCTGCATGGTACTCTTGAAGGTAGCAATTGCACTAACCACGTCCACAGGTTTATCCACAGGTTTCATCTTGTTCAGCTTAGTTAAAATCTTCATGAACCGGCGGGTGTTAGATAAAAACATCTGATCGAGAAACAACCATTGTTCATTATGATCTCTAATCGCTGACACTTGCTTGCGTAGCTCCGGGTTGGTTATCACCTTCTCCATACACAACATCAGACTTAACCTCTGGTCAGAAAATCCGTAACCAGCGCATAGATCTTTAAAGACCTGTTTAAAGTTGGAGTAATCCGTGTCAGTACCGTCAAATGACGGCAACAAACTGTTGTCCCAGTGCCCATACTGCGGGTTGGAACTCCGAATATCCACGGCAGACATACTTCTGGAGAGTATGGCAGGTGTTCCACTCTCATCCAAGTTAGATGAACGACGTTCCATCTCTCTAAGCCTTCGGTACATATCACGTACTTCTTGGCGCAACTCCATGGAAATTTTAAGCACTCCCATGTCCATCTTCACCTTCTCAATGACGTCGAGGTTCCTGGCGATAGTGCTTGACCTCGCGTCGTCTGAATCATTGTCAAGCCAGTACAGAATTTTTGTACACTGCTCCAACGACGCATAAACTTTATCTGCAACAGTTTTCTGTTCACTAGCTTCATCCAAATCACGCTTGAACTCGCGCAACTCACTAGTCTCCACGGCAGGTTTTAGACTTTTTATTAGGTCAGATTGGTCCTTGACCTCACTAAAAATGTCACGAATTGATTTTAAATTCACATTTTCACATGAACTAAAACTTTGGCAGGCTTTTAGATTGTCATAAAACACTTTTAACTGTTCCTCAAACACTTCTAGCCTTTCACTGCCAATAGCGATAGCTCGCTCAATTTTCTGCTTTTTAGTGAGCACCATATTGATTCACTAGGTACTATTTCACAGAAAAATTGTCAATGTTTTTTGCATCAATAATCACTATATGCTATTGATCTCTTGAAGAATGCTAACGCCTATTCTTCAGATTCTTTGAAGAATGCTAATGCCTATTCTTCAGAACCATTTGAGATTGCTTGTGCAGCTCCTTCAAACATCAGTTATTTGAAATTTGCTAATGCCTAAACTTCAAACTTCACTTCTTTGAAATTGCTTGTGCAGCTCCTTCAAACATCAGGTTATTGAAATTTGCTAACGCCTAAACTTCAAGTCCTTTGAAATTGTCTCAACCATGACACTTTGGTTGAGTGTGACTTCCGAATTAGCGGGAAGTTCTCGAGATCTGTTGGCGAACATACAAACCCCCAATACCAGGAACCATCAAGTTTCAACAGCAGGTTTGATTATAGATTTATTGATGAAATTATTTCAAAGTCCTGAAATTATAAAATCAATTAATACAAAATTCCAGTTTTTATAACCACGTAATCTTAATTGCTTTTTAAAATCATTTTTCTCTACGGTTAAGAATCTTTGGAAACTTTGGCTTTAAAGGAAAATTATTTGGTTTAATAAATCATTGTTAAATGCAAAAATAAAAGCACATAAAAAATTACTAAAACATAATATTAATCATAATTAAGTTTCATGCTTAGCTGGCTAAAGCCTTTTAAACTAAATATAATCGTCCTATACACCATTCCACTTAATAAAATTAACAAATTCTACCTGAAGTTCTTATGGTTTCAAACCCCTGGTATACTAGGGTTGTTCACGCACTATGAGACCAATGATAGGCCCAATTTTGTTCTCCGAAATCTTCACACACTCACATATCATTCAAAAGTAAGAAACGTGGGCGCATCAAAATATAAACAATCCATACCGCGTCTCTTTGTAAAAGGAAAGTCAAACAAGACGACATTTGCGCTTAATTTGGGGTAATGATAAGGAATTAATTTCGATCTTGATAAACACAAAGCTTCCTCGAAAAGAGGTTAAGACAACTTTAAGTGCATTATTATCATGTCATAGTTTCAAAAGTCTTTAAATACTTTACAATAGGTGTTTTATTATTTATTGTAAGTTTAAGCTACAAATGTATAAGGATATACATTGATATATTGACAGGGGAAAATTTGTCGTCAATTTAGGTTGCTAACTTGTTGACATCTCATTTATTAGTTAGTTCGTTCATTTAGTAGTTGGGGATGGGATGGGCATAGGCGTCCAAGGGGGGGGGGTAATGGGGCGATTACCCCCCCCAAACGAATTTGGGGGGGTAAATACCCCCCCAAAATAGAAAATCTCTAACCAAAAAAATTTTTGCGCGCTTCGCACGCATTTTTAATACTAAATTTTTGATAATATTTAAATTACCCCCCCCCAAAAATTTACCCCGGGGCAGGGGCGTCCAAGGTTTTTATTTTGGGGGGGGTAAAAATTTTTTAAGGGGGGGGTAATTCGGTTTTGGGGGGGGCAAATTTTTTTTACCCCCCCCAAAATTTTTACCCCGGGGGTGAAATTTGCTTGGGGGGGGTAATTACCCCCCCTGAAATCTGTTGGCAGGGGTAAAATTTGTTTACCCCCCCCAAAATTTACTCCCGGGGTAAAATTTTTGGGGGGAGTAATTTAAATTTTATCAAAAATTTAGTATTAAAAATGCGCGCGAAGCGCGCAAAAAAATTTTTTGTTACAGATTTTCTATTTTGGGGGGGGTATTTAGCCCCCCAAAATTGTTTGGGGGGGGGGTAAATACCCCCTCCTATATGGTTGGGGGTGCCTACGGCACCCCCAGGGTAGGTGTAAATTTTAAATGTGGGGGGTAAAATGAAAAAAATTTTGGGGGTGCCTATGGCACCCCCAAATTCGTTTGGGGGGGGTAATCGCCCCATTACCCCCCCCCTTGGACGCCTATGCCCTGGGGGTAAACAAATTTTACCCCTGCCAACAGATTTCAGGGGGGGTAATTACCCCCCCCAAGCAAATTTTACCCCTGGGGTAAAAATTTTGGGGGGGGGTAAAAAAAATTTGCGGCGCTCTTCGCGCGCCATTTTACCCCCCCAAAACCGAATTACCCCCCCCTTAAACAAATTTTACCCCCCCCAAAATAAAAAGCTTGGACGCCTCTGTGGATGGGTTAAAGAGGGTGAAGGGGAGTATCGTTATTGTTATAGCCAGCTGCGAGTACCACTTTATTAGTTCATTAAAATCTGGTGCAACTTTGATTAAACTACCATAGAAAATAGACACACTTATCCACAAATTCTATGACTTAAAACTAGATAGGTTAACCTATATACCTATATTTAATTGAAAACTCTGATAAGTGTATAAAAAGTATATTTGCAACAATAGAGAGTATTGCATCATTTATGTGTGTGTACTAGATTTAAATATATGTACAATACATACATATATTATTTTTTAAGCAAGGCTTTTCTATAAATAGGGTATTTACGTCAGTCCGTTCATACGTACATAACGGTAAGATCTTTCAATTAAAGCGTGTAAGAATTGTCCTATCCGTTTTAAACGTTTGATGATGATTCCTGTAACAGTTAGGTATGATTTAAACATGCTGATTTTTAACTTTATGACAATTTTTTTTATATATTATAATTTTTCTATTAATTTGTTTTTTAAAATTATAATTCCTATGACAACAAGGTACAATATTGTAAGCGTAGCATCTCCATAAAGTCCTAAAAATTAAAGTATGTCCTTTAACTGAATCCCTGTATTTACTTAAGCAATTTTGCAAAAAGTTTTTTTTTACAATTTTGTTAAAACCTTTGAATTAATACTCTGCTCCTCATTATCTTTTTGTCCTGGCGTTTGGTTTTAGAGCTTTACTTTTATGGATATTGTTATATTTGTTTTATTGATTTGTTGAAGTCAGTGGTCTCTAGTCTTTGGTATTTAAAGAGATGATGTCTTTGATTTAATCTTAAGATGTAAGAGCTTTCTAATAATGGATTTATTATTACTTTGATCTTACACCAGTGAACTTAAAGGGAACTTGATCTGGCTAAAATAATTATCCCCCCATCAACCCCCTTTAACCCATCTTCTACCCTCTTACTGGAAGAACGAACTGACTAATAAAAGAGGTCCATATTAGAAACCTAAATTGACGAAAAATTTTTCCTCTGTCATGATATCTATGTACGTATATTCTACATCCATTTGAAGATGTTACATAGAATTCTTAAAAAATAAGGATACAAATTTTCTATAAAAAAATTAATTCTCATTAACTTCCTTATTTGTCATATTGAGAAAGAATTTCTCTAACGTAAAATGATATATCTAAGCGGAAAAGATTTTTCATAAAAAAAGAACTATACAAATATATATGAAGAAAAATGAACAGATAGTATATAAAATTTCCTAACCATACGTTTATTATTGGAAGAGAGAAAGTCATGCTAATAAAATTTGTGAATTATGATTTAAACTAAATCATTGAATAGTTACTTATTATAAACAGCTTTCCTCGGATATAAAAATGTAAAAGTATAAGATTAAAACCAGTTTTTATATTCGTAGGAAACTGGATATAATACGATGCTATACATAATTTTTCACTATGGCTGAGAACCGGTCCTAATCTACCGGATATTAATCGGTTTCAATCTTTTCGGATAAAACTTTTTTTTACACCCCTTAATGGTATAACTCTTATATGGAAGTCCTTAATGTGCATGGTAATACGTTGACCCTAGATTTTCCTCATATGCCAAAACAGTATTTTTAATGCTTGGTTTAGGTTAGGTAAGTTTAACTAAAGGCTAAAAGAGCTCTGCACGGATAGTACGCTGTAGGGTTAGGAAAATAATTAAATACACCCCACGGGTGATCAAGAACTAGGTTTGAGTAAAAGCACCCATTTTTTATAAGTAGAACTAATAAATAATTTTTTAGATTAATTATTCTTGCATGTTCCTTTTATGTCATGTGAAATTCACAATATTTTCCATCTGTTTGAGAAGTCTTACAATTTCAGTTTAGTATATTTTCTTTTCATAATCTTTTCATAATGAAGTCTGATGATTTTTAAAGAGGTGTACTATTATTTTTAGCGTAGCTACTTTAAACGATTTGGTGTGTCCGTACGTTTATCTGGAACAAAGTACAAGAATAACTTATTTAATAATTATTTAAAATCAACTCATGTGTTAACATTCAATGCTTTATATGAACTAGCTGTTACGTGGCCTCTAGGGGCGTGATGAAAGAGGTAATGGTCGACCCACAACTTATAAGTTTAAAAATATTTTAAGTGGCGATTTTTCTTGATTTTAAACCTTTTCTAGGCCTAAAAATGCTTTGATGTAAAAGATAACCATATCAGTTCAGTGTTTAGCGAGAATCTTTGTAACAGACAGACAGGTAGTTACATGGCCATCTTGTAACTTTTATTCAGTGATACCTGGCAAAAGTTGAATATTTAGCTTGTTATTGCTACTCTACTTAAAAACATAACTTTCTGTTTTCTTTTGAATTCAAGTTTATTTCTATTTATTTTTATGGCTTTAATTTTGAGGGAATAGAAAGAAAAGATGTAAATTTGTAAGGGTTTTTCATAACTAAAAATTCCATTTTTAATATTGCCTTCAATGTTTTCAGAGTTATATTACATGAGGTAAATCAATTAATTTTACTACCACAGCCACTCTATAACTAGTGTATGTACAAAATTCTATTTCTTTGACCAGGCAGGGGGGGGGGGCTGGGGGGGGGGCATCTCCAAAAATAGTTAAAAACCGAATAATTGGATCCTTAGCTACAAAAAAGCTTACTACTTTTTCTATAATACAAAGTAGAACGATGTATGTTTGTCTGTTCGTCTGTCTGTCTTTCTGAAGCATAAGATCTCAGTAACTACTGAACCGATTGGGCTCTACTCTTCATGAAATATACCTACCGGTCCTTTTACGGTTTTAAGTTATTTTCTTAAAGCTTAGGAACCACCTCCTACCTTTTTCTTTTAAAATCTAAAATAAAAAAATGGGTGGATAAAACGCAGTTAATTAGGCGAAGCCGCTATACAGTATGATATATAGGATTTAATAATATAATATAAATAATTATTTCTGCTGTGAAATATATTATCATTGCGTGATAATTAATGCAAAGTCCAGCCAGTTTTTTGTCTGGATTAATTTCTAGAATTATCTAGAATAATAATAAATAAAATAAGTAAAAAATTCTAAATTTTTTTGATAGCCATTATGGGATGGTTTACCTCACATTGCATCAGGACCACAAACGGTAATTTTGTTGTTTATATTAGATTAAGTAAAAGGTATGAGAGTTCCTTAGGGCTAAAAAGCTATCAAAAGGGGGCTAGAAATAAGTTTTTATAAAAATTTAAAATGAGGGGGGGGGGGGAGTTTCTTACAACAAGAAATAGGTTTTGAGAAAGCTCTAATATTTTTTATACAAATTTTTAATTGAATAATGAATATATAGAAAGATATTTAATTTGTGCTTATTTGACTTTAAAATAGTGTTTGATAAATTTATCACATTTTGTTTTCTTATTTAACTTTTGATAAGTAGAACGAATTCATATTAAAAGCTTCAACAAAATTTTCACGTTTAAAAATTGAAAATTTAATATTTTACCAAACAAAATATCAAATGATTAATATTAAATGCCAAACATTTTAGGTTAAACATATCTTTTAGTAGCGCAATTACTCTATAACAATTATTACAAGAGTTTATTCTTAAGTTAGTCCATAGTATTATTATACTTTTAATTTCAACTAGCGGATGCGCCCCTAGCATCTTGGGACTTTTCGAGAAAGGACAAAAAATTTTCTTACGACCTAAATATATAAATAAAATAGCTTAAAACCCGAGACCTATGTGAAATAAATTGTCATATTTAATAATGAATAAAAAAATATATTAAAAATGGCCTCTATCTATATCTACCCTTGTTATGGATATTATTATTCTTGTTATTTTACAAATTGTTTAGGTTTTGTAAGTTTTAAATGCCGCATTTGTTAACTTAAAGTTCAATATTTCTAACAAATTGACCCCATATTAAAGGTTTTAATAGGACAAATTTACATCTAGTTAAATAAACTTGTATTCAATTAGTCTTTTTAAAAGCCATATGTGCAAATTTCTCGGTTACCATTCAAGATAAACGACTGTATTCTATTGTAAACATTCCCTGTTCAAATTAGCATATATGTAGTTTATATTTTTATTGGTCTGTCTGTTTGTCAGTCATGTTACAAAATACAGGTTTGTCTAACAATGATTTGACTATGCTTTGCTACTAATGGATGTTATTTTTGAAATCCTTGTTTAAAAAGCGATTCTGCTCTACAATTGGCTCTTGTCTGCCATATAAGAAATATGGACAGTATGTACACTGAATCTTAAAAATTTTTACATTGTTGTTAAAGTTTCATACTCGTTCAATTATCTCCTCAACAAATAAAATTTATAAACTTGTTATTACTGCGATTTTTACCTGGAATCCTTTTGAAGCTAGGTCTAGGTACACCGCTAGGACTTGCCTTTTTTAATGAAGTAATTTAGATTTGCGGGATGTAATTTAATGTTGTTTTGGGTCAAAGTGTTATCCTTACTTTGTATATTAATTTCGCGCATCTGACATAGCAGCAATAGAAACCCGACAACGAATGGATGCGCTAAGTGTCACAATAATGTCGTAGGTTATCGCTGCATTTATTCTTGTATTTGTAAAATTTAAAGAATCAATTTTGCTTTAAATCAATATTTAGATTGAAAGTAATCTTTCTTGCTAATAAACAATTCCATTTTCCATGCTAATCTTTGTATTTTGTGAAACCTTTTTGTGTTTCATCTGCCCAGTTTGGATACTTCCTATTGATATGCAAATAATCAAATTCCGTTCATTAAATATTTATAATTGCAAATTCGTTGCATTCCTGATATTAAGAAGCTACTCTGTAATTTACGTTTTCCCTATGTCTGTCTATACAAATAATAGATTTAGATACAACTTACTTTTTCTGTTAAAGTAATATTGCAAATCTGTGGAATTTTAGATTTGCATAGCCATCATAAGAGATATACTTCTGATTTTACGTGTGAAGATTCCCTATATCAACAAAAAGCATTTACTCTATAACTCATTTTTTAGATCCTTCAATTCATAATGCTTTGGGGGTAATGGGGTATTTGATCAATAACAATTTTGGAACCCAAACTTTCTTAGTTGTTGGCTCTAGAACTTGCTTAAGGGGTAATAAATTATCATTGGGGATGTACTATTACATAAATTTTCGTCCTTTATCTTATTCTTTAAGATCCCTGGATTTTCAAAACAGGAATGCTTTGTTTACGTTTATTGGAGGAATTTTGACTAGATTATTTTTTCTTTCAGTTTGAGAACTTTTAATCTTTTTATTAAATATTTATCTTTGCAAAAAATGCGATGTTTTTTATTATATCAAATATTTCTTATTTTTATTTAACATATTTTTTTGTTTTTTTGTTATCACGATGAAAATGTTCAAGGAAAGATGCATTTTCAATGATTTTTTTTTGTCCACAGAGATTTTCTAGTTTTTTTATACACAATGTTATCTCTCCTAAACTATTTTTTTCCTTGTTTAAAGCATAGGATGCGTATTTTATCAGTGAGGGAGAGGATATTGGAAAATAAATTATATTGGTACCCAGAGTTTATGAACATGCCTGAGGTGAATTCTTAAAAAAATTCTATTCGCTTATTGGGGCAAAATTGTTTTCGTGAAAAATCTACCAAAATCACATTAAAAATCTTAGAAGGGTTATAAACATAAGATTTTATTTAATTTTTGTAGATTTTAATGTGATTTTGGTGGATTTTTAACGAAAACAATTTTGCCCCACTAAGCGATTAGTGGGGCAATTTTTTTTAAAGAATCCACCTCGGTTCTTTGACTAAAAACTTTGGGGGGTATATTCATCGAATCGTAATAGTTTGGTTGTAATTTATAATGTCAAAACTTTTCAACCTTTGGTTTCAATCTACAGAATGATTAATTTTGTTTATCATTATTGGGGGTGTACATCAATTTATCGTCTAATGTCTTATCCCTAAAAACACTAGATTGTATCCTATATTGCTTGATTAAATATTTATTAGTGCAAGAATTGCGTTGCTCTTTTCAAACTTTTGCATCCTACTTTTGCGTTTGTTTATTTGTAAAAACTTTTGTGTTTACATTTGAACTAATATGGATACTTTAAGTATTAAAAAATGTCTTTGCCCCAAAAGTGGATGGGGGTAAACACCCAAGATCAATAAGAAAAAGAAAATTGATAACTCTTAGAACTGTATTGCCATACACGGTTGGACCCTCAGATGTCAAAACTTTATTTTAGTGTTTGGCCAAAATGACTTAGCTATTGTATCTGTAAGTACGTCTAATAACACCCTTTGCTATTTTTAAAATCCTAGACATTTTTTTTTGCAAGAAAATTGCATAAATTCGCAACCTTTTTTAGAACCACTACATAACTCGAGTTTTAAAACTTTTTATATAAAATCCTTTTTACAAAAAATATCAATAATTACTTAAAATTAAACCTGAAAGAAAAAAATTCTCATTACACGTGTTAATTTGCATGTTTTAGGTCTTTTTTTGAGGAAAGTATAACTTCCACAGTTTTGACAATAATATTTTTTTTTAACATTTCAAAGTAAAATATAATAAAACTTAAACGATTTTTCTTGAATTATCAGTTGAAAATTTCATCAAACATGCAATTTAAGTGATGAAAATTTAATAAAATCATTTTTTGAATGTTTAGAATTACCAATTTTCTACATTTAAAACAAAATGTTGACAAAATTTAAAAACATTCTAATATATAACTTTAAAAATCAATAACATTTTATAAAATGATGTTTTAAAAAATAAATCATTACAAGGTATTAAAATGCATTTTAAGTTGCTTAAAATTAAAACGAGAATATCTTTTTACACTTTATTCTTTGTAATAGAGATTAATCGTCATTTGCTGAAAATGAAACATTTAATAAACTAATTGAATCTTTTTGTGACCATGTTTAAACTTTTTAATTTTTACACTAAGGTGTTTTTTAATGAAAATCTTTGTTGAATTCTCTTTTGCGACAAAAAAAGAAAGGGAATTTTTTACTATTTCTAGGTTATCTTATTTAATTTAAACTATATAATATGAAATAATTTTTAATTGTCTTTCTTTTGAGCCACAAAACACTGTAAAATGTAACATATATGCAAAAATAACAATTTTTTTTAATGAATATTATAATATCCTTATATGACATTGCGTCAGAGCTTATTCTTTAGATCATATGTTCATGAAAAGTAGTCATAAACTTAAACATAAACTTGCACTATTTATTAGAATATTAAATAAACTTGAATGGTAAAAATATTAGCATAGCCTTTGTCAATTCAAATGCTTTAGGTATATTATTGGGAAAGTTAGTTAAAAAAGAGAGAATTTGCTGTGTATACTGTTGAAAGACTTTCAAAAATGTAAATTACAAAGCAATCCTAAAAGATCGGGTCGTAGGCGAGTCTTAGTCGGGGGTTTTCTGATAGCAAACATTGCGTTATTTGTATACAATGTAAAAAAAAACATTTTAAAGAAATTCTTTAAATAAAACCCAACGTGTATTGGCAGTACACACATCTTAATGCTAGCAGACATATGTTTATCAACATTTGCAGAAAACTATTTCCACAAGAAAAATTATTCAGGTTTCTACTTCACAATTTTAAATATTTCTTTCTGATAAAATGTTTGACATCACTGTGGGCTACAATTGAATCAAGACAAAAGTAAGTGCCGAGCCCTGGGACCTATGTAGGGGGAAAATATACATAAATCCTTGATGATTCCAGGTGGAGACAAAATATTTTAGCGGGGTCTTTTGGTTTTTTTTCAATTTAAAGTTCTGAAAAAAAATTGAAAAAAATATGAAAATCTTGAATAAAAAACAAACAAAAAATAATTTTTAATATTTTTTTTTATTTAAAGATACAAACAACTTATATAAATACTATAAGCTTTAAAAAAATCACAATTTTCAAATTTAGACTTTCAATATAAAGATTTGTAGAAAAAACCTAACAACAAATTCTAACATATTTCTGATCAACATAGCAATAAAACGTCTTTTGCAAAATCTTAATCATCAAAAATAAATAGCACTTACTAAAGACTTTTTTTCATTTAAACTTATACTTTTCACATTAATTAACTTTAAAGATTGATTTTTTTAAAAAGAAAGGTTGCGTGATTTTTTTTATTCATAATTAATTGCCTAATTTTGAGATTCAGATAAAAAACCTTACTGCTTTATATCATTGGATACTCTACTAGCAGCGGCTTCGCCTCTAGAGGCATATAGGGACCCTTAGGTTGGAGGGGAAGACGAACCCCCCCTTACAATTACAGTTTTTTTTAATGAAAAAGTTAAAAACATTTATTTTGGAGAGTTAATTCTCTTGGGATAGTAATGGTACCCTTCCCCAAAATAGTAATAAACCTTACCAGGACATATAAGAAGCTACCATGTAAAGGAGAACCATATTGGTTCAGTGGTTAGTGAGATCCCTTGGTGCACAAAGACTCACATAGAACGTGTTACTTTATTATAAAGATACATATATACACAGAAACTCTACAATCAGAGTATGTCTGTTTGTTCATCCGTCTGTATAAAAACATTACAGAATATATTTATTTGGTACTAGCGGCTACGCCCCTAGAGGCCTTTAGGGGCACTTGAGAGGGGAAGAAGTGGTTGAATTCTACAACTAGATTTTTATTTTAGACTTAAAAAGAAAAAGTTATTTTTTGTGTGTGAAATGGGGTCCTTTTTTAGGGGTTGATTTCTCCTAGGATGGTGGAGGTACCCTCCCAAAATAAGTTATAAACCTTCCAAGAACCAATGAGAAGCTACATAGAAAAAAAAGAACCATTGATCATTGTTAATTACTATTCAGGGATCTAAAGGGATAAAACAATGACCGCTAAATTGATTTACATTTCCAAATATGATACATGGATAACCCTTCTGTATGTTTCAGTTAATGGTTGAAATGTTGGGCACTTAATTTAATAATCCAACCAAACAAAAATCGAAACAGGTCCCCTAAGTAGTTAAGCCAACGAATAACAAATTCCTATATTAAACTATGGGGACTAGTCTAATAAACAGCCCATTGTCCCATCTCGCTCTGATATATATTGTATCTGTATGTTACACTTGCTATTTTCTTTATTTGTATTCTTTTAAACTTAGGAGCCTCACTAATTATGGATGTTGTCTTTTTCCCTTGTTAAATCCAATTACCTAATTCTGGATATTCTTTGAGGTTGATAATTACAATTATATTTTATTAAATGGAAAAAGAACAATTTAATCATAATTCAAGATAAAAATTATTTTATCACTAGCGGTTTTGCCCCTAGAGGCATCTAGGGGCCCTTGATAAGTGGGGGGAAGTTGACCCCTCTCCTACTTTCAGTTTTAGTATGTAAAAAAAAAAGTTTTTTTTAAATGTTGGGTAGGAACTAATTTTTTCTAAACTCAAAACTTCTCAGGACCATGAAAAACTTGAACCAAGAAGAACTATATCAGTTAAGCGGTTACAAAGAATCTTCGGTACCGACAGACACCCTCACACACACACACACACACAAACAGACAGACACAGAAACTGTTACTTTTATATAAGGATTAATAGACACTAAACTACTCCTGAATATGTTGATCCTATTATCAGTCTAAAAGATAGGTCAATAAAGAAGAACCAAATTGGTCCAGCGGTTAGCAAGAACTTCAGGCACAGACAGAAAAAACACACGGACATCCTATCTTTTTTATACAGGGATATAACTTTTAAACGATAGGAAATTTTTTTTTTTCAGATGATATTTCTCTCCCTGCTTTAAAGCACTATTTATGCTACAAAATAGATTGATGTCTGTTTGTCCATCTTTCTGATGCTTAAGAACTGATATGGTTCTTTTTTTACTTTACTATGTAGCTTCTCATTGGTCCTTGGAAGGTTTATAACTTTTTTTGAGAAAGAGAAGAGAAATCGCCCCTTAAAAAAGGACCACAACACACAAAAAAAACTTTTTCTTTTTAAGCCTAAAATAAAAATATAGTTGTTGAATTCAACCCCTTCTTCACCTCTTAAGTGCCTCTAAAGGCCTCGAAGGGCGTAGCCGCTATAGCAAAATAAATATATTCTGTATTGTTTTTATACAGACGGATGAACAAACAGACATACTCTGATTGTAGAGTTTCTGTGTATATATGTATCTTTATAATAAAGTAACACGTTCTATGTGAGTCTTTGTGAACTATGGTTCTCCTTTACATGGTAGCTTTTCATATGTCCTGGTAAGGTTTATAACTATTTTAGGAAAGGGTACCACCACTATCCCAAGAGAATTAACTCTCTAAAATAAATGTTTTTGACTTATTCATTAAAAAAAACTGTAATTGTAATGGGGGTTCGACTTCCCCCCCAACCCAAGGGCCTCATATGCCTCTAGAGGCGTAGCCGCTGCTAGTAGAGTATCCAATGATATAAAGCAGTAAGGTTTTTTATCTGAATCTCAAAATTAGGCAATTAATTATGAATAAAAAAATCACGCAACCTTTCTTTTAAAAAAATCAATCTTTAAAGTTAAATAATGTCAAAAGTATAAGTTTAAATGAAAAAAAGTCTTTAGTAAGTGCTATTTATTGTTGATGATAAAGATTTTGCAAAAGACGTTTTATTGCTATGTTGATCAGAAATATGTTAGAATTTGTTGTTAGGTTTTTTCTACAAATCTTTATATTGAAAGTCTAAATTTGAAAATTGTGATTTTTTTAAAGCTTATAGTATTTATATATGTTGTTTGTATCTTTAAATAAAAAAAAATATTACAAATCAATTTTTGTTTGTTTTTTATTCAAGATTTTCATATTTTTTTCAATTTTTTTTCAGAACTTTAAATTGAAAAAAAACCAAAAGACCCCGCTAAAATATTTTGTCTCCACATGGAATCATCAAGGATTTATGTATATTTTCACCCTACATAGGTCCCAGGGCTCGGCACTTACTTTTGTCTTGATTCAATTGTAGCCCACAGTGACATATATCGTATAATCATTTACCAAAAAAATATTTTGATAATTTAGATTTAAGAGAAGATTAATCCTTTCAAAAAACTAAGACGACATTTTGCATCTTCTGTCATGACATTTTAGAAAAAATATAAAAAAACCAAAATTTAGTATGAAAACTATTTTCATCGATTTTTCTGAAGGTATTATCGTATTCTGTGGCTTTGTTATTATCATTTACTTATATCGAAAGTGCCAAACATTGTACCCTAACTTATTCATTTAATAAAAAACCAACCGTGCATAGTTAAAAAATATCTTTTTTAAATATTTTAAAATAGGAAAATCGCCAAAGTACTATTTCAAAAGCACAACCAAATCTATTCAGCGGTTAACAACATTTTTAGGGGCGAATGAACAGGTGGCCATATAGGCAAGCACATAGGAATCTTAGAAACGTTTTTGGTTGTAGAATTATTATCAAAGATACTATTTAATATACTAGCTGCTGCGCCCCTTGTATCTGTATCATTTCAGTAGTTATTGATGGGGTAATGGCGCAATAGGTAGGGTGTTGGCCTGGTAATCCAAGGGTTCCCGGTTCAAGCCCCGCCAGGTGCAAAATTAACTCTGATAAATTGAGCCATACTGATGAGCCCTAAAAGGGCGAAACACTGTGTCTATGGATACTTCTTTATATAGGATATTCTGTTGAAAATGTATTTGCTTATTATATTAAAGTAAAATAATAGAGGGGGAAGGGGTTAAATAGCTGTCTCCAACAGGGGACCAGGTGCCGACTTTTAATTGTTTCTTTGTATATCAGTTAATGGCGTCACAAATATTAACACAGCCAAGTCGCTAAAAGATCTAAAAGCAATTTGCTTGCAGACGAAATAGGTCCCCAACACTGGATCCAGATAGTTACCTGGATTAAATATCTATACTTATATAATAATTCTTATTATAACATAAGATCATCCAATTTATTGCAAATATTTGCAACCCCCAAGCAACAGCGTCTGTATTTGTCTGTGCTTATAGTTTTCCTTACATTCTAATTTTATTTCTGAATAATGAATATTTTTGGCTTATGGCTTTTCTTACAGCCTTTCATAGATATAAAGAAATATGTTTTCTGTAACCTCTGGATTATTCAGTTTTCCTTTCAAGATCTAAATCCGTAATCTATATAATATTGAAGATTTAGTAAAAAATATCACATCGCTTTTTAGTTGTAAAGCTACTCTATAAGTAGCTCTATAGGGGGAAAAATGTAAATTACTCAGGTGTTATTTACAATACACTGATGATATTTTAAAAAAAGATTTTCATTATCAATGGGCATCTTCTATGCAACTAACTCAGTCCGTTGGTCTTTCGGCAATCCTCTGAAAGATTCTATGTATATGAAAGTTAACGCGGATGCTATGAGAGATACACGGCTATTTATTATTGTTTAGATTTTGCTGACCATTTTAAAGCTTTGTTGGTCTGTCGGTCTGTTTGTATTGATCTGGAGGAAATCATATTTTTCTCAGTCACCAATAAAAATAAATGTATTATATCTACTGACACTTCGCTAATTTATTAATGTTAGCGTCCTTGTTTTTATATTTTGTATTCTGTCAATCCTTATATGACTTTTCATTTTATTTATATCTTTTGACTTTATACAGGAAGAAAGGGTTTATCAGGAAAATGGTCGATTCCCAAAAAACATATGATCGTCAGCATTCATTTTTATAGAAAATTAACAAGATCTGAGTTTGTCTGTCTGTAATGAAGGATAGGCCCTGGGAAGTTGTCTAGCTATATTGGAGGAGAGTACCACCAACCTCTTAAGAGTAATCGCCATAAAAAAAGATGACACTTCAAAGGTTTTTAAACTAAAACTAAAATAACACAATAAACAAAGATGACAACATTCTAGCTAGTCAAAGAAAAATTATGGATTGACAAACGGAAAAAGTGAGTTATGAGCAGATATTCGTTGTTATTAATTTAAAAAATCATAGAGAATCACGAAACTTTTATAAATAAACTTATATGAATCAACAAAAATGCATCTGTCTATACCGTTATTAAAAATCATATTTTACTAACTGACAGAAAGAATAAAATGTATTGAAGAGTAACGGTGCTATTAAATATAAATAAATTAGAGACAGTCTTAAGTCATAAACGTGAGGCATAAAATAAATGGTAGGTTTTATTATTGCACAATATGCTGTTTTGAAGATTTTATATGTGACACATGTGCGGCAGTGAATTCTCACCTTATCCTCAATAACATTAACCATGTTTATACACCATGCCAAAACAGATTTTCAATCCGGATTTTTTAGAGGGGTAACAGAAACATTTTTGATTCATTAAAAATATCTGGCGGGTTCGTCCCTTGGAGCCTAGGGGGAGAGGGGAAAGGCCATTCCTCAACTTTTAATTTGAAAAGAAATAGAAAGAAAATAATTGGTAGGTTTTTTAGGAGGGATGTTTCTTAGGTTGGAGGAGTTACTTCCCCTCCCCCCCCCCAAAAAAAAATAAAGTTATAAACCTTGCACATTTATAATTCAAATGAACTAAAACTGCTATATTATTGTTCTGCTTAGAGATTGCATGTATAAAATATGGGAATATTGAAAAACAATACAGGATATGAAATAAAAGTTTTTACATTAAAAATTATGATAAAGACATTAATATGAAGTATCAAGGAAAGACCAAAAAAAAATTTTTTGCTTCTAACTTTAAGAAACCAGATAAAATCATGAATGCCTAACATTCATTTTTCTGCACTTTTCAATTTAGAATAAATCAAATTTAAAGTTGTCTAAGTGTCCCGGCCAGGTTAGAGCCAGGCTCCATCCAGGTACGCAAAAGAAAGATTTATGTGAAGAATATATTATCTTTATTTCTTTCTTATATCCACGATCTTATCTAAATTTAGTCAGAAGCTTTAAAAATGATAAATAAAAAAGCAAGTTAATTATAGAACAAAACGTATATAACTCTTAAAGATTAACTATATGGAGCATAAAAAAGTAATGGTTTTGTCAATTACTAAAAGTGATCTTGGATGACATTTTATCTTAAGATCTGATATTTGACTTTCTTCTGCTATTACAAATAAAAATATATTTAAAACGACCAAGCTAATATTGCTTGATTCACTTCTTCGAGAGATACGATTGATAATGAAGATTTTTTCTTTGTAATATATTTCGTTATGAAGCAGTAGCAGATACTAATTTAGATTTTATGGTTAAGATAGATTTACATGATAGATGTTGAAAGTGAAAAATATATCTGTCGCCTTAACTGTCATGTTTCAATGAGAGGCAGAGAGCGGAAAGTAAGATGCTGGCACACATAATATACTATTATCTATCTTTCTTTCTATATATTATTTTATATCCTCGAATTGACGTCAGCCAGTTAGCCCAGGCCTAGTCCTGGTCTGTAAGGTTTGTCAACCCTGTGGTCATACAAAACAGCCAATAAATAGCTGAAAATATAGTCATATTTCGACAATAATTGTCTATTTATGCAATATTTAGGTAATATTTTCTACAAACTTTATAATTTTGAATTCATTAGTATCTGTTATAGATCAGGGCAAAATATATTTTTTTTAAATTCGTAAAGAAATTAAATTCGTCATATAATTTCAGTCATCTTAATAATATTAACTTTAAACTTCCATAAGTAGGATCTGCCATCTAAATAATATAAAGAAGTAAAACTCAAAGCTAAATACCTTTAAAATAATATTTTTTTTCATTTATTTATTGTTGAGAAAATACAAATTGAAGATGGTTGAAAGAGTTATGTGCTGAGATCAACTGATACTGACGGACCGACATAAAACTTTAATAACTTTGTATTATAGTTGAAAACATCTTTTTACAATTGGCTACATTGTAATTTTGGTAATTTTGTTGTTTTGTATTCTACCCAAACAAAAACATCCACACGAAAACATCCGGGAAGCAGAGATTGAAAAAGTTTAATGTGCCAAACTTTTAATTTCATTTTGCACACATCATTTAAAATGGACAGATAAAACAGTTTTAAAGGCGCATTAAAATAAGGAAAACGTTATAAACGTATCTAAACTGGTAATAAACAATGATGACAACATTCATAAAAGCTTAACAAACGACCTTTACCAAATATAGAGTAACAAAGCTTTTAATATTAAACATGAATTAGAAGTCTGAACAAAAAATCCGAATGAATTTATTTAAAATTATGACGTGGAGAAGACATACTTACATTTTAAAAATTGATTATAGAGATGCTAATCTTATAACTTTAAGCCTACTAGTTCTAGGAATCCATATTTCAAAAATGAAGAGAAAAATATTGCTTTAAAAAGCCAAAATCATCAAGCCAAGTTTGAAATGGATCTGGAAATTCTAACTCGCCTAAATTAACGATTTGAGGTTGTTTGGACTGATGGATCATTGACCAAATTCACATCTCTGAAAATTTTAAAAAGATTTGCTTGAAAATATGCATTTATTTGAATGAAAATTAACAATGTTTACTTAAAAATGGTAAATGGAAATCTTTATTTCCACACATTTGATAATCAATAACCTTTTGCTTTTTATACTTTTTAAAAGCGTTGCTTTTTCAAAATTAGGGTCGGTCCGTACGTTTGAGACGGATAGCTTTTTTCATTGATTTAGGCACGTATAAAATGTCCTATCGATTTTAAACTCTGCATGGTGATTCCTGTAGTAGTAAGGTACGATTTAGAATGCGTAGCAACTCTATAATCATTACCAGAATGTCCGTGCGTCCATTTTAAACATGTTGATTTTTCTACTTTTTTAACAACAAATTTTTATGTGATCTAATTATCCGATTGATCTGATTTTTGGTATATTGATTCCTGTTACAACAAAGTACAATATTATAATCAAAGCAACTCTATAAACAAGTCCAAAAAATGTAAGTATATCCATAAACATTATCCTGTATCAAGCAGTTTTAAACAAATTTACTTACAATTTTGCTTCGACTCTTTTACATTATATTCTGATTATTCAGTTCTGTCTTTATATAAGTGTTAATGTCCGTTTGTCCTACGTTTGAGTGCTTTGCTTTTATGGATGTTGTCATCCTTGTTAAGCATGGTAGTTAACAAAATTCAAATAACTTTTTTGGTTATCGGATTTAAAGTTAGGTAACATAGAAAGCTGAAACTTAAATCAAATCAAGGAAAAGCAAAAAATAATATAAAACCATCTCTAGACTTAAAACTGAACATTATATATTGTACAATAACAGTTTGGACTAGTGAGTAGTAACAATCAAATCATTTCATTTGTTAGAAAGTATAACATTTTTTTTAAATCAGTTATTTTTTTTTTAATTTTCTAATTTCATTCAATAAGCTTTAACCCTTAACGGTCGGGGGGGGGGGGGGGCGTTGAACGCCCCCCCATCCGGTTTTTTCTATCTCATTTTCTGTGTGTGAAAGATAAAGAGCCCAAACTGCGTGACTTTTTAAGTTTGGGTATGACACATACCCGAGTGTTGGAATTTTTATAATATCTCCATCCTGGCGGGCACAGGATGCCAGCAAACCTGGCAGGGTCATCCAGGTAAAGAGCAAAAATATTTTTTGACTTAAAAAAAGCATTTTATCTTACCAAAATACTAAAATATCCTCTAGTAGTACATCCTCATATTAAATACAGGTGTTCAAGTCAATTTCAGGTTCCAGGTATGATCCTGCAGGTCCTGATCCTCCATGTCTCCAGAAATCTTTAAATGGCTCCTGTGGCCGCAATTTTTGACTCAGAGACTTCAAATTTTAAACTTAAGCTTTTCTTACATGTCTACATAACGTATTAAAATTTCATAAAGATCCACCGCCGTTTTCCCGCCGACCGCCGACTGTGGCGGCTGGCAGCTGCCAAGTACAGCTGCGGCCGCTGAAATTTATATTTTGATATTTGAGATATAAAATTTACATAAAGATTAACATTTTTTGCAAAAAAATTTTATTCTAGCTTCAAAAATAAAAAAAATTACAGCCGTTTGAAATTTTTAAGTAAAAAAGGACCTAAAAACAAAGGTTGTTAAATAAAAGGGTGAAGGAAGCGAAAATTGACCTTGACTTACTTAAGGTCGGAAATTCATCATAACACAGGGGACTTACACATAAAATTTTAGCCCTCTAGCTCTAATAGGAACTGAGATAACATTGGGGGGGCGTTGAACGCCCCCCCCCCCCCCCCCCCGACTGATTAAGGTGCGGCAAGGGGCCCGACTGTAAGGGGTTAAAATGGTTGAATTTCCTTGTCTGCTAGAAATTGATTTTTAAGGTGAAAGGACCATTGTTTCCTAGTGACCATCTAGGCTTACAATTTTATTGTTTAAATTCAAAATAAGGTCACAAATGGGTATAACACGCAAAGAAGAATAAAAAATACTCAAATAAAAATATGAAAACGATCAAATATGGTAATAGCTAGGGTTGGGCCGGATATCCGACCATTTTCAATATCCGGCCGGATACCGGATATTGAAACTATCCGGCCGGATATCCGGCTCTTTATTTTTTATACTTTACACCAAAAATATCTGCTTTTTAAAATTTTAAATGGCTTTAATTTTCTTATTATTGAAGCTAGAAGAACATTTTTTCTGAACAAGTTAAACTTTATGTAAATTTATATAAGATTTCTGAAGAAATTTTTTTTTGCTACTTTAGTATCTGGTAATTTGGCCGGTTATCCGGCCGGATATCCGGTAATTTGGCCGGTTATCCGGTAATTTTGCCGGATAACCGGATATCCGGCCGGTTACCGGATATCCGGCCGGTTACCGGATATCCGGCGTTTGAAATCAGCCGGATATCCGGTATCCGGCCAAAAAAGTGTCCGGCCCAACCCTAGTAATAGCATAAAGTAAAATATGGAACCTATGAACAAATGTTTACTTCTGTTGTATTTAGAATTAATATGATTATTATTTTAAGTGTTGGCGTACACAAAATAGGATACACTTAATTTATTCTTCATAAATGTTATTATATTATATGTATATCTATTTTTTTGGTATATGACGATTTACTAATCATATTAATCAGAAAGTCTGTTTATTACACTAGTCCCTTTTTTAATAACGTTTTCTTATTAGTTAGTTTAACAACTTTTTAGTCTTTTACTATATTTTTATTGATTGGTTCATGAACCATTAATTGTAATCTACAGAAGGGGGATTTTTGTGTATCATCAGTGGGCATACACATCAATTTATTGGTCATTGTCTTATACCATTAGATTCCTGAATATTAATATATATTTCCTTCTTGATCATAAGAATTTAGAGTAGCACCTAAACTCTGATAGCCTGACGTACTAGGTAAATTAAATAGTGAATGATTAATGGTACTAGGAATCTTTATAAAAAAAATCAGTCGTCTGTCTTGAATAGCAGCAAAGGAAGTTACGCAACCCCATACGATTAAAAAGACAGACAGACAGAAAGATTTTCAAATTATATTAACTTTTCTAATACAAAACTAAGGTGGCTAGGACATGTGTTCAGATGTATGAAATGAAAATGATTAAAAAGAAGTGTCCAAGATGGAATCCTCAGGCAAACGGAGCTAAAGGATAAGATTGGATTAAGATGCATGGTAAATTGGAGACATTATAAAGTAAGTTTTGCATTAGTAATGTTTTGCTACCTTTGGACATACTTGTCCTTAGTAAATTCTTAAATTAGCATAATAATATTTAAATATGAATTAAATATATTATTAGAATTTGATATCATATTAATTTTAAACTTAATAAAATTATTCGAAAGTTTGAAAATAAATTCATAAACTTAATAAACTAATTGCAATGAATATTTTTTTTTTCATATTGGTAATATACTAAAATAGATATGATGTTTTTTAACGTAACCTAGCTACTCTTTATTAACATTTCATTGCTTGATTTTATGTAAAATGCCTATGTTTTCTTCTTTAAATATTTATCCATTTACTTAACAATGACATGAGTAAATTATATGAATTATAAAAAGTTTATTGGTATATGTCAATTCCACTTCCTACTGGCAAGCAAATAAGGAATTTTAATAAGATTAGAAATAAGGAAATAAGTTGGGGAGGGGGTAATTTTTCATTTGTTTGTTTATTACTTTTGGCCAGTCAGCACCGCAGGTATAGTACACGAAGGGATTTTGTTTTTCTTGTTTTAGCAGGTCTTTGATATTGATTATGTCATAAGAAAAATATTCCTATTTTCCTCACCTTTCCTTAATATATTTAAACACATGTATGTAATCATAACTTATGTAAACTAAAATATTTGAAATAATTAATACAAAGATAGGTTATTCTTATATGGATATTGTCATCCTTGTTTTAAAGTAGGATTTTGAAATTGATTATGTCATAAGTAAAATATGCTCTTTCCCTTAAAAATACTCCTATGTTTAAAATACTCCTATGTAATCATAACTTATGTAAACTAAAATTGAATATCACGGATATAAAGAAAGGTCATGTCTCTTTTTAACTTCTGTGCTGAGTTATAAAAGTGTGTAGACATCTAAACATCATGTAATTTTTAGAATAGCGTTACATGGTAAATAAAAAGGACGTCAAAGCATTATTTGTTAGGGTACAATGTCTTCAAAGAGGAGGAAATTGAAAAATTTTTGAGAGGGGGGGGGGAGGATAATGATGGTCTTTAAAGTGTCTTAAATTCACCTGTTTAGTAAAAACTAAAGACTTTGATTGAATCCTGTCGTGATTAAAGGGTAAAAACCTAAATTTTGGATTATGAATATAAAATGACCAATTTCACCCTATAAGTTTACCTGTTTTGATAACAATAATGGTTCAGAATGAAAATTTCATCTTGAAAAAAGAAGTTTTTTCCCTATAGTATGTTCTTGCTGTGTCACTTTTGGTTATTATGTTCCTTTTTCGATACATAAAATGAATGAATTTTAGTATACACATAAAACTTGAACTTTTTAAAACTTTTTAGACATTTTTTAGAATTTTTTTGAATTGAAATAAATTCAGTAAAAAAAAACATAAAAAATTCATGATTCAAATAACTAAGAAAAGTATACTTTTAAAAGAAAGTTGATTTCTTTGATGGAAATTTCCTATTTAGTGTTTCATAATTATATTCTTTTTTTTGTGTGCTTACTCATTATTAATACTCATACAATATACATATGTAAAGTTTTTCTTTGATTGTATTATGATATTAGTCATTATAGAAAACTAGTTCTCCGCCCCTAGCGTCTGAAGTAAATTAAGTTGATGATGGGGCGAAAAATAGTCGAAACTATCAATAAACTCAAATCTAAAATGAAATAAAACCATCACAGGACCTCTGTAAAGCCTCATTCAAACAGAGAACTCAATAGGTTCAGTTCAGGAGAAATTAATGGACATAAAACCCTAGATTTTTTAGACGATTGAATAACACTTAAGAAGCTAGGCAATTCTTTAGTCAAATGTAAACTTTACTAAGTCTATATAAAAAATCCTGTATTCAAGTTATTTAACGACATATTTTTTTTCTTTAATATAAAGGGCAGTCTCTCTTTGCTTGTAAGTGTTCTTTTTGAGGTTTTTGAGGTATAGTTTGTTATCCTTATTTTACTCTAAAAAGTTAAGGAATTGAAACCTTTAGTGTTTATTAACAAGAATATTTACACCCATGAAAACAAAATAAAATCATTAAATCTTTTATTAGAATATTAAAATTAAGTTAAAATGTTAGCATCCGATTGAATTTTAGATAACTGTGTTCTTTTATCCCTTTTAAACCGTTTGAAGATTTTTAGAAATCAGAACCCAAAAATAAAGACTGTTCACTAAAAAGGCGAAATAAGCAAAATATGACTTATTTGCCCTATTTCTCTAATAGCAGCTGAGCTAACATGTCAGGAAGTGGGCTCGACAGTTAAGGATTAATTACCAACCATCATTATATTAAATAGAGGTAAATAATTCAATCCTACATTAACTCCATTGAAAAACAAAGATGTCAAATTTATATATTGAGTTCAAGTATGGAAAATACCAAAGTTAATTTTAATCAATCATGTTAGGGAGTTGTTGTTAACAGCTTTAATGCAGTCACAAAGTTTCCATCCCCTTGCAAATACTTAGAGGTTAGAAAATATGTTTCTGTGAATCTGTATATACCAATTATATTATTCAGTGTTTAACAATTATTATCCTAAACGTTGTCGGAGTTCGTCGATTGAATAACTTTAAAACTCTTTGATTACACGCAGTGGTGTGCACAGGGTTTTGCCACCTGCCTATACCAAAATAGAGGGGGTGTACTTTAGACTACAAAAGCGGAGATATTTTAGTGTCAAAATTGATATTCTGTTTTCTAAGTTCTGACACTATACAAGTATTTAATTTCGTTTTTCATAAAGCTTATTCTAGATCTTTGCTTTTATGGATTTTACGAAAGCTCAATAGAAAAAGATTATCTAATCAATTGAGTAAAACACTAGAGGGGGACGATGTTAAATAACTGTATGTGTCCATACTAAGAACCTTGAGCCGACTCTCAATTGGGTCTTTGAAAATCAACCAATAGTGTCAACAATATTAACACATCAAAGTAGCAAAAAACAATTTGCTAGCAGACGAAAAATGTCATTCGAATAGGGGGGCAGGTAGTTAACTGTATAAACATCTATACTATAGATCTGTTATCTAATCTAATAAGTGCAGAATGTTAAAAGCAGAAGTTTTCTAACCATTAAACTGTTATATCCTTGAATATTATTATATAACACAGCTTCATCCCCTCTTTCTTTTTCTGTCTAGTCGAACAGCCTCTGAAGTCCAATCCCTTCTCCCCCCCCCCCCCTATGGTAAAGTTCAACCCTGTGAGAAACCACCCTCTCTCAGAGACATAACTTTTGTGTGGAATAACCCTCCCTTACTTTTGAGTGTTTCTATATTACTACAGAAAGCTAGGAATAGAATATGAAAAGGATATGACTAAGAAATAAAAATGTACAGTATAAATTCAGCTACATATGATTCATGCCTATTTAGTTTAAAATCAAGCACCAAATAATTATAAGAATCAAAAAGATTTTAACAGTATAAAAAACTCTTACACCTTATATGTTTTTTAGTTGTTTATTAAAAACATATTTCAAGAATCCTCTAGAATTGCCAATCCTCGACCATCCACCCCTAAGTAATACTTGCAAAGACTTTATATATGTTTCTTCAAGACAGTACAAAAATGTTAATTAATAATTAGTAATCATGAGATGAATTATTGGTAAATAGGTTTGAACACTTATAGATTTTTTATCAAACCCGTAAAGAATTTTTGTATAAAAGTTGCTAAAGTTGCAGAAACAATAATGTTTAAGAAATTTGGTTACCATTTTAATTTACATTCCAATATCCCCTCCCTCAACGTGTTTTAGGAAGTTCAACTTCATGTGTCATTAATAAATATAAATATTGAAAAATCCGCAATAGTTATTCATCGCATCGTATTATTGACAGCTTTCCTTGGATAGTAGAATTGAAAAAAAAATTAATTAGCTACTCTCGAGGCCAACAAAAGTAGTATTGTTTTTATGATTTGTATTATTGTATTTTATTATTCTTAGAAAATTGGCTTCAATGCGATACAATACATGATTTTTCAGTATAGTTTAGAACCAATTCTAAGTCATACTGGAAATTATTTTCCGGATTCATAAAAACACCCCTGCAACGACTTTCTCTTTTGCAACCCTCGAACATAATGTATATAGTGTGAGTGAGTAGGAATGGAAAATTCCATTTTGCACACTGCAGACTCTAGGATGGCCTTATTCTAAACATTATTATTTTCAAGGATTAATTTAAACAGGTTTAAAAAAAGCTCTCAAAAGAAATAAAAACCTGTTAAAAAATCCTACCAATTAAAGAACCCTTGATATTCTGCCGTTTAAACTAAAATTAGAAATAAAATAATACATCAACTGGAAGGATGGAACAATGTAAATTACACAAGACTTTATAAGCACGTTCTTTAAATCGTTGGCTGATAAACTTTAGGAGCTATACCAGTCTTTGTTTTTGGTGAACAAACTAGAAGTATAATTTGTTTCCTTCAATAACTACAATATCTACAGATAGGATGATTTTGTTTATCATGATTAGAGGTGTATGTCGCTTAAGATCCCTGATTAGCACAGCTATTTTATAGATGGGATCAGAGTTAGATACGTAAATTTACATGAAATAAACTATAAAAGCTGACATTAGATAATAAAGGCCTATTAAGAGATTGAGTGATCAATTAACAAAATTTTGGTATCTCATTATTGTCTAAACAATCCCCCTTTGTTCCATACAATTGCCTAGTCCCCTAGCATCTAGGATAAGGTGGACAGAATTATAACTTAAAACCATCCTGATATGAACACAGTAAAAGTGTCGGACTGATTATGACTTAAAAAAATTAGCCAATGAGATGCCACTATAAATTTTACCATTGGTCAATAATGGCCTCTCATTGGCTAATTTTTTTACGTCATAATTAGTCCGACACTTTTACTGTGTTCTCCAGATATCTACATGTATATAAAACTTACCCAAACGGGTAACTAATTCGGTTTTGGGGTTAGTGAGATTTTATCGGACAAACAAACTTAAAATAAATATTCTTTTGCTGTAGAAATACACTGTTAGTATAACTATTTGTATTTCTATACGTAGAAATTTGTCTTTTGGGATTCAATTATTTTTCTTATTTAGAAATATCGTATAATTCTAAATAACAAAAAAAGTCAATGATATCATGTTTGACCCAATTATGAAGACCAGAGCTATTCTGTAAGATATATTACTCTGTACTAATTATTCAATTTATAATGAGAGACTTCAAACTTTCACGGAGGCAAACAAAACACCCCTTTACGTATCTGCTTCGCGCCTAGTTTAAAGCTCTACATTCGGAAATTGAATTAGGAAATATGAATGGAACCAAAAACCATTATGGGACCTATGCTAAGCTTCCCTAAAATTGGTTCAATGGTTATTGAGATATTAAAAGACAGACAAAAAACTGTACTACTATATAATAGGATGGTTAGATTTTCTTATTAATGAAAATGAAAGATTAAACATAAGATTCAGCATTTTTAATGTATGTTTTACTTTAGTCTTTGTAAATTTCAAGCACCGAGTGTCCTTTATTACGGAAAATTTCTGTATATACACTTTGTAAAGCAAATTGAAGTCCTTTCCCAGGGTTTAAAAGTCCTTGGCTATTGTTATAACAATTTCTCTCTAATTCCAATTATCAGGGATTTAGAAGGAGCTAGGTATTAATCGTAGAAAATTTTCCAGTATGGCTTCCAAACCGATTAATATCCGCTGGATTAAAACAAGTTCTCGGCCATATGTATTCCATTATAATACTGACAATTTTCCACAAAAATCAAAATAAAATTAATACAAGTTTTGTTAGCCCGGAACTTTGACTCTTCGGTGCTAACAAAACTGAGTTTTGATCTTTTAATATTTCAATTTAATATCCGTGGAAAGCTGTCAATGATACGATGCAGTAAATGACTATAATTGATTTTTGCGTTATTTTCTTGAAAGGAAATGACTTAAAGATATGTGACAAAAGAATCCTTCTATTGATTTAAACATTGCATGATAAGAATTTTATGAACAAAAATCACAAATCCGCCAATTGTAAGAAATTTACAATATTGATTTTTTAGGAATTAATTAGAATTATTGGAATAATCTGTAAAATTGTGAGCAAGCTTTCATTCAAATGCGCTTATTAGGTCAAACTGATTTTTAATATGCGTTTAATTATACTATGCGTTTGGTCATCATTAAGAACAGTTAGACTTAATAAGCGCATTTGACTGTAAGCTTGCTCACAGTTTTACGGATTATTGCGTAAGCTACTATCCCCTTATTCCAACTATACTTAAACCTCTGGCAAACCAATCTAACGATTCTACTAATTCCATTTTTAGCAGCGAATCTATTCTTTTATTCCCTTTATCTTCCTGACGTCAGTCCGTAAAGCTATAGTAGGGGAATAGTTATTTTCTCGGCTGCTATTTATAATATTTAAAAGACTGTTTTTGTTAATGATTTTCTAATTTTAAGATTATGTATTTACTTTATTTTGATACATCATTTAATGTTTGTCCATCCATGGATTGTTGTGTTTCGCTACTTTTGACTGCAGTCATGCTTGTTTTATCTATGAGATCAACATGCCGTATTTTGCAAAAGAGGGGAGGTCAGTTTTGCCCACATATAGGGTTTTATATAATAATCCTCATAATAAAGTAAAAAGATATTTTTTTGTTTATCTGTTTGTTTGGACCAAAGGATCTCGCTAACCGCTGAACCGATCGGGTTCTCCTTGTAAGGGAAGCTCCTCATAGGTCACAGAAAGGTTTATACCTATTTTGGGGTAGGGTACCACCACTCTTCCAAGAAAAATCGCCCATTGAAAAAAGTCCCCCCCCCTAAACAAATTAAAATTTTTTAAAATCTAACTTTAAAATGGATTTTGGAATTCACTCCCCCCTCCTCAAGTGCCCCTAGAGGGCTGTAGGGGCGTAGCCGCTCGTTGTAAATAGATAGAACACTTCTAATCCTTTCAACAACACAAATCAATAAAGACTTACAATAATCCTCTTATTCAAAAAGTACATTGTGTACATAACATTTTGTTAATTCTCTCTCTCTCTCTCTCTCTCTCTCTCTCTCTCTCTCTCTCTCTCTCTCTCTCTCTCTCACTCTTTCACTTCTTTTATTTTCACAATTTGTTTGATTTTCTGATTTTGTATATATCTACGCATGCCATCTATAACAGTTTTTGTTCTTGTAAATATTAGAGTATAACACTAGAGGAAGAGGAAGAGGGGAAGGGGTTAAATATTTGTATGTCCCCATCCCAAGGACCTTGTGCCGACTCTCAATTGTGTCTTTGAAAATCAACCAAAAGTATCGGGAATATTAAAACAGCCAAGAAGCAGAAAACAATTTGTTAGCAGACAAAAAAGGTTCATGCGAAAGGGGCAGGTGGTTATCTGTCTATACATCTATACTATAGATCTGTTTCGTAAATTATTAAATGGCACAAGGTTCCCCCCCCCCACTCATTTGTTGGATGAAATTCATTTTTTAGGTAATTTTCTCTCTCTCTCTCACTCTCTCTCTCTCTCTCTCTCTCTCTCTCTCTCACTCTCTCTCTCTCTCTCTTTTTTAATCTCTCTCTAACTTTCTTTCTCTCTCTGATCTATAACTCACTTTGTTCGTTTGTCCGGCCATGACTTTTTGTACTTTTTTCTTATGGATATTGTCATCCTTATATTATATTAGACTCTAATTCTGAAGAATAAGTTGATTATTATATTTCCAAGAATTAATTAATTTATACACAATAAATATGCAAAATGTACAAAATATATGATATAGTTACTTATCGCATCGTATTAAAACAGTTTTCTGCGATAAGTAAAAAACATAATTTATTTTTTTATTAGAAATTTTTAACAATACATTACGATTTTTAAGAATTTAACTCTAAACCGATTTTCATTCAGCGAAAATAAATTGGATTTGTAGCCTTACTAATAATTTAGTACATATTAATGTAGTCTTGACTTAAGACTAGCATACAATAATATGTATATGTATATATTTTCAACCTATTTTAACGAGATAACTTCAACAATTAAATGGTGTTTTTTTCTGTAATTTATCAATGTTCTCTCTTTCCTTTTCTCCTATATTTATCATCACAGAACATCCAATCTCTAACTTACTTTGTCCTCTTGTCGATCCATAAGTCTTTTGAACTTTGCTTTTTAGAACACAGTAATAGTGTCTGACTGATTATGACGTAACAAAAAAAAATTAGCCAATGAGTGGCCACTATAAATTTTACCATTGGTCAATAACGGCCTCTCATTGGCTAATTTTTTTTGTTACGTCATAATCAGTCAGACACTATTACTGTGTTCTGCTTTTTATGGATCATGTACTATTATTAAATGTTATGTTATTTACGATAGAGATTTATTTGTTTGAAAATATGTTGTTTTTGATTTTACGTACTATGTAATAAACAAGGATTGTAACATATATCCTTAAGTCGAAGCACAAAACCAATTTATAGATGAACAAAGGTACAACATGAGTTATATAGCCTTATGCACTGACACAGACAGATTTATTGACGGATGTACGGACAGTCAAAGTGAAAAATACCTTCACTCCTAAGTATATTTTTCCTGCAATATTATTTGCAACACATCTTGATTTGAATAATAAACAAAAAAACATCTAGGATGTACTCAGAAATATGTAAATAATAAAAATAATTTTATCTAAAGATTTTCCGTGTGTAAAAAAATAAGGATTTATTTAGCAAAAAATACATTTTTATTTGAAAAAACATGAAATGAAAGAATTCAACAAAAGTACGTTCTTACGAAAATGCTTTTCGATTTTTTTTTAATATTTAGGCTTTCTTAATTATCATAATAATGCAAACTACCTTTTAAATAAAGTTGTTGCTCTTCTGTCTATGGAAAAATATATTTTTAAGAAATCATTAAACAAAAAATTTTAAATTTTCCAAATTCTAAATAAATTTAATATAAGATGATAATTCAAAAATCATACTTATTTTACTTATAAAAAGTAGTTTCTAATTTTTAATAATCTTAAAGAAATTGATAAAATTCCACAGGATTTTATTATTTTTTAGATTTTGATGAAAAATTTAATAAATTATAGTTAGTTATGAAACCTACGTATCTACTACAATAGATTTCTTTCTTTATGATAAGGTAAAGTAGTCAAGTTTAAAGAACATACAAAATTTCAAAGATAAAAAATATATAAAAAGTAACAGGATGTTTGTTTGTCTGTTTGAACCAAAGGATATCGCTGACCGCTGAACCGATATAGTTCTTCACTTCCACTATAGCTTCTCATAGGTCCGGGGAAGGTTTATATCAATTTTATAGGTGGGTACCATCACCCTCCCAAGAGAAACCGCCTCCCAAAAAGAAAAGACACTACCTCCCAAACAAATATTTTCATTACTTTTTCTTTTCAAAACTTAGACCTAACTGGGGGCTTCCCCTCAAACATCACAAGTTCCCACGTTTTTCTTTGTTCTAATATTTTCTTTCATTAATTAAAAAGTCTAATTATAAAATAACATTTATTTCTATGTACATAAATTTAGATACAAGTTAGTATGAAAATTAGATTCTGCGTATATTCTGCGTTTTGAAACTTTAAATCCCTTGATATATAGATAAATACCAGGATTAAAACTTTAAACATGTTAAATACATTGAGTACGAGTAGAAGTAATACTATGCTTAAGTTAAATACATTTTAAAAGTATTATTTTTTTAATTTTATTTATTCAATTTTTACAATATTTTTTTTCTTGAAATGTTTAAGTAATTTATCTTTAACTAAATAAATAAATACCGTTTTAACTAACTAGCGGCGACGACTATACAATTTATGGGCTCTGTACTCGAAGGGAGAAGAATAAAAATAGCCTTCAATCTTCCAAAAACATAAAGATAAAGGAGTCGAAGCCATGATGTAAAGCTTCTCTAAAATCGAGAACTCTTACAATAAAGTGGTTACCGAGATCTTATCCGACAAACATAAAATCTAATTTATTATGCAAAAGATTATTAAAAAGTTTCTTGTGTTTCTTTTATTTTGAATGTTGAAACTGTGCTGTGTTTTTAAAGAACCAAAGTTTCTGTTCCAGCCGTCCTGAAATAATAAAATGTATAAAAAACAAAATAACATGTATCATAAATAATAAACTATAAAAAAATTACCACGTAATCTTTTCCGAACAAAAATTTGGTTTGAGTTTCTATAAGAATACAAAAGGGATAAAAGATATATTCGTTGGCTCTAAAGTTTGGGTACTTTTTTATGTTGATTTGGTTCACCACTAGCAATGTTCATACTTTTTACAAGAATTTAAATCTACTTAAGGGGTTAAATTTGTTTATGATCACTAGGGATGTGTATCGAGGGTGCCATGTTCACCGAAATATATTTCAATCTATAATACAAAGTATAACGATGTCTGTTTGTTTGTCTGTCTGTCTGTTTGTTTGTCTGTCTGTTTGTTTGTAGCGAAGGATCTCGCTAACCGCTGAACTGATCGGGTTCTCCTTTACAGGGTAGCTTCTCATAGGTCCCGGAAAGGTTTATAACTATTTTCTTGGGAGGTGGGACACCCTTAACCCCCCCCAAAAATGAAAAATACCCCCCCCAAAAAAATATTTTCTTTTTAAAACTAAAATTAAAATAGTGGGGTCGACTAACCCCCCCCCAAAAAAAAAAAATAAAAAAATATTTTTTTTAAAAAATTTTCTTTAATTAAAATCTAAAACACGAAAAATTACTTTGATCAAACCTCTTGGGGCAAAGCCCCTAGAGGCTAGGGGCGAAGCCGCTAGTATATAATAAAGAAGTATCAGAGACTTTTACACTCAGAGAATTTATCATATCCAATTATAGTCTCTTGTCTTACTATATTGTTGAACTACTGGCTACGTCCAAGCTTTTGTAGCTTTTCCTTTTAAGAGTTGTGTTTTAGAAGAAGGCTAAACTATCTCATTATAAAATTGAAGCTCTTCCAAAAATCTCCCTTTTGGTTGCTTAATGGGTTGGTTGTCTGTAATACTACACTGAATACGCAGATATGTTAAGACATACAAGGAGATACTGCACCCAAGAGTTATCTTTGGATTGTCTGACCTGACTTTAAGTGCTATAGCATACGAGGTTTATTTTATATTGTACTTTACAGTAATGTACTCTTTTCATTATAAAGATGAAAGGACAGAATCTTCTTTCCCATTTCTTAAATTATTTTGTTAGAAAACATTGCAAGTCAAGAATATGTTCAAACAAAAGTACAAATATAAGTATCTAAAATTGTAAGATATATGTTTTTTTTGTCTCTTAGCATCTCTGAAACGGCTGTTTTTCCATCTATAATCTCATTCAATTTATAATGCCTCTCATTTAATTGTTTTAAAAATCTATGGGACTTGATTTTAATACTTGAAATTAAGGTTATATAAAAAAAATCAAGATAACAGATAATGTCAAAATATTATTCCCCCCCCCCCCCCTGATTGTTAAAACACTTGTAGTGATGAAGTTTGTATCTCAAGTTTGTCTCGAGGGAGTAGTCAAAATTCATTCATTGCTCTGGAGTACATTCAATAGAAAAATACTTGCCAAAAAAGTTTAATATAAAGCTGTATTTGGCTATTTAAGCTATTGTCATTTTCCTTTATCTATAATGTATTTTAATTTAGAATGTTCTCAAATATATCATTAACTAGTTGAAATATCTTAAAACATGTAGTTTAAAGTAAAATTGAAAGAAAAATAACTTTAAATAAAAAAAAATAACTTTAATTTATTACTGTTTAAAAGAAAAGAGCCAGGACAGCAAGATTTTTTTCTTTACTACTTTTTCCAAAATACTTTTTAATCAACGATTATTTTTACATATATTACATTAAAAATACCAGTTTTTATCCAGTTTAGTGATTTAATATCGATTTTTACTAGTATATGAGATTTTCTAAAAAAACATTCCTTTGTACTAAAAAAAGATTTATTATCGAAAAAAGGCCAATTCAGCATCTGATTTTGCATAGTGAATTTAAAAAAAAAAAAAAATGCTTAAATAAAAAACATTTTAAACCATATAAAATTTTTTTAAATTTTAGAAGCAGAATTATAGAATAAATGAATTAGTTTATTTGTATAACCCAGATAACTACTTGGCTGAAGTGGTGGGGACCTTCTCCTCTGCTAGCAAATTCCTATTGGTTGTGTATATATAACCGACGCTATTGGCTGATATTGAAAGACCCAATTGAACTTTCTTTACTTTTTATTCTTTTACTTTAATTATAGTAGTAATTATTTGCTCTGTACTTTTTAATCTTGTGTTCATTCTTGGGATACTGATTATTTGTCACATTATTAGTGTATAATTTCTCTATACATGTGGTTGTACTTTGTTAATACATAATATGTACTTCAAGTAATGAGAGATAATGAGTTTTGTTATACACAGGGATCTAAAGGGATTATACAATGGCTGATAAAATAATGATACACATAATAATCCCTTCTGTAGATTAGTGGTTGAAACGTTTAGACACTCAAATTGATAAACCAACCAATCAAGCCACCAAAGTTGTTAAGCCAACGAAAAAGAAAACATTATTATAAAACTTCGGGGACTAGTGTAATAAAGAGCGCAATGTCCCCTCCCACCCTGCTTATACATCAAGTTGAGACAGTAACAGAATATATTACACACTATGAATATGTTCAACAAAGCTTAGGTTTTGACATTATTTATTCTATTATTCAATCTAATTAGAGCCTCTTCTTAGCATAATCCTTATTTAAAAGTAACAGGTTGTTCGACTGTATGTTACCAGTGAATCAATTAAAATTTCCATTATAATGAAGCTTGGTATAGCTTTCGGGCTACTTTATTTCTGAAGTCTTGCGGTAGGTTTTAGGCTACTTTGTTTATAGGTTTTTCTTCTGTGTCAAGAGAATAGTATGAGGGTAAAAAGAAGTGAGAGAAGTACTCAATTTAACGTGTAGCCTGTAATTATGCGGGATCCTATTCCAAGGTTACTTCCAAGCGGGACTTTTCTAACCTTTACTTAAACTAACCTAAATTATTAAAAAAACGCTGTACAATTCAACAGCTTAATTTATAATTGATTTTTTAAAACGTATTCTTTTTTTTTATTGCATTAAATTGTGGATATAATCTTTGTTGTTAATAAATAAAGTACAAATGATATTTACTTAAGACAGTCATCTTCTGAAGTACACTGGAGTATGTCTAGTGGTGGTAGGTACCCAGTAGTACAAGTATGTACGCTAGTTTAAAAAGTACATGAACAAATATTTTCTGATGTACTGCTTATAAAAGTTAAATAAATACTTGACTTTTAGTCAATAAACCTTTAATTATTTTGTAAAAATTTAGACTATCTATAATACAAAGTAGAACGATTTCAGTCTGTCCGTCTGTCTATCTAAAGCTGAAGATCTATGTAACCGATACACCGATTGGTCTCTACTCTTCAGGGAAAATACTTACTGGTCTTATATTTAAATTTTGTAACAAAAATGTATTGTACAAATTCGGACCCTGAATTTGCTGATATCAGTCTAATCTCTGTGTAGGTGTTTAATCTCTCTTATAAGATTTTAATCTAGACCAATTCTTAATTACCATAAATTTTTTCCTAAAAAAGTAATTAAAAAAATATGAAATTTAATTTTTACATTTGTTTAGTTCATGATTTTCTGTTAATCTTCTATTTGTAAAGAAATTCTAGAAGATTTCTGATATTTAAACAAAACCTAATTCAAGATACTTTTGATGCTTTGATTTTTGATGGATGTTAATCAACAAATATACCCTTCCTGTATTATCATTATTGTTTGAAAAGTTTCGACCCTTAAAGTTAAAAGTAACAAATTAATATGGAATAAAAGTACACAAATTTTTAGGCCAGCGAATGTAAACTTTGGTGAGCATTATAATTTTCAGTCCATTGTTCCCCACCTTCTTTAAAATAGAATAAAACTACATCCCTTAGTTTTAAAAATTGTCAGGGAATATATCTAAATACTTTACCTATGGATTGTAGCGCCACCCATTTGATTGGCTCTCTCCATGCATTCTTTTTTCACCTAAGAATACATGTTAATTTAAACAAGGATGAAAACATCCATTTAATCAACACTCAGACGGAAAGAACAACATTGAAACATAATGTTATTTTGAAATCAGATTAAAATTTATTGTAACTTGCTGTGATTATATGGTCCCTAATTATAATCAAAGGATAACAGTCTCATTAAAATAATAAACAAACGATCATGGTTATCCGTTACGGCCGAACGTACAGACAAATGATGGATAAACTCTAATTCAGGAAAAGCTTCGACCCTAGGACGACTTTGTCCATAAGAAACTTAGTTTTTATCCTATGATATAAAGTAGTGAGATTTATTTTTGTCTGAAGCTAAAGGTCTCAGAAATGGCTGGTCCGCCTAGGTTGTACTTTTTATGGAACCTTTATATGTATCTATTTTGTTGTATAATAAGAAAACAACACGTAGTTCATATACATATGTGCTACACTACTGAAAGTGTAATATACAACAAGAAAAATAGCTTTAAAAGCTTAATCTAAAATCTTTAAAAAAATAGCTTAAAACCAACCCAGGACCAATATGAAGATTACCTAAAATTAAGAAATCAATCTGTTCACCTAGAAATCTTAAGCTTCAGGGAAAATTTTACTACTTGATATAGTAGAACAAGAAAGTGTAATATACCCAACCTGAAAAAGTCTCTCTAAATCTGACCAAAGCTTTGTTTGTTTAGCATTGTCATTCACTGACTCCCGGATTATTCGTTGGTCATCCTGTAAAAAAAACCAGAATACAGAAATAGTACATTGTTTATATAAAAGTAATAGGATGTCTATGTGTGTGTGTGTGTAGGTGTAGCGTTTTTGCTATCTTTGAGAGGGTAAATCAACCCCAAAAATAACCCCAGTATGTAAAACTAATAATAACTTGTCAATTTAATTAATTTGATTTAGTGTTACTTAGAACTTAGTAAAGCGTTTGATTCGAAAAAATATATTCTTTATTTACTAAGTATATTTGCGATAACTTTTATTTAATAGATTCTTCCAATTTTTAACATTTACAAAACAGCCTGCTTTATTGCTTCAAGATCCATGTCAGATCTGTATAGGAAATAAATGTCTATAAATGAGCTCAAGTTTTCCAAGGAATAAATGTTCAAAACTCATAGTGCTCCAATAATCCTCATTAAACACTCATTGACCAAAGCGATAAACCTTTATTCTATTTGTTTATGGAATGAATAAAGTTTTTCAATCCATGTTGATATTTGAATTACATTGAAGTATTTATTCTTGATTTAATAAACAAAAAATATACGTTCATAATATAGAAAATCAAAAAAACTCTGTTTTAAAAGAATTCGATTGTGGCGACACTTCCGTAGTGTTCAAATATTAAAACTAAAATTTTAATCATATTAACCCTTTGGTGATGGTAATGTAAATAAAAAATATAATTGAAGAAATCTTTTTAAAATCATTAAAATATTAAATATTTACTTCTTTCTTTTAGATAGTAATGACGAGGGAGGAAAATTGAAATAGTTAAATAGATATGTACTTATAGAAAACTAGCCAATAGTGAGATAGTTATATCGAGCCAACTCTAGTTTATAATATATTAGACATCCAAGTTGTAAATGAATAGGATTAGTAAAATCTTGGAAGGAAGGGCCATTGAACTGTAAATTTCATCTGTGCCCTGAGGTGGGTTCTTAAAGAACCCACCTCTGATTTATTGACTAGGTTTATTCTTTATAAGCTTTAAAACTTTGGGTACTTTATTTGGTCTTAATTGGTTAGTTTTACGTCCAAAATTTTCAGTTAATAATTTGATTTACAGAACGGGTAATCTTGTATATAATCATTCCAAATTAACCTATCGTCTATTGTATTAACCCTTAAGATCCCTGATAGTGAAAAGTTTTACCTTTAATGCTTTGCCACGTTTCTCTCCTTCACTGATAATCTTCTGAAACTTATCTCTCATACTTTTCTTCTTATCTTCAGGCTTTACATAGAAAGAATGGTAGAATTTTAGTAACAAAGCCACTCGAAATGTTCGTTCTTCTGTCCATCCATGGGAAACATTATGGGGTAATTTTAGCGTTTGCTTTTTAAAACATTGTTTGATATACGTAAACATATGTTTAGTTATTTATAAATGTTATTATACTAGATTTAATACAGAAATAAGGTATAGCCAAGCCGAAGCCCAATTTGTCCCACTTTTGAGCAAGACGATTCCTATATGACGTCATATAAAGGGAAAAGAAAAAGGGAAGGAGGGGAAGAAAATCTCTTCAAAAGAGATGGGAGAAAAGAGAATCTTCTTGCTCAAAAGTGGGACAGATTGGGCTTCGTCATAGCCAACAATCGAAATAAATCTAAAATAGTACATATATGGGGGGCAGTTGAAAAGGTCGTTAATTTTACTATGTGTTGACCCCAACTACATCTGAAATTATAGTATGGTTTGTATGTTCTAAGTAAAAAATTGACGATTTTTGATTACTGCCGTAGTTTCATGCTGCCGTAGTTAAAAGACATTAGATCTTTTCATGAAAATACCCTTTCTCGAATTTCATTCTTCTGCTAACCTAAAAAGTTACTTTAGGGGCCTATAAATACATGTACAAAATTTCAGCTCTTTATCTCTACTGGCGACCTAGCGCCAGGCATGTAAAATATCAACAGATAACGGTAGAACGGCGGTTTTAACAATATCTCAGTAATGTGCAGGTTTTAAGCTCTTCTGCATATTTCAATTTAAACACATAAGGCCAAAGATATTATATCCAAAAAATCTTTTGTCAAAGTCTACTCTACACCTAGCGCCAGTCAGTTTTCTAAAATAATGCATTTTATACCTGTGAAAAATGAAATCGCCAGCGCTAGGTGTAGAGTAAACTTTGACAAAAGATTTTTGGGATATCATATCTTAGGCCTTATGTGTTTAAGTTGAAATATGCAGAACACCTAAATTCACCTTCCAAGCCATTCTCTAAGCATTTTGATTTTTTTTATGAAATAACGGGATTTCAAAACTGCCCTTTGAAAAGGCCTAAAAAAAATCTTTTTTTGTCCCTTTTTTCACTGTTTATAGTTACAACTTATTAAGATATTATTCTCAGTTAAAAAAAAATTGGCGCTTCCAGCACCAAAACCGGCAAAAACAGGCAGTTAAACTTCTGTACCCCTACTTAACCCCCTAACAGACCCCCCCTCTATCTCGGCTCCTGTTACAGATAGAGACATAAAACTTTTTTCTGGTGGTTCATGTGTATTTTTAGAGAAAATTACTTTTTCTAGTCATAGCAGTCAGACCGCTCCTTATCTGCTTTTTAGCGGCCAGCCGCTAAATATTTAAACAGCTGTAGAGCAGCCAATTTTAAAGCTAAGAAAACCAAATTTTATTACGAACTATTATTTTTATAACAAAAAAATACGTTTTCTGATCATCACCAAAAAACGACAAATAATGGAAACTGCTAATTTTAGGGGTAAAACGGCGGTTGGCGGCGCTAAATGATATTTTTATCTGTTTATAGTTAAAACTTATTAAGATATTATTCTCAGTTAAAAAAAATTGGCGCTTCCAGCACCCAAACTGGCAAAAACAGGCAGTTAAACTTCTGTACCCCTACTTAACCCCCTAACAGACTGTTACAGATAGAGACGTAAAACTTATTTCTGGTGGTTCATGTGTATTTATAGAGAAAATTACTTTTTGTAGTCATAGCAATCAGACCGCTCCTTATCCACTTTTTAGCGGCCAGCCGCTAAATATTAAAAAAGCTGTAGAGTGGCCAATTTTAAAGCTAGGAAAACCAAATTTTATGACGATCTATTATTATTCCTATAAAAAAAATACTTTTTCTGACCATCTCCAAAAAACGACAAATAATGGAAACCACCAATTTTGGCAGTAAAACGGCGGTTGGCGGCACTAAATAATATTTTTATCTGTTTATAGTTGCAACTTTTTAAGATATTATTCTCAGTTAAAAAAAAATTGGCGCCTCCAGCACCAAATCGGCAAAAACAGGCAGTTAAACTTTTGTACCCCTACTTAACCTCCTAACAGACCTCCCTCTATTTCGGCTCCTGTTACAGATAGAGATGTAAAACTTTTTTTCTGTTGGTTCATGTGTATTTTTAGAGAAAATTACTTTTTCTAGTCATAGCTGTTCAGACTGCTCCTTATCTGCTTTTTAGCAGCCAGCCGCTAAATATTAAAAAAGCTGTAGAGCTGCCAATTTTAAAGCTAGGAAAACCAAATTTTATGACGATCTATTATTTTTCCTGTAAAAAAAATACTTTTTCTGATCATCTCCAAAAAACGACAAATAACGGAAACTGCCAATTTCGGCAGTAAAACGGTTGGCCGCAGCTGGCCGCTAAAAAGTGGATAAGGAGCGGTCTGACCGCTATGACTAGAAAAAGTAATTTTCTCTAAAAATACAAATGAACCACCAGAAAAAAGTTTTACGTCTCTATCTGTAACAGGAGCCGAGATAGAGAGGGGGGTCTGTTAGGGGGTTAAGTAAGGGTACAGAAGTTTAACTGCCTGTTTTTGCCGGTTTTGGTGCTGGAAGAGCCAATTTTTTTTAAACTGAAAATAATATCTTAATAAGTTGTAACTATAAACAGATAAAAATATTATTTAGCACCGCCAACCGCCATTTTACCGCCAAAATTGGCGTTTTCCGTTATTTGTTGTATTTCGGCGATGGTCAGAAAAGGTATTTTTTTGGTTATAAAAAATAATAGTTTGTCGTAAAATTTGGTTTTCTTAGCTTTAAAATTGGCTGCTCTACAGCAGTTTTAATATTTAGCGGCTGGCTGCTAAAAAGCGGATAAGGAGCGGTCTGACCGCTATGACTAGAAAAAGTAATTTTCTCTAAAATACACATGAACCACCTGAAAAAAGTTTTACGTCTCTATCTGTAACAGAGGCCGAGATGGAGGGGGGGGGGGGGGGTCTGTTAAGTGGTTAAGTAGGGGTACAGAAGTTTAACTGTCTGTTTTTGCCGGTTTTGGTGCTGGAAGCGCCAATTTTTTTTAACAGAGAATAATATCTTAATAAGTTGTAACTATAAACAGATAAAAATATTATTTAGCGCCGCTTACCGCCGTTTTACTGCCAATTTTGGCAGTTTCTGTTATTTGCCGTTTTTCGGCGATGGTCAGAATAGGTATTTTTTTTGTTATAAAAAATAATAGTTTGTCATAAAATTTGGTTTTCTTAGCTTTAAAATTGGCTGCTCTACAGCTGTTTAAATATTTAGCGGCTGGCCGCTAAAAAGCGGATAAGGAGCGGTCTGATTGCTATGACTAGAAAAAGCAATTTTCTCTAAATATACACATGAACCACCAGAAAAAAGTTTTATGTCTCTATCTGTAACAGGAGCCGAGATAGAGGGGGGGGTCTGTTAGGGGGTTAAGTAGGGGTACAGAAGTTTAACTGCCTGTTTTTGCCGGTTTTGGTGCTGGAAGCGCCAATTTTTTTAAAACTGAGAATAATATCTTAATAAGTTGTAACTATAAACAGTGAAAAAAAGGACAAAAAAAGATATTTTTTAGGCCTTTTCAAATGGCAGTTTTGAAATCCCGTTATTTCATAAAAAAAATCAAAATGCTTAGAGAATGGCTTGGAAGGTGAATTTAGGTGTTCTGCATATTTCAACTTAAACACATAAGGCCTAAGATATGATAGTCCAAAAATCTTTTGTCAAAGTCTACTCTACACCTAGCGCTGGCGATTTCATTTTTCACAGGTATAAAATGCATTATTTTAGAAAACTGACTGGCGCTAGGTGTAGAGTAGACTTTGACAAAAGATTTTTTGGATATAATATCTTTGGCCTTATGTGTTTAAATTGAAATATGCAGAAGAGCTTAAAACCTGCACATTACTGAGATATTGTTAAAACCGCCGTTCTACCGTTATCTGTTGATATTTTACATGCCTGGCGCTAGGTCGCCAGTAGAGATAAAGAGCTGAAATTTTGTACATGTATTTCTAGGCCCCTAAAGTAACTTTTTAGGTTAGCAGAAGAAGGAAATTCGAGAATGGGTATTTTCATGAAAAGATCTAAAAGACATATTAAAACACACAATTGTGAGAATTATTGTAAGGTCCTCGTATGTTGTTTCATTGAAATTTTTTTTCATTTGTTTATTTTTAGGATTTTAAGCTGGAAATAATGATGTAAATACAAATGGATAAAAAGTATAATTCTTTGATCTTTAGTACCAACTAAGAGACCAATTTATTATCCTTTATTATCCTTTGAAGTTAGAATTAGAATACCATTTTTATCCTTTGAAATACTCCTTAAAAAAATACTTTGAAAGGCGCGTGACAATAATAGTATTGCAAATTAATATAGACAGACGGTCTCAAAGAAATTCAACATTTTTCATTGTGGTAATTGGCTTTCAACCAATTTTAATTTTAAAGAAATAGCCTAAATCCATTCCAACTTCCTTTAACTAATTGGTTTAGTAGTCAACGAGATCTTTAGAAGGATAGACAAAAAAAACAATAGAATATATCGGTTGCACCCCTAGAAACTAGGGTTGGGAGGGCATTAAAAAAGCCTAAAAGAAACTTTTAATTGGTTATGATATAGTCTAAAACCATCCTAGGTTCATTGATTAGCGGGATCTTAAGCAACATACAAAGAATACTACTATGAATAATAATTGATAATTATAAAATACCTTGTTTGAAACATAGAGCTTGATTTCCTGTTGAACTAGGTCCTGCCAGTTTGATAATAACTTTGTCTGATTATCCAGTACATGGTATCTAGTGGATATATAATCATATTAGATAGATAGATAGGTCCTGCCAGTTTGATAATAACTTTGTCTGATTATCCAGTACATGGTATCTAGTGGATATATAATCATATTAGATAGATAGATAGGTCCTGATAGTTTGATAATAACTTTGTCTGATTATCCAGTACATGGTATCTAGTGGATATATAATCATATTAGATAGATAGATAGGTCCTGATAGTTTGATAATAACTTTGTCTGATTATCCAGTACATGGTATCTAGTGGATATATAATGATATTAGATAGATAAATAGGTCCTGCCAGTTTGATAATAACTTTGTCTGATTATCCAGTACATGGTATCTAGTGGATATATAATCATATTAGATAGATAGATAGGTCCTGATAGTTTGATAATAACTTTGTCTGATTATCCAGTACATGGTATCTAGTGGATATATAATCATATCAGATAGATAGATAGGTCCTGATAGTTTGATAATAACTTTGTCTGATTATCCAGTACATGGTATCTAGTGGATATATAATCATATTAGATAGATAGATAGGTCCTGATAGTTTGATAATAACTTTGTCTGATTATCCAGTACATGGTATCTAGTGGATATATAATCATATTAGATAGATAGATAGGTCCTGATAGTTTGATAATAACTTTGTCTGATTATCCAGTACATGGTATCTAGTGGATATATAATCATATTAGATAGATAGATAGGTCCTGATAGTTTGATAATAACTTTGTCTGATTATCCAGTACATGGTATCTAGTGGATATATAATCATATCAGATAGATAGATTCACATATGAACAGACAGAAACATTTATATAAAGAAAAATAGCTATGTAAGTAGAAGTGTGATAAATAGAAGACAGATAGATAAAAAAAAGAAAGATAGATAGGTTGATTTGATAATAAATTGAAAGAGATTATAAAATTATAAATAAAAAGATGGATGGAAAAATTTAAATAAAGCAGGGATAAGATAGAAAGCCATGAAGTTAAGTACATTAAACGGAAGATAAGTAAGTAGATAATGAAATACATAAAGATACACCTTTAGAAAGATTTTATATTACATAGATATATAAAATTCGAAATATGTAAAGAGGTTTTGATAAGAATTAGATTGGCAAAAATAGAGATAAAAAGACAGAAAAAAATAAGATCCTTAAAATAATATTTTTAATCCAAACATAAGATCAAGATAATCACAACATGTGCAGAAAATATTTTTCTTTGAATGATTTTTTTAATGGGAAAAATGAGAGAATAGGTTGTAAACAAGGTTGGCAACATACGTAAGTAGGAAAGCAACAAAAAAAACATTAATTAAAATGGATAAAGTGAGAGTGAGAAAAATAAATGATATATAAAGTAAAACTTTTATAGATAAGGATATAATAACTCTTAGACCAACAGACAAATTAAGTACTAAATGCACATTGGTATTGGTAACTTTCAGGAAAAATTGAACTATCTATCTTAAAAAGGAGCCTAGAAATTCCCTTTTCCAACAAACATTCAATTAGAAATATAGAGTAGCTTTGCTACTAAAAATACAGAGACAGAGAAAAAAGGATTATAATATAAATATTTGATTAAAGAGTAAAATAAACAGGAAAAAGGAAAAATTATTTTGATTATTCTAGCTCTATCTGTTGTTTAATCAGTGAAAAAACAAAAATATAGATTATAATAGGAAAATTTAGAAGATAGATAGTACGTTAGCAAGATGAATAGATAGATATGATATATTATGCTATTAGAAAGTATGGGGGAGGGTGCAATCTAGAAGCTCTGTAATATAATGAGGGGGGAGGGAATAATTGGAAAGCAAATAGCCTAAATCCTTCCTAAGTAAAGTTCCCTTTATGGGGACCTCAATCAATTTAGTGATCTTTGATATCTAAAGGCACAAACGCACAGATAGACACAACGACAGACAGATAGACAAACAAAATGTTACTTTCATATAAAGATAAGATATATAACGAAGCAGCTTATAGTGCCTAATAATAAATAACGTCATAATAGAAATGACCAATGATAGGCCAGTATACATTGTAATTGACCAATGGTAAAATGTATACTGGCCTATCATTGAACATTTCTCTTGTATGACGTCATTTTTAATCTGATTTATATAAGACTGAAACTTACTTAGATTCCGAGCCTAGTATTTCCTCTCTAAGCGACTTGACCTCTGTATCTAACTTAGACATATTAGAGTTGAGCTGTAGCGAGGTCGAGTCATAGAGACTCTTCCTCTCATCATACTCTATCTGTAAATCTTGATGGTCTTGACGTAATGGACGCAATTCCTGAAAGTATACAAAAAATTACTCCTTTTGTAGATTACAATTGGTGGTTGAAACGTTTAGACACTCCACTAAATTAAACAACCATTCAAAATTCAATAAAAGTCCTCAGGGTTGTTAGCCCAACGAATAAGAAAACGTTTTTAGATGACTTTGGGGACTAATGTAATAAACAGTGTAATGTCCCAACCCTACCTGAATTATATACTTGTGCCCAAAGTTTATAATAAACACTTTATATCATTGTCTTAAACACTTTTTTATCCAATATTTATTTTAATCTCCAGAAGGGGTCATTTGGTGTATCATAATTGGGGATGTATGTAAATTAAATCAACGTCGATTGTTTTAATAACTATTTTAGATTTTTGGAATCTTTTTATTAAATAATACATAAAAGAATATAAAAAATACATAAATATGTTATTGTTTTTTTTTCTTTGTTATTCAGCAAAAAATGTACTACAAAAAAAACACATAAATAAAAAAACAACACATGGAATTTTCCTTTCGTTATTTTGATAATGATTGTTGTGTGGGCATATTTTTTATAATATTAGTATGTATCTAGTGTTTGTCAAAAAATTTTATATTAAAAATTCCATGAAATATTTCTTAATATGTAATATGTTTATTACAATATCAATGTACTCTATTTAATAATATTAACTCAAAATGACAATTGAGATATTTAATGAAAGGTTTAAGAAAAACAAGACATCATTAAATACAAAAAATATAAAAAAGTTTTTTTTTGTCATCACTACTATTTTGAGTAAGCTCTTATTTATATTAAGATGCTTTTTATTTTTAATGTTAAGTTAGGTAAGGAGAACCAATGGCTATTTAAATTTGTCTATCTTTGATTTAAAAAGTGCATAATCTTGCAGCCAATCAACATTTTAATTGCACGGCCTTTATCTGGAATTCCAAACTTTCCATGGCAATACATTTTCCCTTCTTATTAAAGATAAAACGAACAAAAACTGATTTTTATCTCTATATATGACGGGATTTAGGTCGCGACTCGAGTTCCTCTTTATGAAACTCAAAGAACATACCATGTTTGTAGAGTCCTTCTTAAACAAGGATGATAACATAAATAAAAGTCAAGCTCTAAAATCAGAAGGTTGGATATACGAACATTAACAATTTTAGAGTGTCATAACTTAATGAGCAAAATGTCGGATGGAAGAACTGACAAAAAAACGGACCGAACATAATTATAGAAAAGCTTTACTTAAAACATTTTTTACCTTTATTATAGGAGCTAAACGGGCTTTTCTTTCAGATATCTTCATGGTCAGTTGATGTACAAGACCTAAGAAACAGAAATATTAAAAAGAAAATATCTTAATTGCTAAAGTATCAAGATGTATGTTTATCAATCTGTCTGGACTGAAACATCTTGTTAACTGCAGGACTGAAATATATATCATTTTATATCTTTTAAAGATAGTACCCCCCCCCCCCCTTCAGAGAGAAAGCCAAAATTCGTAATTGGTAAAAATAAGTTAATCTTCTCTTACTTCTTCTGAAAACTAAATATTTTGTAGTTGGTAGACCCCCATCCCCCCCTTTCTTTTTAAAACGCTACTAATGCTTATATGGGTGCAGCTCCAAATCTGTCTGGCTGTTGCTAAGGATCTCGCTGTCTGCTGCATAGATAGGAGTCTCCTTTGCAGTGAAGCTCATTATAGGTCTAAATAAGGTTTTTAACTAAATTTTGTCCCTAGATAAAAATGCATCCCTTTCAATTTTTTTTGCTTTTTCTTTATAGAACTAAAATTAAGTATTCGATCATTTAAAAAAAAAACATTACTTCTTAACAACCCTAGTTATTTTAAAACTTTTAGGTAATACTCAGGACAGTATTATCTATTAGGTCATATTTTGGAGGGTATTATCTTTTAGGTCATATTTTGGAGGGTATTATCATATAATCACCACTTTCCCCTACCTGACATATCCTCCAATGTTTCTCCTTTCAAATCATCCAGATTTGCTTTATGTTCTGCAACCTAAACAAAAAAATATTTTTATTGTATTTTGATGGAATTTTCTTTCCAGTATGGCTTTGAAACCAATTAATATCTGTTTGATTAAAACCTATTATGTCATTTATGGAAGGTATTTTTGCAGCCTGCAATCTACTATAAGACACGAAATCATTTTAACACGTTAAGGTACCATGTCTGTTTTGAGGGGTCACTTTAAAGCAACTTAGTACCTATAAAAATAGTGCCTTTAAAATGATAGGCCAGCATACATTGTAATTGACCAATAGTAAAATTCACAATGGCCTATAATTGGTAATTTCTATTGTATGGCGTTATTTTTTTAAAGGCAATATTCATTTACTTGACATAATGACCACAATAACTTGAATTATTGAAAAATAGATTTAGTTTTATTAAGACATTTTTTGTTTCAAATTGTGGCAATTATGGTACAAAATTATAATACAACTAACGATAAATTGTAGAATTTCCCATAAACTATAAATATTTGAATTATTTATCCCAAAGGATTTGCTATACAATGCACTATATCTATTTCTTACCAGCTAAGATATTATAATACATATTGTTAAAAGCGAAGCTGACTACTTTCTCAGTCAGTCCGTCTGTTAGTCCTTCAGTTAGAAAAGCAATGGTAAAAAGTATGTCGTTTTCTCATCTGCTATTTAAGATAGAATGCTCATTTAATTATAGTTTTAAGTATATAATTTATAAAATAAAACAATTATGTGTTTTCAAATGAAAGGTTTAAAGATTTTTTTTATACATTCTTCCCTTTCTTTCATTTTCTATCTTTTTTATCTTTTATAACATCCGCTTTACAACTTTACCCGTTGCCCTTTTTATATTTTTTGTACTTCGCTATTTCTGGATGTTATCATATTTAGTATTTGTGAGAAAATATTGTATGAAAGAATTGATATTTGCATTATGCTGACGCCAGCATCTGTATCTTCCAGGGCTCGTCACCCGCGCGTAAGCTTAATTAAAATCGTCATAGCTTAAAGAGTCAACTGAATGTCTAAACCTGTTCCTAAACAGAAAATCCATCTTTTCGATAGATACAAATTATTCATACTAGTTGAGGAGCAGCTGCCGAGCCCTGGCATCTTCAGAGCATTTCTCCAACGCTCATTCATTTTTTGAAATTATCCTTTTTACTTTCAATTAGACCTACCTAGTTACTAGGAGTATGTGGAGTTATTAGACAAGCAAATAAGACTCTCAAAATGAAAAAAAAATAGATTGATGGTATTTTCAAAGAAAAACTATTTTTCTTTAAATACATTAGAGAGTGGGGGTGTAAATTTTCTCCAATTTAGATTGAAGAATATTGCAAAATTCTATTATTTGTGAAAAGATGGACAAGGACAAGGATGATAAGTTGATCTACACTCCAAATTATAATCAACAAAAGTTGCCCTATCTGAAGATTAAAGTTTGATAGACTATGAATGAAAGAGCACAATTATAAAACTTTGGGGACCATAAAGTTCAATGTTCCCTTTCTCCATGGAAAAAAACTCTTTGGAAAATTGTTTGTTGTCCTGCTGGTGAATAATATCATCATAAACAATCATGTCTCTCCACACCATACAAAATAAACAAAGATTGAAAATAACATTTTTTAAAAATAAAATGTAATTCGTATTTAAAAAAAAAAAAAAAAAAAAAATCTCAAGTAATGGAGCCAAAATGTATTAAATGATGTCTTATTTTCCTTTATTTTCTGTAATTTTGATTTATATGACAATGAGGTATAATGAAAGTGAAAACATTATATAATATTATACGGGGCTCGTTAGCCGTCTGTAAGCCACAGAGAAATAAACCTTTTACAATTCTAAAAATCAGCTGGAAGTCTAAACTTGTCCCAAATATGTCAATCCCTTTTATAGATTATTTTCAAAACATCAAAACAGGTTTGAATTTAAGGCTTATTCGCGACTGAGGCGTTGGTGCCGAGCCCTGATTTAATAAGTCTTAAAATCTAAGTATGTCAACTTATACAGAATTATCGTCGAGACTTCTAAAACAGGTTGAAAATTAAAAGCGTTATCAAAATTCGTTTGTCTGACCCTTTGATTTGTTGAGCTTCGCCTTTACGAATGTTCTTATACTTGTTTTTTATTATATATTAGTTCTTTCTCATCTGCACGTAATATCATTTAATTCCACTTTAATAATCTTTAAAATTTAATTTACCAACTATTCCATAATTCTAGGAAGCAAAATATTATTTTTGTACAGGGATTTGAGACACATGACACAGACAATAAATTAATCTTCCTATAATTTTCTTTTTGACATGTAATTATTAAAACTACGATTTAGATGTGATGTAGATTATCTAAATCGCCATTGTCACCTCCCTCCCGGATTTCTGAGGAAATTTAATTTTTGCTCTATATAGATTAAAAAATCTCATTTCCTTGAAATCAAATTAAATTGTTGTATTATGTATAAGAACCTATATAAAAGTGCTCGTTGTAAGTACTAAAACATATTTTTTACAAGTTTTTTATTTTATTTAATTGATTGATAAGGTAGTGGCAACCAATTTTTAAAGATTTTAAACTGAATATTTGCTTGTTCCTATTTAGTGTATCTTTGATGTTGGCAAAGCATTTGATATATATATTTTTTAAAAAGTTTTTATATTCTATAAATCTCAAAAAGATTTATCGTATTTTAAACGATGATATATTTTTATTGTTATTATTACGTATTTTATTGGTTTTTAAACATAAAATCACAAAAATATTACTAAAATATAAAATTGAAATGATATATCATTTACAGTATGATTTTTATTCTATAATTTATTCACTTTTTGGCATAAAATACGACAAAATTATGTATCGCATTTTCACGTATAAAAAGGTTTTTCCAAATTATTTTGTCAATATAATGATCACAAAACTAAAATTGTAATATCTACTTTTTTTCGTTTCCGAAGGAGGGAGCATTTTTTGCATGTGATCAAACATAGACAGAATATATGAAAAGCCTATTTAAGTGTGATCAATATTACGAAAAGACGAAGATTTTAACTATTACTTCTCATTCATAAATATTCCCTGAATATTCTTTTGTTTCCCTGAAGATAAAGACCAAACCTGTTCTAGATTATCCCTGGTCTCCCTGAAGCCAGAAATTCCTTTCTCAGCCTCGGCTGTCTCTAATATCCCTGAAAATAAAACCAAACCTCTTCTAGATTATCCCTGGTCTCCCTGAAGCCAGAAATTTATTTCTCAGTCTCGACTGTTCCTTATATCTCTGAAGATAAAAACCAAACCTGTTCTAGATTATCCCTGGTCTCCCTGAAACCAGAAATTCCTTTCTCCGCCTCGGCACTTGACAGATTTTCTATCAATGCTTCCTCTCGAGATCTGAAATAGAACAAGAATAACAACATACATAAAAGCAAAGCAAATAAAATATTGGGACACACGAGTATCATTGCTATTACAGAGTTACAACGCTTTCAAATATTAAACAATTTCTAATTCAGGATGCTTCATATGGACGTACCTATATTTTGAAAGTAATTATGTAGATTCTACGCCTTTTACATTATACATTATCGTCCTGGAAATCTTCATTGAAACAAGATTTCACTCTACTCGAACTTAAAATAACCAGCAGACAATGGCCGTTTCAACGTCTTTTATATGATAAAATCCTTGATATATACAAACAAAAAAGTATAATGTTAACAGGTAAGCTATTTTTTAAACAACCTTAAAATTCAAAGTATTTCCTTGAACAATATCCTGTATTAAAGTAAATTTGCAACAAATTTGCAGAAAATTTTGTTTATATTCATAGACACATATTCTAAATTTTGACTCTCTACAAGTGTATATGTTCGTTTGTCCTACTGTTTTGATTTAGAGTTTCGCTATAATTGATGTTGTCATCTTGTTGTTTGATCTTATGTTGAGACGGCATTGTGTCAAATTGACCTTGAATGTGATTAATTGGAGGGAATATAAAGAGGAAAATAAACATGGGCATTAATAGATTATTAGCATAAAGGAGAGGTATGGAGATTCCTAAAACGATAATCTTAGGTGTACACCTATTCTCAAATGACACGTGTTGGTTGGTCTAATGCCATGTCTTTATTGCTATAAAAACAATGAAAAAAGAATTAAAGCACCCTGTTGAGGTTTTATACCCCCTAAGTAAAAAAAATTTTAAGAAAAAGGTGAGGGGGGGGGGGGGTAAATGTTAAAGTCAGGTAAGATTAGGTCATTTCAGATACTAGGTAGCTTTGCAGGGTAGGGTAACGCAAGGGCTAGTTAATGGAGAAGTAAAAAATGAATATTTAAAAAAAAAAATTATCCAAATGAATTACTAACATGTTCATTGTTTATACGTAAATAATAGCGTCGGGGGGGGGGGGGGGGAATTACTGCATAGCACATGGATAGTGAGGGAGAGAGAGGACACTGGACTGTAAATAAATACTGGTATTCAAATCATGTTTTACCATTCACTGGATTATAGTTATTAAATCTTGATTGATAGGCACAAAGCAGCAGTGTCCATTATTTTCTTTCAAACAGGTAATTTTGTTCATCCTTATTGTGGGTGTTATATATCAATCTATTATACATTGTCTTATCCCTTAAGATCCCTGAGTGTTGACTGCATAGTACATAAAAAGATCCATAGTACAAAACAATATCCTCTCTTATCTGTTTTATTTAACTCTGATGTTTTCCCATCTTTTATACAATATCATACCAACGAGAAAAATCATAAAAGCCCGCCTCCTTTATCATTTTACATAATAATATGTGAAAACGCAGGGTAAGAAGGAGCATTGAAATGTAAATTATACTGGTACTCAAAGCTTTATCATATTTTCTAATTCGTTTGCTTAAAATGTTTGGGGATTTGTATTTAAATCTTGATTAGATTGTTAAAAATAGCTGTATCAAACATTAAACATACGGGAGGAGCAATTTTGTTTCTTATATTGAGGATGCAAATCCATTTATCGTCTAATACCCAATATTAATCCCTGGTAAACATAGGTATGCCATAGTGTTTTAGTTCCTAGGCAAGGCATTTTGATTGATGGAGAAATAATTGTATACTTTACACCCCCCCTCCCTCCCTCTTAAGAAATAATAATTATTTGTCGCATCGTATTATAAACAGCTTTCCACGGATGTAAAAATGTACAATTGTAAGATTAAATACATTTTCGGAGAAACTAGATATAATACGATGCTGTATATAATTTTTCAGTATGGCTGACAACCGGTTCTAATCCAGCGGATATTAATCGGTTTGGAATGGCACTTCGGGGCTAAAAAAAACTGGTTTTAATCTTGTGATTGTACATTTCTATATTCGTAGAAAGCTGGATATAATACGAAGCTAGACATTTTTTTCGTATGGATGAGAACCGGTTCCTATCCACCAGATTCGAATGAATACGAGAAAGAATATTACAATCTTTGGTTGTACTTTACAGTTCTTCAACTCATGTACTTTGCTTCGAAATTTGAGGAAAAGTTGCAAATTTTGTTTCCTTAAAATATGTAAATGTTTGCAAATATTTTGTTGTTATATGCTATGTAAAATATTTCTTGTTTAGAATATCATATTTAAATTTGATTCTTTTTTTTAGTGCTTTTAATCTTTACAAATACAACATTCCAGGGCTCGGCAGCCGCGTGTAAGCCTTAGGGAAATCTTCATATTATAATTTTAAGATTCAGCTAGATTTTGGGATTCCTGTAACAATTAAGTACAGTATTGAAAGCGCAGCAACTCTATCACTAGAAATTCCGTATGTCCAATTTTAAATATTATTTAGCTTTTACACATATTTTTACCATAATTTCTTGATATTTTCGAATACGGTTCATTAAAAAGATATGCATGATTAGATTAAACATCATGTATTTAAGTCAATTTGTGATATATTGATAACTGAATTTACGTTCATTATTAATAATTAAATACTTTGTTAATCTAGATATATTTGTTGTGTGTCTAACCATCTCATTTGTTTAGCTCTGCTACACTCATATGGATAGTGTCATTCTTGTTAAAGAATAAATGTATAACCAAGATAACTAACTGATACCAGTGGGGGGGACCTTTTTTTATCTGATGTTGATGTGATGTGTTGATATTCAGAGATCCAATTGAAAGTCGTCACAGTGTCCCCACCCCATGAACATACAGTTATCTAACCCCTTCCCCCTCTATTCGTCTACTTTAATGTTAAGAATTTAAAAAAGTACCTCAATATCTCTACAGTTCTCTCAAGCACGCCATACTCTGCCTTGAGATCAGATATATCTGCTTTCTTTTGTTTGTATATGTTGCTTTTCTCCCGTAATCCTACCATCAAAAGAAAGTTTTGAAATCTAGATTTAAAATCAAAATACAGGTTCAAATACTAGATATTTTCTATTAACGTTTTTATGCTTGATTATAGAGATGCTTATTTCACATAATTGAGTAAAAATTTTAGTCATATGATAATCAAACTACATAAAATGTTTTTATAAATTTTTTTTTAAAATCTTAAAATATAAAAGATATAAATGTTTAACATAAACAAACAGACTTACTAGCTTCCAAATTATACCTAGGTATTTCAGTAATCCCCATATAAATTTACAATCCCTTGGCTTCAAATTTATTATAATAAAAGTTTCTTTCCTGTGACATATTTCTTGAATTCATCTCCCCGCAGGATGGTTTCTCCAGCAAAAGACTGCACCTGGGCAGCTTTCTCCTATACAGGTAGATTATATCTTTGTATATGTTCATTGGACAATTAATAGATAGATAAATGGATTAGTTCTTAGGTAAAAGGTTCAGTGTTTTTTTCCCAGTACATTTATGTTTCCTTGAAAGATGAATATTTAGTTTAAAAAAATAGATAGAAATTATGATAGTTAACTGGATAGAAACGTTGGTAGATAGATAGATAGAAACTATAATAGATAAATTGATACAACTTTGATAGATAGATAGATAGAAACTTTAATAGATAAATGGATACACTTTTGCTAGATAGATAGATAGAAACTTTAATAGATAAATGGATACAACTTTGATAGTTAGATAGATAGAAACAATAATAGATAGATGGATAAAACTTTAATAGATAGATAGAAAAGATTGACGGTATCATTTTCGTAAGAGATTCTTCATAGAGAACATAAATTTGGAAAAATCGTAAAGGAAATTCGTATTAAATGAACACAGTATTAGTGTCTGACTGATTATGACGTAACAAAAAAAAAATTAGCCGATGAGAGGCCGTTATTGACCAATGGTAAAATTTATAGTGGCCCTCATTGGCTAATTTTTTTTGTTACGTCATAATCAGTCAGACACTATTACTGTGTTCGTATTAAATGGATAGAAATTTTGATAAATAGATGGAGAGCAACCTTTATATTTATATATAATGTGTTGCAATAATAGAAGATCTAATATCACTCAACCTCTCTTTAATTAATGATAGACTGATAGATAGATAGATGGATCGAATAATAGAAATTATAAATAGATGAAACATATGATAGATAATAAGATTACCTTAACCTCTTCTTGTGTTGCAATAAGAGAATATATCACTCAACCTCTCATTAGTTAATGATAGATTTATAGATAGATAGATTACCTTAACCTCCTCTTGTGTTGCAATAAGATTAGTTCTAATATCACTCAACCTCTCTGCCGTAGTGGCCTTCTTTCTTCCAATTATTGCCGCCTTAAAATTTGACAGAGGTGATATTATTATAGAATTAAGGATACAAAATAAAGAACATATAGAAACTTTAATTTACACTCTTTATTTAAATGATAAATCATAGAATATTGATATTATTTAATATGTTTAAAACTATATTCCATATTTTTATATTTTATGCTACATTTTTTTCATATTAGTTTTATTCTTTTACAACTATCTATCCATGCATTTTCTATCTTATTATCATATTTTCTATTCTCTTGCTATCTCTACCTGTTGTCTGAAAAGAGCCAATTTGTCCTCCATGGGATCATTAGCAACATTCTTTCTCTTGGAGATATCTTTTATCTCTTCCTGAACTTCTTTTAATCTTGCCTCCAGATTCTAAATAATGTTACATATTAATTATTAGGCGTTTTCCTTCAAAGTGCTTTACGAACACGTACCCCCCCTAATTTCTCATAAAAAAATGAAATTACTGAGGGCAAATACCCGCGATGGCCTAACTTTACGGGGCTAACCTCTACCCAATATTACCTAACCCGAACACACGAAAAACTAACTACCCTTTTTTCTATCTATTTAAATACAAATTAACCCCTTCTGTAGATAAAAATAATCAGTGGAAAATGATTGGACATTAAAGGTTTGAACCAGCTTATCAAGATTTAATAAAAGTACCAAATGAAACCCATTGATGAGAAATCGTTTTTAATTTTTTGGATGAAAGTAATTTTCAGTCCAATGTCCCCTCTCTTTCTCCCAAATATAAGAACTGATTTCAATTGTTTTGTTAAAGTTTAAAGTACAAAAAATTTACCCTAATATCATCAGCTCCAAGTGCAGGCTGGCTAAGAACAGCTTGAAGACTCTCCACACCTTTACGTCTAAAATATTTGTATTATCCTTATATAAAAATAACGTAACAGGATGTCTGTCTGAAGATTAAGACCTTGGTAACCGCTAAACCGATTGGGCTATACTCTTCAGGTACAATACCTACTGGTCCTGTGGATGATTTAAGCTTGGGTAGTGACACAAAAAAATCCCCCACCCCACCCAATTTTTTAATATAAACAAATAAGCAGAGGCTCTACCGCAACATAGGTCGAAGCACACGTGAGAAAATCAAACCCCCGACCTAATTAAATCTTTACAAAATTTCTTTAAGAATGATTCTATATAGAAGCGGGACTTCCCATTACCTCTTGGGAGGGCCTCTAGATGTTAGTGAAAGAAGTAAGTAACAGGATGATTTTATGCTATATTTTTCTTCATTTCTTTCCTACCAACCAAAAACAGAGCCCCTAGAGGCTAGGGCGTAGACGCTGTTAAATTAGAAAATTTTCCATTTATAAAAAGCTGTTGGGAGGTTTCGTGATTTTAATATATACACAAATATTGAATAGCTAGTAAATTATTAATTTTCACATAATTTATTTGATATTGGGATTATATTCCCAGAACAATGTTACAAGCGAGGCTTCTTTATAATTAAAGCACAAATAAAAAAAAACAAGTTAATTATATCTATTATAATTGTTCATTTTTTAAATAAAGCGTATATGTTATAATTATCCTAAAGTTTTTTAAGTGTGGATGTTTATGATTTGAGCTAAAGAGACTTACTTTGCTTCTAGCTCTTGTGGTAATTTCTCCTTGACTATATAAACATTCACTTTCACTTCTTCATCCAGCTTTTGCATCAGACCTTCAGGGGTGGCACCCACACCTGCTTGCCTATATGAATGGTTAAGGGGTTAGGTTAGGTTACAGAGGATACAATGGTTCCTACTGCTGTCAAGTCAGATGTGCGAACTTAATAAACAGATTAAGGGGAATGCCCTCACTACCAAGCAGTTATGAATTCAAGACAAACGGCGTCTGGCTTCCCTTAGTTATCCTGGGTTGTTGGACCTGACGTTAGAGTGTCACATACAGCACCCTAGCAAGTTTAAGTAATATATAGATTAGGGTTCAGAAGAATAAGTATAGCAACATTTATAAGAAGAGGAGCATAAATAATGGACGGAAAAACTGACGGACAAAGCAAGTTAAACACTGAATGCTGCTAAATAAAGAGAAAAAGTGAGTGAGTGAGAGAGAGAGAGAGTAAGATAGAAAAAAGCAAGAAAGAAAGATTCTGAAGTAGCAAAAGAAGGACACGATAATTAATAGAGTAGATTCTTACCAGAACCAGAATTTACCTGACATCAAGCACTTGCTTTTGTAATCTTTGAATTCTTTGCTTCGTATGTTGTATAGCATTTCTAAGGTTTGAACCATTTAAAACTTACTAAATGCTTTATTTTCTCTTTCTTTTTCATCATGTATTCTACTTTTATTTCAAAAGACATGTTTAATAGAGGTACATAATTTTAACTCTTGCTTCCTCTGTTATAATTTTTAGTGTATGATTATTCATTGTTAACACTAGAAGCGCTTTACAAAAAGAATAGCTTCCCCTTGTATGTTTGTTAGTCAGTCTTTTATATTTAAATGGTTCCTTTGTTCAGCTTTCTGATTGTTGAGTTCCTTTTCTTTCTCTTTTTCCATTCGTAATTTATTAGCAACCTAAAACAATGAATTTATTATTACTTGCATTTTCATGTTCTCTAATAAAGAATTTAACGCAATGGGATAAAATCACTATTTACCCCTTCCTTTCTCTTTAACTATTACCCTCCCCTATTATTGGATGGACGAATTGTCCAAAAAATGACAGGAAAAACCTAAATTAACGACAATTTTTCCCCTGCCTTAATATCCAAATCTACATCTATTTCTAAAACACAAATATTAGAAAAAACTAATTTTTATTAATTAGAATATGAATCTCTTTTATTGTCTGAAAGAACTCCGATTCTATTGATTTATCAACCTTACGTGTTTTACCCCGCCCACCCCCTTCCCTCTCCCATTTTAGAGTCTTTACCTCCAACATTTCATCAATTTTAGGCATTTCCTCCACCCTCTTTTGCATATTTTTAATCCTTGTTTATAAGTTAGTTTTTTACCTCTAACATCATCAATCCTTATAAATTATTTTTTTACCTCCAACATTTCTTCAATATTAGGCATTCCCTCCACCCACCTCTGCATATGATAATTCCTCGTTTTAATATTAGTCCTTACCTCCAACATTTCTTCAATATTAGGTATCCCCTCCATCTTCCTTTGCATAGTTCAATCTTGGTTTATAAATTAGTCTTTACCTCCAACATTTCTTCAATATTGGTCATTCCCTCCACCCTCCTCTGCATATGATAATTCCTTGTCTTAATATTAGTTCTTACCTCCAACATTTCTTCAATATTTGGCATTTTCTCCACCCTCCTCTGCATATGATAATTCCTTGTCTTAATATTAGTTCTTACCTCCAACATTTCTTCAATATTGGGCATTCCCTCCACTCTCCTTTGCATGCGTTCAATCCGTTTTCCAACAATCTCTTTCTCATGTTCCATCTCCTCTATGTCTTTTCTAAATAACAAATCCGTTTATTTAAACTATTACGCTTTTTTGTCTGATGCAAAAGATCTCGTTATCCGCTAAACCGATATAGTTCTCCATTACAGTGAAGCTTTTTTTTTGTCAAGGGAAGGTTTTAAACTATTTTTAGGGAGGGTATCTCTACCTCCTACTAAAAAAATACCCCTTCCAAAACATTTTTTTCCTTTTAATTTTATAAACCTCTAATAGAAAATGGGTTGGGGTAGACTTTTCTTACTCCCATCTTTAGTGCCCCTAGAGGCGAAGCAGCTAGTGATAAATATAAAGAGCATAGTTTATCAATTAATTAATTAACCCAATAGGTGGACAGTGAAGGGTTAATCCAAAAATCCAAGTAATAATATATCTATTAATGAGCAATATTTCTAATTTAATAAAATAACATCTTATATACGTGTTTACAAAAGGTACTTTTTGAATAACCTAATAATTTTCTGTAAATAAAACTTTCCATTCAATTGAAAACTATATATTTATATCTAATTAATCTTCTTTAATATGACGTTAAACATGATTTGTCTATTTATGTCTTCTCGTCAATGCAGTAAGGGATGGGACAAGAAACGAACTGAAATTTAACTACAATTAGCCAAAAACTTTGTTTTATTTTTTTGGGGGAAGGTGATACAATTGAATCTTGATTGTGTTGTATGTATAAAGTAAAAATGCCCAAACTTTTCGAGCAATGATTTTCATATAACTACATAAGGGGTAATTAATTTTGTTAATTAATTAATTGACAATTATCCCCTAAAATCCTTGTATTTTAAAGATGTCAGACACAAAAAAAATCTGTCATTTTCAAACGGATATATAAAGTAGGCTTAATTAAAAGTAATTGATATCAAAATTTTCCTCAACTTTTTTTTTATAAGAAGTGAGGTTCTTCTATTAGTCAGTATATCCGTCACGCTATGTTCGATATTATATTAACTTGGCTGCTACAAAATATAGAAGGCAGAGCTAATCTCTGTTCGTCATATATACTTAGAATCAGGAATTTTATGGATAAGACAATGGTCGATTTCGAATGTACTTCCAAATTGGAAGAAAACATCATTGTTTAGATAAACGATATATTACTACTTAGATGTTGCACCAAATTTCATGTACTCTATAATAAAGAGATAGTCGCTGCTGGCTAAGATAACGATATCCCACATCGACCCCCTTTATCCCATACCCCCTCATATTGATGAACGAAACACTAGTCAAATAGGTCCATGTCAGCCATTGACGACAATTTTCCCCTGTTAATATATCCACTTATAAATATTGGTGAAAAAGTTTTGAAACTACTGGTTTGTACAACCCTATCAAGGTTTATCAAAGCTTCCCAAAGAATCTAAGATAAGAAAGTGTTTGTAAAACTTGAATTAGCAGTATGATTCATATGAGAAAAATAGGATTTGTGTAGCTGATTCAAATTAAAACAAGGATGACAACATCCATAAAATCAAAGCTCTGAAAAAGTAGGACAAACGAACATTAATCCGTATTCCAAAAAATCAGATCAATCTGATAATTTATCTGATAAAAATTTGTTGTTAAAAAATTTAAAATCAACATGTTTTAAATGGACGGACGGACATTCTGGTAACGATTATAGAATTGCTATGCTTTCTAAATCGTACCTAACTACTACAGGAATCACCATGCAAAGTTTGAAATCGATAGGACAGTTCTGACATGCCTAAATTAACGAAAAAAGCTATCCGTCGGACGGACGGACCAACCCTAATTATAGAAAAGCTTCGCTTTTAAAAAGATTACACTTACACACATATTCATTGGTAGACTAAGAGATCTACAATGATAGACTGATTCTAATTGATTTACTTATACATGTTGTCATCCTTCTTTTTTTAAAAATTGTTTCTTCAAATTTTAATACAGAGAACAACAGTTCTTAATTTTTAAATTTTCTTTTATTATTATTTTTTTTTATAATTCTAAGACTTTATAAAAATAAAACAATATTAGTATGAAAACAAAATAAAAGACCATTATCTATAAGAAATGCATCTAAAGATATGTTCAAACGAGCTTATATCCGTTTATGTTAATGTAGTTTTTTTTTGGGTGGAATGAGAGAGCAAAAAAGTAGCTTCAAAACATCTCAGAGCTTAAATATTAAATTGAAGCTATCTCAAGATATTAAGAAAGGTTCGATAAGTCAATTGAGTGAGTGTTTCAGCGAAATTTAAAGGTACAAAACGCAGACAAACAGACACACAACCTGTCACTTTTAAACATGGATTAGGCTAAGAAATTAGATAAGAAAATATGATAATTAGTCTTAAATAAATAAAAGATTGATGTTAAAGTAATTTTAAAAAAACATTTGTTTAAATATAATGGCCCCCTCCCATAAAAAAAATATACATATTTATGTAGCTGTTTTAAGTATTTTTAGTAAAAAAGTGCTTTCAGACATAGACGTCCAAGGGGGGGGGGGGGTAATGGGGCGATTACCCCCCCCCCCCCATTTAGGAGGGGGTACCCCCCCCCAAAATAAAAAATCTCTGATAAAAAAAAATTTTGCGCGATTCGCGCGCATTTTTAATACTATATATATTTAATAAAATTTAAATTACCTCCCCAAAAAAATTTTACCCCGGGGGTAAATTTTGGGGGGGGGGGGGGAAATAAATTTACCCCTGCCAACAGATTTCAGGGGGGGTAATTACCCCCCCAAGCAAATTTTACCCCCGTGGTAAAAATTTGGGGGGGGGGGGGTAAAAAAAATTGCGGCGCAAATTTACCCCCCCTTCAAAAATTTTTATCCCCCCCAAAATAAAAAGCTTGGACTCCCCTGCTTTCAGATAAAGTTACTAAATAAAATATAACTGTTTTATAGTCAGAAAGAATTTAAAAATTCTAAGAACTCTAGTTCTAATGGAAGCTGATCAGTAAAGTATGGGTTCTTTCTGCCCGCTATCAATCGATATTTTATTATTTGGATGTGTTGCACAATTTGATTTACATTAATTATGCTATAAATGAGGAATATTGTAGCAACCTATATTGACGACATATTTTCTCCCGTCAATATTTACGCGCATTCTTTATGCATTTTATGGTCCTTAATGTGGACTCGATCTTTAAGGGTTAAGTTGATTAGCAAACCCTAAAATTTTTTTTGTAAAAATAATTCTCTATAACTTTTCCAACATAATACTTATGAAAACAAAATAATCTTTTCAATATTTCTATTCATTTTTGTTCAAAGAAAATCTTTAATAATTAAATTAGGTTAAGAAAATAAAAATTTTAATGAAAATAAACCTTTCAATCAACTGTAAAAATACACTATTTGTATTTTTTTAGAAAAATGAACAAAACAACCTTATTAAATGCATTGTGTAAAGTCGCTCAACCTTACAACATTAAGAACGTCTTGCGGGATGAGACACTATATATAAATTAATTTACAACCCCAATGATGGTAAACAAACTACCCCTTTTGTAGATTATAATTAAAGGTTGACAGGTTGTACCAACCAATCAAGATGATTAATATTTGAGTTTTAAAATATTTTTAAAACTCAAATATTTGCCATGGACGTCCAAGCTATTTTCATAAAAAATGAGAAGTTTCAAAAGTTTGAGAGGGGTAATCTAATGTATTTTTATCAAATTTGTAAAGGGGGTTAAATGTAGGATTTACCCCCACCCTTAGACGCCTAAGGGATACGCACAGTAAAAAATTCGGACCAAAAATTATCTGATATCAATATCTGACCTTAGTTCAGCAGTGGAGTAGCCACTATTCTTGATCTGTTCACTCTCCTTGTGGATGGCCTTGAACTGTTGAATTAGTTGATCATACTGTTCATAGATGTCTCCCACATCAGCGTCGGCACTTATCTCGGGCGGTAAGTCAAGCTTTACCAGAAACCTTAATTGTTTGATGTTTCAACATTTAGATTATATGGCATCTTATACATAGAACAGTTTGTTCCATTCGCTTTTTCTCCATTATAAGAAAAAAATCTGCCAGCTGAAATATTTTTACTTATATTTTGTGTCCTAACAACAAATCTTTTAGTTTGATAATTATTAGCATTTGATAGTGATCTTAAGGTATAAGACAATGGACGATAAGTTGATGTGCATTCTATTTTGTAATAGAAAAAATTATCCCTTTAAAGATCAAATTAATGATGGAAAACTTTAGACACCGCTAGTTTGAAAAAAATTATGTAACAAATGAAAGAACGGGAACCAGAATAATTTACTCCCTTCTTGCCAGTTTAGAATTCAACTTTTTTCCATAGTTTTTGAAGTAGCTACGATAGTAAACAATCATAGAAGGACAATTAAAGTAAATCAATTGTTTAGTAGTCATATATCAAGAATAAATTCATAAAAAAAATCACCAACCATTTCATATATCTTGTGCGTTTTAATATTTATATTTTTCTCTCATGACAAACGGACCAAGTAAATTATCTACTGGTTGCTCATGCCTCATTGGTATGTTTTTTTTAGATCAGAAGTCTCCAGCATCGAAGTAAATCACCTTTTCAACATAGCCTTATGTACGGACGGACAGACAAAGGGAATTATAAAATAAATTCAATACTATATAAAAAGCTTACTTAGCCAGGTATGCTCGTTTCTTGAGTTCAGGAACGGATTTAAGCAGCCATTCAAGAACTGGATACACAACCTGGTGAAATAAAAATTCATGTTTTTTCTTCTAATTTTACCGTTTAGATTTTTATTTATCCATTTGCCTTTTATCCTTCCAAAAATCCTATTGGAAGTTAAAATATATGGTGTTTTCCCTTAAAGTGCCAAGCGTTCACAGAAAATCTCCTCTCTCCTTAATTTAGAAGTAAATTAAAAAAAGGAGGAATGGCGAGTTTTTTTCTTTATGCCTAACCCATCGGGGAACCCTAACCCTGCAGGGTCTATTCCTAAACCTTAACCTTGCGTGGTTAACCCGTACCCAATATAACTGTGTATAAAAGGAGAGCTTTTCTTCTCGACTAGTGATTTTGTGCGAAATTACCATATTTCTATCTAAACATTAATTATTTATCATCTATCCATCTGTCTATCCATTGTGTATATCCATCTCTACCTACCAGACCCTGGCGGAACTCATCTGCAACATAACTATCTATCTATCTATCTATAGTTTATATATATATCTACATGTTTATCACCCTTCTTTATCGATGTCTATCTATCCATATAATGATTATCTATCTGTCTACCTGTTTATCACCCTGCACCAGACCCTGCCGGAATTCATCTGCAACATTCTTTGTATATCTATCTATCTATCTACATGTTTATCACCCTTCTATGTCTATCTATCTATCCATGTAATGATTATCTATCTATCTACCTGTTTATCACCCTGCACCAGACCCTGGCGGAATTCATCAGCAACATTCTCTGGAGGCTTATACTTCAATATCCTAAAATTTACAAAATATATATCACTTTTTTTATTTTTTTTTATTCTATTGTATAAAGTACCTTTATGATTTGTCCGTTGATACTTTGATTTCACCATTTAAGGAATTTTTTTTATCTAAATTAAGTCTATGGTGGTTTTAGGCTATTCTCTGCCTCCTTACAACCTTTCCTAGTATACAGAGTACCTCAGGGCGCAACCATCAACATAATTATTAACTTATGTTTAGATTTATGTTTTATCCTTCTAAAATATAATGTAGTAAATTGAGACTCAAAATTCTCGTCCTTATTGATTTCACTTTTCAGGGAACCTTCATAAATGTGGGCGGTTTAAGGCTATAATTTATCTCTATATAAACGTGGCTTTAAAATGCAATTGAGTATAACACAATTATTGAAAACACGTTTACCTCAAGACACCAAGTAATCTAATAGTGGTCTGTTCCAAGTTTTCTTCTCTAATATCAATCTTATGCTTAGGATCTATCTCCGATATAACATCATTCAAAACCTAAACAATAAAAAATATAAAAATAAATGGCTGATCCTTAAGATTTCAACAACTACTGAACAGATTGAGTTCTCCGTTTTAGAGGGTTTCACATCGGTCCAGTAATTGAGTAAAAAATAATTTTCATTTTATTGATCTGTCAAAAATGTTAAAAAATGAATGATCAATTGGGATAATTAAAATTAAATTCATTTGAACTTAAAAAAAAATAATTTATAATTAGAGGGAAAGAATACGATTCACTTGGCTTTTATTAGAGATAGAAAACTAGAATCTCATGTTACCAGTCATTTGATTACCTGTAAAAGCTGTTCACCATTCAGAGTATCAAAAGAAATAATGTTATATTTCTTGTTGAATGGTTCCTTCTGCAGCTCAGTCACTATCAACTTTAATTGCTCCCCCATCTTTATTATGCTGTTTTAATCTGGAAAATTGAATACATTTTATTTAAGTATGTTTCATATGTTTTTTTTTTATGGGAAATACGGTGTCCCACCCCAAAAATATGTTATAACCAACGCAAATCCAGTTAGAATATTCCCTGAGAAACACAACTTTGTAGGTTCAGCGGCTACAAAAATCGTTCTACATCGTATTATATATTGGAATACTTTTCTATCCTTTTAGTCACGCTTTTGTTTTCGCACATTTACTTTAACGTGTCTTGCATATTTTCTTTCTCTCTTTTTACAGTAATGGATATAGAATATGTAGATAATGTGATAGATTCTCACATACTTTAAACATAATGTTTCTCCCAGATGGCTAATATAACGATACTCCTCTCCTTTAGACTTAACCCCATGATAATAAAGGTGAGTATTGACCAATATTTGAGGACTATATTCACAACCTAAATTGACGACAAAAATTCCCCTGTCAAAATATCCATGTATTTTATATACAATACATTTAGACAGTACAAGGTATAACAATATCATTTTTACGAGGAAGAGGATCATTTTTCTAAAGTAGAATAACTATGATTAGATTTGGGGGTCATATCTTTTAAATGGGGTGTCCCTCCCTTCTGAAATATATCTTAACACCATCACAGGACCAGAAATTATATCTCCTTAAAAGCACAATTTAAACATCTTAGTGGATATTAATATATTTATGGTTATGGACAGACAGACATCATGTTGCTTTCAAAGTGTTATAGATTTAAAATTTTTCTATAATATATTTCCTGTGTATGTGTTTTTTCGTCTTAATATGACAGTACAAGAGTTAATTTTCTTAGTGCGTCTTATTTAGATTGCACATTTTCTAGTAGCGATGCTTCCCTTTAATGTGAAATGTCCATTTGTATATCTTTTACTATTAATTTCGACATTTCTTTTTTGTTTTTGGTCTGACTTTCAAAAGTGTTTGCCGGATTTTCACAATTTTTGCGCTATCAGTTTTAAATCAAATTTCTTGAATAACAAGCAACTTCAATTTTGTTTCTCTCTTTTTAATATTTTCATGATTCGCTACTTATGGATGTTGATTACTTTAATCAGTAATTTCTATGATAATAAATGATATGTAAAGACTTCTAAATAGAATAGCACTAATATTCTGTATCAAATCATATTCGTTTGTACGATTGTCCTATTTGTTGAGCTTTACTTTAATGGATGTTTTCATCCTTGTTTTACTTTTAAGAAGCTGTCTATTCAAATATTTCTTTTATCCTTTTGCACTAAGATAATGATAAAGAAAAATATATCTAATTCTGTCTAGCAAATTAATTAGCATTTAGTCAATAGAATATCTTTTACAGAGAATTTAATGAATAGATTTAAAGTACAATGAAAAATTTAATTTTGTAAAGGACAGTTTACCGCAAGAATACTATATATCATAATAATATAAAAGTCTATTCGTCGTCGGAAATGATGGGAACGAGTCTCGGCCTAACACCTCGTCAAAACTAAAGACTACTGCTGCTATGTCAGATCGTGCAATCAAAGAGTTGGTTGTCTGTTGGGTGCTACCTTACTTAATATTCTGGGGGCGATTGAGCGCGTCGCACTGCAACTGATACGCAGAGCAGGTGGCTGTCGTGAATAGGACTTGAACCCGAATCGTCACCTAGCTCCCAATACCTTTAAATAAGCATAATAGAATTGAATTGGAAGGAAGATTTATTTATTCTCCATTGTTTTAAATCCATAAAACTGCAAAAGCATAAAACTTTAAGTTAGATATAAACAAATGTATTGTAAAAATACGTTTTAGTTCTAAAAATTACTAAACTTTTTATGTTTTAAATGTTTTCAGTCTACAAAAAAAATTATCAAACTCAAAATATAAATTTATAACATGACCTTTTAATTGGACATAAAGACAGACAAATTGAGATTTTATGTGTTTGAATTCATTAATAGGGTTTTACCACTTCTACAAAATATTTCTGGATTAAAATATCATTTAATTTTTTGAATCGAGATATGACTGGACTCATCAGGGAGGGAGGTACATTGGGCTATTTATTACACTAGTCCCCAAAGGTTTACAAAAACGTTTACGTATACTTTGACTCGAAAACTTTAAAGAAATTTATTGATTTTTGATTGGTTGGTTAAATAAATTGAGTGTACAAACATTCCAACAACTAATTGTAATCTACAGAAGGGGTAATCGATAAGGGATGTACATCAATTTATCGCCCAGTGTCTTATTCCATTATATCCCTAGGAATCATAATACAATTTTTGACTTGCATTACTCGAAATTGGTTTAATTGTGACATATATGTTAATAACTTCAAAATAAACCTAAAACCATGAAATACTGCCCAATGATATAATTGCACTGCTGGTAGACATAATTTCTCTTTATGTGATATTTGCAGAATATTCTGTTTCTATTGATATTGCTTTCGTGACCTTGATGGAACACCATATATAATATAATGTTGAATATACGCAGGGATAATATACGTGGATATTATGACAGGGGAAAAATTGTCGTCAATTTAAATTGCTAACAATGAACTTATCTATTTATCCTTTCGTACATCCAGTAGAAGAGTAGGGGATTAAAGGGGGGATTCGTTATTTTAGCCCACTGAGTGTTTTCTTTTTTAGATAGCATGAAAATCTGGTGTTAGATCCAAGTAAAGCTATATCCATTGATGTCCCACTGTTTTATTATGATTAAAATTTACTTTTATAACATGCGTGTAATATTTTAATGTAATAAACAGAATTTGGTTATAAACTTTGGGGTTGGTATAATTCACAGTACTTCTTTCTCGTCCTGCTTTAAAAAAAAACCTCTTCTTTATATAAACACGTTCTGTCATTCGTTGATTAGTGATTTGTTTTCACAAAATAATAGTTACAGTTCAAACTTTTTAAACAAAAAAAATATATTTAGTTTTTGTATTATATGTCAACCCTAAATATTGCAGGTATAACTTATCCTATTATACAAAGCTAAAGGTTTTTTTATTTGTCCTTAAGGTTTCCCTGAAACCAATCGATGGAGTTATCTATAATACAAAGTAGCTTGATGTCTGTCCGTCTGTCCGTCTGTCTGTCTGTCCCTTAAGATCTCGGTAACCACTGAACCGATCGGATTCTACTCTTCAGGGAATATACCTACTGGTCCTGTGGTGGTTTTAGGCTATTTTCTTGGGGGATGGGACACCCCCAACCCCCCCAAAAATAAAAAAAATCCAACCCCCCAATTTTTTTTTGTTATATTTTTTGTAAAATCTCAGTAACTGCTGATCAAATTGGGCTCTACCCTTCTGGGAATATACCTACTGGTCCTCTGGTGGTTTTAAGCTATTTTCTTTGGGAGTGGGACACCCCAACCCCCTTAAAAATAAAAAAATCCCCACTTCCAAAATTTTTATTTTTTTTAGTTTTTTTAAACAAAAACCAGTAATTGGGGTGGGGGAACCCCACTGCAACATGGGGCGAAGCCCCCATGAATCCCCTCCCCCCAAAAAAAATCAAAATATTTTTTTTTTAATTTTAATTTTTGTGTATGCGAACAACCTAAGTCTAATTTTTACGAATTGAAATTTTTGTGTATACGGCAAACAACCTGGGTTTAATTTGTACAAATTAAAATTTTTGTGCTTAAAGCGCACAACCTGGGTTTAATTTTACCACAGAGTAATTATACAAAGATAAATTTTTTGAATATTTCTATTAAGGAGGGTTGACTTCCAAAAACTATATAGGGCGAAGCCCCTAGAGGCTAGGGGCGAAGCCGCTAGTATAATTTAAAGTAGTTTCACAAAGATCCAAGGATTAATCTATTATATTTTATTTTTGATTTTAAGTCTTTGGATGGTTTTATGCTATTTTTCTGTCCCCTTTTCCCTAGATTCTAGGGGGCGCAACTGCTAGAATAACAAAAAATAACTTCTATTAAATTGTTAACACTTAATAATTTACTGAAGGAATTCCAATGTTTTGATCCAATACAGAAAAAGGAAAGCAACAGGGAAATATTTCTACCTGGTTTAAATAAAATGAAACAAAATCCATCTACCTTTCTTTATATAGTCCATAGTGGCTTTCTAAAATATGAACAAACTTACTGACAATCAGGGAGGGAGGGAACAATAGAATGTAAATTATACTGGTACCCAAAGTTTTTTTTTTAAAGTTCTCTCATTTGATGACATAAATACTAATAGTACTTAAATGGCAACTTGAAAGGTTAGTTCAAATAATGCATCGATATTAAATTTTCATCCAATAATTTTGATAAACACAAGGGTAATTTTGTTTATTATACTTTAATTTATCGTCCCTGCTTATATTGCATTTAATTATGAAATATTTTCGTTTCATTTGCACATATTGCAAAAGATGTAAGTTGTCAATCATAAAATTAAAGTATATATGTATATTGAGAAAAACGTAATTATAATTATGGTTCTACAAAATATTTCATTTAAGCGATACTATTCCAAATACATTTATGGATAGTCGGTCTGTACATCAACCCATACCGGATAGCACGGATCGTAGATAAAGAAATGTCTTAGTTGAATTTATTGAGTTTGTTAAAATGATGATTCCTTGCACAATAAAGCAATCAAACTGCTAATCTTCTTGCTGGTGGATGTAAGTTGTCATATTATCAATTAATGAATCCATAACTAACTACCTTGCATTATGATTCCCTGATTTTATTTTATTTGATATTTAACATAATGACGTAATAATGAGAGGGAAGGAAGTATTCAACTCAAATTTTCCAGGGATAAATGGCTATACAATAGAAATTGAATAATTAATTGATTTACAATCAATGCCTACCATAAAAGCTTTTAATATTTTAGTCAATGTAACAAGAACAAGACTTCCCATCAAAGCAAAGCTAAACAATTTTAATGTGAGATTGAAAAAAAAAGTAATTTGAAGTGTGAACACAACATTATTTCCAATTGTATTATGATTCTCCATCTCTAAAGAATGGGACAATGACCTAAACAAGGATAACAAACGTCATAAAAGCGAAGCTAAACAAATCAGAGCCTCAATGTGACAATGGTACAATCCTCCCAAGTAAGAAAGAATTAAAACAAACGTACAAAACAAGCTGTGCATCCCTTCATCCCATGAACTGATGCAACTTTTAAATACCAGTGTTTCCTCAATTCTTAGTCAAAATTTTTTTAGCATATTAGCTACTCCTTGACTAATAATGTTATTACTTTGTTTATTTTACCCAGGAACTATGATTCATAAATCAAACGTAAGATTATCGAAAATGTTTACCCCTCTAAAACATTGGACATCTTATTTTACCCCCCTAAATATTTTAAAATACATTAGACTACCCTTCCCTTCCCCCATATCTTCGAAACCGTTAAGTTTACCCAACTCGAAAGAAATAGCTTCGAAGTTTCTGTAGAATTGAGCTCTCCTCAAATTTCGCTCATTTGTAAAATATGCATTTTTGTTCTTGTTGAATTTATTCTCTGAGAAATCTGTCGGAAGTTTAATCCTTTAAAGCATCTCTCCTTTTTTCTCTCTCTCTCTTCTTACACTTCTTCCTTTCTTTATCACTTCTTTTCCCCATCCCTTTTTTTTATTCCCCCTCCTCTTAGTCATTTCCCTTTTCCGTTTCCTTCCGTTGTGCTGCCACTTTCAGGGATCTAAAGGGATAAGACAATGACCGATAAATTAATGTACCCCATCTGTTCTCTACAATTACTGATTATAACGTTCATTAACACTTAACAAAATAGAACAACCACTCAAATTCAATTGAAGTCCCCAAAGTTGTTAAGCCAACGAATAAGAAAACTTTGGGGTCTAGTGTTAAAAACAACCCATTGTCCCCTCCCTCCCTGAACCACTTCTCACCTGTTTGCAAAGTGCATTATTTTAAAGTATTTTTTCATATATGCAATATTACCCCAAATCATCAAATCAGTGAAACAGTGCAGTGGAAATAACTGGCAAATATTAGACTTTAAAAGTAAAATTAAGTTCAGAAGTGTGTAGCGAAAGATCTCGCTAGTTGTTGAACTGATCTGGTTATCTTTTACAGTAAAGCTTCTTATAAGTCTAGGATAAGTTTATAACTGTTTGGGGAAGGGCAAAGACACTTCCTGAAAGAAATCTCCTACAGAAAACTTCTTTAGAGAACTAAAGTTAAAATTGCCCTTTCCATCAACTCCTCTAGTAGAGTAGTATTAACAGAAATGATACACAGCGCTAGTGTTAAAAAAAGGCCATCCACAAAAAAACACAGCTTAAATGTACTAATATCTTAGGATTAGTTACAACGTGGTCATTTCTTTACAAAACAAAAATAGATTATAGTTTTAACATTAATTTGGGCTTGTTAAATCATTAATATTTCTTGAAAAGCTTTTCGATCAGTTTTTATACAAATTTCTTTTTTCAAATAAGCACTTTAAAAATTTAAGAAATATATTTAATTAACTATATAGCTTTTTATGAAATCTAATTTAAAACTCAACTTCTAAGAGCATTCAACTGTGCTCCCCTATCCCCACCGCCTGTGAAATATTTCCGATAAAGTTGTTGATGTTGTGAGATATTGTGTGAAGTTGTGTGGTTGACAGCCAACAACACAACAGCCCAGTAAAACATCTACAACACGGTGCAGATACGATACTGCTAAAGAAACATATGGCCTGAAATAGCAAAAATATTTTGTGACAAAATTTGGTTTGTACAAGATTTTCATATTAAGTTAAAATTATTTAGAAGGTCAAAATATCGATCCTACTTGTTGCCATTGTTTTTAACTATTGATCTCTTGCAAGCAACTACAATTTCTGAAAAACAGAAAATTGTAATTTCGCTGTTTTTGAGATGTTATTTTTTGTTGAAATAAAAAGACACACTTTCGGCGCATCTCTCTCCCTCTTATCCTTAAATCTCTCTCTCTCTCTCTCTCTCTCTCTCTCTCTGTCTCTCTCTCTCTCGCTCTATCTGTACCAAGATCTTGAAAAGCGCCGGGTACATTTTAGCAGAGCTTTAACATTAAAAATTAAGATCAGTTGTAAATTTTGTTTTCGTGAGAGTAGATGTGCAAAAAAGTCAAAAGTTCAAGTGCAAAAAGAATCCTGAAGGAATAAGAAAGTGAACAGATTATTTTTGTTAACAACTTTTTCGTGCAGAATTTTTTTGTTTCTGCTTTGTGAACTAAAATTGAAGTGAAGTTTATATGTTAGCATTTAAAGTTTTAAAATTAAATTTTCGAAAAAAGTAAACTTGAGAAAGCTTTTCTAAGGAGGGTAAAATAATGCTTACTATATACTTTTATGCTTTATTTCAATAATGAAATAAAATATCCCAATAAAAAAAACGAAAATCTAAAATTATATATATTGCCTTAAAAGGTTGCATGTTAAGTATGATAAGAAAATTAATCAATATGGTTAATCATATTAATGTCTAAGCAAGTCGAAAGCAACATTACAGATTATTAAATTAAAGGTCCTGCAGGGTTATTCCTTCTTAAGGGGAGGGGATGGCCGAGGCTAGAGAAAAACTAAGAAGTAAGGGAAAAGGGGGGTAATTAAATCAACAAGATCTTGAATAAATTCTCTTATGTATATTACATTTTGATTCTACAAGTAATAAGAGAGTTATTATTGCGCTACTTATGGATATAATCATTCTTGTTTAGTTATGACTGAATGAAAGGATGGAATTTAGAAGAAATATTGTTGTACTAACTGTTTTGTTTTAAGATCCAATATTTATACATTTATAGTCAGTCTGTCCGTAACTGATAGCTCTTATCGTACCGTTAATTTAGAATTGTCCTTTTGATTTCAAGCTTGACATGATGATTCCTATAATGATTTTTAAAGCTAGCAATTTTATTACCATTACTAAAAATTCGTATGTTCTTTTTAGACATGTACATTTGTGTTCTTTTTTAAAAAACAATTTTTGATATAATTATCCTATTGTCTTGAATTTTTTTATTTTGATTCCTAGGGCGATTTGGTACAATGTTATAAGCGACGCATATCTATAACCAAGTCTTAAATCTAAATATGTATTTATATTGATTCTTCTAAACAGTATTAAATAATAAACTCGTTGATATTGGTTATGTTTATTCATATGATATCCTTATGAATGTTTTAATCCTTGTTTTCTTTCTTTTTTTAAAGAAAAAATATTAAAATCAACATCTGGACATATTATTTTTTGTGTTGCCTTTATATGGATTTGTTATGATATTTTTTTATCTGAAAGGGATAGGTATTTCATCTAAAGAAAAACTTTTTGCTTTCAACTCAATAGTCAAAGATATTATTGCTTACTTTACTGCGTAAACACAAACATGTTTAACTTTAAAGTCTACTACTTACATTTTTAGGATTTTATCATTATACCAAAATCAGATGAATAATTAGTATAATTATATCTACAAAAAATAAATTTTGATAAAAGATTTTAAAATCAGAACGCTTGAAATAGTATCTAACTGTTATACGAATATCATGTCAAATCTAAAATCGATAGGAAAATTCTAACATGCCTAAATCAACGATGATATCTATCCGTCATAGACGGATGTACATACGGTCGGACGGACAAACCGTACTTAATTATAGAAAAGCCTCGATGTCAAAAGATATCATTTTTAAATCTTGAAATGCTAACATAAAAAACTAAAAACGTAGTGATGTGAAAAATGTGACAAATTGAAATATGGCGCAAAGTTTAGAAAAATTAGAAGATTTTTTGTGCTTTGTTTTGTCTGTATGAAAAATTTGCTCGCCACAGCGGTAAAATGGTAAGCATTATAAGTTCTGTTATTCTCCTGGGAGGGAGAGGACAATGGACTGTTTAGCAAACTATTCTCCAAAGTAAAAAACGCTTTCTTATTCGTTGGCTTAACAACTTTTGGGACTTCTATTGAATTGGATTGGATGGTTAAGAAGGTTGAATGTGCAAACGTTTCAACCACTAATTGTAATCTACAGAAGGGGTAATTTGTTGAATCATCATTGGGGATGTAAATCAATTTATCGGCCATTGTCTTATCCCTTTAGATCCCTGGTTATTCTTTAGTGACGGAGAGGACAATGGTTTATAAATTAACATTAACCTAGTATTGTGTCTTGATGTTTCTTAAACTTTAAAACTAAGAGAAATGGGAAATCATATCAATATTTTTTAATGCAAAAATTCTGTTCATAAAGAATTTTAATTTTATAGAGTTGCTTTTCTTAACCATAAGATCTCTTAAATATTTAAACTAATAGGTTAAAACATTTATGTAAGCTATTTGTAGGGCTAAATAAGACAAATCCAATGATAGATTTTAAAATTACACTAATACCACCCTCCAAAATTTTTTTTTAGTAAATATTACTTTAATACGCAAAAAAAAGATTGTTCGTTGATACAAAAATGTAAAATCGTATTATTCATGATTTACTTATTAGTCTACACAAATAGATACTGCAGGAATCTAAGCATAGGCAATGATAAAAGTAGGGTAACCATCCTATTTCATAAGGTAGAAAGTTTTTTTTTGTCTTCAGCATAAGATTTCAATTACCACTGAACTTATTGATTTCTCCTTTCAGAGAAGCTTAACGCAGGTCCAATGTGATTATGGCTTTTATTTTTTAGATTCTTATTAGTTTGAATACAGAGCCCCTTTATGTTATTTTTTTTCTATAAAATCTACAAAATTCTGTAATATATAGATCTAAAATATTTTTTTTTTTTGTCATCTAGCATAACTTCATCTTACGATCCCTTTAATCCTAACTCCAATGTGTTAGCTAACATTACCAAACCAAAAAACTTTTTTTTTCTAATTGTATTGTTCTGTTTTTTCTCCACATTTCCTCATTTGTAAATGGATAAAGAGAAAGAAAAAATATTGTTTTCAAAAATTTAATTTTAAAAATGTTGCAATAAGTTATTTATGCATCGTATTATTGACAGCTTCCAACGGATAGTAAATGAAAAAAAGTAAAGATTAATTGAAACACAACTAATTACATTATTAATTTTATAAGTTTTATTTCATTCTCCGTGGAAAATTATCTATATAACGATATATGATAATTAGTATGGCTAAGAACCAGTTCTATTACAGCGGATGTCTATCGGTTTCGAAGCAATCCTGGAAATAAATATTACTTATTCCTTTATCCAAATCCAACTAAATAACTATCTTTTTTCCTTATTTATATCTTTTTCTCTAAACTTATAATTGATTAGATACAATAACAAACAAGACATGTGACATCTATGTCAATATTCATTATCTAAAAGAGTTAAATATTAAATAATATTTTTATAACGATTTTAGATATAGCGGGCATAAACGGCCTAAACCCATCCAAAGAATCAAATTTTTAATCGTGGTTCAGTGGATCTTAATGAACAAATATATAAAAAAAAAGGATGACAGCATCTATAAGCAGTAAAGCACAAAGTTTTTCTGTAAAAGACAAACGGACAGAGTGAGTTGTACAGCAGATTATCTGTTATAAAAAATAAAAGCTGCTTAAAAGCAGTCTGACCGCTACGAATGATTTATACTTAATTATCCTCCATATTATTGGGAATGTTGACAAGAAATTTTAGCCTTGTAACTATTACAGGAGCCAAGGTTTCCCCCTTTCTGTCTCTAACAGACGGACGGACAAATGGACGGACATTTCGAATCATAAAGTAGCTTCGCTGCTAAAAAGTCTTACTACTTTATATCCTTACTAGCGGCTACGCCCCTAGAGGCCTCTAGGGACACTTGAGGAAGGAGGAGTTGAATTGGATAACACAATTTCTTATTTTAGATTTTAAAAGAAAAAAAAATGGGGGGGGGGGATTTTTTTCTAGGTGAGAATTCTCTTTGGAGGGTGGTGGTACCCTCCCCCAAAATAGTTATAAACCTTCCCGGGACCTATGTAAAGCTACCCTGATAAGAAGAACCTAATCGGTTTTGCGGTTAGCGAGATCCTTCGGTACAGACAGACAGACAAACATCCTTTTACTTTATTATAAGGATATAAAAGTAGCAGGATGTCTATGAGTGCATGTTTATGTTTTAACCGAAGGATATCGTTAACTGCTGGAATAATATGGTTCTCCTTTGCAGTGAAGCTTCGTATAGGTCCAGGGAAGGTTATAAATATTTGGGTTACCCTCCCAAGAGAAACTCGCCCCTTTCTTCTCTTTAAAACTAAAATATAAAGTTGAGGATCGACTTACCCTCCCTTCCCCTTATCTCAAGTGCCCCCAGGGGCGTAGTCTCTAGTTTTAGGATGAAGTAGTAACATTTTTTTTATATTGTTAGCTGTTATAGCCTCAACATAACACCCCTTGTTATTAATTTATAATATTTTGTGTTTAGATATTGGTTTGGCTTGTCCCATGGATTACCTTACATCATAACATCAGGAATTCTTATATAATCAAATAATTTAAAATCGAAGCTAGATTTACTAATATTAGAGCCTGTATGTCTTATATGTTAAGTCAAATTTGTCTGAAAAATTCTCTATACTAAGTTATATAAAATGTCCATAGAAAAAATAAATGGGGCATATTCCCTCACGTGACAACGCCTCTTAAGAAGCGTTTCGACGTATTTTCACAGTAACTTTTCACCTATATCTATCCTCTGCTAAAATATCCTATTAAAAGCTACCATGAAAATACGACGAAACAACTCTTGTATTTTGCATTTCTATTTTTACATCAGAATATTCATAGTATTATTATTGACAAATATATAGAAAAAAAAATCTACGAAGACTGCTTGAATATTTTAGTAGCGAAATATAGTCTGTAGATATTTATGTCTGTATGTCATTTTGTTGTTTAATAAATGTAAGAATGATTATCAGATTAATATCCAGCGTACCGGCAGGATTCACCAGTTCTCAGTGGCCACCTAGCCATAATATCTATACAGCCAGACAGGTAGAGATAGATAGATAGATAGATTGATAGATAGATATATATTAAGATAGATAGATAGATAGATAGATAGATTGATAGATAGATATATATTAAGATAGATAGATAGATAGATAGATAGATATATACAAGTAATGGCATTCATGCAATTATAGTTTTTTTTATAAAAACTACTGAATGTACGTGAATATACTATTTAACCAAAGGGGTTGGTGTTTAAGTAATCCAACAAAAAATGATTAATCTGAATTCTTATGTCTTAACCAATCGGTCCAGAATTCCTATTTGTTAATTAAGGGGCATGTTTAATGCTGTTCTTTTTCAAAACTGTACTTTGATCTGTCTCTGTTAAGCTTTAATGGTGAAATAAAATTTATTACTTTTATAGAAACATCAGAGAGAGAGAGAGAGAGTAATTATTTCTAAGAAATTGGATTTAGTTAGTCATTTCAATTTTATTTGATTTTTACATACCATACTGAAGTTAATAATAAGTTGTTTATTTGCTAGAGAAACAGTTTTAGTTTACATTTAATCTAAAATTTAAAAAAAGAAGCATAAACTAACAGTTCAATTTTATGAAATGTACGAATCAGTACTTATAATCAAAGATCTAAAGGGATAAGACAATGGCCGATAAATTTATGTACATCGCCTATGATGCTGCACATAATTACCAATCTGTAGATTACAATTAGTGGTTGAAACGTTTAAACAAACACCCAACTTAATTAACCAACAAATCCAAATTCAAGTTGTTAGGCTAACGAAAAAAATAACGTTATTATAAATCTTTGGGGACTAGTGTAATAATCAGCTCAATGTCCCCTTCCTCCCTGACTTCTATTGACGTTTCCCTGTAACATAACTTACAATTACTAACAAATGTCTCAAATATCTTACCTAACCTATGGTTTGATATTGCACATAAAAATATTTAGTATCACCATGTACAATGTGAAAATGCACCCAATATGTCCCTTCATTACAACGAAAAAGTATTTAGCTTAATACCATATAGGGATAAATATATATCCATATTTAGCGTGACAAATGTATGGAAGAATAAGTGTTAAAGAATAATCTTTAGATGAACTAAAAGGGATAAGTAATCAACTCGGCAATCAATCAAATTGCTAGTTAAATTGCAAGCAATTTGGGTTTAAAATGGCAGTAAAGATTAATAAACAAAAAAAGATGCAGTCAATGAACAAACCTTTATCTCGTGAAAATAAAACTATATCACTGCTAAATTGTGTAAACACTTGCACAGATGGGATCAATGTCAAATATAGAAAAGACATTGGGTGTTACTTCAATACTGGGAAAATCTACGAAAAATTATTATTATTGATTATAAGATGAAAAATAGAAAAGTGACAAAGATAAGGTAGATATAAATGATAATGGCAAAACAATGAAAAATCATCTATATTAGCTTATCTTTAATTGAATTTTGTAAAAAAATAAATTCTTCTTATAGGTTAGGTTAGGTAAAGTTACATATTCTAGAGCCCCACAGGGTTAGTGCACGGAAGAGTTCGAACTACACCCAGTAGGGCTACTTCATGAACTAGGACATCATGCTTTTTAGTGAAAACGGGAGTATAGATAAAAAATCTTTGAAACAATAAATGAAACAGATTTTTATCAATAATGTATAAACGTCACAAGACTGTATGATTAAGATCAAGGTTTTCATCCCTGTAATCTTTCTTTTCAACAATAGAGGGATAGGTCAATTGAGATAAATCTTCCACAACTTTATACTTTACTACCTGATGCACCCCTAGCATCTAGGGTGTCAATACTAAGGCAAGAGATTGAAAGAAATATAGCCTAAAACCATCCAAAGACCTAAATCTAAAAAAATATCCTAAAATAACACCTGGCCCTCATGTGAAGCTTTCCATAAGTCGATAACTCATACGGTTCAATATTTCTTGAAACTACTTATATAATAGAATACCCAATTTATACTTTTCATAGAAAATTATGTTTATTAAAAAAGAAAGCATTTCATTTTATCCTATTGCATCTAAAGAATAAGTAAAACAAATAACTTGTTGACTTAACCTTTCTACCCATGCATCTATCAGATGATATTGTGTAAAGATCTGAAGGGAAGAGTAATAATAAAGTTTCTTCAGTTCAGAATAGAATAAAGTTAACCTTTCGGACATTTTGTTTATCATAATTTGTGGTGTTCATCAATTCATCTTATCCATGGGTGAAGTAATAGAGAAGTATAAATGAATAGAGAATTCGCGCTTTAAGTAAATTTTGGAAACAAATAACGTAGCCAATATACTTATTTCTTAATTTCTAAAAAATAAACAAAATCCATGGCTGTAAAAATCTGTACAATAATGCCAAAATAAGCAAAAAAAATTTTATTAAACCCCCTATTTAAAATTTACATTCCCCCCTTAAACAAATTTTACACCCCCCGCAAAAAAAAGCTTGGACGCCCCTGATAAAAAGTCATATAAATGAAAATTTTTATCAAGGTATTTTAGCAGTAAAGCCAATATAAAAAATGGGTTTGTAATTTGTATGACTGTTTTAATTTTATTTTAGATTTTTTTCTAGGGGCGATTTTTCTTGGGATTTTTCCCAAAATAGTTATAAACCTTCCCAGGATCATGTAAAGGTTAGCAAGATCCTTCGGTACAGACAGACAGACATACAGACAAGAATCCTGTACTATAATACAAAGTAGTACTATGTCCATGTCTGAAGCTAAGGTTCTTGGTAGCCACTGGACCGAAAGGCTTGTGCTTCTCAGATTCTGGTTCTGTGGTGGTTTTAAGCTATTTTCTTGGAAGATGTAAAGTTAATAAAACTTTATTTTCATCAGTCATGTTGATAAAATATTTTAGTTTGGCAATAAATTTCACTTTATTTCGTTGCTTTTAATAGTTATCTATCGCATCGTCGTATAGACAGCTATCCGCGGATATTGAAATAAATAATTGTACGATTGAAACCACTTTTATTTGCCCAGCGGGGCTGAAGGCCGTGGCTAACAAAACTGGTATTGTATTATTGTTTTTTAATTTAATATTTGTGAAAATTGTCTGTAATATGATGCTATACATGATTTTTCTAATCCAGCGGAATTTAATCGGTTTCGAATCCATGCTGGAAATAATCTTTCAAGTATTTATAATTTTAAGTGTATATATTGCATCAACACGACTTACAGCAGTTTGGTGCCCTAGGCCAGCAATACTTAGCAAGTCTTAGTATTAAGATAAACAGAATTTAAAAGTGTATCCATACATAGAGTCATTTAATTGTAGATTTAGGCATGTTAAAATCGTCCCATATATTTCAAACTTTGTATAATGATACCAGTAACAGTTAGGCATAATGTAGTAAGCGAATAAATATACATATCACTGAAATGAATATCCTATTCACTTGATCATTGGATTATAGCTATTGCGATTAGTCACAATGTATAAAATTTTCAGTATGGCGTCATTATGCCATTTTGATGTTATTATGTTATTATGATATTGATATGTCGATATTTTGTCAGTCGTTATCACTTTTTAGTAAAGCCATTTAGTCGACGACCTAAACCCTTGATATTGAATATCAGTAGAATACCATGAATTTTGACAGGGGGGGGGGGGGGGCGGGGAGGTACCAATACCCTCGAAGAAAATCGCTCCTAGAAATAAATGAACCCCCAATTTTTTTGCGTTTTAAAACTAAAATTAAAATTGGGGGGTGGGTAGGTTCTCAAAGGGCGTAGGGGCTAGTTTTGAATAGGAATATATTACAGAACATAAATCTTATCTAATAATCAATAATCTTTTTGGTTTATTACCTGCCAATCGTTTTACCGCAAGTATAATCTTTTGAATTTTTTGCCCTATATATTAGATTAAAGCATGGTAAATTTTGGCTTTTAGCTTTTGAAATCTGTATTTGTTCAGATATACTTTAAAAAGTTTAATGCTTATTTAAAAGCTATAAGACTACACAACTTGAAGCCAAATAAATGCTCTATAAAAGATTTATTTTATATGTAGCGAGTAATTGTTTTACCCCCTTTTATGATTTATTATTTTATTGTTTAAAGTGTCTTTACATTACAACTAATAGTTGTATAATTAAAAAGTATTATAAAAACAGTGATCTAAAGGGATAAGACAATTGCCGATAAATTAATATACATCCCAAATAGATGTACAAAAATACCCATCTTTAGATAACAATAAGTGGTTGAAACTTTTAGACGAACAACTTAATAATAAATTTTCATTTAAAGACCCCAAAGTTTTTGAGCCAGCGAATAAGATAACGTTATCCTAAAACTTTGGGGACCAGTGTCCCCAGCCTCCATCAATATATGACAATTTATATAATTGAAATAAAAGTGCTATAATAAAAATAAAAATATGTTAATTGATTCCATAATTTTAAACTTTACAGTTTTGTCTAAACACTCTTTTCATGGGATATTTAGAACCAATAAGATATAGAACTGCAGCGGTTTTTAGAGTGCTTTTAAATTCAATATCACAGTATCCTTTGAAATTAAAGCACCCAGAAAATTTGCTGTTACATATGATTGACTGTCTTTAGAAACTATAATTATTATCTTATGTTGTTGATAAATGATAACCAGGGACGAGGGGAGGGGACATTGCACTGTAAATTACTTTGGTTTCCAAAATTATAATTATGTTTGTAGACTTTAAAACTTTAAAATCTTTTTTTTGAATTATGATAAAATTAACAATAAAAATTGTAATCAATAAAAGGGTTAATTTGGATTATCATTGGGAATATACCTCAATTTATCTTGATTGTCTTACTCTTATCCCTTAAAATCCCTGATGATTACAAAGCCTGTGATTTATCTGCTTCAAATTAGAGTTGTATGCCTCTCAAATTTAGCCATTAGCTTTAAAAAGCGCTATATATTAATGTACTTTTTATTCAATAAAATAATTTTCACACAACTATGTTTAATCTTAAAATCATTTTCCTTAAATTAAAACTAAATTTAAACAATGAATTCAATGTAATATAATATATTTTCCTAGATTTAATGCTTTTTTGACTAAGTAACGACAAAGATAATAATTAACAAGGATGACACCATCCATTAAAGCAAAGATTTGAAATAGGACGGTAGGACAAGTGAACATTAACACTCAGGGGCGTCCAAGCTTTTTATTTTGGGGGGGGTAAAATATTTTTAAGGGGGGGGTAATTTGGTTTTGGGGGGGTAAAATGGCGCGCGAAGCGCGCCGCAAATTTTTTTTACCCCCCCCAAAATTTTTACCCCGGGGGTAAAATTTGCTTGGGGGGGGTAATTACCCCCCCTGAAATCTGTTGGCAGGGGTAAAATTTGTTTACCCCCCCCCAAAATTTACCCCCGGGGTAAAATTTTTGGGGGGGGTAATTTAAATTTTATAAAAAATTTAGTATTAAAAATGCGCGCGAAGCGCGCAAAAATTTTTTTTGTTAAAGATTTTCTATTTTGGGGGGAGTATTTACCCCCCCAAAATCGTTTGGGGGGGGTAAATACCCCCCCCAAAATCGTTGGGGGTGCCTACGGCACCCCCAAGGTAGGGGTAATTTTTTTTGGGGGGGGGGTATTGTTCACAAAATTTTGGGGGTGCCAAATGGCCCATTACCCCCCCCCTTGGACGCCTATGTTAACACTTGTAGAGAACTTAATTAGCAGAATAACAAGTCTAAAAAAATTTTTTAAATATTTTTTTTTAAATACAGGATACTTTTAAAGAAAATACTAACATGTTCAGGACTTGATTATAGAGAGGCTTCGCTTAAGATATTGTACCACTATCTTGTTGTCCTAGGAATCATTGTTTTTAGGAATCAGATTAATATAGTATAAATATATCGTAAACAAGTAAAAAATCAGCATGTTTCAAACAAGATAAAATTTATTTATGTAGCTTTTTGATTGTTAAACAACATATCGAATTTTTTTAACTTACGATATGCTTTAATTTTTTTTTAACGCACAACTTTTCAGTAATATTTCTTTTAATTTGAAAAAAAATACTCATTTCAATTATATAAAACTCTTTCAAAAACCATGAATGGTGATGAATGAATTAAAATTTTCTAAAGAAATTTTATGATTTCATTTCTTTTGGGGAAAACTTATTAAAATTACAATTGGAGTTTTCCAGTTCTTCTCAGTTTTATTCACGTAAGAAATTGATTCATTCAATTAAATTTAAGTTTTCAGTAATACATAGGAGCTTGTATTTAAGTTTTATTTTGCAATGCTTTAAAGTAATTTAAGGGGAAGTTATTTTGTTTAGAATTGTAATAGATTTATTATCACTTGGATCTCACATCAGATTATCTTATACTCCATAAAGCGAAACTTGGAGCGGGCTAAAATAACTATTCCCCATTCACACTTTTACCCCATCCCGTCCCATCCCACTAGATGGACAAACTGACCAATAAATGTTATCCATTGACAATTTCCTCAATTAGAATTGAATTCTAAAATAATATTATAAAAATAAGTAAAATCATATACTGAACATGTACTTAAGACTTGTTTTTTGGATGAAAAAATCAATATGAAAAACATTTTCCTATTTTTGATTAAAACAAATTTATGAAGTATAAAATGCCGAGTGTCCTTAGTAGTTAATTTCTTCATTGAACCGTAGCTTGATACAGTTAGTATCATCAGCAAATTAGTGATCAGCAAGTAAAATTAACAGAAATGTATCCAAAATTAGGCTAATCTGCATGATAAGAAAATAACACGAACTATTTCTGCAAATTAATCATTTATTTGACTTTGCTAACAGACAAGCTTCATGATTGACCTGTAATTATTATATGTGAAGGGAAATGTGAGTACTGTCTTTTAAAACAATCCATCTTCTAGCTACTTAACTCCTCTATTAGTGTATAATCCCATCCCTAACATAACTTGAAACGTAGTGCATCTGATTTGATTAAAGGTACTTAAGATAGAAGGCATATTTTTCTAGGGATTATTTCTCTTGGGAGTTGAATGGTAATGGTACCCTTTCCCAAAATAGTTTTAATCCTTTCCAGGACCTACACTTTAAAGTAGAATCATGTCGGTACAGCTGTCAGTGAGATCATTCAGTACGGACAGACAGACAATTAGACTCGCAAACATCCCTTTACTTTTATCTTGAATTATAATTATTTGTTCCTTTATTCCTGTAATATTTATTAAACAAGGTAGGTGTGACAGTAAAAATATTCTTGCTAATCATCGATCATCTGTATTATGCAATAGAAATAATACTATTGCATTAAAAAACGGGACTTAGAACTAAGCTAATATCATAAAAAAAACTTTTATTTCTAGCATAAAGTAAACCTGGGATTTTAGATTTTTAAAAAATCAGCCAAACGTTTACTTTTGGTATTCCATTTATTAGTAATTTTTAAAAAGAAATCTTTTCAAAGTTTCTATAAGACAAAGTAGAACGATGCCTATCCTTCCGTCCGTCTGTCTGTCTGAAGCTTAAGATAAACGCTGGACAGACAAGATTGTGGATTTTAGATAATGGTTCTGCGCTGTTTTTTTTAGCTATTTTCTGGGCGTGTGTGAAATTTTGCAACTTTCCTCGATTTTTTTCTCTCATTAGGATGAAGCAACTATTAAATAATAAAGTAACACTCTACAAATAATAACTCTAACGGATATAAAATCAGTCATCATTAGAATCCCATGTGTTGCGATTTTACCAGATAAATGCCAACTTTAACAAATTAACAAGCATTAGTAAGTCCATAGCAAGCAAATATTGAGAATTATGAAAATATTTATTAAACAATATTTTAGCTTATTTCTAGATTAAGAGTTTTAATTAAAATTATCATATTTAAGGACATTATTAATGTTGACTATATTGCATTAGATAAAAATGTTAATGAATGGCATAATTTTTAATTGAAGATTTATAGAATCCGATCTATTATTACTTGGATGTTGCACCAGATTTTCATGTATTCTGATAAAGTGTGATAAATAACGATACCCCCCCCCCTCCATCCACCCCCTTTACTCCACCCCTAACCCCATGCTGGATGAACGAACGGACCAATAAATAGGTCCGATCCGAATTAACAAACTAAATTGACGACAAATTTTTCCAAGAAGTTTTTCAACAAATTTACTCACAATTTTGCTTTGACTCTTATTCATTTATATTCTGATTATTCAGTTCTGACACTATACAAGTGTTAATGTCCGTGTGTCCTATCGTTTCAGAGCTTCGCTTTTATGGCTGTTGTCATTCTTGTTAAGATACAAATTTATGCAAATTTTTTAGATACCGTTATAAATGATAGAAAGTAGTATTTTTGTTGTCTGAAGCATTTTGTTTGGTTATCATTTTTTCAGTGAAGTTTTATCTATGGTGTATGGTTGTTAAAGTCTAACGTTCTATAATCCTAATTGTAGTTTAAAAACCCAATCTTTCTTAAAACAAGGATGACAACATCCATAAAAGAACTAAATAATCAGAATATAAATGTATAAGAGTCGAAGCAAAATTGTAAGTAAAGTTGTTGAAAAACTGCTTGATACAGGATAATGTTTATGGACAGGATAATGTTTGTTGTCCAAGGAATCAGTATACCAATTATCAGTTCAATAGGATAATTAGATTACATAAAATTTTTTTGTTAAAAAAGTAGAAAAATCAACATGTTTAAAATGCACGTACGGACATACTGGTAATGATTATAGACTTGCTACGCTTTCTAAATCGTACCTTACTACTACAGGAATCACCATGCAAAGTTTGAATTCGAAAGGACAATTCTAATTTGCCTAAATAAACGGAAAAAGCTATCCGTCTCGGACGGACGTACGGAAATACGGACGGACCGACCCTAATGAAAGAAAAGCTTCGCTTTTAGAAAAAGCAGGCCCTATTAGCGGCTAGTGTCAAAACCGGAAAGATACTGGCCCAAAATCCTAAAGCATTTCGTAAGCTAGCCTAGGAGTTAATAAAATTTACCCTAATTATTTGACCAGGAGGCTATGGTGAAGCCGCTAGTTTTAACATTAAGGAAGTGATGGATTTAATATAAAGTAGACATAAGGACAATCTTTGTAAAATGGTTTAATCTTTAAAAGTAATAGACATATGTTCTTAGAAATTTTTTATAAAAAGTCAAATTGACAAAATTTTGTGTTAATGCTAAGAAATTTTTATTTCAACTATCTGTGTTTTAACATATTTTTATCATCCTATTATTTTTAGTTTTACCTTAGAACCTTTGTTCATAGTAGTTTGATATAATATTTCATAAGGGTCACTTGGGGAGAGGGGGTAAGTATGCTACAACCTCCCCAAATAATTATCAATTATCCTTGGCATATAAGAAGCTTCACTGTAATGGAGAACCATATCTGTTCAGCGATTAGCGAGATTCTTCGCTTCACACACACAAAAAATATACATCCAGTTTTTTTTTTAAATATGATTAAGAAAACTTATCCAGATTCTGATTAAATCTATCTGCACTCGACACTTACAAAATAATGTCTAATAATGCCTTTAATAATTTGTTGGTGTATATTCACTTCCGCAGATTACAACATCTGAATAGTGATTCAAATCTGCAAGAGTGACAATTATCCGTATAATAAAGTAATAGGATATGTGTGTGTCTGTCTATTTATGTGTACAGAAGGATTTTGCTAACCATTGAACCGATATGGTTCTCCTTTACAGGGTAGCTTTTCATAGGTACTTGGAGGGTTTATAAATATTTTAGGAAAGGGTACCACCACAATACCCTAGAAAAAAAGACCCACCTCCAAAAAAATAATGTTTTTTTTAAATTACAATTTACAGTGATGTGCGAGGGGGTGATTCCCTCTCCCCCTTCAAGGGTCCCTAGAGGCCTATAGGATGTAGCCGCTGGTATCATATATAGTAGTATGATTGTTTCTGTTGGTCCTTTAAGATCTTACTAAACTATGAATCGATGAAGTTCTCTATTTTTCGTAAGCTTCTCATAGGCCCTAGTATAGTGTTTTAAATTTAAGTCAAGATATGGTTTTAAGCCATTTTAAGGATCTTCCACCGATAGTAAAAGGTTATGTTTTTAAAGTTATCAAAATTTTTGGTTCTCGTGATGTGAAATTTGCAGAATTGTACACACACCTAATTTGTTATTTAGTTCTTTAGGTTAAATTTAAACATTAGTGTTCTTACAATATTGACAAAATACGTAAAACACGCTTATTTGTCAACAATAAAGAGAAACGAAATGGGAAATTGTAGGAGGTTAAGAATTCAAATGATTTTAAATAAAAATTGAATATTAAATGTAGCGCGTAAGCAGCCAATTTTATTCCTTTAGTGTGTAGGTTATAAACCTTCCCTGGACCTATGAGATGCTTCACTGTAAAGGAAAATCAGTAAAGTGAATACCGAGATACTTCCGTACAAACACACACACAAAGATATCCTGTTACTTTTATGTAAGGATAGAAAAAATAGAACAATTATTTTTTTCCAGTATAGCTTCGAAATCGATTAATATTCGCTGGATTAGTACCGGTTCTAAGCCAAACCGAAGAATCATGTAAAACATCGTATCAAGAATCATGAATACTTACATAACAAAAATAAAATTAACACCAGTTTGATAAGTCCCGAGTTGCTGACAAAACAGGTTGTAATCTTAAAATGATCATTTTAATATCCGCGGAAAGCTGTCTACAATACCTACTAGGCGATAAATAACTATCCTAATACTAATTTTGATGTAGTATAAGATAAACACCTTAGGCAACATCTGTAATTTAAAATGACGCGTATTTTCTCAGACCTCACCTCACCGTAGTAATTGCACATCAGTCATTTTAGGAAGTAAACACTTAGCTAGGGCCAGTTCCTGGGATAATTAATAACATTATTATTACAGTAGAGTTATACTCTGAAAAAGCCTTTTAATTATCTGTCACATTTGTTCTACTTTTGACTTTTAAAAAAGTGCACTTTTAATATGATTAAACTCGTACATACAAATATAAAAAGACGAGCGAAAAAAAACACAATGACATAGATTTTACAATTCATAATGCTAAAAAGTTTTCTTCCTACAAATTTACTTGGCTAAAAATCATTGCAACTTTACTATTATTACTAGCGGCCACGCCCCTAGAGGCCTTTAGTGGCACTTTAAATGTTTTTTCTTTGGTTCAAGTCTCTACGATACCTATTTATGTTGTGTTGAAGTCTCTTGGCGAAATTTTTTCTCTCGTTTTTTTTTGATTTTTCTTGGGAGGGCGGTGATACCCTCCCCCCAAATAATTTAATCCTTCACAGGACCTATGAGAAGCTACCCTTTTAAGGAAAACCCGATCGGTTCAGCGGTTAGCGAGATCCTTCGGTACACACAAACAGACTGACAGACAGACAAACAGACATCCTGTTACTTTATTATAAGGATTAGTATGCCCTAACGTCATGTCTATTATTGTTTGCTTAAAAACCTTTAATTGACCATTCTTTTTTTCATACACATTTTATATTGCTTATATATCACTAACATATTTTAAAAGGAAAGAGATGTCAGAGAGAAGAAATCAGATATTTAAAATGGATAACAAAATCCCATAAAGCGAAGGTGGACTAACACACAAATTTAGTTATTGATTTATTTTCTGTACAGAAAATAATGCATTACCGACAAACCAATTAACCAACGTATTGTATTTAAACCATGATATATACCTAAAATTAACACTATGTAGGCGATATTTAAGATTAAGCGAGGGAAGCGGATACTTATAGAAACGCTACACAGCTTTTGATTTTTAAACCAATACATAGTTAAGTTTTAGAAGTTTTATAATAAAACGAACACAGTAATAGTGTCTGACTGATTATGACGTAACAAAAAAAATTAGCAAATGAGAGGCCACTATAAATTTTACCATTGGTCAATAACGGCCTCTCATTGGCTATTTTTTTTTGTTACGTCATAATCAGTCAGACACTATTACTGTGTTCTAATAAAACCAATAATATTGTAAGTCATGGTATAGATTAACAATTTTCTGCTTTAATGTCAAATTTGATAGTGCAGAAAAATTCAGTTATATTTATTTATAACTACATATGGCAGTTATTTGTTATGAAAACAAGGATAAGAAATGTTCTTGTCAACAATTGAATGCAGGGTATATGACATGGACAACCATACATTTAAGCTATTAAGAAATACCCTTTCAAGAACCAAATAAAGTCCTTACATCTGTCTGTCTGAAGCTTAAGATATTGGGAACCGCTGAACCGATTAAACTCTTCTCTTTAAGGAATATAGATACATATTATGTGGTGGTTTTAAGCTATTTTTTGGGGGGATGGGAAACATCCACTAACCCCCCCCCCCCCCGAAAATTTTCCCCAAATAATGGTGGCGAAGCTAAGCTTCTAGAAGCCAGGGGCGTAGCCGCTAGTATGATATAAATTTTATATATTTCAAATGGATATTTGGACCTCTTATTAGATGAAAATCTACGTATAGAGACACGATGTATCTAAAACTAATAACATAAAATGCAAAGTAAAATCATCATAAAAAATCAGTCAATAGTAACTAATTGTATGTCTAAGGCCTATAATTAAATAACATTATTGAAAGCGAAGCTTTTTATATAGTTATGTCTGTAACATGTGAAAGAAGTTAACATGTTTCAATCTTTTTATTTTTATTTTAATATCCGCAGAAATCTATCTCTAGGCTATACATGATTTTTCAGTATGGAGAACCGGTTCTAATCCAGAGGAAATTAATCGGTTTCGAAGCCATACTGAAAAAATATAGTCCGATGTTTAGTTTAGGAAATCAAGTCTTATAAAGAATTAGTTTAAGATTATAAAACTACTGCATAAAATTTTACTTATGTTTTAATCTTTAAGACATAAAATATAGTTTTTATATTGCTGCATTACGTGTGGACGTAATTAAGATAATTAATAATAGTAATGATAAGAATAATAACACTCTTTATTATTGGCATTTTAAAATAATTATATCTATTAGTAGTGCAGCTATTCTATTATTATTAAAGAGTACCAACTCTATGACAGTTACCAGAATGTCCCTACGTCCATTTAAAACATGTTGATTTTTAACCTTTTAAACAACAATTTTTTTTTATGTAGTATGAGTATCCTATTCATCTGATATTTAAATTCTGATTCCTATTCCAATAAGGTACAATGTTATAAGTAAAGCATCTCTATAATCAAGTCCTAAAAATGTAAGTATGTCCTCCAACAGTATCCTCTAATTAAACAGTTTTGCAACAAATTTACTTAAAATTTTGTTTATACTTATACATTTATATTTTGCTTATTCAGTTCTGACACTCTTCAAGCGTTAATGATCGTTTGTCCTACCATTTCTGAGCTATACTTTTATGGATGTTGTCATCCTTGTATTAATTGTGATTGGTTGGTTCAAACAAGCAATATCCAAACTTTTTAACCAATGATTTCAATTATGTATACATCAAAGGGTTAATTTTGTTTATCATCATTGGGAAATTATAAAAATTAATCGTACATATTTAGTATTATCGTTTTAAGAGCAATTTAACTGCAATTAACAAATTCCTGTTTCTCTGCATTAAAGTTGCATTTAGCATTTATGAAAAAGTTGCCATTTATATCCTGGGAGGAAATCGAGGGTTAACCTTTTGGTTTTCGCACCCTACATGTGTCTACAACGGTAGTGTTCTCTCAAAACAACAATAAAGATATCCTATCATCTATAATACAAAGTAGCTTGATGTCTGTCCGTCTGCCCCTTAAGATCTCAATAACCACCGAACCGATCGTATTCTACTCTTTAGGGTATATACCTATTGGTCCTGTGGTGGTTTTAAGCTTTTTTCTTGGGGGCTGGGACACCCACAACCCCCCCAAGAACAAAAAATCTCCCCCCATTTTTTTTTATTTGCTGAAGATTTCCCTGGTCCTTTTACTAATTTCGACCTAATTTTTTTAAAAATCAACTCTTGGGGCAAAGCCCCTAGAGGATAGGGGCGAAGCCGCTAGTATTATATAAAGTACAAAGTTTCTTTGTCTGAAGCTTAAGATATCAATAACTACTATCCTATTATATAAAGTACAAAGTTTTTTCTTGGTTTTAGCTTAAGATTTATAACTACTAAACCTATTGGGTTTTCTATGTTAGGTAGGCTGTGATGGTTTTAGGCTATTTTATCTTTAGATTCAAGTCTTGGAATGGTTTTTAAGCTATATTCAAGCCCCTCTCTGTCCTTCAGAGTAGAACGATGGCAGTCTCCTTAATTCTGGCAGTCTGACTAAAGTTTAAGATCTTGGTAACCGATGAACTGATTGGGCTTTACTATTCAGAACATAGATACTGGTCTGGCGGTTGTTTTAAGCTATTTTCTAGGTGGGGGGGGGGGGGGGATGAACAGGTTTGTATGTTATGAGATACCCCCCTGTGATTTGAGATTTGTAACGCCCCTCAGTGTATATCACCGACTTCCACATACGCTGGTAAATCACGACTGCAAAAATGTAAATCGCCACAAATTTATAATACGAGTATGTGCCTACTCTCAATTGGGTATTTAAAAATCAATCAATAGTATCGGGAATATCAGCACAGCCAAGTAGCATAAAATTATTGTTAGCAGACGAAAAAGGGGGCAGGTAGTTATCTATATTTACATCTATACTATAGATCTGTTTTTTTAAATTAACCAATTTAAATCATTTAAATCATTTTTTTTTGGTTTTGCGAATGTGATTGCACACCTCAACACTGATAACAAAGTGTTTCCGTTCCTTGCTTTTAATTTAAAGTATTTTTTTAGTCATTGACAATTTTTTGCAATGCAATGTTTCAATTTTTAGGAGCGAAGCTACTCTATAAGCTAGTATATAAATCTTGTTAGTAGCTAAGCAATTCTATAATACATCTTGTACGTCCGTCATTCCGTTAAGCTATTTTCTCAGTTGCTATTTAATAAAGATTAATGATTTTTTTGAAGATACCCATTTCCAAAGAGCATTCATCAGTATACACTATACAACTTACTTTGCCTGTCAGTCAGTAGGTCATACGACAAAAACATATGAGGCTATTTTTACATTAATTCTACCTCTTAAGATACCTTAGATGCTAGAGACGCATCCACTATTATGAATCAAAAACACAATAATAAAAATATTTAAAAGAAAAAATGTTTTAACAGATTGTTGTCCTTGTTAAAAATGCAACATAAATAGATTTTAATGTGAGCAACATAAATTGCCCAGTAACCAAATAATTATTAATTGTTAATTTTTACCCCACAGCAAATTAAAAATTGTCTCTAAGTAATTAGAAATATTTTCATCAATAATTTCAGCAAAATCTAAAATTTGTTATTATCAGAATAATGCATTGAATTTCATATATGTACAGTGATTTATTGACAATGGCTAAAATTAAAACAACAAAAAATTGATAGTGTGCAATTGTGCCAAATTAAAAAAAAAAAACTACACTTTAGTTTTCTGATCCCTAAATTCGTAGTTACTGTTTGACATTGAACTCTAACACTTTACAGGTAGCAGGGAGTAAGGGAATACTGGAATATAATTTTTACTCATGCCCAAAGTTTGAATAACTTGTTCTATAGATACATATTGTTTATCATTAATTGGGATGTACATAGTACATTAATCATTGATCATTGTCTTATCCCTTAAATTCCCTGACTAGGAGACACCCACAAATTAACATCCATATATTAAACCAATAAGCAGGAATTAACAGGGATAGGACAGTGGAGATATTAAAGTATAACACTTTATTAGGGATGACATTCTTAAATAGCATCCATATATTGACCGATAAATCCTTATACTAAAGTAACAGGATGTCTGTTTGTCTGTCTGTGTGTTTGTATGTTTGTACCGAAGGATCTCGCTAACTGCTGAGCCGATCGAGGTTCTCCTTTACAGGGTAACTTCTCATAGGTCCTGGGAAGGTTTATAACTATTTTGGGGGAGGGTACCACCACCCTCCCAAAAGAAATCACAAAAAAAATCTAAATATCTTTTTTACGCAGAGACTTGAGACTTAACTTATTATTTTGAAAAGAAACCAAATATTTAAAGTGCCACTAGAGGCCTCTAGGGGCGTAGCCGCTAGTAAACTATATATATAAGACTAGTCAAATAAACTTAATAAAGTGTGCAGAGAAGAGTTTTGCCATGGGGTTTATCTGGGGGGAGTAATCCACTTCCACGGGATTGTAAGGGCTGGGCACCTTAGAAGTTGTATCAACAACCCTCAAAAGTAAGGGGGGGGGGGGTTAGATACACCCCACTTATTGACGACTCTTAATAGAAGGTTGTAATTTAATGTACAAAAAACACAACATACAAATTTAATTTTAGGCTAATATTGTTTTTATTTAACAATTAATTTAGTAATAAGCTAAAATCTTTGTCTACTCTACACCTTTATTCATTTTGAAATATTTCTTTCAACTTCTTATAAGCACATTGAACTAAGTTAATTAATGTTAAATTAGTTTATTTAAGAGCCTAAATACTAACATGACTTTTGCAACTTCAGAGCCCCCGGAGTAATTACCTAATTATTACATGTATTTTTTACATATTCACATGGAAAGAGACTTGGTACACAAAGTTTAACTAACATATTTAATCCTTAGTAGTTAAATCTTTGGGTACTTAAATAAATCTTCAAAAGTTGATTCAAACTATCAGTGACAAAACTTTTCAAACAATCATTATAATCTACAGAAGATATAATTTTGTATTTGCTACATCAAATTATCGTCCAATATCTATTATCTATGGTTTTTTGTCGACCATATGTCATTGAAGACAAGTATTATAGACAGCTTTCCGTGGATAATAAAATAAAACCAGTTTTGTGATCCCAGAAGGTCCAAAGACCCGGGCTAACAACTGGAGTTAGTAATATGATTTTTATTTTAATGTTCGTGGAAAAAAGTGTGCAATACGATACTAAACATGATTTTTCAGTAAAGCTAAGATCCGGATCTAATTAATCGGTTTTGAATCAATACTGGAAAAGTGTTTACGACTGACAAAATGTTAACTTGGAAGTTTCGTAGAGACTTTGATTGACAGACGGACAGACACGTTTGTATGAATTAACTTATGATTAACCCAAACGAATTTGAATATAATGGCTAAAGATTTGTTCCTTTCCCTGCAAAAATTATTTATTATACATATTCATCTAATTATGGCTCATTAGCTCTACAAATTGAGCAGAGTCATAGAATAAAGATTACTTAGATTTTATATAATTATCCTATTAATTAAAGTAGTAAAGTTATTTTTTTTTGTCTGTAGCTTAAGATTTTAATAACAGATTGAGCTCTCCATTTTTTAGAAACTTCTCGTCCGTTGTCTTTTCCCTTAAGATCTCAGATTAATTTCTCACAAAATTATCATTGACTTCCTGAGTTAATAAGATTAATCAAGAAAATAATTGAGTATTGTCTAATAATAATACAAGTACACAAGGTACCTCCTTCTAAGAGAAATCGGTACTGAACTTCCAATCTTTTTAATTTTGGGGGGCTATAAAATCTGGATAGAGGTGTAATTAACACTTTTTTTTTGATGGGGGGGGGGGGTGGGGGGTCAAAAGAAGGCAAATTTTTAACCCCTCCAAATTTTACCCTTGGAATAAATCTACATAGATAAAAATCCCCTCTAAATTATTGTTAATTATTGTAAGATAAATGGAATCTAATTTCTTTAGAAAATGTTTTTGCGTGTTGAAAAAAAAACATCTTATCCTAAATAAGGAAATGATTTTGATGTATGAAATTATACTCTCGCGTCTGTGACACAAAAACTAAATAGATTACAATTTAAAGAGCAAAGAAAACTTATCATTTTATTTATCCACTTGCATTTTTCGACTGCAGATGGATTGTCAAAGAAAACTACGTCTACTAAAACCTATTTTTCCATTTTTATTTAAAGGATAAAAACGTTTCTGTGGCCTATATAAAGTTTTAATATAAAGCAGAGTTATATAGTCAAACGTGTAAAATGATCTGGAAGGACAGATGGACATATCCTTAATCTTATAATAAATCTTAATCTTAATATTATATAAATACTTTCTATTACTGCACCCCTAGCATCTAGGGGCTTTTTTTATTTAAAGGGAAAGCGATGGAACGATAAATAGCATAAAACCATCCCAGGACCTATTTTAAGTTTCCTTTAAATGTAAAGACAAAACAGTTTTGCAGTTAAGCTTCAAACAAAACAAACGTTATATAATGATTTTACATAATTTCTAACCACCAGAAATGTCTTTAAAGAAACTTGAACGGCCAACCACTCTTTATTTTCTGAGACAGACAGATTTTTTAACTAAGAGTTCCTAATTGGGTCTGCCATAAATGTAACATAAATACATTTTCAATTTAGCGTAAATTTTACATTCTTGCATTCCACCCTTTGTCAATCACTAGTGGCTACGCCAATAGAGGTATCTAGGGGCACTTAAAGAAACGGGTTTAGGGGGCAGGGGAAAACCTACACTTTTGATTTAAAAATATTTTTTTTGGAAGAATGTTAATTTTTTCTAGGGGAAAATCTTTTTGAAGGGCTGTGGTACCCACCCCCAAAATAGTTATAAACCTTCCCTGGACATGGTAATGGAGAACAATTTTGGTCAGGCGGTTATTGAGATCAATCGGTACAGACAGACAATGAATTTTGTTTGAATAAAACATTATTCCACTAGCTAGATTTATTTCTGACTAAGATTGATTCTCGAAATTAATTCAGGAATTTTAAGGCAAAAAAGTAAAACTATTAAATTGTTTACAACCTTAATAATGCTAATTTAGACCTTCTGTTAGTTGTTATAATAAGAAAATAGCCTAAACCCCGAAAAGCACAACATCTTCGGTTCAGTGGTTTCTAAGATCTTATGCTTGAGACTGACAAAAAAACATTATACTACTTTATATACTAGAAGGGTTTAATTTTATAATAGTTTTGCTCCTAAAATGTCATTTTTTTCTGATTTATCTTTAATCTGAAAATGTCTCCCACGTTATTTTAAATTAGTAATATTTTAAATTATTGTTATCTTTATTTTTAGAAGCATCTCTTTTCTTCATTCTGTCTCTTCGTACGCAACGAATAGCTATGGTCATTAATTTAAACATGTTCTAATTATCTTATTGATTTAAAACAGTTAAGTATAATTTAGAACGTTTAGCTGCTCAATGCTTTGCTTAATGTCAATTTAAAGATTTCTGTATATTGGAGTAAAACACTCGAGGGAGAAAGGGTTAAATAACTGTATAATTTCCCTATCACAATGACATTGTGCCGACTCTCAATTGGGTCTGTAAAAATCAACCAATGGTGTCGGGAGTATTAACACAGCCAAGTAGTAAAGACAATTAGCTAGCAGACGAAAAAGATCATTGGATAAAAAGGGTAGGTAGTTATTTGTATATACATCTATACTATCTGCGTCTGTATATTCATATTGATCAGTTTTTTACTACTGCATTTTTATGATACTGATTCCTTAAAATGTTAAATACAATAGTTTAAGTAAAGTAACTCAATAATCAAGACTATTATCTAAGCAAGTCCATATTCAGCATCTTGTATTTAAGATTAGGTTTCACTCCTAAATAGTGTTGTATATTTAAAGCGTCGATTCTCTAAATTTGATGATGTTCGTTTGTCTGACAGGATGAAGTGTTGAGCTCCGCTTATATGGATGTTGTTACATTATCATTCTTAAAATTGACTGATAAAAAATAACACATAAAAATGACAATATAGGGATATACTTGCTTCTGGCATAATTTAAATCGACATAATGGCATACAGTCATTTAGAATAAGATGTTAATAATGTGTTCTAGTAAAACAGATTGGGTTATTGAGTGATACAACAATTGACGATAAATCTATGTACATTCAATTCAATCTTTGCTAAATATTTGTTTTAGGCAAGTTCAACAAAGTTCATGGGATGGATTTAGGCTATTTTACTGCCCTATTTCCTTTAGATGTATGCGGTGCAGCCAAAAGTATAAATATATAGTATTTATGAAAAAATATAAATATAAAGTCTGTCTATAAAATTCAGTGCCAAATTTGAACACTTTGGTATATAATACCGCGTGTAATATTGAAACTAATAATTGTAGATAATTTAAATTTGTTTTTATAAAAGTTTGTGGGATGGATTTAGGCTATTTTACTGATGCTAGCGGTGAAGCCGATGGTATAAATATATAGTGTTTATGAAAACAATAAATATAAAGTCTGTCCATAAAATTCAGTGCCAAATTTGAACATTTTGGTATAAAATACCGCGTGTAATATTGAAACTAATGGTATAGATAATTTAGTACATTAAAATAACAGATTTTAGTAGAAAACTCAACACCCATTTCTTCCTTCCTGTATAGCCAGGGAGGTAAGGGACACTGTACTCTAAATTGTACGGATCTCCAAAAGCTTTATAAACACAGTCTCCATGAATTTCAATGAAAAAGCTTTCTTTACTTTACAACTTTTTCATTTAATATATTTGGTTTAAAAAACGAAAAAAAATATTTACAATCTAACTAAACGATACAACAAATTTATCTGTTCTAGCAATCTAGTGTTATAATTTTTAAAAAATGGTTTAAAGTTATAGGAGTTTCCTTTAAGTGCCTATTTGTGCACTAAACCCCCCTTCTTATTTGGAACTACATAGAAAATTAGAGCGTAGATTAAGTTTTTTTGTGTGTTTGAGTTTTGCCTCAGTTATGGGTATGGCAAAGTTATAGTTTGTACAGGTAGCCGCAGAGGATTAGGGCCTCTCACCTCTTATTTTTAATCTATTAAAAAATAAGTTTGTTGGGGTTGTATTGTGCTCGCTAGGAAATTTAAAAGGAAATCACCAATTTTATATTTCTCACAAATGTCATTTTTTTCATGTGTAGAGTGACAGGAGTTTTTTTAATAACTGGATTATAAAGGATTAAAGTAATTGTAATAAGCAGGGATAACTCAATGGATGATAAACAAAATTATCTCCTGTTTAGCTTGTTTTCACATTTAAAACCCAATAAAATTAAATGAACGTTCTATAACTAAGTTTAATTTGAAAAAAAGTACAGTCAAATGTCCCATCCCTCCCGGCGTTACATGACAAGATATAATTCTAAGAATTACAACAAGTAATTATTTGAAATACTATAAGGAAAGTTAAATTTAAATGTGAAAGACAAATTTTTTTTTCTCTCCATATTGTATGCAAGTAGAGAATCAAACTTAAAGATTTGTTAGATCAACAAATTGATTGTGATATTAGAAATATATGTTATTCTAGGCAATCAATGATTTAAAATATCTAGAGTATATTTTTAATTTCATATTTGATTTCAATATTTATCCTCCTTATTTCTAGCTGTTTAGTAAGAACACTTTGATTAATAGTTTAACAATTTTGATGTAATTGTATCGTTTAGGCCAAAACATCGAATTATATATCGCCTTATGATACCATTACTAAAAAATATAACCTTATATAAGATTATAATTTTTAACGCCATATCTTAAATCATTTAATCTTTCCTACGATTTTTTCGGTAAAAGTTTCTTACCCCCTTCCATTTGAAGAGGTATAGACGGTACACCCCAAAATAAACTAAAACTATACCAGCACCTATTTGAAGCCTATTTAAATAAAGAAATCAAGATACATGTATATTTGACAATTCAATAATGGAATTATTATCACTTGGATCTTACACCAGATTATCATGTATTCTAATAAAGTGAAACTTGTAGCTGGCTGAAATAACATTCCCCCCATCTACTCCCTCCCTCCCCTCCTACTGGACGAATGAACTGACCAGTAAGTGATGTTCATGTTAGCAATCTTGATTAACGACAATTTTTCCTCTCTCATAATATCCAAGTTTAATCTACATCCATTAATCTAATTTACATTATTATTTCAGAATGTACCTAATACCCAGCGAGGGAGTGGTGACCGGGGGAATGGCGGGCTACAAGCTGTGACCCAACGGGACCAGCATGCAGAGCGACGCAGTGGTCTACACGTCACCACATCCTGGGGGAGTGCACCCAAGTCCCCCTGGGAAGATAATTCAGGAACATAGATTATCAATTCATACGAAAAATCCATATACTTTTTAGCAGACTAATTAAACATGAAAATAAGTTGGAGGGGATTGGTTTTCCTTTTGTTTATTACTTAGGGTAAGGACACCTCAGGTTTATTACCTTATGGGTTGGGACCTCCGTAAGGGGTTAAGCATATACAAAGAAAACCACCCTTTATTTTCCATTTATTTAAAAATAAGGGAATGGGGTGGCTTAACAGTGCTCACCGGCCACTTGTGGGAAAGTGCCCGTTTATGATATTGATATCTAGATGGATATCCAGGTATAGGGTTTATGATATTAATATCTAGATAAATATCAAGTTGCAGGGTTAATGATATCAATATCTAGATGGATATCTAGTTATAGGCTTTATGATAATAATATCTATGGATATCCAGGTAAAAGGTTAATGATATCAATATCTAGATGGATATCTAGTTATAGGCTTTATGATAATAATATCTATGGATATCCAGGTAAAAGGTTAATGATATCAATATCTAGATGGATATCTAGTTATAGGCTTTATGATAATAATATCTATGGATATCCAGGTATAGGTTGGAGCCCAGAGCGCCATACAAAATCTCTGGTTTACCTGGGAGGGGGCTATGAAGGGGAGGAGGATGCTAATTCTGAAGTTACTAGCCAGGTAATATCAATAAAGCTCAAAAAGGGATGCATTTTAAAACTAATGGCCAAAGCATCCCGAATGACGTCATATTAGAATAATTCATTACTCTAATTGACTTCAATCGGTATAGGAACCATAAGAGTTTCAATATCAGTAGCAGATGTAATTTTTAAGCTATACATTTATTGTAAAATGTTATAAACTTTTTGGTCTGAAACTAAAGATCTCGAAAATTGCTGGTGTGAGTAAGTTGTGCTTTTAGGGGAAGCTTAAACTTTGTCTTTGGTTCGTTTCAGGTTACTGCTCTGACATCCAACCCTCTGCCCTCTCCTGGATGCTAGGGGTGAAGAAACCTATCCCCCCCAACCCTAATTTGGAACACAGTAACAAAAAAAATTAGCCCATGAGAGCCGAGAGGCCGTTATTGACCAATGGTAAAATTTATAGTGGCCTCTCATTGGCTAATTTTTTTTGTTACGTCATAATCGGTCAGACACTATTACTGTGTTCCTAATTGTAAAATAAATTGGAAACAAGGGGGTTGGGTAGTTTTGGTTTGAGGTTATTTTTACTATATATTTGAACAGAATTTTGAATGTTCCCTTTATATGAACTTTTCTACTTTAAAGACTATTATTTGCGCCAAGCCTCTAGGGGCTAAGCAATGGGAATGATGGATAAGTTCATCATCATTTTTAATATACAGACAAACATCCAGCTCTTTAATTAAATAATTTGATTTTTGTTATAGGTTGTTGAAGAGCAAGAAGTTTTGAACGTGAGTGATAAAAACTCTCCGTACGCCCTCATTGACAAATATTTTCCTGAGAGGTAATAGTTATTTCTCGTATCGTATTATAAACGGCTTTCCGCGGATATAGAATGTACAATTATAAGATTAAAACTAGTTTTTTTAGCCCCGTGGTGCCGAAGGCACCGACTAAAAAAACTAGTTTTAATCTTATGATTGTACATTTCTATATTCGTAGAAAACTGGATATAATACGATGCTAGACATAGTTTTTTCGTATTCATGAGAACCGGTTCCTATCCACCGGATTCAAATGAATACGAGAAACATTTTTACTTTTCTTCTAAGCTTTTCTATAATTAGGGTATGTATGTCACTACGTCAAGGTTAGATCTTTTTATCTCATTTTTGGAATAGTGATTTATAGGACAAAAGTGAAGTATTTTTATGACCAAGTCCTAAAAATGTAAGTATGTTCATACACAGTATCCTGTATTTAGGCAACTTTATTACAAATTCATATACAATTTTGTTTCAATTTTTTTTTTAGGTTTCTTAACGTTAATTTCATATTGTTTGATTTTTTGAGAAAAATAACCTAAAATTTAAATTGCATTTTGTTATAAAATTCTGATAATAATCTTATCTTTATGTTTTCATAGGTGTCTATTAAACTAGAAAATATAATATTCTAATCAAAAGAACATCTAGTTAATTAGGTTTTATTCCATTAAATTTACTTTATAAATATTTAATTTAACTCTAAAAACATTTCTTTTGATGTACTAATTACATATAATTAGATATTAACCCGTTTCATAGACAATATATATTATTATTTAGAGAGAGTTATTATTATCAGAATAAGGATATTTTCCAACATAGTATGTAGTAGTAGTTCTACATTATTATTATTATTTAGAGAGAGTTATTATTATCAGAACAAGGATAGTTTCCAGCATGGCTGGCGAAGAGGATATACACCTGACATTGGAAATCTGAGCCCAGATGAGGTGAGCTATGGAGTTCTTCTTAGTTGAATATGTAGAATATATGTACGTTGATAATATGACAGGGGAAAAAATTGTCCTAAATTTTGCTTACTATTTCCCCTGTCATTTATTGGTCAGTTTGTTTATCCAATAGAAGGGAAGGCGATGGGGTAAATGGGATGGAGGGAGGGAATCGTTATTTTAGCCCGCTTCAAGTTTCACTCTAATAGTGTACATGATAATCTGGTGTATGATCCTAGTAATTCTAAATCTATTTTTATGGAAAATTTGAATTTTTAAGACATATTTTTGTGATATTAACAACCTTTTTTCTTTTTCATATTTTTGTTTTTTTTTGGTGAAGTTTATTCTATCATGTAACGTACAGCAAAGAAAACAATTAGAGAACTTTTTGGAGAAAAGGAAAAATACAAAAAATATACCTTTTCTCAGCATGACGTCATATTTAGAGACAGGGAGGGAAAATTGTTTGTAAATTATGCTGGTACCCAAAATTCTATAACCACGCTTAAACATTGGGGTAATATTATTTTTATTATTATATTTTTGTTTATAAACAATTTTTCTCAGTTTTTTTTTCAAAACTATGGTTACTCTTATCAAATCTTGACAACTAAAATTATCCAAAGTTTCCACCCAATAATCTTTTACAGAAGGGGTAATTTTGTTTATCATCACCGGGGATATTTTATTAACAAACTCTCTTATTTGTTGATTCAAAACGTTTAGCAATGTTATGAAATCTTGATTGGTTGATTCTTACTATAAATGTCTAATGTTTTCAACTAATATAGTCTTAAAGGGTAACTTTGTTAAAAAAAAATCGTACTGGATGTACTTCTTTGTAGCGTTCATTGTCATGTCCCTTAAGATTCCTGCATGGAATGTCAAAGGAATTAAAAATGTGTAGGGAAGCTTGGCCAAAAGAAGATAATCTTGTCTTCTACTAAAATTTTAAAGAAATGGAAATAAATATAAAATAACACTTTCATCTATTGTAGGATTAAAGTAAAACACTAGAGGGGAAAGGGGTTAAATAACTGTATCTCCCCAATGCAATGTCCTTGTACCGACTCTCAATCGGGTCTTTGAAATTCAACCAATTATTAATAGTATCAACACAGCCAAGTAGCAGAAAACGATTTGGTAGAAGACGAAAATGTTCATTGAAAAAGGGATGGAGGTAGTTTTCTGTATATACAGCTATACTATAGATCTGTTATTGAAGGTATGGATGGTAGATGACAGTATGTTGGTGCTGAAGGGTGGCTCAACCAAATCAGACAAAGTGGGGTATGAAGATGTTTGGGAACCTCTGGATGATTATCAGGCCCCATACAGGGAACCAATCCTTCCACCTAATCCTAATGGCAAGTATACATTTTTGCTTTATTACATACTAGCGGCTAGGACACTAGAGGCCTCTAGTGGCACTTGAGGTGGGAAGGGGGAAATCGAACCACCCCCTATTTCAAATTTAAATTTTTAAAAGAAAAAAAAAAGAAAATTGTGGGGGAATAATTTTTTTTCTAGAAGCTTTTTCTCTTGGAAGGGTAGTGGTACCCTTCACTAAAATAGTGATAAACCTTCCCATGACCTATGCGGAGCTGTATTGTAAAGGAGAACCATATCGGTTCAGGGTTTAGCGAGATACTTCGGTACAGACAAACACCCAGATAAACATCCATTTACTTTTATTTAAAGCTTTCTAGCTTTGACAGAGATGGGATGTGTGCCTGTCTGTTTATACCAAAAGATATCGCAGCAGCTGGACAAATATTCTTCTTCTTCTAGTAAAACTTATCTAGTTTAATAATTATTTTGGTAACGCTACATCCACCCTCCCAAGAGTGATTGCCCCACAGAACATGTATTTCTATCTCCTTTCTTCATCTTCTTCTTTAAAAAACACCACGGGGCGTATCCTGTACTACTACTACCAATTGTCAAAAAATTCTTGCTACTTGTTTTCGAATTGCTCTTTATAATTACATTTACTGATTAGAAAATAACTACTTTGCTAGGAATAAAATCTTCGTTTTATATTTAAATAAAAGAGAATAGAATAAAAAAGTGAGACTCAGCAATAATAATTCAACCATGGTGAAGCCCACTCAACAAAAATTTTCCAAATTAATTTTTAGAACTCTAATACAAAACTTTCTATTCAACCTTCAAAGTCTGAGAGAAATGTAATTAGGATATTAAATTAAGCTTTTCTAAAATGTGGATATCTGTTGTTATAATAGGAACGCCCAATGTTTTGGCTTCATACTATCTAATTAGAATAGTTATTTATCGCATCGTATCATATACAGCTTTTCGCGGATATTAAAATGAAAAATTAAATTTTTGATATCCGAACTAACAAAATTAGTATTCAATGTATTCATGATTTTTTCAGTTTTGCTGAGAACCAGTTCTAATCCAGCGGGTATTAATCGGTATCATAGCCATGCGGGAAATGTTCTTCCATTCGACATTTAATTAAAACATTAAATGATGCGATGCTTACATATCTTCATAAATGAATAGACAAAAATTTGATGTATCTTTTAACTATGGTAATAATGTTCTTTTAATATTATGTAATTTATGAATTTTATCTTTATTTTTTAGATGAAGAAAGCAATGAGAGCATTGAAGCAAATAAGGTATTTTTTAATGATTTCTTTTGATTTGGTGTATGAATTTATTCATATACAATTTTAATGAGTAATATGAAGAAAAAAAAATATTGGAAAATAAGCGTAAGGATAGGATTTTTTACAATATAGTGTGAAATTTTTATTTTGCTATCAGTATATGATTGGTTGAATAAACCCAAAATTAAAATAAGCAATTGTTTTAATTATAATAATTTATATACCCTAACTATTGTGAAGCTTCGCTACCAAAAAGAGAGAAATTATGTTTTTTTTGCTGTAAAGGTTTTTCAGTGATCTTACTAATACTCAGTCTCACATCTATTTTTCGGCCATCAACTCATCCTCCCTTTATTTTTTGTAGGAAAAAATCTATTCCTTAGCTATTTTGTGGGGCTTTAACTTTGTTGGGCCCTATCCTTATATGGATCCATTCCTGCAGGAAACTTCTAACCTTAATCAAACCTAAACTAACATAAAAGTGGCATCAAAATAATTCTTTAATAATCTTCAATAACTTGTTTGACAAATTCATGCTTTTTAAATTAACTTCGGCTTGATTGTTTTTTATGTAAGGAAACTCTTTTTTTTGTGATATAGCATAAAATCTATTTTTTTTTGTGGCTAGTTATTATTAAGGGTAAAGGAAACGTGAAAGTTAGGACTTTTATAGCAAATGCCTCCTTTAAAATTACTGTTTTTATGTTTAAAATTTGTTATATTCTTTGTATATTTTGAATAGGGAAGTACTTTTAAGATTTATTCATTCATAAACAAAATTAAAAATGTTATAATCATAAGAATTACATAATAAATATGAATTATATTACATATCATTATTCTTTTGTTTCATGCATTTATGAAAAAAAATATAAAAGTAAATAATTGCATAACTAAGGTTCTCATCGTTCTTTCAAAACCACAAAAAACGAAATCATAGAAAAAGTATATTTTATACTTCAAAAACCCATATTTACCTTGCACTCAAAGTAGCAGGATGTCTGTCTATCTCTGTGTGTGTCTGTACTGTACTGTCTTATATAACCGCTGATTATCCTTTAAAATATATGTACCTTTTTATAAGTCCATGGAAATCAAGAGAAATCACCAAATCAACTTGTTTTACTTTTTGAAACAAAATTAAAATGGGCTGTGACTCCATTCCCCCCCCCCCACACACACTTCAAGGGCCCCTAGAGTTCTTTAGGGCCGCTAGTAATAATTATTTACCATTACCTCGTAAGGACGGATTCTCCTTCGATCTAAGTGATCATCTGACATAGCAGCATTAGGAACCATAACGCGGTGTCGGTCCGACATTCGAACCTATCACCTTCCCGGCGACGAGAGTAGTAATGAAAATAGTTGGAACGCTTGTTTACTAATGTAAAAATAAGATTATGGTTTAAAATGTAATATAATGTTTTTGTTTTCCCGATTGTCCTCTAAGATCTCAAAGCCTTTCTGTCTAGGGAAAATAAACTAAAATGAAAATAACTTTTTAACATTTCACTAAATTTGCTAATAAAATTTTCAGTAACACATTAGAACACCCCATATAAATCTTTAGATATTTTTATATGATGTAGTTTTCTCACGCTAAGTGTATCGGGAAGATGCTTTGCCAATTTTTTGCAATAAGTGTTCACAGATTTTTTTTGCAAGGATACATTTTTTGTACAGGCCAAAAAATACATACCTAGACAATTCATATTTGCATTAAAACGTTTGAAAATTTTTTTTCCATAAAAAATAGATTTTCTGTACTAAAAGATTTGTTTAATTGCTGACAAATTCTTATTCTTCTTTACAGAAAAGATCCCCATTGGTGGTGGGAGAACTTTTTCTTGTAAAATTTTGATTTTAGTAGTAGTAGTTGGTCTTCACTTTTGAAATCTTTTATGTTTACCAGGGATTTTAATGGATAAGACAATAAGTAAACTATAAATTATTTAATTCAATTCCCAATTTAAATTATTTCATCTGTACATTTAAAATATTAGTTGTTGGTCTGAACCAACCAATCAATATTTAATAAAAGTACCCAATGTTTTGAGTCAGTTACTAAAACTTTGGATACCAGTATACATCACGCTTAAATGTCCCCGGTATTACGGTTTATATTTACATACAATTTTATGATTTATGTCATCCTTGTTTAATTCTAGGTTACAGTAAACACAGTTGGTAATTATTACTCATATGACAAGCAACCCATCAACACTGAACCTAATCATAACAGCATTGAACAACCTCTCATTCCTTTCCAGGTATAGATAGATAGATAGATAGATAGATAGATAGATAGATCGATAGATAGATAGATAGATAGATAGATAGATAGATAGATAGATAGATAGATAGATAGATAGATAGATAGATAGATAGATAGATAGATAGTTAGATATATAGATAGATAGATAGATAGATAGATAGATAGATAGATAGATAGATAGATAGATAGATAGATAGATAGATAGATAGAGATACATAGAAAGATATTTAGTACTTATCTACTTATGTAACAATTAAAAGTTTGTTAATGAAGATTAGAAACAATTAAAGTTTTGTTATATAAACCAAAAATAAGATTACATAATTTTATATTGTGTAATAACAAAATTTGTTTTCAAATATATTTGAATGTGAGGGATTTATGGATAGGTAAATAAAAAATTATCGTAACAATAACAAAACATAAAACAAAACTAATTTTTTTCGAGAACACAAAAATTACTTTAGATCGGGTTTTTGTTAAGTTGTAATAGGTATTGGGTAGCCCGCAGGAATAGGCCCCGCACGAATAGTTAGGCCCTTCTGCATGGGTTAGGTATAGAAAATAAAAACACTGCCCCCTCCCTCTTCTTATCTTCAATATATTTTAAAAAATAAGGTAGGGGAGTTTAGTGTTCGGTAGGCATTTTGAGGGAAAGTCCCGATGTTGCCCCTATAAATTTGAAAGTTGTATTTTAACCTATATTACTTTATATTCAGTGTAGTATGTAGTATATGCAAAAAAAAAACCAATTGATATCTTATTGTGACATAAGCCTTCCCTTTTTCCTGAACACTTATATCATTACCCATGGATATTAGGGATTAGACAATGGCTGATAAATCAGTTTACACCCTTAATGATGGCGAACCTTTTCAGTAGATCAAAATTGTTGATTAAAAAGTTTGAACACTGTAAGTTTGAACTAACCAATATTTAGTAAAATTACCCAGATAAAAACGTGATTATTAAGATTGGGTACCATAATAAGGTACACCGACAAACGTCCTAATGCGACAAACCTCCTAAAGGACAAACGTCCTAATGCGACATTGCAAGGATATATCGGGTTCGAAACCATGCTGTTTTATACCCAACACAGACTCCACATGGTTTTCATTGTTCCAATCGTTTTTTTGTTACCATAGTGGATTTTGTTTTCCAATTTTGGAATATTTTTTTGTTTCATATTTTTGAAAATTTTTAGGATATTTTACTTTTTTAGGTTTGTCAGTGTACCATAACAATGATAGTCCATTGTTCCTGCCCTCCCTGATTATTACCTAACTTTGTTTCAACATAAGATTTGAGATTAAACAATATTTTTAATCCTCTTCAAAGGATTTCAAGATTTCATAAATTCAAATCTTTCATTCATTTCGTTTTCATTCAATAGCTTATGTTTTTTTTTATATAAATATGGCTCTGAATCCGATTTATTCCCGCTGTGTTAGAACCTGTTCTCAGTCTGAGCTAAACTGAAAGAAACATGTACCGTATAAACAGACAATATTCCGCGAAAAATAAACATAGAATAAAAACTCTTATGTTGGCCAAGGCCACCAAACCATAGGGTCAAACAAAGCAGGTATCAATTGTATAAATTTACATTTTGTTATCCGCAGAAAACTTTTTATATAACGATGCGATAAATAACTTTCATCAATATAATTTTTGTGGCTTCGTTTAAGTTAATAAGAATTCTGGTTATATCTATACTGTTTTTCGATTCTGTTATATGAAATCATTCTGTAAACTGATATTTTTTGGTTATTTCAAGATATATGAGATTCATATCCTATAACTATTTTTTTTTTTTTTTTTATAAAATTGTCGGAAATCTAAATTTCTCATTTCATTTTCATAATCAAAGAATTATTTCCTAGTATGCTAGTTTTCAAAAGCTAGTTCATTGGATGATTATAATATTTCTCAATCGCCCCAGGGTTTACAAATTTGATAAAAATTTGGCATGAAAAAATCAACATCTCTAAAATAAACGTAATGATGTGTGGTAGATCTTTTCATGAAAATACCCTTTTTTGAATTTTAGTCTTCTGCTAACCTAAAAAGTTACTTTAGGAGCCTAGAAATACATGTACAAAATTTCAGCTCTCTATCTCTAATGGCGACCTAGCGCCAGGCATGTAAAATATCAACAGATAACGGTAGCACGGCGGTTTTAACAATATCTCAGCAATGTGCAGGTTTTAAGCTCTTCTGCATATTTCAATTTAAACACATAAGGGCAAAGATATATTATCCCAAAAATCTTTTGTCAAAGTCTACTCTACACCTAGCGCCAGTCAGTTTTCTAAAATCATGCATTTTATAACTGTGAAAATAGAAATCGCCAGCGCTAGGTGTAGAGTAGACTTTGACATAAGATTTTTGGGATATTATATCTTTGGCCTTATGTGTTTAAGTTGAAATATGCAGAACACCTAAATTCATCTTCCAAGCCATTCTCTAGGCATTATAATTTTTTTTATGAAATAACGGGATTTCAAAACTGACCTTTGAAAAGGCCTAAAAAATATCTTTTTTTGTCACTTTTTTCACTGCTTATAGTTACAACTTATTAAGATATTATGCTCAATTAAAAAAAATCGGCGCCTCCAGCACCAAAACCGGCAAAAACTGGCAGTTAAAGACCCCCAAAAACTAAAAATATGAGTTCTGGACTTATTTTTAAATATATCAACCTAATTTTTTTTGAGAAAACTTTTTTCATATAACCAAACTCAACAACCTATACAGATTTCATTTTTGGACTTTCTTTCCAGGTGCTAGTGGAGCAAAAGACCCCCCAAAACACAAAAATTATGAGTTCTGAGCTTATTTTTAAAGATATCAACCTGATTTTTTAAAAGAAATTTTTTAAAATAAAACTGAACTCAGTAATGATTACACATTTCATTTTGGGACTTTCCTTTGAGGGGCTTGTGCAGCAAAAGACCCCCCAAAACACAAAAAATATGAGTTCTGAGCAAAGTCCCAAAATGAAATCTGTATAGGTTGCTGAGTTTGGTTATATGAAAAAAGTTTTCTCAAAAAAAATTAGGTTGATATATTTAAAAATAAGTCCAGAACTCATATTTTTAGTTTTTGGGGGTCTTTTGCCAAACAAGCCCCTAGAAGGAAAGTCCCAAAATGAAATCTGTAAATGTTACTGAGTTCAATTATGGTAACAAAAGATTTTTAAAAAATCAGGTTGATATCTTTAAAAATAAGCTCAGAACTCATATTATTAGTGTTTTGGTGGGTCTTTTGCTCCACAAGCCCCTAGAAGGAAAGTCCCAAAATTAAATATGCAATAGTTACTTAGTTCAGTTTTATTTAAAAAGCTTTCTTTCTGTGTGTTGATATCTCTTTTACTTCTTGAGATAACTACTGTTTACCGAAGAGGGGGGCAAGTAGGGGCACAGAAGTTTAACTGCCAGTTTTTGCCGTTTTTGGTGCTGGAGGCGCCGATTTTTTTTAATTGAGCATAATATCTTAATAAGTTGTAACTATAAGCAGTGAAAAAAGTGACAAAAAAAGATATTTTTTGGGCCTTTTCAATGGGCAGTTTTGAAATCCCGTTATTTCATAAAAAAAATTATAATGCCTAGAGAATGGCTTGGAAGATGAATTTAGGTGTTCTGCATATTTCAACTTAAACACATAAGGCCAAAGATATAATATCCTAAAAATCTTTTGTCAAAGTCTACTCTACACCTAGCGCTGGCGATTTCTATTTTCACAGGTATAAAATGCATGATTTTAGAAAACTGACTGGCGCTAGGTGTAGAGTAGACTTTGACAAAAGATTTTTGGGATAATATACCTTTGTCCTTATGTGTTTAATTGTGTGGTATTTGTTATTGAGTTGCTATTCTTTATCAGGGATCTAATGGCCGATAAATTGATGTACATCCCCAATGATAATACACAAAATTAACCCTTATGTAGATTGCAATCAGCGGTTGAAACTTTTGGACACTCAACCTAATGAATCATCCAATCAAAATTCATTAAATGTCACAAAAAATTGTTAAGCTAACGAATAAGAAAACGTTATTCTAAAACTTTTGGGATTTGTGTAACAAACAGACCAATGTCCTCTCACTTCCTATAGTAGCCTACTAAATATGATGATCAGATATATATGTTACGTATTGATGAAGAAATCTATCTTAAGTAGAAAAGATTTGCTTTAAAAATTAATTCTATTGAATCAGTATGAAATATTTCTTGGTATTTTTCAACATCCCATAAACATCAAAGATTTCGCTCATATATTTGCTTTTTAAAAGACAAAGATTTTCTATAATCAGAGTCGGTTCGTCCGTCTGTGACGGGTACCTATTTTCGTTAATTTCAAACTTAATAGGATGGTTCATGTAAAGTTAGTTATGATTTAAAAGTGTAACAAATCTACATTCGTTAACAGAAAGTTTACACATGCTGATATTTACTTTTTTGGATAACATTCTTTTGTTGATATAAATAAAAAGTATATTAGTCTTTAAATTTCTTATTAAGTCATAAATTGGTGATCTATTTTTGGTTGGCTTTAAAGTCTTACGAAAAATATATTTTATAAACTTAATGATGAAAGTACATGATTAAGTAAATTTTAATTGAAAAATGAAAAGGAACTAGTAATATGAGTAATCGGTAGTAAATTGAAATTCTAGATCAACGAAAAAATTAATCTATAATGGTAAGGAAATTATACAAAGATAGATTGATATATAGATAGACAGATAGGTAATAATGATATTAATATTTATAATATAATATTCAGGAAGAGATATCTAGAAGTACACAAGAAGAATATATTCCTTTTCTTAATCAGGAATAATAGTAGACATATTTTTTTTATAATTGTAAAATTAAATTAAAATTTTATCTTTTATGTAAATACAGAGAGTTTTTATGAAACGTTGGATACTCAACTTAATGAACCAATCAATCAAAACTAAATAAAAGTCCCCAAAGTTGTTAGGCAAAAGAAAACGTTACATAATAACACAATGGGGACTGGTGTGATAAATATCCTAATGTCCTCTCCCTGCCTGGTTTTTTAGTAGAAAAAATACAGGGTGTTTTTGAGTAGAAAAAATATAATTCTAACACTAAAAATTGAAATGCTTGTAAAATATTGTAGACTATCATTGCTACTAGGTCATCAAACAGATGGAGAACTTTCAGCCGCAAAAACGGCGGGCCGTACCTGTTACAGTCAGCACAACTCCTCATGCACCGCCAGCCGCTAGGCATGCCCCCGTCAACGAAAATAACGGCGGTTACTTTTATCCTGAAAGTCAGGAGGAGGAGCAGTATAAACAGTCGTATGGAACATTTTTTGAAAACAATAATTTTATCCTAAACCCGAGATCTGAACATAAACAGCCGCCGGCTAGAAGCTACTTCCCGCAGGATAGAGACAATGGCAGCAGTGACACACAGCAGCCAGCGGCAAGAAATCTGCCGTATAAGTTTATCCCGCCGTTGAAGAATAACGGCATTGGTGACTACTCAACCAATACTCAATTGCCGCCTACGCCGGTGAAAGCCGCTTGGTGGGAAGTGCCCGCCTTAGCGGCTTTAAACGCTCCAGCCGCGTCATTGAAGAGTGAGTTTCCTTCGGCTAGAAGCTTAGGCGGCCGTGAAATTAATTTGAACAATGTTAAATTGGCAGGTGGACGGCTGGGGACAATAGGCGGCCAAAGTTTAATTCTGGGTGGAAATAACCAAATAAACCATCCACAGGAAAAATCTTCTTTAAATTTTAGCCAGATATACTCGTACGTAAAGTAGCACAGTTACTCTGTAATTTTATGTCGGTCCGTCCTTTACGTCCGTCCGTTTAATTCAATAAATCTTTTTTGATCTTCGTTTATCTTTATAATAAAGTAAAAGGACATCTGTCTGTTTGTTTGTTTATACCGATAGATCTCGCTAACCGCTGAACCGATATGGTTCTCCTTTACAGGTCCTAAAAAGGTGTATAACTATTTTGAGGATGCGCAACACCGCCCTCCATAGAGTAATCGTTGAAAGAAAATCGCCCCCTCCCACAAAAAAATATACAGTTAAGTGCATAAAAACAAGTTAATAAGAAAACATATAATATTTTAGGAGTTTCTGTATAGGCGTTTTCCTTCATATCGCATTTAACCACAAACAAGCTTCAAAAACGAAATTTTTTCTTATTGTTGGTTAGGTTAAGGAAGGGTTAGAAAAGCTTAGGAGTGTAATGCTCCCCCCCCCCCCTCCCTGCCCAAGGCTTCTTCAAAGAAAATAATAATCTTTGTGCTTTTTGGCAAATTTTTTAATCTCATTAAAATGCATAGATTAGATTAAATTATATTTTAAACGTATTCTTAAGCATTCCTTTTAAACCCAAAGAATTAATTTATATTAAGCTATTTCCGTAACCATACAGAGTTGATGGTTTTTTAAATGGTTTAGATTCAGTTTAGATTGGTTGTATTCACTACACAGTTCAAACTGTATGATTCACAGTTTCCTGTTTGTAGATACTCTGTAACCTATTCATTTTTTATTTTCTGTCTAATGTTTAAAAGCGAAGCTTTTCTATAATTAGGGTCGGTCCGTCCGTCCGTCACAGAGAGATAGGCATGTTAGTATTGTCCTATCGATTTCAAACTTTGCATGGTGATTCCTTTAGTAGTTAGGTACGATTTAGAAAGCGTATTAACTCTATAATCATAACAAGAATGTCCGTACGTCCATTTTAAACATGTTGATTTTTTTTACTTTTTTAACAACAAATTTTTATGTTATCTAATCAGCCGATTGATCTGATTTTTGGTATGATGATTCCTGGGACAACAAAGTATAATTTTATAAGCAAAGCAACTCTATAATCAAGTCCTAAAAATGTAAGTGTGTCCATAAACATTATCCTGTATCAAGCAGTTTTTCAACAAACTTACTTACAATTTTGCTCCGATTCTTTTACATTTATATTCTGATTATTCAGTTCTGACACTATATAAGTGTTAATGTCCGTTTGTCCTTCCGTTTCGGTGTTTAGCTTTTATGGATGTTGTCATCCTTGTTTGTCTATTATTTACTTATTTCCTTGCTATATCTATCTATCCAACAATATATCTATATACCAAAAAAAAAATTTATATCCTTTTTTGTATCCATTTATCTATCCAACTTATATGTATATTTAACTTTTTTTCTGTCTCTTCTACTATTATTTCTCTCTCTTTTTTGTTATGTGTTATCTCTGAATCTAAATATTTTTTTATTCTTTACTAGTTGCTTTGCTCCGATGAAGATCTTTGCTCCGATGAAGATCTAGAAAAAAGCCTAAGTTTTCCTAAAAAGTATAACCTATTTGGTCAAGCATTTTCCGAGCTTCAGTCAAAAAATATAATATTACATTTTCTCTGTTTATACATATTTGTCTCAGAATTAGTATTTATATAAATCTCCAATTAAGAAGAACAACCAAGAGACAACAATAGACTAAGTGGTTAATTAAATAATTAAAAGTAGGATTATAAGGTTTTATCTTTTTATTTAAGTACATACAGACTCAAAGAATCAAATATTCATTTTTGTAGGAGCCAAGTTATTCTATACGTTTTTTGGCTGTCTGTCTGTAACGTTAGATAGTTGTTGATTTTTATTCTTTGAAGTAAGTACATGTAATTCTTCTAGTTCTTTAGTCCATTACTGCACTTCCCTAAACTTCTTCTCTCCTTCCCCCTTCACTTCTAATATATACTTCTCTTTCTTTCTTTTTCTGTGCCCTTCTGTTATATCCATACCTAGAGTTTTCAGTATTGTGATTCGACTCTTATTCAAAATAATCGGCTTTATAATTACTTTTTATAAAGTTTTGTGATTTACTTATCAAGTTTAATTGTTATTTTTTATGACACTGCTCTATTGTCTATCCATAATTATTGGGCTTTGCTACTTATTGATGTTGTCAACAACAGTGTTTATTAACCCACCTCATTAAAAAATCAAAAAATAAAAAAGGAATTTTTTATTATGATTATATAAATATTTTTTTTTACTTGATCTTCAGAAACTACTTAGAAATTGATATTTTATTTTGATTTTTCCTTCTTCTTTTCACATCTTAATTTATGTTCAGAAAATATAATTCTTTTGATAATATTTCAAAGCGTGTATCGTGTTAAATACTGAAATTTGATAAAAATGAAAATTTTAGTATGTAAAAAGTTGCATTTCAAAATCAAATTTTTTCTTGGGTATATGCAGTCAGTCAAGATTATAAAGTATCTAAACAGTTTCTACAATATCTATGCAGTCTAGACTAGACTCTAAACAAACTATACAGTTTAGAGTAGACTCTGAACTATCTATACAGTTTATACTAGACATTAAACTTTTTATGAGTCAAGATTATACAGTATATATACAGTCTATACAATATATGCAATGCAGCCTGTACACTCAACTGTCATAGAGTCTTGTAGACTGTTCACAATCTGAAATACGAAGTCTATGAAGTATATACAATACAGAATCTATTAATTCTAGTTTCTATCAATGTTGTTTAATATTAGTTGTACTATTTGTGCAGTCTAGAATCTATTTATCATTTTTACGTAACTTATGTCCACCTATTCCTTGTTTTCCTAATAATCTTGACAAAAGAAGATCACTTTTTGTGTGTATGTAGAAATTGAACATAATCTCCACTGAACCGGAAAATTCATCAAATTTTTCATCACCCCTGCTGCAATCCCAGGTGGACGGCAGCAGACCATCTGGCAACATACAACGCCAAGTGTATGATGGGTTTGTACCGGTTCCTGGGCCGGCAACGGCGGATGAATATCGGTTTAACGTGTTTCCCGCCGTTCCTGGTTCTAATGGTGTAGAACAAGGTAATTCATTCAGTATGGCTCTGAAACCGATTAAAATCCGTTGGATTAGAACCGGTTCTAAGCTATATTAAAAAATAATGTATTGTATCGTATTACATCCAATTTTCTACAATGTTAAAAATATTAATATAAAAATAATAATTTTAATACCAGTTTTGTTAACCTGAACCTTTTGTCCCTCAGGGTTAACTAAACTGGTTTTAATCTTAGGATTTTTCATTTGGGTATCCGTGAAAGTTGTCTATGATACGATGCGATAAATAACTATTTTTTCATAGCAAACGTTTTTATCTTTTCTTTGCTTAAAAATATTGAGCAGCAAAAAATTACGCAGAATAAATGTATACACTTCATTTTGGAATTATTTATCTAAAATTGAATCATTTTCTACGCGAGAACAAATAATACTTTCTGAAGCGAACATTTTCTACATTTAAGGTCTGTTAGTCCTTACGTCTATAACGGATTGCTCTTATTGTTAATTTATGCATTTTGAAATTTAATTTATCGATGTTAAGCTTGATGATTTCTGTAACTCTTAGGTTAAGTTTATAAAGCGTAGGAACCATATAATCATATCCGGATAATCGATATGATTTTTTTTGGCTTTTTATAATCATTATTATGTTTACTTGACTTGTAGTTTATGGATTCCCTGGGCAATTGGGTACAATGATTTCAGTTTAACATCTAATTAGAATTAAAAGTATGTTTATATTCTGTATTTAAGTAATTTTGGGATATTTTTGGTTATAACTTCTGAAAAGTTTTGTACTATATAATATTTAATAATTGTTAATGTTCGTTTGGCTTACTTTCTGATTTGTTAAGCTTCGATTTTATGGATGTTATCCTTGTTTTACAAAATTTATATAGTATAATTTATCAAATCTAGAACTTTGAAAATTGGAAAAGAAATTATATAATAGAATAAAACGTTTTTGATTAAATTTAAATTTTATGATTATGCTGGTCCCCACAGATTTATAAACACGTTCTGTAATCCGTTGTTACAAAACTTTAAAGTGTTTAATAAATCTCCAGTGGGTTAATTAAATACAAAACTTTTTCAAAAATAATTTTAATCTGATATTATGGGGATAGTTTTGTTTGTCATAATTGGAGGTGATTTAAAATTTCCCGTTCATTAGATATTAAACAGTTTAAAATTTAGATGGAGAAAACCAGAAGGACTACAGTCCAACAGTTTCCATACCACAACAACTACTGCAGCAACAGCCTATTCTGTCACAGTCGCTAAAACCACAGCTGTCCCAACCGCCACAGCCGTACAGACAACAATTTCAAGATGTTAACCTTGGGACTGAACAAATACAACAGAATGAAAGGTATTGTTTGTTTCAAGTTTTTAGAAGCGAAGCTACTGTATTACTAGAGGTTTTCCATACATACGTTCAATTGTTTGTAATCCTATGGTAACTTAAAGATTAAGTAAAATATATTAACTTTTGATTTAAAACTCTACTGAATCTAAGCAGTATAGTCTCTACTTGTGGTCTTTACGCGATAATAATTTAGAATTAACTCACTTTAACCAACCCTAATTAATTTTAATCTGTTAAAACAAAAAAAAACTTTTAAAAACTTTTAAAACAAAATTGCGTAGCTACTCTGTAATTCAATTTATCTGTCTGTTCTTCCGTCTGTGACGATATATGTGATATTCAAGATTGACTGCTCTATAACTCACTTTATCTGTTTGCTAAGCTATGACTTGTGCTTAGCTACTAATGGATGTCAATCAATATCTTTTAAAAATATAATTTTACTGTTAGATATGTCCGGGATAGCAAAGCTTTAATAACACAATTACCACCAGAATATTATTACTTCAGGTACAAACAAAATGTGATGTCTTTTTTTTTAGAATTTATTAGTTTTGCACGTTTTTAGAATCTTAGTTTGATAGAATAATTCAGTTTTAGAGTATTTAGTTTGGCTAGATTTAGATAAGAATTTGGTAAATTTAGTTTTTGTTCTTCTATAAAAGTATTTATCTGTCTCATATGAAGATAATCGCTGAACCGATGTGGTTCTCCTTCACAGTAAAGATTTCCATAGGTCCAGTGAATATTTATTACTATTTTGGGACAGGACACCTTTGCAACAACTGAACTAATTCGAAAAAATATTTGGTAATTTCAGCTGATTTTTTCCGAACACAGTAATAGTGTCTGACTGATTATGACGTAACAAAAAAAATTAGCCAATGAGAGGCCACTATAAATTTTACCATTGGTCAATAACGGCCTCTCATTGGCTAATTTTTTTTTGTTACGTCATAATCAGTCAGACACTATTTCTGTGTTCATTTTTTCCTGAATTTGGGGGGCAACGCTTTGTAGTAAAGACGACCTTTAGTTTTGACCCCAAATATTATTTTAGATTTATTTTGCTTATTGGCTATACCTTATTTCTGAGTAAAAAAAAACTTTTTTACAATTTCTCAATTTATTAGCTTTTTTTCAGCTCAAAATAAAACTGTACAGTTGAAATGAAGTTTATCAAAAATAGTTCTGTAGAACTTCTCTCAAACTTTTATTTACGTAATTGTTTCATAAACATCCAATTCATTTTCAACACATTATAGTTTCATATACTTAAATAAAATACTATGTTTCATATTCTTTTTTTTAGCAAAGGCCACCGCAAGGTTATTTCACCTAATCACGTTTATCTGATGTTTCATAATCGTACTTAACAAAAGCATTTGTAAGTAAGCAAAAGAAAAGTAGAAATGCTCTTGAAAGATTAAGAAAAACTTGGACTTGGTGTGTTTCGGAACGCATGCCTTGCCGTTCTCGAAATCTTAATCTCAAGCCCTCCGAATGACCAACATGAGTGAAGTTTACAAATGTGTATTTATACCATGAAAACAGTGAATCTAAAACAAAAATATAAAAATTAATTACATAATATTAATGGTTTATTATTTTTGTAAGATCGAGGTTGCGTGATTTCAATTTAATTAAAAATATAAAATTTCTAAAAAACTTTAAATTGGCACGAAACATATTAAATAGCATCAGAAATTGATAATTTTAGATTCAAATGATCAATAAAATTAAGGAAAATATTCGTATGTCAAAAGTTAGCAGTTAAATGGTCTATTTGTTGAAAAATTAATGTTTTAAATTTCTTCGTAAAATATACCATACTACACTTATTATTAAGAATTAAAGATAAATTCTTACCACATTATGATGTCAAACTAAGCAGGAAGGCTTATTTGAGATCTTCCACGGATTAGAGCGCATGTATATTCAACCAATACATTATTTTTATTCACGTAGCTCCGCACATGGGAATCATCAAAGGAAAAATGCGCGTCTTTTTGTTTGTTTACAAGCAACGCGCGGAGATAGTTAGGAATGCCGCGTAACACACTCATTCTCTGGTGTAAGGAAAGGGGAATTAATGGGTTCGAACTTGTCAGGGAATACAAGAAAAATCATTCCAACACACACCCGTCTAGTCACTGGGAATCGAACACAATAACTCATCTTAGCATCATGCGTGCAGACAGTGTCCACAAAATCACAATCTCATAACGCATAAATTACAAGAATTTAAAATGGCTTGGCCATCAGGCCTAAAATTAATTATGGTAACTTACGAACACCACAATAACTCAAACCGACTCCACTACCACATAAGGATAGGAATAAGGAATGGGAAAAGCATTCAACATTCATGAAATGCACATTTACCACTCACACATCTCATTATATCATGGCCTCATAATCTCAATTAAAGTTAGAATTACAGACCATGTAATTGCGAATACATGAATTAATAATCAATAGTACCTAAACTTTGATTAGGTACCTACATAATAATAGGCAAATGATTTTTATATTAAAAATCGCATCAATAATTAAATAATCAACTCGAACTTTTAAATCAAAAGAAAGAAAGATTAAATAATGACATTTTTTCTACTAAATCTTTTTGCTAGAAAAGAAAAGTAAAATTTCATAAAAAACTTCTCAAAAATTAGCATTTTCTCCAGCGGAAAAATACTCGGGCTTACATCTAGACATTTCTTAGATAAGATAGGTAAGATCCTTAAATCTAACATGTTTTAATAAAATAGATACTTAAATCTAAATAAAATGTGACTGTAAAAAATCATCAAACATCGGAAAATTAAAATTTCATAATTTTAAATCTTCGTGAATCAAAATTGCGTAAAATAAAATTGCAATTGAAATATGCAAATTAAATTTACCAAAATAAAACAAAAGCTCAATATAAGAAAAGAACTTCTCTAAATGCTGAGTTTGCAATTTCTCTCTGTTTTAAGAAGAAAGCAACTTGTACATATTCATACAGTCAAAATTAAGGCAATTTGGGGCCTCAGTTAGAATGAACCCCTCAAGATACAAACTAACCAATCTTTCAAATATTAATAATGCCATGTTCCAGCTCTCCTGACGGACGTTATGTCTTTCCATCACAATTTTTTGATACTGCATAATTTCCGACAGGATTTCTGGCGCAGGGCTCCGTCAACTGAAAATAAACATAATTAGTGATGTTTAAATCAAATCAAAAAATTAAAAGAATCATGAATAATTCAAGAAACTTTAAAATCATCAATCAAAGCAATCAAAATAAAATTATCTTATGCTTTAGTTTTGCCGTTCTGTAGTATGTCTGGCCGAGGTAACAGAGCTAAGATACACTATAGAGCGGTCTTATTAAGCTTAAATCTTCGTACAAAGAATCTACTTAATTCAAGGCGAAAAAAATCTGCATTTTTCTTTAGGTACATCGGTAAAAAGGTAAATAGAAATAATTTTAATATATATGTAATATTAAATTATCTATGTGATTATAATAAATCTTAAAGAAATATTTGTATGATGTAAAAAAATCTCATTGTGTTACTTTTTTATCATATCGAATTTCAATCAAACAAGGATAAAATGTTCGTATTTGCGTAGGTACCTAGGAAAATTTCCGCGAAAAAAATCCCTGGTCCCGGAAAGACTTAAATCATTGAAAAAACTTGCGTAAACGTATAAATAACTTAAGTTTGCATTTCAAATGAAAAAAATCTTGCGTCGATTTGAAAGTTTAAACAAAAATGCGTCAAAATTTGCGTTTTTTGTCTTTCGAAAAAAAATATCTGATAAATCTACCGTAAAAATAAAATTCAAAGTTAAACAAGAACAATACTTATACTAAACTTTGGGTAGATTGATCTTGAGCAGACGTCTTGCGGAAGTCTCGTTGCTCGTGGCGGCTGCGTCATCTGATAATTTGAACTTGCAAACCACGGTCCTCCCGCCTGGGCGCACTTCTTCCACACGCCCCAATCTGAACTTCTTCATCAAACTTGTGCTATCGTCGATCAGCACCACGTCTCCCGGCTCGAGCAGCACCTCGTTGCGGCGCCACTTGACAGACTTGAGTAGCTCAGGCATGAGCTGCTCCTTGTACACCTGATGGAACTGACGGGTCAACTCCTCCAAGTTCTCCAGCCTCCTGGTGATGGGCTCTTTACAACCTGTCTCGAAGGTGCAGATTGCATGGTTGGTCCTGCCGCCTAACAGATCAGCAGGTGAAATTATTCTCCAGCAATTGACGTCATCTCCTTGGGTGGCATAGGTCAATGGCTTGGAATTCAAGACTCTTGCAGTCTCAGCACATAACACCAATAAATCATTGAAGGTTACAGTAGCACCAGCCAACTTCTTGTTCAACACACGCTTGACCAGCCCAACCTGCCTCTCCACAGTACCTACGAACGAGTGTGCTGCAGTGGGCACAAGATGCCATTCAAAATGCATCCTGGTATCCTTCAAAAGTTCATCCATAATTCGTTTGGCACCAGCCATATTGGTGCCTCTGTCTGTAGTAACCCTTCTAGGCATATTGTAAAACGCCTGAAGTTTTCTCAAGCCGACCAGCACGGCTTCAGTTGAATAATCGGTCAACACGTCAACAAACACAGCCTGTGTGAATCTACAGGCCACAATCAACAACCAAACTTTGTACTTAGTCTTGGAACTCCTGGTGCCAACGCCAGGCTTCGTAACTTCTATCGGCCCCGCAAGGTCCATATGCACCTCCTTGAAGGGCACAGAGGGCTCGACACGATCTGGCAGAATATTAGCAATTGCGTGACTCGAACGCTTGGCATATTCAATGGAACATGCAGCACAACTCTTGACCACTTTCATAGCCTCCATGCGGCCATGTGTGATCCATGCATACCTGCGGCTTTGCGCCAACGTCTTACGATGGCCTCCATGCCCCAATTCATCGTGGGACTGTTGAAGGATGAGCCGCGCCAGCCTGTTGTGGCGGCTGAGCAAGACAACACCTGGGCTGTCCTTCATAATCTTCCTGGGGCCTCCAGCAGCGGCCTCAAGAGCCTCATCTCCTCTCCCGGACATTTTCAATATTGTAAATGTCCTAAGAGGAAAACATCCATCATGACCCACTATGGGCCAACAAACCTGGACCTTGTGATGATAGGGTTGAAGGGAGTCAAATTTCCCCTCGGCGTCCATGGTCATCTCCTTCTCTTGGTTGAAGGACGTCAAAAACAAGTCACAAACAGAATCCATGTATGTGTTTGTGAAAGTATAGTTCTCATAATACCTAGAACTATCATTGTTGCTAACACCATCCTCAATTGTTGCAACACCACGTTTCTTGACAAGCAACATTTTAAAGCAGTTGGCAGCCTTAAGAACTGCGGCCACAGTCCTCCTTGCCTGCCTGTAGGTCCTTCTTGCCAGGGACCTCCAGAAATCATTGTCCACCACCTGTGTGAACATTACCTTGAGCTTCGCCATCTTGGGATTTAGCTCGCTCTCGGGAATGGATGCATTTACCTCACCCGCCGTCTTAACGGGCCACTGGTCCTGTTCCAGGCGCAACCAGCTTGGACCTTCTTGGTATGTAGATCCAGGTTGTACATCCTCGATCGTACACAAACCACGCGTCGCCAGATCGGCGATGTTGTGTTGGGTTGGAACCCATCTCCAATCTTCAGGGCTCGTCAACTGTTGTATCTCGGAAACACGATGACTGTTGAAAACATTTAGCATGACACTGTCACTGGATAATTGAGCCAGGGCACAGCTGCTATCACTAAAAAATACTTTGCCAGAAATGTTGAAAGGTAGGGCTCTGACAACAGTATCCACAAGCCTTGCCAAAATTAGACAACTAAGCATTTCTAACCTTGGTATAGACTCTATCTTCACTGGTGCGACACGTGACTTGGCGCAACACAAAACTACATCATATCCTCCAGGAACCGGCCATCTCAGGTAGGTGATGGCTGCATAGGCCTGGTTAGATGCATCGCAGAAACCAACAAGCATTGGAAGCCCCAACGGCTTATCAGGAACCATCGAACGTCTGAACGACACATTTCCAAGTGCCGAACGGTCCTGGAGGCTGGACACGAGCTCCGACCTCAACTCTCCAGGTATAACATCATCCCAGTTGCATCCATGTATGCAAACTGAGCGCAGACAAAGCTTGGATTTAAGCAGCAATGGCGCTGCTAGACCCATTGGGTCATACAATTGTTGCACAATTCTCCAAACTTCACGTTTAGTTATCAACTCAGGTAGACTTCTCCAGAGGTCCTCCAGATCCAGATCCTCTAGTAACTTTCTACCCTTAATCTTCTCGCCGTGGTTGGCTCTGACAGGTAGGAACAACTTATCCTGTTTAGGGTCCCATACAAGGCCCAGAACTTTTACACTGTCAACATCATCTCCAGAATAAACAACAGATTTAAACTTGAAATTGCCAGGTGCAATCATATCTTCCAGCTCTTGGACCAGCTGGACAGCTTCAGGTTTACTGTTATGACCGCTCAAACAGTCATCCACATAAGTACAAGTCTCCAATTTGACCGATGGAGGATCTTGATACAAAATAAATTCAGAACTGAGTGGTTGCTGAACATCTCTCCACACATCCTGCTGGGCTACAACGTCACAACCTCTAATCTTCTCAAATCCATAAACATCTTGAACATCCTGCTGGGAACGTCCACCAAAAATACGACCAGTGAGTCTGAGGGCGGTCACGGCCATATCGCCGGCCAAGGCCTCACCAAAGTTGACGGTTTTGGTGAGGTAGACCTCCGGCTCTCCATCAACTGTATCAGCGAAAAAAACACGTTTCAGCTGAGAATCTTCATAGGTAGCTAATAATGAATTGTAGAACTTCTGAATATCAGCCACGAATGCACACTTATAACTTCTGAACCGGATAAGATTGTGCATCAGAGTATATAATGGAACTGGGCCGTCCATCATAATACTATTGAGGCTTAGCCCCTTGCAGCAGAGGCTAGAATTGGCGCATATCCTCAACGGCGTGGAAACAGACTCTTTATATGCGCAGACTAGGCTCGAATAATACACGGGCTTAGTATAAGCTAAGTCTTCTGGCGAAGCTTTCTGATACACTCCACGAGACACAGCTTCTTGGAACACCTGGCAGAAGGTGTCGTATTCACCTTTTTTGACCATCCTCTGCCGGTCACGTAAGCAGATTTTGTACGCCTGCTCAGAATTATCAAACAACACACTTGGCGGCTGCTTGTAAGGATATGAGGCCGTCCAAATATGGTTCTCAAGATCTAATGTCAGACCTTCTTCAATCAGCTGCCGCTTACGCACGTCCAAGGCGGACTGCCCGGCGGCTATGGCGGCGCAATGACGGCAGTTCTTACAACCGCTGCACATTGATGGCGGCTGTATACCCAAACTTTCTGTACTCAGGAACTCCATCTTGCTGACCTCCAACTTAACAGCTTTACAGGCGACAGGATTAGCAACAGTCCTGCCATCTGCAGACACAACTAAATAGCCTGTACCAAATAAGCTTCTGTACAGTCTAGAATCACCAACCATTTTATCTGCACACGGGAACATAGCTGGTGTTAAATGGCCGATAAGAATATCAATCTTACCGTCGACCATAGAAAAATTATCAGGCTTCATGTTGAAAATGCCGGCGGCGGCTGTAGGATCAATAGAACGCAACCCTTCTTCAGTACCAATGCTGGGCACTACCGCCGCCTCCAGAATATGTGAATTCCGGTTGCGGTCAACCAAACAAATCTTGACTGTAGGACATGCTTGGCTCTTTCCATCTGCCAGAGAAATAGTAGCTGTGCGACCAGTTGATGGCAACTCTAACTTCTTGGCAATACTTCTAGAAATCAACGTCAAATTTGCTCCAGAGTCCCACATGGCACTGACGGTGACTTGACGTTTGTCAGCCGCCAATGCCGTGAGCTGCTGCAACATCAGCATAAAATTGTTCTTGCTAAACAATTGTGATTCATACACTGCCGCAACTTGTCCACCAGCAACAGATTCGTGTAACAATGAATTATGAGGCTGGTTGCAACTGTCTATGGTACAGCTGCCAAGTTTATCGGCTCTGGGACAATCGGCCACCCGATGCCCTTTTTGTAAGCAGAGCAAACAGGCGCCTATCTTCTTGATGAAGACTTTGCGTTCAGGAACAGACATATCCCTAAACTTGGAGCACTTAAACAACAGGTGATCAGAACTACAACCTTCCGACGGGCAAGGCTGTCTCTTCTTGGTCTTAGCTGGAGACCCAGGTTTACCAACGGCTGTAGCTGCGGCCGCAGGATTACCTTTCTTCTTGGAGGGGGTGTCCACATCAGTTGAACACCTCATTAAAATGGCGCCACGCTGTTCTTCAATAATCTTCAACAACTTTGGCACGTTGGGGCCATCCATCGAGTCCAACGCTAAGTTGAGCTTATCTTGAAAATCACGTGGCAACTTCTTGGATAAAATTTCCAGAAGGATCACAGTTAACCACTGGCTTGTGGTAACCTCATCATCATCATCATCTTTAGTCAGCTGCTCGAGCTGGCTAACTGCACCGCCAAACTCTGCTAACACAGTAACAATCTGGTTGGGGTCCGACGGTTTAGACTTCTTCTCCCATTGGTTGAAAAGGCAGAGCATCTGACGTGTCTTGGACTTAAAGCGTGCATCAAGGTAAGCCCATTGAGATTCATGCGAGTGAATCTGAATTAACTGGAGTCTCAACTCTTTATTTCTACAGACCTTTTCACTGCTCAACAATAACTGTAAATATGACGGTTCCTGTCCTACAGTAAGCTTTTTAAAATTGTCTCTAAAACTTACGTAGGCTGACTCTGAGCCGTCAAAGCTTGGAAGAAGACGTTCGTCGATACGATTCATATATCCTGGCGTGAACATAGAACTGGTACCGAACTGTGGTGTGCCAAACGGTGACACAAATGGCGGTGCTGTCGAGGCACCCGCCGTCGTTGTGGGTGGCTTCACAGGTTCAAGCTTAACCTCAGCCAAACGTTTCATCAAAGCAGACAAAGTGTTTATAATTGGTTCTGGTAAGGGAAAATACGACCCTTTAATAACTTTCACAATTTTCAAACATCGATCATATAGTTCAGTCTTATGGTCAGACAAGTTATCACTAACCAAATCAACAACACTTTGAATGTCACTAAGCTCTTCTATAGCGTCGAGAGCATCCTTCAGAGCACTATAGTCTTTTTGCACAGTAACTATATCAGAATAAATGTCACTAAACTCCTCAAGCTCTTGGATTCTCACACCAAGCTTGCTAAAACCGACCATGATGCTGTTAAATGTCTCGAACTTGTCATGGACAAGGATTGACTCCTTAGTGAAATGTCTAACGTCAAGCTCTGAAGATTCACTGACCAACTTCATCACTTTACTTAGTTCACTGGTTAGGGCCTCGACGGCTGGGCGCAGCCGCAATCCCAATTGAGCGCTTTTATTCTTTTTAGGACCCATAATTGTCACTAAAGTTAACTGTACTGATTATGACTATAATATGTGTGGTAAGGTATCACAACCAACACATTCACAAAACCTCACAGATTGTTTTTAGCCGCATCTGTTCTGTCTTGTTTTCATTGTTTCGGAACGCATGCCTTGCCGTTCTCGAAATCTTAATCTCAAGCCCTCCGAATGACCAACATGAGTGAAGTTTACAAATGTGTATTTATACCATGAAAACAGTGAATCTAAAACAAAAATATAAAAATTAATTACATAATATTAATGGTTTATTATTTTTGTAAGATCGAGGTTGCGTGATTTCAATTTAATTAAAAATATAAAATTTCTAAAAAACTTTAAATTGGCACGAAACATATTAAATAGCATCAGAAATTGATAATTTTAGATTCAAATGATCAATAAAATTAAGGAAAATATTCGTATGTCAAAAGTTAGCAGTTAAATGGTCTATTTGTTGAAAAATTAATGTTTTAAATTTCTTCGTAAAATATACCATACTACACTTATTATTAAGAATTAAAGATAAATTCTTACCACATTATGATGTCAAACTAAGCAGGAAGGCTTATTTGAGATCTTCCACGGATTAGAGCGCATGTATATTCAACCAATACATTATTTTTATTCACGTAGCTCCGCACATGGGAATCATCAAAGGAAAAATGCGCGTCTTTTTGTTTGTTTACAAGCGACGCGCGGAGATAGTTAGGAATGCCGCGTAACACACTCATTCTCTGGTGTAAGGAAAGGGGAATTAATGGGTTCGAACTTGTCAGGGAATACAAGAAAAATCATTCCAACACATGGTGTATTCCCTCATTTCATTTGTTGGACCACTTGAACCCTGGGTGGTAGAGGGCATCGGACTGTATATTATTGTACTGGTACCCAAAGTTTTTAAAACACAATCTATCAATCGTTCGTTTGTATAAGAATTTTGGGGACTTTTATTAACAAGCATTGTTCAATATTTCCTCTAATAATTCAATTGCAAAAAGAATAATATTGTTCATCATAATTGGAGGTGTTAATTAATTTATCGCCTATTGTTTAAGCTCTGAAGATTCCCAATAGTACATTTAAATCTTTATTAACAATCCATTTAAATAGAGTTTACTATGGCCCCATTAAACCTAACCTTACCTATAATAAAAATCAGAAGGTTTTGAGGGGGGTGGAGGGAGGGGGGGGGGGGGGGGTTGAAGGGTTATCAAGAAACAGTAAGAAAGATAACGCCGACTTTTTTTTATTAGTTTCATAAGCATTTTTACACAACTTATTTTTTTCCTTTTTTGCTGATCTTACAAAAAAAAGTTTTATTTGTTTGACAGATAAAAAGAGAGCTATTCTTGGTTCGTATGTTACAAAATTTGTACTATTGGGATTAAAAATTCCAATTAAGAAAAAAGATTTGTATTTAACTTGTTTAAATTGATGTACATCCCCAATTGTGATACACAAAATTACCCCTCCTGTAGATTAGATTTATTGGTTGAGACGTTTAAACACTCAACTTAATGAATCAACCAATCAAAATTCACCAAAGTCCCCAAAGTCATTAAGCAAATGAAGAGAAACGATATTATAATACTTTGGGCTTTAGTGTAATAAACAGCCCATTGTCCACTCTCTCTGTTAAAAAAAAAGAAAAAAACTGCGTGCTTATAAAAAAAACATAAATGCAAGATACTTGAAATAGACTTATACTTTTAAACTTGATTATATAAAGATACTTCGATCATAACATTGTACCTAATCGTTCAAGGAATTGATAACCTAAAAATCAAGTGAATAATATTCTTATATCATATCGGAAATTTTATCAATAAAATTAGAAAATCGTCATGTCAGAAAAACGGACATATAGACAGTTTCTAAATTGTACAAATCATCATTAAAAGTTTGAAATCAATAAGACGATTTCAACATAATAAAGTTATCCACCAAAGCTATCCGTTACGAACGGGTGGACATACCGATCATAAATGTAGAAAAATTCGCTTTCTAACTGTTACTTCAAATATACTTTTATGTTACCATAAAAAAAAAAAAGTGAGAATTTGTCTTTGTGCATTTTTAGCATAAACATTTATGGTATTTCTTTCAACTTTGGAGTAACGCATGGAAAAAGGGAACATTGGACTGTAAATTAGATAACTACCCAAACTTTTATTACAAATTTTGGGTACTTGTGTTAAATTTTGTTTGATTGCTTTAAACCAACAAAAATCATAATCTACAAATGTACTTCGGTTAATCATCATTGGGGATGTATTTTGATTTTATCCTCTATTGTCTTATCCCTGAAGATCCATGGAGTTACTATAATCCAGGGTTCTAAATGGATAAGACAATGACCGGTAAATTAATGTTCATCCTCAATGATGATACATAAAATTACCCTTTCTGTAGATTACAATTAGTGAGACGTTTTGACACTCAACTAAATTGACCAACCAATCAAAATCTACATAAGGTCTCTAAAGTTGGTAAGCCAACGTATACGAAAACGTCATTATAAAACTTAGGGAATTAATGCAATAAACAATCCAATGTCTCCTCCCTCCCTGACCAAAGTCACAAAATTGCAAGTCCAAAAGATTGGCCTATAGTCATTGTATGATATAGTATAACAGTAAAATAGTATCCTTATGAATACTGGTTCTATGCTTTATCTAACAGATCTATAATAGTATAGATGAATATTCAGATAACTACCTGCCCCCAATTTTCGTCTGCTAGCAAATTGTTTTCTGCTACTTGGCTGTGTTAATATTAAAAATTGGTTGGTTTTCATAGATCAAATTTAGAGTCGGCACAAGGTCCTTGAGATGTGGACAAACAGTTATTCATCCCTCCCACCTCTAGTGTTTTACTTTAATCTTTATCTTAAAATATCTAATGGTTGAGGAAAATACTAAAAACTCTTTCTTTGGAATCATTTAGTGTGATTAAATGAAGTAGTGTTATAACAATGTAGTTAAATTAATATTTTTCATTGTTGTACAAGAATAAATAGTAAACTTAATTATTTTATAATTTTGTCCTATGCTATGATTATATGTAATTTAAAAAACTAAAATGTTACTTAATACTTTTTCTAGTTGCCTTGCCCCTAAATTCTAGTGGAGGAGGAAGGGGTGGGTGCAGGAAAATAGCCTAAAACCATTTATAAAACTTCCCTGAAAAGCAAAATTAATTTGGACTGCCAGTTTCCGAGAACTTTAGCTTCAGAAATAATTACTTTACTACTTTATTTTATAGGATACTATACAGCTAATTTTTTAAAAGTGGTAATAAGTTATTTCTAGCTTAGTATAGACATTTTCAACTTTGTATGGACATTATGTATGAATTTAGATTGTAAGCCTTTGTGTAAAAATGTGTGAATACTAGTTAAATGCTAAATGGACCATTTACAAAAATGAATTCTCAGTAATATTCTTTATTAGTACTTTTTTGTTCTTTGCGAAGCTACTCTTTTATAGAACCGAATTATCCACTGGTATTAAAATATAAATAATACAATAGATACCAGTTTTGTTAGCACGGGCCATCGGTCACTCGAGGCTAGATAAAACTGCTTTTTAGTCTTATAACTTTTCATTTTAATAATCACGTAAAGCTGTCTATAATACGATGCGATTTTCTTTCTTGTTTATCGTTGTAAGACATGTCTTTAATCATGCTGGGAAGTTGTTAGGCTTAATAGGCATACTGTTACTGTAAATTTGATCTTAATATATATTTTTGAAAGCTTTCGGACTGCTTTTTAGCCGCTTTTACTTTTTAAAAGCGAAGCTTTTCTATAATTAGGGTCGGTCCGTCCGTACATATTTTAAACATGTTGATTTTTCTACTTTTTTTTTAACAACGAATTGATTTTTATGTGATCTTATTATCCGTTTGATCTGATTTTTTGTATATTGATTTCTGGGACAACAAAGAACAATATTATAGGCGAAGCAACTCTATAATCAAGTCCTAAATATGTAAGTATGTAACCGTTGTCATATGTATCAAGCAGTTTTTTAAAACAAATTTACTTACAATTTTGCTTCGACTCTTATACTTTTATATTCTGATTATTCAGTTCAGACACTATACAAGTGTTAATGTCCGTTTGTCCTATCGTTTCAGTGCTTCGCTTTTATGGATGTTGTCATCCTTGTTGGATCAAATTTTCTTTGCTCCTTGTACATTTTTATATTCGTAGAAAACTTAATATGATACGATGCTAGACATAGTTTTTTGGTGTTGATGAGAACCGGTTCTAATCCACCGGATATTAATCGGCTTTGAATGAATACGAGAGAATATATTATCATGCGTTTTTGCTCTATATTTGCTTTTTTTTACTTGGAATGCATATAGGATTCAAACAGTTAAAGTACAGATCAATAATGATTAATAGACATGGTGCAAAAAAGTCTTTTTGGAAACAATAAGCAGTTAATTACAGACAAATATATGATTGCAACCAACTAGGTTTTCAGCAAAACATTTTGCATAGATTATTCACATCTTATTTTGGTGGTTTCTAAGCTAAATATATTTAAATGTTTATTCATAATAAAATATTCAAAGGGGCTAAAAAAAAGCTTAAAATCATCCGAATACTTAAATCTGATAATAAAATAGTCTAAAACCATCACTGGACCTATGTAAAACTTACGTACATAGAGAAAATAATAAAAGAGAGAAATCAAGGTATTTGGAGGAATAAAATAGGCAGTGGGCCTAGAGGCCTATATTGAGCAATTGCCGCGCTAAATTTTTAGTGTTATTCCACCACTTTTCAAAATGGGAATATTTTAAAATTAAATGTAATTTCCAGACAATTATAGTTGCCGTTTGAAGCATACATCTGATTTTTATAGGATGATATAGAAATATTACCTATTCTGATAAAACCTGATAAAAGAATATAAAATTATCATTATTAATTTCTCTTAACTTTGCTACTGACTTTAATTATTACACACATTATTAGTTTATAAGATTCATATTGCAGTCTATCTAACTTTTATTACTTAATAAATAAACGTTTTTACAAATTTATATAAGAACTTGATTGTAAATCATAATAATCAGTTTTTCAGTGCCATCTAGCTTTGAATGTAGAACTAGAATATCAAAGAGTTCATCTAATTTTATTTTGTCTGTATTTTTATTGTTTTGGATTTTCGTCACTAAAGGGCCAAACCCTGAGGGCTAAATAACATCACTTGAAAATGTTAAAAATATTGTAAAAACGAGTATTATCCTAGAAAAAACGTAGATAGCATTACAGATTATTCACTAATTTTTATTACACAGTTTTGAAATATTTTATTTAATATTTATCCTTAGTTTTCAAGTAAGAATTTGAAGTAGACAACTAGCGATCCTGGTGGCTTACAGCTGAACTATTAATTTTTTTATTAGTAAACATTTAAAAGCTTTATCATGTTAATTAGATTTAAATATTACATTTAAGCTAATTTGAAAAAAAATAAATTTTTGATCATAAAAGGTAAATCCTCCAATTTTTAAACTAGGCGTAACAAACTTTTCTACCAGACCAAAGCCGTCCCTGGCTGTTTGTTATTTAAGATCCTAAATCAAATTATATTTTAAATATTTTCTTAAATTTTTTTAAAAAACCTAATAAGTTATAGAATAATGATAATAATAAGAAAAAAAAAATTTTTGTATTTTTTTTCTATATATAGAATAGGTTATGATTACGATGCAAAAAGCCGTGGGCGGTTTACATAAATAGCAGACGAATTATTTTAGTAGGGGGGAAGTAGTATTTTACAATGAAAAAGGGGTGAGTATTCATCCTCTTATCCTTTTTCCTTATGCTTACGTAAAATAGAGAACCAAATTAGGTCAGTACTTTGATCTACCAGTAGCGTCGGGAATTATCACTCAGCCAAGTCCCTACAAAAGATCAGAAAGTTTGCTAGCAGACGAAAAAGTTCCTTAACAAGGGGATCCAGGTAGTTGGTTTTACATCATATTTTTAGAAAGATACATTTTAATGGATTTTATTTTAATTTCCATAACAAAGTAAAGCCAACAGGAGATGACGGTTTGTTATCTGTTGATAAATCTTTCAATTGTCCGCCATAATTCTTTACTCCAAGGCACTCTCTGTATGTATAATATTCATGTGCAATTGATGGTTCCTTTTTTTGGGCCATGTTGGAATCATAAAACCAGAACATAAAGTATGAAAAAGCATAAAATTGTTAGCCTTTAAACTTTAAATAATTGCAGATTGCAAAACAAGAATTGTTCAGAAAAGTTAAAATTGTATATAGGTTGAAATTTTTAACATAAAGATCAAATCGTACGCAATGTTTTAAATATAAAGTCTGGTTCCTGTACACCAACAAAGTCAAATCTGTTGGTTCTCATGTGTGTGTGTGTGTGTGTGTGTAAAACTCTATTTTGCTTAGGAGATAAAATCAACCTTATTTGACGTTCGCTCAAAGCCCCCCAAAGAATGGACTTAAAAGTGTATTAAACTGTATATAAGTCATTTGCGAATATATTGATACCATTAATTTGCATCTTATACAAAAAAAAATATGTTTTTTTAATATTTTTCTCTTGCTACAAATCAAATTTCAAATTTGAGTCACCAAAAATGCGAAACTAATTTTTGCTCTAGAACAATCATTTTTTGGAGTTAGAAAGTGCTTAATACCTCATTTTAATCGCCTGGCATTGCTTTATAATATACAGGTAATAACTTGGTTGTTTTTAGAACAGTTGACTAAAAAATCGAGGTTTTGTGATAAACCTACTTTTGTTGTTTCTCCATAAATGATATTTTTTTTTCCAAAATTTTTGGCTGTAAAGAAGCTTTATATATTCATATAACATCCACCTAAATTTGACTTTTGATATATTATCTATAACATCACCAGAAGGAATTGAATTTTGGAAAAAAATATTAATTTATATTTTACACTGCTATGCATTGTTCTCGTTCTTGTTTCTAAAAAATATTTATGTAATTAAAAAGATAATTATTTAACGCTTCTATAGATATCTTTATCATTTTTCTAGGCTAAATATAACTATAATTACACCATTTTAAAGATAAACATCATAACATATTAATGCAATCATTGAATCGGTCTGTATTATTAAGCTGGCAACCCTTAAAACAGCTGCATTTCATAATAAACAAACAAAGTAAAACAATTTGTGAATAAGTGATTTACTATTTTAAAAAGCAAAACATTTTTATAATAAGGGTGTGTATATCCGTATGTACCTACGCCACCGTTAGCTCTTTTTGTTAATTCAGGCGTGTTAGAATCTTAAACGTTGGGTGATGATTTTTGTAGCAGTTAGGTACTTTATAATCATTACATTCTGTACAGGGACTTCCAGGCAGGTGGGGACGGGGGGGGGGGGGAGTAGGAGGTAAGAGGTTAGTAATTAATTTGGGGGCACCCCCAAAATTTTTTAATTTTAAATCTTTAATCTCCCCCTCACCCCAATAAATATAAAAAGCTTGGACTTCCTTGCCTCTATGATATAAAGATTACCCCCACAAATTTTTACCCCCCCCCCTTTCCCCCAAATCAGAAAGCTTGGACGTCCTTGACTCTGTAAGTTCATTTAAAACATGCTGAAATCAATTTGTGTACAACAATTATCCTATTTATCTGTTTTAAGTAGCGAAGCTACTCTATAATTCAAATGTCCATCCGTCAGTCTGTCTGTCTGTCAGTCTGTCTGTCCGTCAGTCTGTCTGTCCATCCATCCATCCGTCCGTCCGTCCGTCCGTCCGTCTGTCCATCCGTCCGTCTGTCCGTCTGTCCCTCTGTACGTCTGAGACAGAAAGAGGGAATCGTGATTTTCTTGGCTCCTACAAAAGATAGAAGGCTGAAATTTTCATGGATTAAATATTCTCCATATTTTCACCAAGTGGGCAAGATCAATTCTCTGGTCTCTGGTTTCAGGAAGCCCATTCAGTTATGAGAAGTTCACATTAGATATAATATTTTTGTATTCATAGTTTACAATTACAGATTTATAATGCTTGTCCACAGATCATTCAATATTTCCGCTTGCTGTGCATTTACAAATTGTGATAATGAAGTGACCCATTTTCACCTACAAAAAGAACCCTTATTTTCAAGAGCAAAAGGTCAGTTGAGAGGTGATACAAATACAAATTTATGTGAAAGACATTACATGCGTTTTATAACATCTTACACATTTTTTTAAAAGTTTTGTTATAGTGAAACACATAAGAAACAGATAACCAAGGGCTTAAGGGTCATATCAGACGAATTTGCAAAAAAGTACAATCTAATTCAAATTTGACTTAGACCTCAATTAAAACTTTTGGAGAGTTATTAAGGTGTATAAGATTAATACACATAAAAGTTTGCAATAGATAAAATAAGGTAGATATGCAAAATAGGAAAAAATGTGATGTACTTGATGATTTTATATTTGTTCTCAATTCGATAAACTGATTTTAAGTAATGATGTTGAAAGAAGAATATTCTTCTATTCTTCTTGAGTCCAGGGGCTATTTATTCAAAGGGACAGTGAAGGGCTAGAAAAGTAGCCTAAAACCATCCAGAGTCTTAAATCTGAGAATGAATTAGCGTAACGGACGGACGGACGGACGGACGGACGGACGGACGGACGGACGGACGGACGGACGGACGGATGGATGGACAGACAGACTGACGGACAGACAGACTGACAGACAGACAGACAGACAGACGGACGGACGGATGGACATTTGAATTATAGAGTAGCTTCGCTACTTAAAACAGATAAGTAGGATAATTGTTGTACACAAATTGATTTCAGCATGTTTTAAATGAACTTACAGAGTCAAGGACGTCCAAGCTTTTTGATTTGGGGGAAAGGGGGGGGGGTAAAAATTTGTGGGGGTAATCTTTATATCATAGAGGCAAGGACGTCCAAGCTTTTTATATTTTTTGGGGTGAGGGGGAGATTAAAAATTTAAAATTAAAAAATTTTGGGGGTGCCCCCAAATTAATTACTAACCTCTTACCTCCTACTCCCCCCCCCCCATCCCCACCTGCCTGGAAGTCCCTGTACAGAATGTAATGATTATAAAGTACCTAACTGCTACAAAAATCATCACCCAACGTTTAAGATTCTAACACGCCTGAATTAACAAAAAGAGCTAACGGTGGCGTAGGTACATACGGATATACACACCCTTATTATAAAAATGTTTTGCTTTTTAAAATAGTAAATCACTTATTCACAAATTGTTTTACTTTGTTTGTTTATTATGAAATGCAGCTGTTTTAAGGGTTGCCAGCTTAATAATACAGACCGATTCAATGATTGCATTAATATGTTATGATGTTTATCTTTAAAATGGTGTAATTATAGTTATATTTAGCCTAGAAAAATGATAAAGATATCTATAGAAGCGTTAAATAATTATCTTTTTAATTACATAAATATTTTTTAGAAACAAGAACGAGAACAATGCATAGCAGTGTAAAATATAAATTAATATTTTTTTCCAAAATTCAATTCCTTCTGGTGATGTTATAGATAATATATCAAAAGTCAAATTTAGGTGGATGTTATATGAATATATAAAGCTTCTTTACAGCCAAAAATTTTGGAAAAAAAAATATCATTTATGGAGAAACAACAAAAGTAGGTTTATCACAAAACCTCGATTTTTTAGTCAACTGTTCTAAAAACAACCAAGTTATTACCTGTATATTATAAAGCAATGCCAGGCGATTAAAATGAGGTATTAAGCACTTTCTAACTCCAAAAAATGATTGTTCTAGAGCAAAAATTAGTTTCGCATTTTTGGTGACTCAAATTTGAAATTTGATTTGTAGCAAGAGAAAAATATTAAAAAAACATATTTTTTTTGTATAAGATGCAAATTAATGGTATCAATATATTCGCAAATGACTTATATACAGTTTAATACACTTTTAAGTCCATTTTTTGGGGGGCTTTGAGCGAACGTCAAATAAGGTTGATTTTATCTCTAGTTATGCAAGGCGAATGATGAATTAACTACATTATTACATATTCTATCCAATATTAGAGTTATAATAGAATAGTTGTTTTCCTCTTAAATAGGGTAGCTCTAATGATCTTAATGAATAAGATAATACGATAAATTCATGTACATTCCCAATTGTGATAATCATAATTACCCCTTTCATAGAATAAAAAATAGAACACTGCTAGTTTTTTTTAAAGTCCCCAAAGTCTGAAAACCAGAGAATGAGACAAGTATATTTTACAGTCCAATGGCATCTCCTCCCTGCCTTATATCCATCTAGACCAGCTCTCAAAGTTAATTAAACGTTAAAGAAGTAAAAAAACGCAATTTATCTCTCTAAATTATTTGTTATATTGAATACAGTTGTTAACAGAATAACATTACAAGGGGTTAGATCACCCCTCTCCCAAACCCTACTTGGTCAAATAATTTAGCAATAATGGTCAAAGGGGGGGGGGGGGGGGCCGGGGGGGTGGATGAGACAATACACATTGGTTTGCAATTCTAACCGCTGCCTGTTTTTTTCTTCTGTCCATTTCCGCTGTTTTGGAACATTTACGTTTGCATAACAAGGATTATAATATTAAATGGTATAATTTAATCATGACAGGTCTCAGATCAGGGATCTCAGAGGCAAAGAAATGTAAATTGAAGTTACTCCTAAATTACACCTTCAGTAGATAATAATTCTTCAAGGATACACCAACGAATGAGAAAACGTGTTATTTCAAAGTTAGGGACTAGTAAAATGTCACCTACCATCTTGTCGTAAAAAAAACATCGTTTCCATCATTTATGTTTACTTTTTAACATAATATTATTTTTGTGATTGTTATTGACACTTCAACTACATATTTATTTATTGAAATAATAAGTACATATTTTCTATGAGGCTTGATAAAAAAATTAATAATAGAGTAACTTTACTCTTTAAACACAGATCCAGAGAATATGCAAGAGCGTTCGCATAATTTTGTGCAATAGTAGGAATTTGCGGTAACTCCAGGGAGGGTGTGCTAACACTTTCACAATAGTAGGAATTTGTGGTAACTCCAGGGAAGGTGTGCTAACACTTCCACAATAGTAGGAATTTGTGGTAACTCCAGGGAGGGTGTGCTAACACTTCCACAATAGTAAGAATTTGTGGTAACTCCAGGGAGGGTGTGCTAACACTTTCACAATAGTAGGAATTTGTGGTAACTCTAGGGAGGGTGTGCTAACACTTCCACAATAGTAGGAATTTGTGTTAACTCCGGGGAGGGTGTGCTAGCACTTCCACAATAGTAGGAATTTTTGTTAACTCCAGGGAGGGTGTGCTAACACTTTCACAATAGTAGGAATTTTAGGTAACTCTAGGGAGGGTGTGCTAACACTTCCACAATAGAAGGAATTTGTGGTAACTCCAGGAAGGGTGTGATAACATTTCCACAATTTTAGGAATTTGTGGTAACTCCAGGGAGGGTGTGCTAGCACTTCTACAATAGTAGGAATTTGTGGTAACTCTAGGAAGGGTGTGCTAACACTTCCACAATAGTAGGAATTTGCGGTAACTCCAGGAAGGGTGTGCTAACACTTCCACAATAGTAGGAATTTATGGTAACTTCAGGGAAGGTGTGATAACACTTCAACAATAGTAGGAATTTGTGGTAACTCTAGGAAGGGTGTGCTAACACTTCCACAATAGTATGAATTTGCGGTAACTCCAGGGAGGGTGTGCTAACACTTCCACAATAGTTGGAATTTGTAGTAACTCCAGGGAGGGTGTGCTAACACTTTCACAATAGTAGGAATTTGTAGTAACTCCAGGAAAGGTGTGATAACACTTCCACAATAATTTGAATTTGTGGTAACTCCAGGGAGGGTGTGCTAACACTTCCACAATAATTTGAATTTGTGGTGACTCCAGGGAAGGTGTGATAACACTTCCAAAATAGTAGGAATTTGGGTAACTCCAGGGAGGGTGTGCTAACACTTCCACAATAGTAGGAATTTGTGGTAACTCCAGGGAAGGTGTGCTAACACTTCCACAATAGTAGGAATTTGTGGTAACTGCAGGGAGGTTGTGCTAATACTTCCACAATAGTAGGAATTTGTGGTAACTTCAGGGAGGTTGTGCTAATACTTCCACAATAGTAGGAATTTGTGGAAACTTCAGGGAGGTTGTGCTAATACTTCCACAATAGTAGGAATTTGTGGTAACTTCAGGGAAGGTGTGATAACACTTCCACAATAGTAGGAATTTGTGGTAACTTCAGGGAAGGTGTGATAACACTTCCACAATAGTAGGAATTTGTGGTAACTTCAGGGAAGGTGTGATAACATTTCCACAATAGTAGGAATTTTAGGTAACTCTAGGAAGGGTGTGCTAACACTTCCACAATAGTAGGAATTTGTTGAAACTCCAGGGAGGGTGTGCTAACACTTCCACAATAGTAGGAATTTGTGGTAACTCTAGGAAGGGTGTGCTACTTCCACAGTAGTAGGAATTTGCGGCAAGTCCAGGTAGGGTGCGCTAACACTTCCACAATAGTAGGAATTTGCGGTAAATCTAGGTAAGGGTGTGCTTACACCTCCACTTATATTATTACCTTGATGTTGTACCAGATTTTCATGTACTCTAATAATTTGATACTCCCAGCTGGGTAAAATAATGTTACCCCCTATCCACCACCTCCCCTCCATTTAGATGAACGAACTAGCCCATAAATGAGATCTATATTAGCAACCTAAAATGACAACACATTTTCCCCTGTCAATGTATGTTTTTTTCCATTCCTATAACTTTTCTAAAATGTTTTTAGTACACAAATATGACGCACAAAACTGCTTTTGTTTTGTTTAAAGTAGGCCCCATGTTTATTTATCTACTATAAAAATGTTTGCTATTGGATTACCGTAATTATAAACTGTATATTTTCTTTTGAACATTTTTGTGAGTGAAAATAATAAAAAAGAAACATTTTAATTAGATCCGGAAAAATGTTTTCTTTGTATTGAAAATCACTTTGAATTTTTTTAGCGGATAAAATTTTGAATAATTATAACAATCTTTGTATTTTGAATAGATTTAGAAATTTTAAATTTACGAGTGAAAGTAATAAAGATGTTACCTTCTTCATTGGATCGATAAAAAGCTTTACTTTTAATAGAATCAAAATGGTCCACGGGTTAGCTAAATCTTTTGGTTGATACAAAGACAATTGCGGAAGGCTAGAATCGACCCTTCACTTTCAATTTAAGTTTTAAAAAAAGTAAAAAAGGATAGAGGGGAATTTTTATGGGGGATATCGGGTATAGACCCTTTCGTAACATCGCACCTTATGGGGCGATTCTTCGTATTTTCACAGTAGCTTTTCTCCTATTTCTAGCCCCTGCGGGGGGCTCTAACCCTGCGGGGCCAATTACCTAACCCTGTGGGGCCATCACCTAACCCAGTATAACCTAACCTAACCTAAAACAACCTATAAAAAGCCATTTTAAAAATGCGACAAATCGCCCCTTATGGGGCGATGTTACGAAAGGGACTATTCCCGGAATATCTTTTGAAGGTTGAAGGTACTCTACCCATCAAAATAGTCTTTAACCTTTCCTGGACCATATCAGGTTATTGGTTAGCCAGATGTTTTACTACACAGACAGAAACACAAAAATAAGCAGACATCTTGTTACTTTTAAATAGGATGTCAACTTTAAAATGATTTTGTAATTTAGACAAAATCTGTTTTAAACTAATGATGTCATAAAAAAAAAACATTTAATTTCTGGTAACTTTAAATGAGAACAATTCTAATAAATTTGTTCTCTAATAAAAATTAATTGGATCCGGTGGAATTATTATTTTTTCACGTTTACAATGTTATTTTACCCGGATTTTATTTTGCAATGGTCAGCATTTTTAGTAGCGTAGGTACTCTCTAATTCACTTTGTCTGTCCGTTCGTCCGTCATTACGTAACTATATATGGAAATATGATTTTCTAAGCTGCGTTTCATGACAGAATGCTTATTTAATGGAGAAGATTCCCTATACCAATTTGAATCCAGTATTCTTGGTTCTTCGGTCTGTCAGCTATGCTACAAAATATAGATTTTAAAAAGCATAAAAATAAACGTTAAAGTTTTCGTGATTTTCTCTTATACAAGATTAAATTTATCTGATCTTAAATTATAATGTTTCTATTCCCTTCAATTATATTTGGCTTGGCAATTATTATCCTTTTTCTTTTTCCTATTTCTACGAATTTTATGTTATGATTTACTTTCGCTGAGCAAATTTATGTTAATTTAACCTTTCCGGCAGTCAAAAATCTTTATGTCGAAATTAGTTTTATTGCTTAATTTGTAGTGAGCTTAAGGTATAAGACTATACTAAAACCCCTTCTGTAGATTATGATTATTGATTACACAGAGTGCAAACTGTTTGATAAAAGTGCCTTAAGATTTTTTAATCTAATGTTTATAAAGATTTAGGTACCAATGTAGGTTAAAATACAGTCTAATGCCCCCTCGTTCCCTGTTTAACCTAACAATGTCGTATAATATTGACATGTAAGTTTACTCATATATTGTCGCAATTGTATCAATCGTTAAACTACAACTAATGTTATTCTTATATTTATATTTACACGAGTGGATGTGTCCCTAGCATCTAGGAGGGGTCATAAAGTATTACCGGCCAAAGACTATTATTTTAAAATGAAACAACCTTGATATTCTATAACCTATATGAAGGTTCCCTGAAATAAAAAAACTCAATCGGTTAAGTGGTTTATGAAATTTTAATGGGCAAACAAAACCTTAATACTTTATTTATATGGATTAAACATTACAAGAATAACACAGCTATGCATCGTACAATACAATTTGTTTTAACTGGCAGGTGCAATATTCCAAACTTTAAACCCATGCACGTCTTATGCTATATATGTCATCCTTTTTTTGCATAGTTGCATCCTTGTGAGAATATTCCTCTTGAATGAATTAGCACGGAACTAGATGAATCAAATTAATCTTCTAGGCTTCCCTTTAAAAGGACACTCAACTATTTTGTTTAAGTAGCAGAATTATATTATCCATTTATAAAAGGTAAAGGGTGTATATGTGTTGGTTGATATGGTTCTTCTTAATAGTGAAGGTTTTAAAAGAATTTGTTAGTTAGGGGATGGGGGGGGGTTTCATTTTGGGGGGGTAAAATTTTTTAAAGGGGGGGGGGTAATTCGCTTTTGGGGGGGGGGGTAAAATAGCGAGCGAAGCGGGCCGCAAATTTTTTTTACCCCCCCCAAAATTTTTTCCCCGGGGGTAAAATTTGATTGGGGGGGGTAATTACCCCCCCTGAAATCTGTTTGCAGGGGTAAATTTTGTTTACCCCCCCCCCCAAAATTTACCCACGGGGTAAAATTTTTTGGGGGGGGTAATTTAAATTTTATAAAATATTTAGTATAAAAAATTTTTTTTGTTAGAGATTTTTTATTTTGGGAGGAGGTATTTACCCCCCCAAAATTGTTTGGGGGTGGTAAATACCCCCTCCTTAATGGTTGGGGGTGCCTACGGCACCCCCAGGGTAGGAGTAAATTTTAAATGGGGGGGGGGGCATCGCCACTTTACCCCCCCCCCTTTGGACGTCTATGCAATCACATGTCTCCCTTGTAAAATTAAATCCAATAAAATACTAGTATTTTATAGAGGAGAAACTTGATTAGTGAATTTAGCGGCATATTATTTACAATTGTGTTGTAAATGTTGGATTTTCATGTCAAAATCTTGAAAAAATGGATGTCTCTTTAAGTTAACCCTTGTGGTAACCTTACTGCCCCTAGAATTATACTCAATTACATTCAGATTATATTTATCTACCAGAATTGCTCATATTTTACAAGTTGTGTTTCTAAAAAGCAAAACAAGAGTAATAATTGTCAGTGGTAGCCAAGATAAAAATCATGATAAAAATTGTAATCATATAATATGAAAACTTTACCATTTGTTTAGCAGAATAGCTACTCTATATCTAGTCCTGCAAACCCTTACAAAATATTATTTGCATTTATATATTTTAAGTTTGTCGAAAGCACTTTATAATGAACTCTAGTTGGTACGCTATGACGAGAGAGGTCAAAGAAATAGTTTAAAACCAACCTTAAGATATTTCAAAAACATTCCTGGAAAGTGCAACCAATTCCAAACAGAATTCAGAAAACTTTAACTTTAGAAAACAACATTCCTACTTTATTTTCTTAATAAACTTTCTGTTCCTTTCAAATCTTATTTGTTGGAAGATTTTTATTCTTATCAGCATTGTAAAAACATCTTTTATTCATTCAGTGAGCCTCTTGATGTATCTTTATATTTGCAACTCTTTATTAATTTTAATACTAAATTAATAAGGATGACAACAAATTTTGTAAACGGAAAAACGGAGAAAGTGAGTTATTGAGCAGATATCCAGCGGTCACAAAAAAGAGAGGGAGAAAGAAAGAGAGAAGGATAGGATAAATAATAGAAAAGTAAGTTTTATAAAGATCAGCATCCGAGAAAATAACATTTCCTCCATAGTGTTTTGAACTTAAGGACATACATACACAACGAGTTACAGAACACCTTCACAACTAAAAATGTATCAAACAAGAGTACCAAAGGTTGCAAAAAAGGTTGCAGATGTTAATTCAATTTGATATCCTCTATCAAAGCTGGTGTTTTCCATAGGAGGGTTGATATTAGGCATATCTGAACTATCCAATTAATATATAACCTTGCGTAAATCATAAGTCTTTTTAAATATAAATTTAAAAATTTTAGGCTGAAATTAAGTTCCAAAATTTGACATCGTCATAAATAGGGTGTCTAAATCATGTAGCCCCGCTCCCCTATATAATCAATTATCTCTTTTATGCAATTAAAAAATCACTTTTATATCTATTTTTAGTTTCTAAGCTTTATTTCCTTTTATATAGCAGACAGACAAATTGTGTGCTAAAAAGTGCAAATAACAAATGCCAATTTTTTCTTATCATAAAGCTACTCAATAATCTAGCTCTTATCCTGCATTTGCTAACTTTAAAATAAAACAAATAATAGAACAGGGAAGAAAAATGTAGATATATATTTAAGAATCGAAAATGAAAAGAAATTATTTCATCAAGATAAGGGCTTGTAGAGGGGACACCCAGGAGTTCGTATCCAACCCCATTTATTTATTAGTGGAATGAATACACCCCCTACAGCCCTTTTCTGCACGCTCTGTAAACTTTATTTCAATAAGAATATACAAAATATTTTGTAATACAATCAACAATGCTATGAACCATAGATGATTTCATCCTTATTTGTTTGTCAATATTAGTTTTAACAATAAACCTAATATAGGTCATACTGTGGTAAGATAACAAATAAGAAAGTAAAAGAAAATTAACAAATGGTGCATGGTCACAGATAAATATAAATGCAACAAACAGTTGATGTCGATGTTCATTGAAGATTATTTATATTAAATGATTATTCGTTTGCTTTCCAAATTGCAATGTTGACTCACTGGGACTTCTTTTCTTTTTAAAAAAATATTTAACATTTTACTTTTGTTAAATGGTTTTAAAGATTTAAGAGTCTGCTGACTAGAGCCTTAAAATGTCTGCGATGCCTAGCCTCGTTTTATAGATTCTGTTTTTAAAAGCGAAGCTTTTCTATAATTAGGGTCGGCCCGTACGTCCGTAACGGTTAGCTTTTTTCGTTAATTTTGGCATGTCAGAATTTTTGTATAGATTTCAAACTTCAGTCGTTATGCGCGATTAAGAAAGCGTAGCATCTCTATAATTGTTACCAGAATGTCCGGACGTCCATTGTTGTTTTCTAACTTTTTGAAAAGCAAATTTTTATGTTATATAATTATCCGATTGATCTGATTGTCGAATGTTATAAGCGAAGCATTTAAAAATCAAGTCCTAAATGTAAGTATGTCCTTAAACCTTATCCTGTATTTAAGCAGTTTTTCAACAAATTTACTTACAATTTTGTTTCGACTTTTAGAAATTTATATTCTGATTATTCAGTTCTGACACTCTACAAGTTTTAATGTTCATTTGTCCTAACGTTTCAGAGCTTCGCTTATATAGATGTTGTCATCCTTGCTTTCTTATAAATAATATTTCAATTTGCATGTTGTTTATAAATTTAAACTTTAGTTTGTATTAATAAATTTTAGGTAAAATATTTTCAAATTTAGATCATTCATCTATAATGAAATTGAAAAATTAATGTTTTTGTCAAAAAATATACTGGAATAAAAATACTCCAATATTTCATAACGAAATTCAGCAATTTTCGCATAGGAGTAAACTATTCAGAATAAAACTCTGAAGGTGTATTGAACTTTGTATTTTATTTCAGAGGCAGACGGCCGAGCATCAGCACAACACCATACAACCCTCCATCCTATCCGCACTCCGTCAGTGGTGGTGCGGGTGGGGGACCAGCCCCCCTCACACAGGCATACCATGCAGTACAAAATGGTGGGGTCACCAACAACAGAGACTCGAGATATATTTCATTTTACAGCGGAGTCCGTTCGGCCGGTAGCTCATGGGGATATACTTATAATATGAAGTAGAGATTATTCAAGCGAATTTTTTTTATTTAAGTTTAAAATTTGTAACAATATTTCGCATAAATGATATCTTTAATAATCAATATTTGTCTATTTTCTGACTGTTTTCAATAATCAATTAACTTTGTAAAATATCATATAATTGTTATCATTTTTTGTTATCGTTTGAGTAGATTTAGTTTCTATATGTATATATAAATATACTTGTAATATTTTTAAGTTGTTTTTAGTTGTAAAACATAAAGTTGAGATAATTTATAAACAAAAAAGTATTTTTTTGCTTATTGCTCTGTTTCAAAAGTGCCTGGATATAATTACATATTTAACAAAAAGGTTAATTGAAGTAAAATGTAATTTGAACAATTGAACAAGGATTACAACATCCATAATTGGATAAGTTAAGCACAAATAAAATGATATTCATAAATATCAAGCATTTCCCATGAGCATTCAATTGTAAAATGAGATAAAAGAAAAACAATATTACATTTTTGGTGCTTTCTGTAGAGAACATAGACGGGGAGCCTAACCCTGCGTGGCTACCCAGTACCTAATATTAACTCTCTTAGCCTTACCCAAGATAAATAAACATAGAAAAGAAAAAATTCCCTCCTTTATTTTAATTTTTCTTTCAAAATAAGAGAGTGGGTTCAAGAGTGTTCTTTGTGTGATAGCGCCACATCTTTTCTACAAAAGTGCAAAATGATAAATAAACAGACTGGCACTCAATTCTTTTGGAAAAGTTTTGCTTTTGAACAACTTTAATGATTACAAAGTGCATTAAACTAATGACTTAATATTAGATGCAAAAATGACTTTATCCAAGGCAGCGCAGCAGAATATGACATTACAAAGCAAAAGAAGATATTACAAATACAATACTTGATTATCATGAAAAGTTAAAAAACATCAGGGATCTTGAGGGATACGATAATGAAAAATTGTTTAATTTTTATCTCCGATGATAATGACAAAATATTGGTTGAAAAATTTTGTCAGTCATAAGTTTTAAGCCAGGGAAAAAGAGAGCTTAATTATAAAACATTGGGTACAATTATAATTTACTATTGCCCCCTCTCTCCATTTGAAGCAGGGTTTAAATTGATTTAAACTTTGTATATTTACAAAAGCATATTTGTTTATATTTATTCATCTGAAGGTGTGCAAAGTATCGAATATTGAATTCAAACATACATACAGACAATATGAATCAATGATAAGCTTCACTGACAAGCAAAACCGCAATCTAACTAAGCTACCATAACTACAAATGTAATGGCTAATTCTAAACATTGACAATTTCAAAGAGTTTAAATAAAAGTAGCTAAAAAAAAGCTGATCTCTGGCTATATAAATTTGGTTGGGCTGACGGCTTAATATCTTAGAATTAAGAACCATAAATACAATTTTATTCATATGTATATATGTATCCGGAAGCAATTTGCCCATTTTAAGATAATTGTTTTAATAAAAACTGTTGCAACTTGTAATTAACAAATAGTTATAACAGCAGCTTTTCTATAATTAACTCTATTAAATTGCGTATGTTCATGTCATGTAACCCTGCGGGGTAATTTCTAATCTGAATAGGAAATGCACAAACATACATCTGCTTAAAAAACAATTTCCCAATTGAAAAGATTTTGTAAAGATTGTTTATCAGTCAAAATATCAACAAAATGATCTTTTTATTAGATTGTTTCTTATCTGAACTTCAATAGACTTTGATATTATTGTGTTAAATTTTCCTCGATTTGAAATGATTTTAGGGCTGTTGTTAAAAGTTTCTTTGTTTCCCCAAATGTTGCCTTATCCTTGGAAAAATTATGTTATTCGTTTGAGCCATTTTTTTAACATAAGTTTAGTTTTTGTAACAAAATATCATGTTTATATTTTAAAAAAAGATCAATTGTAAACATCGAAATAAGGCAACGGCTGCCATTAAGAGAGGGGACATTTATACAATAGTTCCCAAAGTTTTATAATAACGTTTTGATATTCGTTGGCTTAACAACTCCTATGACTTTAAATGAAATTTGATTGGTTGGTTCATTAAGTTGAGTTTCTAAATGTTTCAACAACTAACTGTAATCTACTGAAGCGGTAATTTTGTGTATTGTCACTGTGAATGTACATTAATTTATCGGATATTGTCTTATCCCTTTAGATCCCTGAATGGCTGCTCTGATTAAAAACATGATTTAATTACAAACTTTCTTAAAATTACATGATTAATATCGATTAAAATCACCAAATATCTTTTATTACATAATTCATTTATCATAAAAATAAAAAAAGAAAGTACCTAATAAATATGATTTTTGTAAAGGTTATTTTAAAGTATTCAAACGTGATTTTTTTAAACAAATTTCTAAAATTTCAAAATTTTACTTAAAATTCGCAAATGTAAAACCACTTTTCTCTCAAGCAGCTTTAATAAAATTTTCCAAATATTGTCATAAAATTATTTTATTTACAATAATGACCTTTGTCATTTCTAAATTTAATTTTTAATCACCACTTATGATTTTTAAATTTATTTAATCCTTTCTATTAAAACGAACATGTTATAATATTATATTATAAGATGTATATTTATAATTTATGTTGTTATTATTATTTGTTATAAATAAAATATATATTCTAAGAATACTATTTTTTATTGAATCTGTCTTTTTAAACATAAAAAAGAATATAAATTTCCATAAGAGCGGAAAGTGAACATTGGGAGTGACAATTTATAAATTAATAAGAAACATAATATTATTTAAAATCTATGTAATCTGTTAAATAATCAAGATTTTTTTTACGGATGCTTGCGAAAGAAAATTTCTCAAAAGCCTAAATCGAAGATGAGATGGTAGTACAGACAAACATTAAGATCGACACCAATATTAGATAAATACTCTAAGATCGGTAACTTAGACATTCAAATAAAAGAATAGAGGGGACAGTGGTTTAATTATTGTATGTTCACGGGGTGGGGAACCTGTACCGACTTACAATTGGGTCTTTGAATATCAGCCAATAGCGTCGGAATATTTACACAACCAAATTGCTAAAAAAGAGCAGCAAGCAATTTGCTAGCAGACGGAAAAGATCTTCACCGCTGGAACCAGGTAATTGTCGGGGTTACATCTATACTTATACATCTATTACTTAATCTTTTGCCAGTAGGGTTTCCTAACTTTTGTGACCAGGGTTGTTGGTTGTTGACCCTCATAGAAAAAACCATCTTACACGATAAGGAAATGAAAAAAAGTGCACATTTTTATTGTCTCTGTGGTATAGTTATGGATGTTTAAAATGAAACACAGCAGTTTTTATTATTTTCATTCTGCTCTAATTAATGCCAATACATTTTTGCATTTTATTCATTTTAAAGTAGGGCTCGGCAGCCGCGTCTCAGCAGCACATAATCGTTAAATTTTAATGTGCTTTTGAGCCAAAAAAAATCGGAAAAGATGGATTCTCTGTTAAGGAACAGGTTTAGACATCCAGCTGCTATCTAATGTTATAATACGACAATTTCACTAAGGCTAACGCGCTGCTGCCAAACCCTGCTTAAAAGAAATTACCACAATTATAAAGTTTTAAAACACTAAATTAATTCTATAGGATAGTAATTTTTATCAATTTTTAAGAACTCACCTCTGATATGTTTTTTTTCCAAAATATTATTCCTTTAAGTTTGATGTTGCAAAGCTATGACAGGGATATAAAGGGATAAAACAATGGCCGAAAAATTTATGTACATCCCCAATGAGGATACACAAAATTACAACATCTGGTTGAAACATTTCGACACTTAACTTAATGAACCAAACAATCAAAATTAAGTAATTTATATAGGCTGTTAAGCCAACAAATAAGAAAATGCTATTATAAGACATTTGGGACTAGTGAAATAAACAGTCCAATTTCCCCTCCCTCTCTGAGGGTATGAGCATATAAATCATGTTTGAAATTATTATAATTATATTACATTCCACAGAGTTCCAACATCTCAACAGTTCATTATCTCAACTTTTTTAATTTTTGGCCCCCTGAAACTTGTTGAAAAATGTTTATTGAACATAAACTTTACAATAATTTTATTAGGCGGTGAGTTAATTGACTCAGACAAAGAACATTATTAAAGAGAGATTGACTACGTTTTTATAATAAACAAATATAATTGAGGTGCGTTTCCTAAAATTACATGGGGTGGGGTAGTTTTTTTTCCATATGCATTGCGGCCTTATCCTATGCGGATAGTATAACCCTAATAGAGGGGTGGAGTAGGGAGGGGAGGCGGAGTGAAGGGCATAATTTTTTTTCTATGAGCTTTGCGCGCCATTTTAGCTCTAATTTTAATATTTTTTGCTCCCCCATTCCCTCCCCCCCCCAAAAAAAAAACACTTTGATTTCCTTACCGTCACTGACGTTCATGGCATAAAAGCTTCGCTTTTTGAATTTGTACAAAGGGTATGTTTAGGACTAAGTGGGAAAATGATAAAATTAAATGTATGAACACAATTCTTTTAGAGCAAAATTGGTGTAAGATTAATTACATAAAGTCATGTCATGGTTAAAAAATATAGGCTCTATCATAATGGAGGGAGGGGGAATTGAGCTGTTTATTACACTCGTCCCCAAAGTCTTATATTGACGTATTCCTATTCGTTAGTTTAACAACCTTAAGGACTTTAAATGACTACTGACTGGTTGGTTGAGTGTCTAAACTTTTCAACCCCTCATTAAAATCTATAGGAGGGGTAATAATCATTATTGGACATGCATATCAATTTAACGGCCATTGTCATAACACTTTAGATCCCTGCTCTATAATAGGCTTTAAGAGAACTCAATTAAATGGTTGTATTTAATTTATGAGTTGTGTTGTAAAAGTATAAAAACTAGGACAACTGTATTCATATGTTGCGCATATTTATCTCCTTTTTTGTGAAACTAGAGAGGATAAGGTAATTAGAATGACAAATATTAGGTCCCAATAGATTTATAAAGGAGTTCTTTCAAAAATGTTATCAAAATAGCCTTGGGACAAAATAGCCTCAGGACAAAATAGCCTCAGACTAAATAGTTTCTTAAGAAAAATAGCCGCAACTGATGATTAGGATCATGGCCGTAGAGCTCACACCCTTGCCTACCTAGCCACGGGCGCTAGGCTCACTAGCCATATAACCTAACCAAACCTTACCAAAAATTTATAAAAAAAATATATCAAGAATTGTAAAAATCTACCAACTAATTTTGGTAAAATGCACGAAATTCTAAACCACCTATGTAATAACAGTTGAGGCTATCTTTCTTAAGTAATAAATGTACTAAGGCTATTTTGTCCTAGAGGCTATTTTGTTCCGGAGCTAATTTGTCCGAGGCTTTTATGTCTGAGGCTATTTTGTCCGAGGCTATTTTTTCCAAAATCCCTAAATTCAAGTATGCATTTTTAAAAGCGAAGCTTTTCTATAATTAGGGTCGGTCCGTCCGTCCGTCCGAGACATATAGCTTTTATTCGTTAATTTAGGCATGTTAGAATTGGCCTATCGATTTCAAACTTTGCATGGTGATTCCTGTAGTAGTTAGGTACGATTTAGAAAACGTAGCAACTCTATAATCATTACCAGAATGTCCGTACGTTCATTTTAAACATGTTGATTTTTCTACTTTTTTAACAAAAATTCTTTATGGGATCTAATCATCCGTTTGATCTGATTTTTGGTATATTGATTCCTAAGACAACAAAGTACAATATTATAGGGGAAGCAACTCCGTTTGTCCTACCGTTTCAGTGCTTCGCTTTTATGGATGTTGTCATCCTTGTTTTTATAAGATTAAAGTTGGAAAATATTATGTATATTTAAAGACATTTGCTTATACTAACGAGCACATAAAAAATAGATTGGGTTTTTCAATTTAGTTTTGTCCTTGTTTAACTGAACAGATTAATTTTTTTAGTTTGCAGAATTGCATTATAGTTCTATGACAGTTCATTTAAAATTATGTAACAAGGAAATTCTACAATATAGCCAAATAAATGGAACGAAAACAGACTATTGCATGTTTAATTGATTTTGTTTTGTTTTTGATGATGCACAATTTTTTTTTCGTATGATATTCTATTTTATAAAGAAGTAAGTTTTTTTTTGTCTGAGGCTTAAGATGGACGTACATTGTCCTACTTTGCATTATAGATAGACATAAAAATAACATGTGGACAAAAAGTGGATAAAAAGTCAATTCATTTATTAAATTAATGTGTAAAAGAACAGAAATGGATTCATTAAAAAATTAGGTTCGCTGCTCGATGGCGAGGCAAAATTGTTTTTGTAAAAAATCCTCCAAAATCACTCAAAAAATCTACAAAATTTAAACAAAATCTTATGATAATAATCCTTTTATGATTTCATTAAATTTTGTAGATTTTACAAAAATTATTTTGCCCCACCAGCGAGCAGATACCTTAATAATTTTTTTAAAGAATCCACATCAGAAAAGTAAATTGCAATAATATTTAGTTGTTTTGTATAATATACAATATGATATTCTAAGATTTCCCAGGCCCCCTATTAACCTATGCTCTAAAAAATATAAAAAAAAACTAAACGAATATGTATCCTTTCTTCTATATTTTTCTTTTTATAGTTTTGTAATGAATTTTCAAGTTTGCATTGTATCAGAGTACATTAAATAACATCCTACAATATAAAATAGTAATTTTTTTCTGGAGTTTAAGATCTTGGTAAATCTTTTAAATTAATTTTATCTAATTAAACTTGCAAAGTTATGATTTTACAATTCTAAAGTTATTGAAAATTTGTCAAAGTACAACAGATATTCTATAAAGTAGTAATGCTTTTATCCGAACCAATATTAGTTGTACTTTTCATTTGAGAAGCTTCCCTTAGAGGAGAACACGATCAGTTCAGTAGTTATTGAAATCTTAAGCTTCAGACATAAAAAACATTAATACTTTGTACAATATGATGAATACAATCTTGCCCCTCACGGCAACAAATCCTTATACTAAAGTAACAGGATGTTTGTCTGTTTGTTTGTCTGTGTGTGTGTCTGTACCGTAGGATCTCGGTAACCGCTGAACCGATCGGGTTCTCCTTAACAGGGTAGCTTCTCATAAGTCCCGGGAAGGTTTATAACTATTTTCTTGGGGAGTGGGACACCCCCAACCCCCCAAAAAATGAAAAATACCCCCCTCCCCCCAAAAAAAGAAATTTCCACCCCCCAAAATATTTTTTACTTTTTCTTTTAAAATCTAAAATAAGAAATTGGGTTATCAAATTCGACTCCCCCCTCCTTAAGTGCCTCTAGAGGCCTCTAGGGGCGTAGCCACTAGTATATATATATTTTATCATTGACAATTTACAAGACAGATATAACAAATACACCCATTCACAGGGGGTTCATGTAATACAACAAATAAACATTGATTAATAAATATGTTTCTAAATATAGAAATTAGTCAACATACAAAAAGATGTAGAGCAAATTTTTTTTACAGTTTTTGACTTAATGTTCCAGTTCTTTTAAAGTTTAAATTTGTCAATAAATCACAAAGCTTCAGACATTTTTAAAGACGTAGTGACCTGAAATGGTAGTCCAAGGGCATGTGATTTTTTGGGAGGGGGTGGGGCTTTTCAACCCTCCTTCCCTCAAACAAAAACCGTGTACACATCCTTTATTAAAAAAACAACAAAATCTTCTATTTTTATTTATCTGGTTATTTTTTTATATTTTGTTATTGTGAGTGAACGTCTAAACATTGAGAATTGATTCTTTTCTGTACTTGTAATTTCACGGATTAATCCATATCTTATCACACTTCCTCAAACTTTAATCAGGAACTAAGGGATATATAAATCATTAGATTTATTCATGTAGTTAGCGAAGGATAGAGGGACATACGATTACTCCGTGTTTTTTTAAAACTGATATCAGGGAAACATGGATGAATTTACAGATTTTTTTTTACTTGAATCATAGATAGACGGAAATAGGATTAATCCATAACTCATCAAACATATCCTATCACACTTTTTCAAACTTTAATCAGTGATTAAGGGATAAATCAACACATATTATTGTTTTCATTTGAATCATGGATATAAAGATATCGGATTAAAGTTTTGACGTTGTTTTTTTTTAAATGATCTTTTGTGTCCTATAAACTTATTTTTTTTTTACTAATGTTCAAATTAGCACTGGTAGTTTTTGTTGTTCTTAGGTTGTAGAATTCATATATATAAAGAAACGCATAATGTCATAAAACTTGGGCTTTGCAGCTAAACTAATATTGGCTTCGGCTTTTGAAATATGCCTTGCCTTCAAATAAATATATTAGCATCATCATGTCAAATAATCTGCCAATTTGTCAAAAATCCTTTATCAAACTCAATTATACAATATTTCAATCATGGGTCTGCAAATGTATTTTGTGGCTTGGCTCTGCTCCTATAGCGGCCAAATAAGAAAAGCGGCTGTAAGCATCTGATAAACAAAGAGATGCGTCTCCTCTGCTGTTCATTTTGGTTTTCGGTTTCAACTATCAGAGACTAAAAAGGCAAGATAAACCCTATATAAGAACATCAGCTATCTCTTTATTTTTTTAACATAATATTTTCATTAACTTTTCTATTTTAAATATTCAAAAATATTACATTATAATTTTTATGCAACAAAATGATGCTATTAGATTAAGATATGTTTTATCTTTCTATGTAATATTTTAATATTGAAAAGTTTCATATTCTAAAAATGCATATTTTGAGAAATAATTTATGTTTTGCAATTTTGGAAAGAAAGTTTTAAAAATCTTTTAGTTTGCAATTAAATATTAACAAGGTTGAAAACAACCATGGTAGTCTCGGTTAATATGAATTATCTACTCTATATCTTTTTCATAAACAAAACCAAGATTCCCTTTCAGAGTTCACTTGGTCCATTCGTCTACTCTACACATTATGGAAAGTGGTTCTTCATGCAAGGGATATTTACTAAATATGTAATTGTAAAAGATATCAATGTTTTGCTTTTTTGGTGTTGTTTATCCATGTTAATATATATCAGGGGCGTGCGCAATCTTATTTGTTAAGGGGGTAATTTTCGCCTGTACATATAATACATATAGGCCCCAATCCCCTGCGTTTTCTTCTAACCTAAATATACAAAGCCATGATTATAATCCCTCCTAGATTTTAAAATAAATTGAAAAAAGAAAGACTTTTTTTCGTTTGCTTGTTTAGTGGCCCTGATGGGTTAGGGCATCGCAGGTTCAGGACCCTCAGGGGTAAGAAAAACCTTCAATAAGTACCAAAAAAATGAGTAAGTAGGGTCCAGTATTAGAGAGGCACTTTGAAGGAGAGCACCAAAATTGCTTATATGAACAAGGATGTCAACATCCATAAAACTCTGAGATACAAATCAGACAAAAGCATAAATTACTAACGATAGGACAAATATGCATAAATTCACAAAAATCAATAGAAATCTATCAGAATAATAAAAGCTTTATTTGGCCATACTTTCCTTTTAGGACTTGATTATAGAGATGCTTTTCTTTAATATAGTGTCCTATTTTAAAAAAGAACATTTTTGGGTTACATGTCCACCCCATGTTGACGCCTTGGAATGTGTATATGTAGTGTATGGTGTTTATATGCATGACAAACTCAAAATTCGTGACAATTTTGCAAGGATTATTTCTTTCTACAATATATTTCATTTTTCTTAGTCTAGGACAGGACATTGTGTTCTTGGTTACAATCGATTAAAGAGACGACAACTCTGCTTAGTGCTATCTTGGAAACTAAAAGAGATATCAAGACAATCTTACAGCAAATTTAGTGTTTTCCCTTAATCGATTATCGAACACTGATTCCCCTTCCCACCAGTCTTTGTCTTTCTAACCCCTACATGAGAGTAGGTAACCCTGCAGGGCTTAACAGCAATACATTGTATATTATAACCTAATTAGTGAAATTCATTTTAATGCCACAGCACTGTTATTTGACGTTAAAAACGATGATAACAGTTTAAAAGTAGAAAAATATTATATAATAAAACTACACTAAAATTTAAAAAAACATAGTACTGTGGATATTCACTTGACGATAAGGACCATCTACTCTATAAAGTATAACTTACTTTAATCGTGTGTATATAAAGTTAAAGGGATAGTAGAATTTCTATATACACAATGTTATTTACTTGGCTGCTATCACAGATAGTGTTGATATTTGCTGATTCTGCCTTATTTTGTCCATTCCATATGTCTAATTATTTGTCTATAAGTCTAAATGGAAATAAAGTAAAAATTTACATTTTCTTTTCTTGTGCACCTTTTCTCACAACTTTTTTCTATTCTGCAATTTTCACTCTGAATGTTTGTCAATGTTTATATTCTTTAGGTTTTATACAATAATGCGAAAAAAATACATTTTTATTCAAGGTGTTTTTTTAAAACCCAGGATAAATGAATTTCTTTGTTAGCTTAAAAGTTTCTTTTTTACCAAATGAATTTAGTATTTTTTTTTTTGCTTGTTGGTAGATGCACCAATTTATATTCTTTATGTAATATTTTCATATGTCATTTTCCTAGCTTGTAAATGCATCTTAATATCTTACAGTATGTTCCTTCAAAATATTGAGAATACTATATACATTAGTAAGTTTTTTTGGTTCTCCTATACAGTGAAGCTTATGATAGGTCCTGGGATGGTTTTAGGCTTCCATATCCCCTCGAATATAGAGTCTTTAATTGCTAGGGGCGCAGTCGCTAGTATCCTTTTATTGAAGTAGAAAATGTCTAGATGTCTAGTATTTCTGTTATAGTAAAGTCCAGAAAAGGTTTATAACTATTCAAAGGAAGGGAACCTTCACCCTCCCAAGATAAATCGCCACTAGAAAAATTGCATCTCAAGAAAACATTGTTTTGCTATTTTAGTTTAAAACTAAAATAGATAGGGTAGGGTCCCCTAGTTCTCCTAGATGTCTCGATCCAAAAGCATTCTTGTTGGACGGTCAGACATATGTGAAATATAGTGTGGCTGACCTAAGTTCAATGTTTTACCAGACTTACTATTATTTCGCAATTTTTGATTTAGAAAATATGTAAAAACACCATATTTTGATTTTTAAAGCCTACTTTATAGAATTCTAATGATAAGTACGGAAGTTTAATGATTCAGAGACACATAATCCTTTCAGGGATATAAAGGGATAAGACAATGACCTATAAATTGATGTACATCTCCAACGATGATACACAAAAATTATCCTTTTGTAGAAAACAATTAGTGGTTGAAACGTTTGGACACTCAACTTAATGAACGGACCAATCAAAGTCTTCAAAGTTGTTAAGGCAACGAATAAGAAAATGTTATTATAAAACTTTGGGGACCAGTGAATAAATAGCCCAATGTCCTCTCTCTCTCTCTCTGTAATCCTTTGCTCATAAACACTTATATGAATTTCAAATGCACGAGATATTAGTATATGCGCACCTAGCACAATGGGTTTATCTTAAGTGAGGCGCAGGCAGTAACTTTCAATGTGAAGCTTCTCTGATGAAATAATTTTATAAAAACTCTATGTAAATGTAAATTCAGGGGTAAATATGGACCATATGGTTTTAATACAAAGTGATCATGGCTGATATAAAACTAGGAAGGGGACATAATTTTTATTTTTAATCTAGTCCCCAAAGCCTTGTATAACGTTTCTTATTGGTTGGTGCAAAAACTTTTTTTTACTGAAAGGACCACCCTCAACGTCACAAAAAATGGTTTTTGATATTATAGCCCCCATAGTGCCTATATGAAAAATAAAAGACCATTTATTCATACAATTTGGGGTCGGAGATTCCGAATCTGGCGTTCATTTTTATGTAGCTGACCTCCTTCATTCTGAAAAATGGCGCCAAATTTGACTACCCTTCAAAAAATCCGCGAATGACAATTTTAGCCAAAAAAAATCTACCAAATTATTTTGATCATAAGATAGATAGATAGTTAGATTTAAATAAATATAATTAATTTTTTTCTTTCTTAAACGTTGAGAGAGAGAGAGTGAGAAAAGGAGATAGAAAGAAAATAAAAAGGAGATAGAAAGAAAGACAAAAGGAGATAATTATAAAGGGAGAGAAAGAAAAGATATTTTTTGGATAAAATGAATAATATAAAATATAAAGATAGAGAGAGAGAGAGAGGGAGAGAGAAAAGTGGAAAGAACGAGAGAGAGAGGGAGAGAGAAAGGGAGAAAAAAAAGAGAGAGGAGAGAGAAAAGAGAGAAAAGAGAAAGAAAGACAAAGAGAGAGAGAGAAAGAAAAAAGGAGAAAGAGTGAGAGGGAGAGAAAAAAAAGTTTTTCGGGGGGGGGGGGGGATATTATTTATCCTAGGAACTATTTCTCTTAGGAGGGTGTAGATAACCACCCCAAAATGATTATAAACACTCCTTGGACATATAAGAAGCATCACTGTAAAGGAGAACCATATCGGTTCAGCAGTTAGCGAGATCCTTAGCTACAGACAAATAACCTTACTACTTATATAAAAATTACTAGCGATTATGCCCCTATGCATCTGGGGGCACTTGAGGTGGATGGAGGATTGAAGTCGATCACCCCATGTTATAAATTAAGTTAGAAAGATAGAGAAATTCACGAAAATCTAAACTGCGAACCAAAAAAATAGGCAAATCCGAATTTTCAAAATGGCAGCTTCATTATTCATTTGGGACGAATTTACTGTAAATATAATATGTAGATGCATCTTTTTGTTACAAGTTTCCACCGTTGATTTTTTATTAATCAGCACCAATGAAGCACAAGATCTCAAAAACAGCATTTTGGGTAAAAACTGGTGAACCAAAAAGATATGCAAATCCAAAACAAATAAATGGAAAAACGATTTTTTGCACTTTTCTTCTGTTTTAAAGATTGATTCTGATAAAATCACAATTTTTTAAGGGATTTATGCATTAAGTATTATGAAATGTAGTATAAGGTAGAAATTAATGATTTTTTAAAATAAGAAATATTACAAAAAAAGAAATTCAATCCCTATCACTTTAGAGGTCAGCTGCTGACCTTAAGTTTAATGAATGTAACCTAATACATGTTAAAGATAAAAATTACCCTGAAAAGTATACAAAAATGCTTTTTAATGTGTTAAAAGAAACATTTTAAAATCTTGATTTTGAGGATGATGTCCTTTCAGATGCTCCTATTAGTGATGCTGGTGAGCCAAATGTTATCTAAGTACATGCCCATTACAACAACTTGTCTATTAACCTATGTACCATTTTTTGTAGTCATAGCAATCTCCAATGGAGCCAACCGACAAGAAATATAAACATCTTCTAAAAACGACAGTATTTACCTTATGTATTTGAGTAATTAAAATTGCAATTTTTTTGTTTTTTAATCCTGCTTGGCTGGAGGCTGCTATGAATACAAAAAATTGGACCATAGTTCAATATATAAGTTGTCATCATGGTCATGCACTTTGATAACATTTGGCTCACCATCACTACCCATAGGAGCTTCTTAAAGGCCATCATCCTCAAAATCAAGATTTTAAAATGGATTTTTTTAACACATTAAAAATCATTTTTCTATACTTTTGGGAGTAATTATTATTTTCAATATGTATTTAGCTTCATCCATAAGACTGGAGGTCAGCAACTGTCCTCTAAAGTGATAGGGGTCGAATTTCTTTTTTTCAAATATTTCTTATTTTAAAAAATCATTAATTTATACCTTATACTACATTTCATAATAATTAATGCATAAATCCCTTAAAAAATTGTTAATTTATCAGAATCAATCTTTAAAACAGAAGAAAGATGCAAAATAATTGTTTTTCTATTGATTTGTTTTGGATTTGCATATCTTTTTGGTTCACCAGTTTTTACCCAAAATGCTGTTTTTTAGATCTTGTGCTTCAGTGGTGCTGATTAATAAAAAATTAATGGTGGAAACTTGTAACAAAAAGATGCATCTACATTTTATATTTACAGTAAAATTATCCTAAATGAATATTAAAGCTGCTATTCTGCAAATTCAGATTTTTTTGGTTCGCAGTTTAGAAATGATCTAGCACCCCAATTAATAAACAAATCTTAATAAAACTTGGTGAAAATATGTAGAATGTAACAGACAGGTGGACAAAACAATGTATCGATTAGATGGGCATATGGCATAGGAATCTTCAATAAAAATTTCAGCTGTCTATCTTGAATAGGAGCCAAGAAAATCATGTTTCCCTCATAGCGTTACGGACTGACGGACGGACGGACTGACTGACAAACAAAGTAAATCATAGAGTGCAGCTCTAAAATCAGAAGGAAGGACAGACGAACATTAACCCTTGTATAGTGTTAGAACTTGTAAACAAATAAGTATAAACAAAATTGTCCTTATTTTTGTTGCAAAATTGCGTAAATACTTACGTTCAATTTTAGGACTTGATTATAAAGTTTCCTCGCTTATGATATTGTACTTTGTTGTCATAGACATCCTTATTCAAAAATCAGATTAATAGGATAGTTATCCGCATGCAACAGTTGGTGTAAAAAAACGTTACAACCAAGAATTGTAATCTACAGAAGTTTATCATCATTGGGAATGTATTTCAATATATTAGCCATTGTCTTGTCCCTTTAGATCCCTTTTATTTGATCTTTTTGTTACGTTTTCTTTATTCTCTTTCTCTCCCTCGTATTATCTATTTTTCTCTCTCTCTTTATCTCTAATATTCTTTTTCTCTCCATCACATTATTTCTCTCTCCTTCTCTTACTCTCTCTCTTTTTTTTTATCTATCTCACTCTTTTTCTCTCACTTTATGTATTATTTTTTCTCTCTTTCTCTTTTTCTCTCATCGCTCTCTCTCTCACTTTCATTCTCTCTCTCTTTCTTATCTTCTCTCTCTCTCTCTCCTTATCTCTCTTTCTCTTTTCTTATCTTTCTTTCTCCTTTACTCGCTTTCTTTCTCTTTCTCTCTCTTTCTCCTATACTCTATCTCTATGTGTTTCTTACCTTATCTTTTTCTTTCACTTTCTCTTTTTCTCTCATTCGCTCTCTCTCTCTCTCTCTTTTATTCTATTCCTCTCACTTTCATTCTATCTCTCTCTATTTCTCTTCTTCTCTCCCTCTCTCTCTTTCTCTCCTTCTCTCTCCTTCTCTCTTCTCTCTCTCTCTCCATCTCTCTCTTTCTTCCTCCTTTTCTCTATCTCTCTCTCTCTTTTTTTCTCTTTCTCTCTCTCTCTCTCTCTCTCTCTCTCTCTCTCTCTCTCTCTCTCTCTCTCTCTCTCCCTCTCTCTTTCTCTCTCTCTCTCCCTCTCTCTTTCTCTCTCTCTCTCTCTCTCTCTCTCTCTCTCCCTCTCTCTTTCTCTCTCTCTCTTTCTCCTTTTCTCTCTCTCTCCCTCTTTCTCGTTTTCACTCTCTCTCTCTCTATCTCTCCCGCTCTCTCTCTTTGTCTTTCTTTCTCTTTTCTCTCTCCTCTCTCTTTCTTTCTCCTTTTCTTTCTCCCTCTCTCTCTTTCTTTCCCCTTTTCTCTCTCCCTCTGTCTCTTACCTTCTCTTTCCCTTTCTCTCTCTATCTTTATGTATTATATTATACATTTTATCCAAAAAATATCTTTTCTTTCTCAAATTCTCTCCCTTTATAATTATCTCCTTTTGTCTTTCTTTCTATCTCCTTTTTATTTTCTTTCTATCTCCTTTTCTCTCTCTCTCTCGGTCGACGTTTAAGAAAGAAAAAAATTAATTATATTTACTTAAATCTAACTATCTATCTATCTTATGATCAAATTAATTTGGTAGATTTTTATTTTGCTAAAATTGTCATTCGCGGATTTTTCGAAGGGTAGTCAACTTTGGCGCCGTTTTTTGGCATGAAGGAGGTCAGCTACATAAAAATGAACGCCAGATTCGGAATCTCCGACCCCAAATTGTATGGAAAAATGGTCTTTATTTTTTCATATAGGCACTATGGGGGCTATAATATCAAAAACCATTTTTTGTGACGTTGAGGGTGGTCCTTTTAATGATTTATTCATTAAGCCATTAAGTGTCAAAACGTTTCATCCACTAATTGTAATCTACAGAAGGGGAAATTTTGTGTATCATCATTAGGGGTGTACACCAATTTTAATCCCTAAATAATACAGGCATGTTATTATTCTGATAATATTTAGGTCGACCTTATTGCTTTAATAAATGGTAACCATTGCTGACTTAGTATCTACAAATCGATAGTCTAATTAAACTATGACTACATACTTAAGTTGACATAATAAAAACACAATTTATGACAGGAAACATTTAATAAAATCTTCCTTGTTTGTTAACCTATTGCTAAAATTATTCAAATATGTTTAAAATTTGCGGAATAATTGTTTTGCTAGATGAATACGTCTGATAGAAAGGTTAATAGTTTTGGTTCACCTTTTTATGAGAAAATTAGACCTTTATTTTGGCTGCGAGTTAAATTATTACTAAAACAAGGATGGTAATATCCATAAGTAGCGAAGCAAAAAATATAAATCATTGATGAACTTACTAAATCAAGTATAAATTTAGAGAGAAAAATCACGAAACCTTGCACTTATTTCTTAAATATGTTTTAATATTTATATCTATGTAGCATGACTGATAGATCAATAGCTTAAATAATAGTTATTTCTCGCATCGTATTATAAACGGCTTTCCGCGGATATAAAATGTACAATCATAAGATTAAAACTACTTTTTTTAGTCCCGAGGTGCCGAAGGCACCGGCTAAAAAGACTGGTTTTAATCTTATGATTGTACATTTTTATATTCGTAGAAAGCTGGTTATAATACGATGCTAGGCATAGTTTTTTCGTATGGATGAAAACCGGTTCCTATCCACCGGATTCGAATGAATACGAGAAATACTATTGGTGCATTATTTGCCAAATGTACCACTTTTCTGCACTACCTCTCCGATTTTGTTAATACTCTATATTTTGGTCCGTTGGGTGATTCAAGGATGCTGGATGGCCAAAACAAAGTTTCAGAGTCCCTGGATGTCTAGATATCTAGCTATCTATGAAGGTAGGTAACAAAAATTTAAAAAACACCCCTTTTTTCACAATTTTAAAAATTAATTTTTTCATCAATCTTACATCCAACCTATACATTTTATACACCAAAATGATCGTTTATTCATGTAAAAAGCGCACATAATGCTATTTTGGCCAAAACTCTAATTTTACAGGGTGTCCAACAAAAAGTGTATTTTGGATATCTAGCGTAATACCCAAAATACCTGTCCGAAAAAAATATTTTTTTTTGGCTTAAATCCTGTGTTTTATCTGTGGGCATATGTGGTATATAATGGTTTGGAGGACCCGGGACTATAAGGTTGTCAAATTTCATTTTGGAACACCCTGTAAATGTGATTTTTGTGTCTGTAGAGCTAAATTTTGGTCCAAATTGGCTATTTTTTTCAAATTACTCTAATATGTGTCTTAGTATGTTTGGCCATAGTGTTTTCTGACCAGATCAATATTTTCCTATTTTTTGGACACCCTGTATTTTCAAAAAAAGATAAAAAAAATTTTAGTTTTTTTAAAATTTTTTTTTCTATTTTTAAGTTACTTAAAACTGTCATATAGATACAGATTTTGACTAATAACAATAATATTTGCCTATTTTACAAATTTTTACACTTTTGGGACACCCTGTGCATGTTTTTGAAAAATGATGGTTTTTGCCCATTTTTGGGAGGAAGGAGTCGTTTTAAGGCCATAGACTATTTCTTCATTTTTGTAGAACTTTTCAAGATACATCATTTGTTATTTATGCAAAAAGCGCAAAAACCGAACCGTTTTGCCGTTATTCACTGCCAAAGGCGGAATTTTTTACGTTTTTTGCCGTTCCCGAGGATTTAATGCGCATTTTAGGTAGGAAGATGTTGATTTTTCAAGATAACTGTGAAATACTTTTATTTAGGCATTTTATTTTACTAAATTTCATGTGAAGTAAAATTTTTTGTATATCTAACCGATTTTTGTCAAAAGGAATTTCAAATGCACATGGTTTATGTTTCTTTTATTACTTATGTTATAGCAATTATTTATATTATATACACTTCATTTTCTTGTTTTAACAATTGAAATCCATCTCGACGAAAAACAAAAAGCTGCACAAAAAATTTGACTTAATATGAATTTTAGAAAATTAAATTTCCTAAATAAAAGTATTTCAGAGTAATCTTGAAAAATCAACGTCTTCCTACCTAAAATGCGCATTAAATCCTCGGGAACGGCGAAAAACGTAAAAAATTCCGCCTTTGGCAGTGAATAATGGCAAAACGGTTCGGTTTTTGCGCTTTTTGCATAAATAACAAATGATGTATCTTGAAAAGTTCTACAAAAATGAAGAAATAGTCTATGGCCTTAAAACGACTCCTTCCTCCCAAAAATGGGCAAAAACCATCATTTTTCAAAAACATGCACAGGGTGTCCCAAAAGTGTAAAAATTTGTAAAATAGGCAAATATTATTGTTATTAGTCAAAATCTGTATCTATATGACAGTTTTAAGTAACTTAAAAATAGAAAAAAAAATTTAAAAAAAACTAAAAATTTTTTTATCTTTTTTTGAAAATACAGGGTGTCCAAAAAATAGGAAAATATTGATCTGGTCAGAAAACACTATGGCCAAACATACTAAGACACATATGAGAGTAATTTGAAAAAAATAGCCAATTTGGACCAAGTTTTAGCTCTACAGACACAAAAATCACATTTACAGGGTGTTCCAAAATGAAATTTGACAACCTTTTAGTCCCGGGTCCTCCAAACCGTTATATACCACATATGCCCACAGATAAAACACAGGATTTAAGCCAAAAAAAATGATTATTTTTGGACAGGTATTTTGGGTATTACGCTAGATATCCAAAATACACTTTTTGTTGGACACCCTGTAAAATTAGAGTTTTGGCCAAAATAGCATTATGTGCGCTTTTTACATGAATAAACGATCATTTTGGTGTATAAAATGTATAGGTTGGATGTAAGATTGATGAAAAAATTAATTTTTAAAATTGTGAAAAAAGGGGTGTTTTTTAAATTTTTGTTACCTACCTTCATAGATAGCTAGATATCTAGACATCCAGGGACTCTGAAACTTTTTTTTGGCCATCCAGCATCCTTGAATCACCCAACGGACCAAAATATAGAGTATTAACAAAATCGGAGAGGTAGTGCAGAAAAGTGGTACATTTGGCAAATAATGCACCTATATAAGAGAAAACCAAACCAACCTGGAGGAGAGAACTTCTACATTACCTGGAAGATAATAAAATCTTATCTCTCAAATGGCTGATGACATAACGGACAGATTAAATAAATTATATAAAAGCTATATAACAAGGATGACAACATCCATAAAAGCGAAGCTCTGAAACAGTAGGCCGGACAAACGGACATTAACACTTGCATAGTGTCATAACAGAATAATCATAATATAAATGTATAAGAGTCAAAGCAAAATTGTAAGTAAATTTGTTGAAAAACTGCTTGATTCAGGATAATGTTTATGGCAGTCATATCGTTAGTTTCAAAAACTAATTTACGGCTTCAAAATATTAAAATTGGTGCCAAATATTGCTAAATTCCCTAATTTTCATACTGGGGGTTAAACGTGTGAAAGAAAGGGGTTAAATAGGTATTTGATAAATATTGAAATAGCTATACATTTTCATACGGCCAGGATATCGTTGTAAATCACTAATTATCCCTTTCAAAAACTTAGCTAGACCGTTTGATTTTATTGGGCAATTTGAGTTTTTTAAAAAATAGTGGATTTCTCAAATAAAATAGCCTGTTCATATGATCACGGAACCTTCGCATATTTCTAGCAAAAGTTTTTTTTTGTTGGCTTTTGTCTGAAGCTTAACATTAATAAATACATAAATTTTTAAAAGCAAAAAAGAAAGATAAATATACGAATTAAACTATAAGAAGCTACCCTGTAAAGGTCAGCTAGATCAAAACAGACGCACACACGCACATTCAACATTTAAAATTTGTGCCGTGTTGTTATTTTTGTTTTTTTGGTCAGTAGCTTAAGATTAAGAAATATCTGAACTAGTATCCTATTAGTATTATATAGGTTATTTTTTTCTAAATACTTACTCTTCTTATATTTATTTAAGTCTCGTTGTAAAAGATCCCTCCCCTAATATATGATATGATATGTCATCGGTCAACTTTTGCTAAAAGAGGTGGGGGGGGGGGGGGGGAGTATAGGTCAAGTGAAAGTTAAATCCTAAAGGGTATTTATATTTCCATCCAAAGTTGCAAGTCAAATATGAATATGAAAGGGGGGGGGGGGGGGGTTAAAATGTATATTGTCCTTGTTCACGTGACTAAGTTGACCCTTTTATCAATATACCTTGTATATTGGGGAATATTAACAAGGATTAAAACATCCATAAAAACTAGTTCTGAAACTTTATGACAAACGGATACAGGAAGCAAATGCCTACATTACCAGAAATGAAAAAAGCTATCCGCTTTCTTACGGATTGACCAGCCCTAATTATAAAAAAGCTATTGTTCTGTAAGATTAAAACGATTTCTGAAACTGTATAACAAACGGATAATAACACTTAAATAGTTTCAGAATAGTCGATGGAATCAAATGCCTAAATTACCAAAAAAGCTATCCGTTTTTTACGGACGGACAAACTGACCCTAATTATAGAAAATTATTGTTCTGTATGAAGATCTCATATTTCTCATGTGAGTTCAGTTAAGTTGACCCTTCCAGTTTCCCTTCCTTAATCAGGTGACATAAATTTTTCCTCCCCGCCCCCCCCCCCCCAAAAAAAATATTGTACAGCGATTAAGCGAAGATATGTTAATTTTATTTACCATAAAAACGAGTACTTTTAAGTCAAGTTTTTATTTCTATATATCAATGATTTCTTTGTATGTAGATTTCTAGAATGATTTCTATGTTTTTTTAATCAAAAAATTTAATCAACTACTGATATATCATATCTTCATCTTAATTGCTATATAATTGGCCAAAAAGCCTTCATAAAAGACAGGAACTAAAATCTTTAGTTGGAACATATAAAATAAATACAATCAATCTTACCTAACTTCCAGTCAATTTGGTTGGTCTAAATTAAATTACTGACTTTTATGAAAGCTATATTTATATCAAACTTAAGTTAACATTTCTTAAAATATTTTTGTAAAACTTTAAATTTCATTTGTGTTTATTTGTTTTCTGACCAATGAAAGTTTAAAAAATGAAAAACAATTTGAAATATTCATCCTCTTACGGATATTTAATGTACTAAAATTTCAACCACTTCCAACCACCCCCCCCCCCACCATCCCCTCCCGTACCTCTTCATATATACCAGTGGTTACGATATTCTCCACCCCCATCTTGTATCAATGTATTAAATCCTGCTTTGTGAAAACAAAACTATAGATATATTTTAAAAATTAAAATCCACGGAAAATGTCTATAATATGATGCGATGCTGGGGCTGGGGGTTAGCGAGATCTATTAGTACAGACACATAAAAGATAGACAGACAAAAAGAAACCAATCAAATGAAATTCTCCCCTCTTTTATAAGTTTTTAACACCTGCCTTTGCATTTATATTTCTTACAGATTTTTCTTTCTCATAAATTTAAATGAATTCTATTTCAAATATTATTTTTTCAAGATTATATTAAATATTAAACACAATTTTACGGATATAGGATGTACAATTATAATTTTTACTATGAGTTATCCTAAAGGGTACTTATTTCCATCCAAAGTTGCAAGTCAAATATGAATATGAAGGGGGGGGGGGTGAGGAAAATTTTTAAGGTTTAATTTATACTAGGACAATTCTAAGATGCTTAAATTAATAATGAAGAGCTATTAATTACTGACCCAACGGTTTGAAATAGATATTTATCGCATTGTGCCGTATATGTAATTTAGAAGCCATATTGGAATAGATATTTATCCTATCATATTATAGACAACTGACATTATTCTTTTATTTTAGTAATTATGGGAAAAGTGAAACAAATTTAAAATGCACGGAAAAATGTCTATAAAAAAAACCTAATTATGAAATAGCTTCGCTCCAAAAAAAAATAAAATACTGAAGGGAAACAAATCTAAAATCTTAAATATATATGAACATAGCTTTGTAAGTATGTCTGTCCAGTAAGATCTCGTAAATTTACGTAATATTCTTTAAGATTTAAGAAGTTTTAAATGAAAAATAGTGAAGTGAACACAATGGAAATTCTTTTAGCTTGGACAATATACTCCCCCCCTCCCCTATTTAAGAAGGGTTGACCGATATGAAATTCTATATTTAAGAAAGGTTGACCGGTCACCGATATATGAACTTGATTTATGACCCCCCCCCCCCCAAGAATAACAACACAAGGTGACAAGACATATGGAAATTAGGAAATAATAAATAAATTCCCCTCTCCTCTTTACTAAACAAAGCTTTTCTATAATATGTGTTGGTTATAGACGTCAGTCTGTCCATCATCATTAATATCCACTTTCCGGTCATCCGCTTTTAAAGCCGGGATTAATAAGTCTGTATAACATGGGTTGGGGGAGGGGGGAGGCGAGGGGTTATTAATATTAATTTATTTATTACTGCGGAAAGCTGTCTATAATACGTTGCGATAAATATCTATTGTTTTACTTTTTTGTTTTTAGTTTAGACCTTTTAGTTTAGACCTTGGATTATTGGATGTAATGATGTATTTAATTCCTGTCTATAATACGATGCGATAAATAACTGGTATTTATAGTTTTCCAATATAATGTAATAAATAATTCCGAAAAAAAGCCGGGATTAATAAGTCTGTATAACATGGGTTGGGGGAGGGGGGAGGCGAGGGGTTAACTTATTAATTTATTTAAGACAAACAACGAAATTTCATGTCCCACTGCCACTGCGGAAAGCTGTCTATAATACGATGCGATAAATAACTGGTATTTATAGTTTTCCAATATAATGTAATAAAATTCCGAAAAAAAGTTTTTTTTTAATCTTGCAAATGTAACTCAAATTGTAATCTGAATCTATTTATATTCATTTCTATCCACCAATAAGAAAATTTAGAAAGTTACTATTTTTAAATTTATTATTTACAACAATAGTTAAATTAAAATTTAAATACAAGTTACAAAAATTAGTCATGACTGTTACTACAATTTACAAATAATAATAGTTTAATAAAAATACTGGTTTCTTATTTACACAATTACAAATTATATAATGTTTGTTGCTGGTTTTGGAATGATGACTGTTGGTTTCTTATATACAATATGATGCAGATGGTATATACAATGATGAAGACACAAGTTATTACTGGTTGGTTACTGATGATGATGGTATATACAATGATGGACACAAGTTATTACTGGTGATGATGGAGGCCGTTGCAATTTATACTAAATTTTAAATTTTTAATTGTTAAATTTGTAATGGTGCCTGTTAAGCCAGAGAAATGCAAAACAATTCCAGGCGGGTGTTGTACGGCAGCTGGCTGCGCTGGTTCCGGCTGCTGCGCTGGTTCCGGCTGCACAACCGGAACTTGGCGGCCACGACCCCTGCCGCGGACCGGAGCTGGTACGGGGACTGCTTCCGGTTGTACAGGTGGCTGCTGTGCCAGAACTTGGCGGCTGCGCCCCCTTGGCCTGCCGCGGGCCGGAGCCTCACGCCTGGAATTGGCGACATTCACGACAACTCGTGAATTATTGCCTGCTCTTGCATTGATGGTGGTTCTTCTGGTCTTAACGGCCATTATATATGATGATATATGATAAAAATTAAATAAAATTATAATTTATATAATGATGAATGAAGGTTGGTGAGTGAGTTGACTTGGTGACTTGTAGACTTGACTTGGTTACTAATTTCTTAATACTGAGGATATCATAGCTCCAAACCTGTCTTTTATACCCAAGTGGGTGGAGACTTATATTTACGGCCATGGCGGAGCGTCAGCGGTCAAAGGCAAAAATAAAAGAATAGTCAATAGTTATTTGATCTTTCTTTTAAATTATATATTATAATTATCATTGAAAACCAAAAAATAAATAAAATAACAGGATGTCTGTAAAAAGTTTATATTTAAATCACCAAATATTTATAATAATTTAACAAATTTAAAATGCACGGAAAAATGTCTATAAAAAAAAACTTAATTATGAAATAGCTTCGCTCCAAAAAAAATAAAATACTGAAGGGAAACAAAATAATCTAAAATCTTAAATATATATGAACATAGCTTTGTAAGTATGTCTGTCCAGGCGATAAATTTAATTCAAAAAATAGATATTTATCAAATTATCACATCGTATTATAAGCGTATGACCGGAAAGTAAAAACGATTTCTTTCAACTGAAGTCCAAAAAAAACGTATATAGTTATTCCGAATTTTACGATTTGTATTTAATAAAAGATAGACAGACAAAAAGAAAGAACTAAAATTATTAAAGTGATTATCTAAATTTGGTTACTATCATCATATCTTTGTATAATTGGTCAAAAAGCCTTCATAAAACTCCTAGGAAAGTACATAAATAAAAACGAAAATGTCTATAATATGTTAAAAGTAAAACTATAGAAACTAACTTTTGAAGCGAAGCTATTTCTGATTTATTTACATAAATAAAAACGAAAATGTCTATAATATGTTAAAAGTAAAACTATAGAAACTAACTTTTGAAGCGAAGCTATTTCTGATTTATTTACATAAATAAAAACAAAAATGTCTATAATATGTCTATAATACGATGCGATAAATATCTATTTTCTGAAGCAACATAAAAGATAGACAGACAAAAATCAAAATGTATTTCCGTGAGAAATTAAATCTTGTTGTTTATCTCCCTCCCCCACCCCTCCTTCTAACTAACCATTACCACCAGGCTAAACCAATCTAATGAAATTCTCCCCTCTTTTTATAAGGTTTTAACACCTGCATTTATATTTCTTACAGATTTTTCTTTCTCATAAATTTAAATGATTTCTGTTTCAAATATTATTTTTTCGAGATTATATTAAAATAGTATTAAACACAATTTTACGGATATAGGATAGTATGTACAATTATAATTTCTACTAAGAGTAAGAGTTATCAAATATAGTAAAGACTTATTAATCCCAGCTTTAAGTGTATGACCGGAAAGTAAAAACGATTTCTTACAGATTTTTCTTTCTCATAAATTTAAATGATTTCTATTTCAAATATTATTTTTTCAAGATTATATTAAAATAGTATTAAACACAATTTTACGGATATAGGATGTATGTACAATTATAATTTCTACTAAGAGTAAGAGTTATCAAATATAGTAAAGACTTATTAATCCCAGCTTTAAGTGTATGACCGGAAAGTAAAAATGATTTCTTTCAACTGAAGTAAAAAAAAACCGTATAAAGTTATACTTACAAAATTAACTGTATTAACGTAAAACGATTATATATATAGTTATACTTAATAAATTTATATTTTATATCATAAAAATTCAAATCTTAAAACCATGTTAAAACCATCGCAAATCCGTCGTATGATGACCGTAATTATTATTTAATTATTTGTTTTGTATGTATTGTAAATAGAAACTTAAATAACTATATTGAAATTGAATTGTAAATATTATAAAAATAACTTTTGCGTGATATTGTAAAAAATAAATGTGATAGAAACTCAAAATAATAATACTTGTGTTTGGATTAGGAACTTCGGATAATTATATCGCATTATTGGATTTACGGCCTAAACTAACCGGCTGCTTATTATATACACTTTTTATATTGGTGGATAGCTTTTAGATTTAATTTTATCAGACACTTTAAAAGTTTAAAAATGATTCTGGTAAAAAAGAGAAAAGATTTTAAAAAAAACTTAATTATGAAATAGCTTCGCTTCAAAAATAGAGATTTATCGCATCGTATTATAGACAGCTTTCGGCTTTATTTAAATAAATCAGTTTTTATGTAAATAAATCAGAAATAGCTTCGCTTCAAAAAATAGTTTCTATAGTTTTACTTTTAACTTAATTATTAAAACCAGATTTTTTAGCCCCGAGGAGCCGTTTAACTATGAAAGAAATAGCTATCTGTCTTAAAGAACGAACGAATTAAAAAGTAAAAACTTTGTATATTTGTTTTACATAGAAAGAGTAGTTTTTATTGCAAATCAAATATATTTTTTTATCCGTGGACCATGGGACATGAAATTTCGTTGTTTCTCTTAAATCGCCTCGCCTCCCCCCTCCCCCAAGCCATGAAAAAAAGAAAAATCTAAAATTCAATATCAATTTTTCAAATAATACAAAAAGACCCAATAAGTACCCTAAAAATTCATCTCAGAAAAATTTCATTTGATACTTTTTTGTAGGAACAAATTGGATTTGTTTTTTTTTTCTGTCAGTCAATTAGAACATGGAGAAAAATGTCATTTAATGAAGGTGGGGAAAAAAAAAACTGAGATCGCCCCGCTTTACCCTAAGGTTTAATTATTTAATAAACTTGTTTAAAGCTACATTGTGAGATTTTTACAAATTACACCTCTAAATATATAAAGATAGAATATAGATTATTATTATTGTCAACTGTCCTATCCCCTCCTAATATTTATGTTTTTCCCCCTTTTTTTTTGGGGGGGGGGGGAGCTAAACAGATATCCTATTACCTCCTAATATTTATTACATACAACACCAACCCCAATTTTAGGGGGTTACATGGAGAAAATGTTAAAAATTTTGAGATTTTTACAAATTACACCTCTAAATATATAAAGATAGAATATAGATTATTATTATTGTCCACTGTCCTATCCCCTCCTAATATTTATGTTTTTCCCCCTTTTTTTTGGGGGGGGGGGGGAGCTAAACAGATATCCTATTACCTCCTAATATTTATTACATACAACACCAACCCCAATTTTAGGGGGTTACATGGAGAAAATGTTAAAAACCATACGTTTCAACGGCGCGCATTACCACTCCGCCCATATTCATAATGAGCGGTGAAAATGGACAAAATTGTAAAATACGTGATAAAACATTTATAACAATCTTTTTCTATATATAACAATATAGTGTATTTCCGTAAAAAGACTCGGACGGAGGGACGTATGGACATACCTTAATTATAGAGTAACAAGGCTTCTTGTAATTTCATTTTCATTATGTTTATATATATGAGGGGGGGGGGGGGTCACGATTAATTTTTAACTTGGGGAGTGGGTAAGAATAAGATTAATTTTACTTAGGATGCTTGAATAAAAGGGTTACATAATTTGTGGGCGGTTCTTGGGGAGGAGGTAAGATTAATTTTACTTAGGATAAATTTTTAACATGATGCTTAAATAATTTGTGGGCGGTTCTTGGGGCGGTGATTATTATGGGCATAATGGCGGTAAAAAAATTGCGTTATGATGGGTGGAGAAAAAAGATTAAATATATTCAAATAAGAGGAGGTCCTGGAAATTTGGTAACCAAGTGGTTAGTGTTCTTGGGGGGGGGGGGGGGGTTGGAAATTTGATGCTGAAGTGTTAAAAAATGGGGGGATTTCATTAATCTTACGGAGCGTAACATTTTGCACACAGGTATGATTAATTTAACTTTGGGTAAGTGGTTACAAATTTTCATTTAGTTTGTTTAAAAGAATTATCGAGTGATGACTACAAGAAGATCCAATTTTGGAACATTAAATTCCTCTGGAGTTGACCGGAAATTACTTAGGTACAATAAATCAATTTCATTTATTTCTATCTACTAAGCTAATAAGCAAATCTATTATTAAATATTATTTATACAGTGTGTTTTTTTATGAGAACTTTTTTGAAAGCAATTTTACCAGAATTTTACGATTAATGGCTTTATTATTTCTTTCATCTTTCTACGAATATAAAAACGAATATAAACGAATTAAAACGTATTTTCCTTCATGATAGATTCTAATTTTAAATTTTTTTTTCGTTTTGAAACGTATTTTCCTTCATGATAGATTCTAATTTTAATTTTTTTTTTCGTTTTGAAACGTATTTTCCTTCATGATAGATTCTAATTTTAAAAATAGACGCATTTTTCTTATGCTTAAATCTTCTACCCATAATCATATTGAAAGACAAAAATTGGATTTCCTGTATAGTAGTTGACTTTGGGTAAAATAAAATTGGTTTCAAAAAGTTCTCAAAAAACACACACTGTATTATTATATAATAGTTATTTCTTTCTACGAATATAAACGAATTAAAACGTATTTTCCTTCATGATAGATTCTAATTTTAAAAATAGACGCATTTTATTATTACATACAATATTTTATTTCAGTTTGGAATCTCAAGAAGAAATTGAGCAGGAACCCGGGGAGGAAACTGTTCATCAAGTTGTAAAGAGATCAATTGAAGAACAGTATCTTTATGAAGAAGAAGTAGAACAGTATCCAACGAATAAAAGATATAGGTAAGAGATAGAGGTATAGAATAGATAAGAGGAGGGGGAATTTCTTATTGTAGATTTTAGATTTAAATAAAAAATATAGGTAAGATATATAACACTATTTTTTGAAATTTATAAACTTTAAATTTTTTAAAAGCCAATAAATAAAATAGACGCATTTTATTATTACATACAATATTTCATTTCAGTTTGACTTTGGAATCTCAAAATATTTCTGGTGTTGAAGAAATTGAGCAGGAGCCTGAGGAGGAAACTGTTCATCAAGTTGTAAAGAGATCAATTGAAGAACAGTATCTTTATGAAGAAGAAGTAGAACAGTATCCAACGAATAAAAGATATAGGTAAGAGATAGAGGTATAGAATAGATAAGAGGAGGGGGAATTTCTTATTGTAGATTTTAAAAGTAAACTAAGAAAACTAAGTGTTAATTTTTTAAATAATATTTTTTAAACCTATACACTCATGTTATATAAATAAAAGATATAGGTAAGAGATATAACACTAGCGACTACGCCCCTAGAGGCCTCTTATTGTAGATTTTAAAAGAAAACAAAAAAATAACATACAAACATATATCATGTTATATAAATAAAAAATATAGGTAAGATATATAACACTAGCAGCTACGCCCCTATTTTTTAAAATTTATAAACTTTAGTCTTTAAGTTTAAATTTTTTTAAAGCCAATAATGTTATTTTTTTATTTATTTAGGCTGTCAGAATCAGAAGATGAATATGTGCTCCCTGTTATTCCCCAGTTAAATGTGCCAGCAGAGGCAGCTAAGCCACCTAAGACTAAGAAGATGAATGCTGGTACTGGTAGGTCAAAGAAGCCCAGCTTACCCACCGTACATGCAGCTAAGCCATCTAAGCCTAAAAAGATGAATGCTGGTACTGGTAGGTCAAAGAAGCCCAGCTTACCCGCCGTACATGAAGAAGTACAGAGTACTCCAGGCCCATCTAAAAAAGTGTACGAAAAAGTGAAACCACAGGTAGCAGAGTTGGCTAAAGAACTTGGATATGAAGATCAATGTCTGCCTGAGATTTCACAGATTCAGAATCAGTCTGTGCCCGTTACCCCCACAGAAAATGGACAAGAATTTCGGTTTTTCAACACTTCAACACCTATACAGGCAGAGGCAGCTAAGCCTAAATCTAATAAATCTAAGGCACAAGAAACGGAAACCCCCACCAAACCTAAAGGTAGGGGGGGAAGGCAGGTGGTAAGTAACTGGTAACATGATATTACGGTCAGCCAAGGTGTTCGTACAGAAATGTTGTAAGAATTATTCTTTAGAAAATTCAAGCTATATTTTAAATTTGAGAACTTAAGTAACTGATATAGATATTATATTAATTATTATAAAAAAAAATTTTGTTTGGTATATTAGATAAATAAATAGCTATTTCTGATCATTGATACATCAAAGTCAAGCAATATTTTGAAAAATTAAGTATCACATATAGATATTATAAAAAAACCTTTGGTTGGTATATTAGCTACTTCTGAATCTGATGCATCATTGTAACCCCCCCCCCCCCCCACGCCAGAATTCATTAACAATATATATGCACCTGTTTCTCTACTTTGTGTGTGACTCACGTATAAGATATTTTAAGAAATATGATTGGGGGGGGGGGGGGGCTTACATAACATTTTTAAAAAATAATACATAATTAATAAATCTACAAAATCCTATTTCTTTATTTGAACTGACAAACACAACAGAACATAAAGTAACTGGAAAAGTCAAAAGATAAATTAGCAATAACAACTTTGGAGACTTTTTTTCTTTAATTGTGATTGGTTGGTTTATTAAGCATGAAATGCTGCCAAAATGGAAATAAAAAAACAAGCGAAATTAGCAATAAGAACTAATATTAACTATCTTGATAATCTGGCTACGAGATTGCGTGATGCTATAAAAATAATCTATTCACCAAACCTCTATTATTCCAAGTCATAAAATTCTAGTGAGGTCATAAACCTTCTTAGTATGATAATATTTTCCGGAATTTTTATGATTTTCTGACAATGTTTGACCGTAAAGATATGTGAACATATGTAGTATCTTAGAAATACATCCCAAATCTAGCATAAGTTGACCCCTTCTCTCCGTATGAAAATGTTAACAGAGGTGTGAAGTCTCAATTTCCGGTCGTTTGAATATATCGGGGAATTTGTATATTTTTAGGGTTATTTTAGTATTTTGAAAATATTGAAAACAGTAACATTTCTCTACGAAATCACCCATCGTTTACGATTTTGAGTATGTTTTGAAAAATACTATAAACTAAAACTATCATTGGTTTATGGACATACTTACATTTTTAGGATTGTTTATAGAGTTGCTTCGCTTATTAAATTATACTTTGTTGTCCCAGGAATTAATATACCAAAAATCAGATCAATCGGATGATTAGATCACATAAAAATTTGTTGTTAAAAAAGTAAAAAAATCAACATGTTTAAAATGGACGTACGGACATTTTGGTGATGATTATAGAGTTGCTACGCTTTCTAAATCGTACCTAACTACTAAAGGAATCACTATGTAAAATTTGAAATCAATAGGACAATTCTAACATGCCAAAATTATCGAAAAAAGCTATCCGTTACGGACGTACGGACGGACCGACCCTAATTATAGAAAAGCTTTGTTTTTAATAATTATAGAAAAGCTTTGCTTTTAATAATTATAGAAAAGCTTTGCTTTTAAAAAGGTATAATAATTTGTTCATAAGTAGTACAGCACTAAAAAAACTTACAAACTTGTAAAAAAAACTTGTATATGAATTGTAAACTGCGTAAAAACAAAACAACTTTGCAGCTGCACTGGTTCGCAGCTGACATTAACTTTTTAATCAATTTGAACCTGCCAAAAGTAATGCTTTAAATAAAATCCACACATCTATTCAGAAGAACAGACCCTAATTATATAAATGTTTAAATTGATTTGTTTTCCTTTTTTTCTGTTTTAAAAATGTTAGCAAGTAATAGTTATTTACTTGATTGTATTATAGACATCATTTCGCGGACAGTAAAATGAAAAATGTAGGTTCAATTCCAGTTTTATTAACCCTAAGGGTATGCAGTCGCGTGCTGACAAAACAGATAATTTTGTGGTTCCTATTTTATTAGCGGAAAACTCTCTACATTGAACAATACAAGATTTTCCATGTGGTTGAGAACCATTTTGCACCAGCGGATATGAATCGGATTTAGAACCATACTGGAAAACTATTATCATCACGTTTTTGCAATAACTTTTTTCTTTGTCATTCGTGCTAACTTTTTATTTGTTCTTCGACCTTCTTGTTTGATTTTCTTACAAATTTATTTGTTTTATATTATTGCCTTATTTGAAATATTGAGATCATGGCGGTGCTTTTCCTCAAATGGCCGTTAGAGCACTCACACACAACCCCCCACCTTTAAAAAAAAAAAAAAAATTGTAAATCAGAGTGGAATAATTTTTCTATGCCTTTCTCCTATTGGGGTTATAACCCTGTAGGGCTTTCCAGTATATACTTTAAAGAGTGGGGGGGGGGGGGTTAGAAGGGTTATCAGTGCTCAAGAGGTCCCATTGTGTGATAGTGCCAACAGGGCTTAGCAACCTCATATTTTTTTGATCATCTGAGGAGTATTATAAATAATGGAGGATTTACTGAAGGTGGGCTGCCTGTTCACTTTACAGCGTGGGGCAGTCACTCTATATGTGTCAATATCCGTTTGAGTTGAGATTAGCTTTTATAATAAATCGCCCCTAGAAGAAATAAAATTCTCTCAATTATTTTTACTTAAAAATATAAATCAAATCGATCGAAAGTTAGTGTTTCGACTTCCACCCCTCTACCCCACTCCAACTAGCCCCTAACTCCTAAGTTCCCTTAGAGTCCTCAATGAGTGTGGCCGCTGGTGATGTATAAAGTTAAAAAGAAACCAATTAACAGTAAAATATTTTAATAAGCTATTGCAAACCAATATGGCTTTTATAACGGTGATTTGAAATGTCGTCATCCATGCAAGATAATTTAAGAATCTATAAAAAATGGATATAGGATATATACGTTGATATCATGACACGGGAAAATTTGTCGTCAATTTAGCTTGCTAATACGGACCTCAATAATAAGTCAATCACTTTTACAACGATTAAAAAAACCTTCTATATATTTTTTATCGCGCCTTTTCATATTGCCTAATATTATGTGTCAATTAAAAAAAAAGATGAAATAAATAGTTTATAAATACAAATGGAGGGAATGTTAGTGTTAACGGATTTATTATTTTTTTTTGGAAAAGGTGCTTTAAAATAAAGTGCCAGGTGATAAATTCAAATAAATATTAAGTATGGAAAGTGTTTTTTTTCATAGTGGGCCTTAACCCTGCAGGTTAGACTGGCCCAAGAAAACAAGAAATTTTAAATCTTTACCATATTAATTTGCGGATAGCTTGAAGTTGTTACCGGCTCAAATGTAGACCTTTTAGTGAAAACTAGACCTCTCTACAATGAAAATTGATCTCGAAATTTCAATCTTAAGCTTTTTATCAAAAACTTCATATTTTCATGATTTTAACAAGAAATAATTAAAGAACTTTCAACCTAAATTAATGTAACAAGAGTTCAAATATGAAGCAATATCAAAAATTAGGCAGAACCACCATTCCTGCCGAATAATTCCGAAAAACGTCTAAAAACATTGTTTTATTTAAATTGATAATTTGTGTAAGAAATTGAACTAAAACATTAGCTATTAGTCTTATGAGAAGAGAAATGATGAAAAACTCTAAAAAATATACATTTTAAAGACATAAAATAGGAAAAAGTGTTTTTAATAAATTTCATAGCTCAACAGACATTATCGCCAATAAAGAGACAATTTACTTAAATAAAAATTAAATGAAGGTAAAAAAATATGTAGTATACTTATTCTCATATTCAACTTTTAAAAAAGCATACTAATATAAAAATTAATATTGCAAAAAATAATTTGATTGTTTTTTATTAAACCAGGAATAAAGAGTAAGGCTTATCTTTAATTATTTTTCTTCAATGATTTTGCAGTATGAATTAGCTTTCCCAAATTATTGTAATTGTACATAAATAAATTTTTATACTTTCATTCTTCATATGTTTATTCCTGGCGATTTTAATATTTTATTTCAATGTTTGTAAACAAACAGACAGAAAATTTGATGTTTTGCTTTATATCTGGTGTAAGGCTTTCTTTATTTGGGGAAGAAAAGGTAAAAATAAATATGCATTTGACGAAATAGCGATAGATTTTTTCTTAAAATCAATTATAGGGCTAAAATCTACAAACAATACATAACCTATTTTTACATTCCGCACTTTGAAAAGCGATTTAGACCTTCATTTGGGCCACACTACTGCAGGTTCCATACCCAATATAACCTAACCTAAACTTACCTAAAGTAGCAAACAAACAACCAGTGCTTAGCAGGTGCTCAGCAGGTTGCTTTGTTTAGCTTCTGTGACTTTTTAGAATTGTTGAAAATTTTTGCTGTCAAAATACAATAAAACAAGGATGACAACATCCATAAAAGCGAAGCTCTGAAATGGAAGGACAAACGAACATTAACACTTGTAGATTGTCAGAAATGAATTAGCAGAATATTAATGCATCAGTACAAACAATATTTTAAGAAAATTTGTTGCAAAACTGCATAAATAGATGATTCTGTTTAAGGACATACTTACATTTTTGGGACTTGTTTATAGAGATGCTTCGCTTATAACATTGTACCTTGTTGTAATAGGAATCAGTTTTCAAAAAATCAGAAGAATCGGATAATTTTAACATACAAAAATTTGTTGTCAAAAAAGTTAAAAATCGACATGTTTAAAATGGACGTACGGACATTCTGGTATTGTTTATAGAGTTGCTACGCTTTCTTAATTGTACCTAACTACTATAGGAATCATCATGCAAAGTTTGGAATCGATAGGACAATTCTAACCTGTTTAAATTAACGAAAAGAGCTAACTCTCTGTGACGGACGGACGGACCGACCCTAATTATAGAAAAGCTTCGCTTTTAATAAATTTAGCGTTAACAAAATAAATCCCTTTTATAGGTTATTGCTTCAATACAAGCAAATATTAAATCCTAAAATTATTGCCATATTTAAATTTAAATCCGCTCATCTTTGCTAATATTTGGGTTGGTCATTGCATTGATTAGGGACAAGTATTCTTGAAAACATACATACAGACTTATATGAAAACTCGGGGTCTGAAGCCCTAGACTCAGCCATCATCAGCCGTGCGGCTTAGAGAAGCCTAAAAATCAGCCGCGCGGCTAAAAAAAACAAAAGTCACCCGAAGCCTCATTCACAGCCGCACCTGGCCTCATTCAGCGAACTACACTCTAAGCCTTAGCCGCGATCAGCTGCGCGGCTTATAAATATGGAAACTTCAGCCATACCCATCCGCGCGGCTGCTAATTATCATTAAAGATTAAAACATAAATGTTATAAGACAAAAATCACCCAACCTCGTGCAACCATCTAATTCTACAAAGTTGTAAAAGACTGTTTGTTTAGGAACAGGTCTAGGTATCCAGCTGAAGTTTAAAGCTCGTGCATGTTCCCTGTTTGATAATGAATATCCGACTATAAGTGAGTCAAAGTCAATTTTCGCTTCCTTCACCCTTTTATTTAACAACCTTTATTACTTAAAAATTTCAAAAGGCTTTCATTTTTTTTTCTCAGAAATTGTTTTTCTTTATGTAAATTTTATATTAGAAATCTCGAAACATTCGGCGGTTGCAGCTGTATGTGGCAGCTGCCAGCCCCCGCAGTCGGTCGGCGGTCGGCGGGAAAACGGCGGCGGATCTTTATGAAATTTTATTACGTTATGCAGACATGTAAGAAAAGCTTAAGTGTAAAATTTGAAGTCTCTAAGTCAAAAATTGCGGCCACAGGAGGCTTTTAAAGATTTCTGAAGACCTGGAGGATCAGGACCTATAGGAATTATACCTGGAACCTGAAATTGACTTGAACACCTATATTTTATAAAAGATTTTACTACTACGGAATATTTTTGTATTTTAGTAAGATAAAATGCTTTGTTTAAGTCAAAAAATATTTTAGCTTTTTACCTGGATGATGACCCTGCCAGGTTTGTTGGCATCCTGTGCCCACCGAAGATATTAAAAAAATCCAACTCTGAGTTATATATGTGTCATACCCATATTTAAAAAGTCTCTCAGTTAAAGCCCTCTATTTTTCACACACAGAAAATGAGATAAAAAACCAAAAGAGGGGGGGGGGGGTTTCAACGCCCCCCCCCCCCGACCATTAAGGATTAAGCGCGTCTGCAAAGCTCTGGTAGAATAGTTATAGGATTTATTAAGAGCGAATATTTTCTATAATTAAGGGGCAGTTCGTCCGTTTGTCTGTTCGTACGTCCGTAACGGTTAAATCTTTGCGTTAATATAGACATGCTAGAATTATCCTATTTATTTTAAACTTTAAATGATGTTTCATATGACAGTTATATTCAATAAGCGTAGCAACTATATTGTCGTTACCAGAAAGTAAATACGTCCATTTAAAACTTTTACAAAACAGTTTGTAAGTGATATAATTATCATTTTCATCTGATTTTAAAAATATTGATTCCTATAAAAAACAAGGTACTATGTTGTAATCCAGTATTTTGCAATGGATAACATTTATGTTTTGCTTATTCCGTTCTGATACTCCAGAAGTTTTAATGTTCGTTTGACCACATTTCAGACCATTGCTTTTATGGATGTTGTCATCCTTGGTTTAAGAAAAAACTTAGTGTTAAATGTCTTTCTTGTACAAAGGCAGGAGTCGTCTTTGATAACTCAAAGAGTTATCAAGAATATTTTGATATTTTTGTTGAAATCCGCTCCTTATGCGGGCAAAGCGTCTTTTGAAAGGTAATGAACAAATATCTTCAAATTAACTGTAAAACTATTCCCTAACTTTAACATGATACTGAAAATTCATTCTCAATGATTATATAATTACTGAATCTGATGAAATTCACTGCATATTTATAAGAAGCAAAACTTTTCCAAATGTGAATTGTTTGTTAAATTAATAAATTAAAATTTTCCGTTACATAATGTTTGTTTCTTGGATGTTAACTACTACTAGATATTATGACAGGGGAAAAATTATCGTCAATTTAGCTTGCTAATATGGACCTCATTTATTGGTAAGTTCGTTCATGCAGTTGGAGCAGAGGGTATTGGGTTAAATGGCGGTTAAATTTGGGTACTTCTATTAAATTTTTATTGGTTGGTTCTTTAATTTGAGTGTCAAAACGTGTCAACCACTAATTGTAATCTAATTCTTTAGAAGGAGTAATTTTGTGTATAATCATTGGGAATATACATTAATTCATCGTTCATTTTCTTATCCCTGATAGAATTTATGTATTGAAAAACGCAACTTGTATTACGCATATCAAAATTTTAAATTATGTGTGATTTTTTTTGCAATATGCTAATTATTATACGTAATTATTCAATACAATTCAAATTCATTTATAAGGTTTTACTCGAGGAGGACAATTTTATCCTAAAGTGCAAAGTAACGTGGTTAAAAGTTTCTAATTACGAACAATATTGCTTCGCCCCTAACTTTAGGGGAGGGCTGTAGAAGATAGCCACCCTAAAGACGTATATAATTACAACGTATTAAGACAAGTATTTTCAGAGATCTTAAACATTAGACAGACAAAAAGCCTTACTACATTATATCATAGTATGGTAACAATCTATAAAGGACAATAAAAATAGTCAAATCAAAGCTTTCTGAAAGAATTCTTATTTTTGAACAAATTTTGAATTTCAATTAGATTTCTTTCAGATTTGATGAGGAAATGTAGTAGCTAACCGTCCATAATAAAGACATGATGATAATAGTTTTGCTGTAAAAAAGAATTGTTGTAAAATGTGTACTTTATTAATCGCATCGTAGACAGTTTTCCACGGATATCAAAATTAAAAATCATAATATTAACAAAAGTTTTGTTGTGTCGTGAAGGGCCGATAGTTCGGGCTAACAAACCAGGTAAAAATTTTAGGATTTTTATTTTAATTTTGTGGAATATTTGCCTGCTAAACTATGCAATACATGATTTTTCAGCATGGCTAAGAACCGGTTCTAATCCAGCGGATATCAATTGGTTCGAAGCCTTACTGGAAATTAATTTACACTTCCGCCTAGAAGATGAATCAATTCATATGGGAATTAAATTAATTAGAGATAAAGGAGAAGTAAATAAAATTTAGTTTGGATTTTGTAAAATCTATGATAAATGTTTAATGATTTCTATATTTTGTCAAATTTAGTTAAATAATCAATTAATTTTATTGATTTTTTTACTGTTAAATATCTCATCAATTTTATATAAATAATTCATTATTTTTATTTGAAAATGAATAATATTCATAGAGTAGTGTAGTACCAATTCGTTTTTCCCTGATAATGAATACATCATCGAATACCCAATTTTTTCACCATAAAAGTGTTGATTAAAAAATTGGCAAGCACATTTTCCACGAATTTGAATAGTACCCATCATATCTTTTCAATTTGCTGGCCTAGATTTTAGCAATATTCAATGTGTGATTGAATGATTGATCTAATAAAAGAGATTAACTTTGAGTGGTAAATAAATCATCATATTAGACTTATTCATCCATTTTTAGTAGCGAAGCTACTCTATAATTCGAAATGTCCGTCCGTCTGTCCGTCCGTCTGTCCGTCTGAGACAAAGTGGGGGAAACGTGATTTTCTCGGCTCCTAGAAAAGATAGACAGCTGAAATTTTTAGTGAAGATTCTTATAACATATGCCCATCTAATCTATACATTATTTTGTCCATCTGTCTGTTGTTTGGGGTGCTAGATCGATTCCTAGATTTTCATGTTTTTGTAATTTTCTCAACTCCTTTTTAAGATAATGGGCTGAAATTTTCAGGGATTGTTTAAATTTACATTCTACATATTTTCTTTAAGTTTTATTACGATTTTTTTTTATTAGTTGGGGTGCTAGATCGATTCCTAGACTTTTAGGTTTTCTATGGTTTACTCGATTCCTATTCATAATTTGTGGCTGAAATTATCAGGAATTGAATATGCTCATATTCTACATATTTTTTATCAAGTTTCATTAAGATTTGTCTATAAATTGCGATGCTAGATCGATTCCTAGATTTTAAAATTTTCGTGGTTTTTAAGGTTGCGTGATTTTTAAGGTTTCCTTATTTCCCTATTTTATCAACATTAATGTTTATTGTATGAAACTGCTTTATAGCATTTTTTTCCGATATCCATTCATAATTTTTGAGCTTCGCTACTTATGGATGTTGTCATCCTTGTTAGAATAACAATTGCTTCGCCTCAAATACAAAGATTTTATATATTTGAAAATATCCCCCCAACTCTTAAAGACAATATAGAACACTAGTTCTAATTTATATGTAATGTTTTCAAATTTTCTTTTTTATAAACTGCTCTAAATAAATTGAAAACAAGTAAATCATCCCAAAATATTGGATTTCAAAATATAAGAACAGTATTATTTGATTTGCCTCCATAATGTTATCTTTTTAAAATAATTTCTTTTGTATCACAAAATTGAAGAATATTTATTATTTACATGATTTATCTTTCAAAACACAAAATTAATGATTTTTAATACAGTGTTAATTTAATGTTTATAAAATTGCCTCACCAAATAATTAAAATCAGTTGACCATGTTGTTGCCATAATGATTAAGAATGTAAAAATTAAAAAACTATCTTAAAACACCTATATATATTCCTTTTATTGTTTTTTTACACATCTAAATCAAGTGAACCCAAAATATAATAGATATAAAAAATATGATAAACATTTTAATTTTAGATATAGATTGGATAGCTGGTGAAGAACTTTTTTTGTCACCAGGTTTCTTAGTTGTCATTATTTCAGAACTTGTGGTTGATTTTGTACTTTTAGGAGTTATTGTTGAGGTGCTTTTTGTTGTAGTTTTAGGTGTATTCTGATATGGAGGAGTTTTCAACTTATCTTTGTAATCAAAATTACTAAACAGAAACAAATTATATAGCATCATAAGACCATTAAACAAATCCTATAGTGAGAGTAAAAGAGAGAAATATTTTTTCCACCCAGTCAGGGAAGGTCTGTCTGAACAACAATTCTATTAAAATCATGCAACCTCATCACGAAACCTTTAAAAGTTTTGAATGTTATGAAAGCTTCAACTGTTATCAAAAAGGGTTTATAGTAAAGTAGATAAGGGTTTAAATTCACAAAATCTCATCACTAAACCTCACTATTAAATAAGAAATTAGCAGACAATTTTTCAAAACAAACAACAGAATTTTTACTAAACAATTCAAAAGTAGGGAGATTAAAAAAATATTTTTAATTACTTCCTAAAATTAAAATCTTAAAATTTTTTCATATTATTTGTAACTGATTAAAGACAAAAAACAAATATTTTAATAAATTTTTACTTTGATTCATTTTTAAACACTTTTATTAACCCTTGACAATTTTTATTTATTCATAAAATTGAAGGGTAGAGACTTTCAGGGGAAATCGCTCCTTAATATTTAGTTTGAATTAAAGTGTTACAAATACTTTGATACTCACATTCCAGTATTTGTTTGAATCCAATCAAGAAAAAAGGTTACACTAACAGCAACATCAGTAACATTAGGATGGCCACAAGTTGCTATGGTATTGTTTGGAATTGCAACAATATTTTTAAAATAAATAGTAACTAGGGAATTGGTACATGCTTGAAAATAAAATATTATCCATGCAAATTAAGTGAACTCAACAGATTTGAATGACAAGATTTGATCAGTTATTTCAACTTCTCAAAACCCAAATCAACAGGTAGATGCTCTGCATTTTATGGTTCGGTGCAGTTCAGCAGATATGCACCTAGAGCTCTTAAGAGGCATTTAAGGAAGAAAGCCGGGAAGAACGACCTTCAACTTTTAATTTCAGTCTGATGAAGATAAAATAAAAAAGACAGGGGGAGACAGAGTAGCAATTACATTATAACCTGTTATAAAGGATGTTACACCAACCTTAATTTAATAAGTAAATTTCATGGTCAATATTTTAGTATTATAAAAATGATACATTTTTTGAGCAAATAGTCTGAATTAAATAAACTAAAAAAATTTCACCTGAACATATCTTCCATTGACTTGACGAAAAACAGGTCCTCCAGAGTCACCTAAACAAATACAGGTATATTGACTTATTCTGGGGGAGAGGGGGTGTTATTAAAAGTCCAAAAATATCTGTATTATATCCTAATGCTGAATTTGAATATTGACTGTTTTTGTTACTTAGGTTACCACAAGACAGTTCAAATAAAATTCAAAAATTATTTAGATTCTAGAGAAAGTTATAAAACTTGACATGTTAGTACCATTGCACCAACCAGCATATTTAGGAGGAATTGTACATAAAAATGATTTATGCCATATCCGGGGAGAAAGTCTGGGTTGACACTTTTGATTAGGAAGATAAGTTGATCTAAGCTTCATTAAATTTTGTTCTGTATCTGTAGGTTTATCAGGTACATATTTTCCCCATCCAGCTGACAACACCTAAATTAAAAGATTATCTGGTAAATTATACACACCCAAGTTAATATTTCACTAAGCTTTTCCATTTAAAATATTTGCAGTCTTAAACAGGGTATCTTAGTGCCCTAAATGATTCTAACACAAGAAGAAAGCATATTCTGATTCCCATACTTTTCTACAATGTTATTATAGCGTAAGATATTATCAAATGAGAACTACATATAAAAGTATTTATTCCTGGGTTAATCAAAGTTCATTCAGCAGAATTGGCTTATATTGGCCAAGGGAATAAAATAGGAAAGCAACTAGTCCCTGTTAGTCCATTTAAAGGATTTAATCATCTAGAATGTCTACATTTATTACCTTGATCTTTATTGGAGTAAAACTTACCTCTAAACCTTGGATGAATGAAATATGAATAAATGGCAAACAAATTCTTCCAATATTAACATTATCCAGACTCAGTTCAGTCTTTGCTTGTAAGAGTGCCACATCATTGGTAAACAACTTTTAATCCAACCAGTAGGAATATTAACAAAATTAATGTAAGTAATAATTTGTTAGTGAGGATCATTTATGGTAGTACTTAAATAAATTGGACAGTCTGGCAGGTCTATTGAATTTTGCACTGTATGTTTTTGAATAGTGGTATATGTACAACAAATCAGCAGTCCTAAATAGCAGCATTTCTTCGATAGCATTAGGGATAGACTGAGATGAAAAGAGAGTGTGAATTTTAGCAATGATTAGCTAGTAAAAATAAATTACATATTCTTACATCATATTGCGGATGAATTATAATTTTTTCAACTTGAATTCTATGCTTTGGGTCATCAACAGCATCAGCAAATGATATACCCCATCGCATTATTAATAAGGCATAAGAGTCCAAGTTGCCTAAAAAAAATTTTTTTTTAATGCGGAGATATACTAAATCAAGGGTCTTTCCACTACTGATCACTGAGTTATAGATGGAAGTATGTATTATTTATAGGGTAGCTGTGCTAATGAAATAAACTGAATTAATTAAATTTATAATAGGATAATAAATACTGTATCACTTCCACTATAGTCTAGGGATTTTACCCCATGTGGTTAAATGGTCTTCCACCCCAAAAATAAAAAAAATAACATATATTCACACTTTTTCTAAAGAAACAAGGATGGCAACAACCATAAGTAGCAAAGCTTAAAAATTATGAATGGATAACATGAAAAAATTACTAAAAAGTTGTGTTATACATTTAACATTAATCTTGGTAAAATAGAGAAATCATCAAACCTTTAAAATCACGAAACCTTATAATCATGAAAATTTTAAAATCTAGGAATCGTTCTAGCACCACAATTAATAGAAAATCTTAATGAAACTTAAAGCGAGTGTGAACGTAAATATTTCTCATCTGATTATCAAATCTTAACATTTTCTATGCTCATTTCACTACACTGATCAACCGAAAACGTCCTATTAACAAAAATATCCAGAAATAAAGCCTTGATTTTAAGGTATTTTGGAAGGGAAAAAGAAAAAACCGGGAAAATCTGAACGTTTTTGCTTCTTATAATGTTTGTAGGGATATTTAACTTGTCATATATAGTTGAAACAATTTACTTACTGTTAAGGATTTATTTTATGATATAAAATTGCCAATAAAATTTTTTATAACGTAGTAATTAGGTAATAAAGACCTATTTTAAATTTGTATTATTGACAAAAAAAAATACCTCACTGTCTACAAAGGGTTGAATCTCATAGGTTATTTAAAATAAGAATATCCCTTTTTATTGTGTTGGACAATAAATAACCCACTTTTGAGAATTAGTTTACACTTTTATCAGACTGTTTATAACATATAAAGAAATATTGCGTCTTTATTATTTACAAATTTGTAGTTAAAGGTGGGCGAGAGATGGGCCATCTAAAGTTAATTGGATACTAATAAAATAACCTGTTTCTAGCTTTGTTATTGTATTTGGTTTTCAATAAAAAATATTGCTTATTTTATCAATTTCTAAGTAACTATACATTGGTTTAAAGCAAGGATTATGTTAAAAGTCAGCTTAACCGTTAGGAAAAATCCAGAACTATGTGAAAAAGTTTAATTTTAGCTATAATGGGAGAAAAAAGCAATTTAATGCACATTTTATATAATACGGAAAATTTCTTCCTTTCCCTTTACCTTATAAAAATCGTCGGAAAAAGCCGTTTTTTAAGCAAACAAAAGCGCGTTTTGCTCTATCTGTGAGATATTATGAATGAGATAATGTTAAGATATGATATTAAGATGAGAAAAATTTACGTTCACAGTCCCTTTAATGGGAAATATGTAAAACATGAGCATATTCAATCCCTGATAATTTCAGCTGACAATACTAAATAGGAACCGAGAAAACAATAAATCTTAACATAGGGAACATAGGGAAAATATGTAGAATATAAAATTAATTATTCTCTGAAAATTTCAGCCCTGTATCTTGAAACTTGAAACTTGAAAATCTGGGAATCAATCTAGCATCCCAAACAACAGACAGATAGACAAAACAATGTACAGATTAGATGGGCATATGTCATGGTAATATTCACTAAAAATTCCAGCTGTCTATCTTGAATAAGAGCCGAGTAAATCACATTTCCCCTAAAACGTTTCAGACATACATTATACAGACAGACATTTCAAATTATAGAGTAGCTTTGCTGCTATAAATGGTATAGAGTGTCTTTGTATTTTTCTCAATGGAAAAATAGTAAGCATGATAATGATCTTACTTTTATCATAATCATGAAAACAGTGAGCCGCACTGAGAACCCATTTACTGCAAATAGAAAAGTTTTCATTATTCTCATACATACTGCCTGTCTCTTAATCAATGAGGAAACATTATTTTCTCAACCTATATGAAATAAATAAAGTTAAATTCTATATATATATTTCTGTTCTATGCTACTTAAGGATGCAGTCATCCTTGGTTTCATTATGGTTCAGCTTTTATTATGTTTATGTTAACCTTTTATTTATTAAATTTATTTAAACTTACCTTGAAATAATGCTCCCTCCACAACTCGGCAAATTGTTAAATAGTATTTGGACCTAATTCAATTGTGAAAGTTATTAGGGAAGGAAAGGTCATTGAAATATAAATAATACTGAACTAGAAGTTTGTAAACTAGATAGTTTTCATTGTCTTAATTGATTGTTATATTTTCATTGGATTTACAAACTAAAGGTGTCAAACTTTTCCATCTATAATTTTAATTTACATAATGTAAATTTATTTAAAACATTTTTTTTAAGTCCAGGGGGATTCCTTTTAAATTTGTAAATATATAAAATATAAATATATAAAAGATACTACCATCCAGATGAATTCTCCATCATTGGATTGAGTGCCATTAACAATACATGGCTGCTTTAAAGATGATTTAACTTTTCCACATTCCTAACATAAAATACTAAAAGTCCTGAATTTGATAACTCAATTTTTTATTTTAGTTTTTAAAAAAAGATGAAATCATTTTGGAGGTGTGAGTTATTTCCCCAAAGTTGTTAAAAACCTTCCAAGGACCTAAAAGAAGATACCATGTAAAGGAGAACCATATTAGATCAGCAGTTAGCAAGATCACTCAGTACAGACAGACAAACAAAGATCCTGACACTTTATCATTAGAATTTTATAAAAAAAATTGTTTTAAATTTATTAATTTTGCCAATTAATGATGTTATTCTTGTGAAAGCTTAAAAAGATTAATATTCTGCTGATACATAATTTGAACTTACTTCATCTTCAAGCGAACCCAAAAATAGTACTGATAGTAGCAGAACCAATAATATAGTATGATACATTTTCATCATTTTTCCATCTTCAAAAACTGCAAAATATTTATCATTTAATTATTTAAAAGAGCAAACAATGTTTTAAACGCTAAGCTACTTTATTGGTATGTAAGATTCTTAGATTAAAAGTCGGATGACAAATATTTGTGATATTTTGATATTTACTGTTAACAAATATAAATTGTCATCTTTTTTCTTATACAATCACTAAACGTGTATTGACTCAATATCAATAATATTATTTTAACATGTAATTGAATTAAATGTTAGAACCTATAAAAAAACAATAGTGAAATTGAATGCCATGAATTTTTGTTAGTTTTCAGCTACTCTATATGTGTAAATGTTCATTTTACATTTTAAAACAATTAGTCATAAAAAAAAATATTATTACAAGAAGTAGGATGTTCTTTAGTTCTTTGAGTTTCTCTACAAATCTAAAAAACTACAAGATATAAAAATATATTAAAACAACATTAACAAGACATCAATAATGAAATGGATAAAAAATGGCTACACACAGATGACAACATCAATAATCAGTGAAGTGCTGAAGGAATTCAAGTAACATAAAATGTTCTAGATGTCGAAATAGTCATCAATGAGGCTGAGAAAAGAAAGGCTAGAAGTAGCTGACCTCAGCTTTTAGTGGCTGATTTTTAAATTTATTTGTTGAGGCTTCCAGTGGCTTTAAAAATTAGGTAAGTATTTTTAACTGTTAAAAGTAAAAGATTTGTAATTTGTTTTGTTAGTCTATTACTTTAGTCATTTGAGAAATAAGTAAATATTAAAACAGATTAAAGGAACCCTGCAGGAAATACACCGCTATAACTGCTAAAAGACTGTGTAAAGTAGACTTAATACACAAAATTAAAAGCCTCCAACTTCAATAAATTAAAAAAGTTATAGGCATTATGAAATGACATTTAAGGTATATGAAAATTTTTCAAGTTTTCCACACCTCATGTGATAGAAATTAAATTATGTTCTCTAGAATCAAAATCAAAAGGGTATTATCAGCAGAAGGTTAGGTTGTCTGTAACAGATTACATTACCAGTGGACCGTGGCTCAATACGAGCTCATTTGCTAAATAAGTCAGTTTAATTTTATGTTTGTAAGTGTAAAATCATATGAAAAGTGAAACTAATGAAATGTAACCTCAGATGATCAGTTCAACCAAAGAAAAACTCTAAAAAAATCATGAAAACTTAAAACCAAAAGGTTTTAATCTTTTGAAGCATGACCGATAGAGAGACAGACAAAACAATATAGGTATATATTAAATTGCATATGTCATAGAAATCTTCAATAAAAATTTCAGCGGTGTATAAATTAAGTTGTTGAGAAAATCACCCTTTCCCCATAGTGTTATGGACTGATGGATGGAAGGACAGACAAAGTGAATTTGTTGATTCACTACTAAAAATATATTTTTTTTGAGAAATTAGTAGAGTGATTACTCTAGAGAAATAATGTCTAATGTGAAATTCTGCAGGAGGATGGCAGAACTTTAATAACTTGTCATTGGTTAAATTAAACTGAAATTTTCTAGTTTTACACATTAGAGTTATTTAGAGCTGTTCTTTCAACTTTTACTCAAATCAAGTCCATCACATGAAGTACTGCCTTCATATTGTTGTTTCACATCTATGTTTTATCTGTGCATTAATAATAAATATGCTGTATCTATTGTAATTGTTATAAAATAATAAAAATCCCTTTATGAATTTAAATTAATAAAATCATAGTTTTTTCTTGAGTTTCTATTAAAACAAAAAAATAACATCTTGGACTTCAAATATACATGATTTATATTCTTTAATTCGTAATTCATATCTATTAAAAACATTTAAAATACATAAATTCATAGTTTGTTTCATGTTTACCTCGAAATAAATTATATAAAAATAAAATAACAACAAATAGCAATACAACAGTACGTTCGTTACGTTTTCAACAGGACCTAGAGTTGTACTGTGTATACACTGTACACATATGGGTAAGAAGAAATGGCATATTCTTTTTCATTTTGTTCATATAAAGAGTCAGCTGTAAATAGTCGTATTTCTTAAACTGTTTTTAAACTATTTTTAAAAGGTATATTAAAAATATACTTTGACATCTGTAGAATCATACTGCAAAGCCAAAAATGAGAACAATTGCCCACATCAAATTTTATTAGGATTTTAAAGTTTATTTTTTACTATGGATTAAATAATTTTTACTGAATCGTGATGTTTCTTCCCTTTGTAGGTAAAATACTCAGCTTTTAGAGTGTCTTGCTTCGTAAATATTGTATGCTAGTATACAGTAAAGTTAGGTCTTTTGATTTTATCTATCAATACTAATTAAAAATTAATTCTTTACAATATATCAATGAATTAACATAAAAATGTTTCATGTCTATTATACATTAAAACACATAAAAATTGGCTGTAAAGGGTTAAATAAATTAAGATGGATAGCCTGATATCTAGTTGCCGAAAGTGTACGCAGTTTCCTGGGTGTTTCCTCATCCTCGCTCAATATTTACTACTAGCTACAAATCTTCAAACTTCCCTTAAAAAAATCAAAATTTGAATGTGTAAACGATTTATACAATATACATTATAAATTTGAATTTTTTAAATTTTGATTTTTTTTTTTGAAGTTTGAAGCTTTTTTAGCTAGTAGTAAATATTGAGCTAGGATGAGGAAACACCCAGGAAACTGCGTACACTTTCGGCAACTAGATATCAGGCTATCTTAAGATGACAACAAATGTTTATGCAATACAACAAATTTATTTTTGTCACATATACAAATATGATATAAAATAAGATTATTCAAACATATTTTTAAAAATATTTCTAAAAAGTATGTATCTTTTATGAGTAGAGTTTTCATTCTTTTCATTTTTATTAAATAAAATTATTTAACTACATTTGAAATAAGTCACTTTGTGAAAACACTCTTTCGGAAATTCTAATTTCTAATTGGTTTAAATTCAGCATTATGTTTTTATTGTATTATGTCAGATTTTTTAATAAAATTAATTGTTTAAGAAAAAAAATTATTTCCATTGAACAGAGTAATGTTTTTTTTATTGTATCAGTATAAAGTGAATTATATAAAATTGTTCACTAAGTTACAATATTACACGAAGTAAAAAAAGACCTTTTGATCTGGTAAAAATGACCAGAGCAACAGTAAAAATTAATTTTTAAATCCCCCAAAAAAAGTTTATTGGGGACTTAATTCAAATTTGGGCTCTGCAGTCTGATTCTATAGGTGTCCTAGTATATTTTTGACCCCCCATTCAAAAATAGTTTAAAAACAGTTTAAGATAAAGCTTTTCTCACGTAAATTATATCGTGTAAGAATTTATTTTTCTAGTATGTGTAAAGCATATTACAAATCCTTTAATAAGTTAGCTATGGATTGTTGAATTCCTGAATATAAAGTTAGATTTCTAGAAATTATATACTTAAAAAATTTTAAGGTGTTTTGTCAGCTGGAGGAGTTCCTTTGTCAGATTTACGAAAAAGGGGTTCACACCAGTTCTTCTCTTATAATTCTATTGAGAAATTATTGATCATTGATGTAACTTGTGTTTCAGAAACCTGACTCACCAAACTCTTAAATCAATTGATCCAGTTATTTAACCCTTAGCATTGGGGCCCCTTGCTGCAACTGAATCAGTTCAATGCCCCCCCCCCCCCTATTATCTCAGTTCATATTAGAGTCCCCTGTTTGATAATAAATTTCCGACCTTAAGTAAGTCAAAGTCAATTTTCGCTTCCTTCACCCCTTTATTTAAAGAGATCACGAATTAGTTTTTTCAGAATTCATTTTTATTTACCTTTCCTTATTTATTAAGTAATTTTCATACAATAATTTCTTAAAAGCTCCAAGAAGTTAGAAAAAAATTTGATTAAAATGCCAAAATCAATTCCACACGAAGTTAACGTTAAAATTTGAGCAATAATTAAACTATAAGAAAAAAAGCCATTTCTTCACTTGCAGAAAAAAACAAAAAAATCAATACTTAGGAAATAATTTTGTAATAAACCTCTATTAATATTTGTCTTCAAACTTTCCTTAAAATGTAATGAAAAAGTTTGGTTTATTTTATAAAATCATTAACAAAATTTCGGCATGTTTGAGTTGTTATGAAGACAAAAGAAAAATTGATTAAATCTCTATAAGGAATAATATTTAAGAATTAAATTGTTTAAAAAGTGAAAGTATAATATATTTGCTACACACTTTTAGCAAAAGATTCAGTCATTTTACTAAAATATTTCCATAAAAATTAATATTCTTTTTTTTAAGTTAACCCGCGACCGTGGCTCAACACGTAGCGCATCCGCTTGTCGTTGGGAAGGTGTTAGGTTCGAATCTCGGTCCGACACCGCGTCATAACTAAAGACGTTAAAAATGGTTCCCACTGCTACTATGTCAGATGCGCGACGTAAATAGTTAGAGTGGGGGGAATGCCTTGGCCCAAAACAGGCGCAACTCATTACCATGCACAGTTAGGACTTCTCAGACAAAGGTCGTGCATCACAGAGAGTTGGTTGTCTGTAATGTACTGTACCATGGGTATGAGGTGAAGGACCAAGAGTCTGGCCCTGAGTTGACAAGTTGACTGTTCAGTCCAGGTGCAACTCACCCATACGACATTAGCATTAGCAAGTCAATGAAAGATTAGTAATAATCCACACACACACATTGACACACCCCAATTATCTACACACACACACACACTACGTAGCCTAACATTCACACACACACACACGCACACACCCACACACACTTATTCTGCCTAAAATGCCCACTCCCCAAACGTATCTACACACACACACACACACGCACACACCCACACACACTACCTATAACGCCTACCTATAACGCCCACTCCTACCACGTAAATACACACACACGCACACACCCACACACACTCCTACCTATAACGCCCACTCACCCCAGGTAAATACACACACACCCACACACACTCAAACGCACACACCCACACACACTCATTCTGCCCACGCCCATTCCCCTAGGTAGAGTTAGGTATAAAGATGACGGGTAATAAATATCTGAAAATAGAAATGACGCAAATTATACGCAAATTCGGTTCACAATTCTCAAGTTTATCTAAAAATGCAACATATAATAATAGCTATTAAAACAATTTTCAAGCATAACTTTTATCTTATTAGGCTAACAATTAAATAAGAAAAATATTTTTACCATATGAAATTCGTGATCAAACACCTAATTGAAAAAAAATGCATGACATAGCTTTTATTTTAAGAAAGACTAGGGGCAATGAACGCCCCCAAGAAGCCTCTAGGTGTTCTTAAGGTGGGAGCGGGATAAGTCAACCGCCCTTCTACTTTTTAATTTAAGTTTTAATAAGAAATATTCAGAAATAAAATTTGGGGGGGGATTTTTAAGTGGGAGGGTGGAGATACGCTCTCCCAAAATAGTTAAAAACCTTCCCTGTACCTAAAAAAAAGCTTAATTGCAAAGGAAAACCAAACATATGTCATTTTTTAACAATTTTATAAAAAAAACATTGGTGCACTTGTATAAACACCTTATCGCTAATAAGTTTTGGAATAGATAATCCAGAATTATCCACTTCAAAGAAAGATATCCGAAATAGTTATGATCACCAACTTCTACCATCAGGTAGAAAATATTACCTCTTTTGTATACTATATTTAGAGAGAGAGAGAGAGAGAAAGAGAGAGAGAAAGAGAGAATGCGAGAGAGAGAAAGAGAGAATGCGAGAGAGAGAGAGAGAGAGAGAGAGAGAGAGAGAGAGAGAGAGAGAGAGAAAGAGAGAATGCGAGAGAGAGAGAGAGAGAGAAAGAGAGAATGAGAGAGAGAGAGAGAGAGAGAGAGAGAGAAAGAGAGAATGAGGGAGAGAGAGAGAGAGAGAGAGAGAGAGAGAGAGAGAGAGACAGATAGATAGATAGATAGAGAGAGAGAGAGAGAGGTAATAAAATGTCGTGCCGGTAAAAAACATTTATTTTTCGAACTTCGACTATTTTTCTTTTTTGCATTTTTTATCATTAAAATGATAATCATGTTGTGTTACTTTTAAATGACATTTTAAAAAATACACAATGCTTTATCTATTTTGAATACAATTCCCTATAAATGACTGTAATTGTTCGTATTTAATGCATTTATTATTCAGTTTTCATAATAATGATAAGTGCAGGATCGTTATGTTTAGAAAATTTGAAAATTCTTTTTCATCTAAATAAATATTTGTTATTTTTTTAGGCAATATTTTTAAAGATTTATCTTCAATTGTCAGTTATCTACCTATATATATAATGTTATTTGCAAATTCACAGCCACTTTAACGTTTGTTTTTAGGTCCTTTTTTACTTAAAAATTTCAAACGGCTGTAATTTTTTTATTTTTGAAGTTAGAAGAAATTTTTTTTTGCAGAAAATGTTTATTTTTATGTAAATTTTATATTATAAATATCAAAATATAAATTTCAGCTGCCGCAGCTGTACTTAGCAGATCTTTATACGGCGGCGGATCTTTATGAAATTTCAATACGTTATGTAGACATGTAAGAAAAGCTTAAGTTTAGAATTTGAAGTCTCTAAGTCAAAAATTGCTGCCGCAGGAGCCTTTTGAAGATTTCTGGAGACCTGGGGGATCAGGGCCTGCAGGATCATACCTGGAACCTGAAATTGACTTGAACACCTGTATTTAATATGTTGATGTAATACTAGAGATCGATATTTTAGTATTTTGGTAAGATAAAATGCCTTGTTTAAGTCCAAAAAAAATTTGCTCTTTATCTGGACGACCCTGCCAGGTTTGCTGGCATCCAGTGCCCGCCAGGATGGAGATATTCATAAAATTCCAACTCTCAGTTATGTGTCATACCCATACTTAAAAAGTTACGCAGTTTGGAATCTTTATCTTTCACACACTGAAAATGAGATAGAAAAAACCAGATGGGGGGGCGATCAACGTCCCCCCTCCCCCCGACCATTAAGGGTTAATATTAAGGATACAATGATTATAAAAATACATAGAATACATAAAATTTTCTATTGTTTTTATTGAAACAAACCTATATCACGTTTATTAGTTCCAAAATCTAACAGACATAAAGACTATGATGAAAATTTTAAATTTGGATAAAAATTGGAGAGCTGATGATGAATTTTTCTTGTTTCCAGGCTTTGTTGTCATTATTTCAGAACTTGTGGTTGATTTTGTACTTTTAGGAGTTATTGTAGAGGTGCTTTTTGTTGTAGTTTTAGGTGTATTCTGATATGGAGGAGTTTTCAACTTATCTTTGTAATCAAAATTACTAAACAGAAACAAGTTATATAGCATCATAAGACCACTAAACAAATCCTATAGTTAGAGTAAAAGAGAGAAATATTTTTTCCACCCTGTACATTAGAAAGTTTGGATCATATGAAGGAAATGAAGTCATTCCTAAAAAGGACAGAAATTCCCTTCCTTGGGTATAGGAAGGCTATTTCCTTTCCTTTTTCTTACAAATTCTCAGTAAGGAAGGTGATTTCTGTCCACTATCTTACAAATTCTCACTAAAGGAAGGTGACCTCTGTCCACCATCTTACAAATTCTTCCTAGTTCTTAGAAATTCTTCCTTTTCCTCACTATTACAACCATGTTCAATCAATCTACCTTATTTTACCAAATTCTTCCTTATTCTCAGAAATTCTACCTTAATTACACAAATTCTCCCTTATTCTCAGATAATTTACCTTATTTTAAGAAATTCTTACTTATTCCAAGAAAACCTACCTTATTCCCCCAAATTCTTTCTTATTCTAAGAAAATCTACCTTATTCCCTCAAATTCTTCCTTGTTCTAAGAAATTCTACCTTATTCCAAGAAAATCTACTTTATTCTAAAAAATTCTTCCTTATTCTAAGAAAATCTACCTTATTCTCCCATATTCTTTCTTATTCTAAGAAATTCTTCCTTGTTCTAAGAAAATCTACCTTCTTCTAAGAAATTCTTCCTTATTCTAAGAAATTCTACCTTATTCTAAGAAAATCTACCTTGTTCTAAGAAATTCTACCTTATTCTAAGAAAATCTACCTTATTCTAAGAAATTCTTCCTTATTCTAAGAAATTCTACCTTATTCTAAGAAAATCTACCTTATTCTAAAAAATTCTTCCTTATTCTAGGAAAATCTACCTAATTCTCCTAAATTCTTCCTTATTCTAAGAAAATCTACCTTATTCTAAGAAATTCTTCCTTATTCTAAGAAATTCTACCTTATTCTAAGAAATTCTTCCTTATTCTAAGAAATTCTACCTTATTCTAAAAAAATCTACCTTATTCTAAGAAATTCTTTCTTATTCTAGAAAAATCTACCTAATTCTCCCAAATTCTTCCTTATTCTAAGAAAATCTACCTAATTCTCCCAAATTCTTCCTTATTCTAAGAAAATCTACCTTATTCCCCCAAATTCTTCCTTATTCTAAGAAAATCTACCTTATTCTAAGAAATTCTTCCTTATTCTAAGAAATTCTTCCTTATTCTAAGAAATTCTACCTTATTCTAAGAAAATCTACCTTATTCTAAGAAATTCTTTCTTATTCTAAGAAAATCTACCTTATTCTAAGAAATTCTTCCTTATTCTAAGAAAATCTTCCTTATTCTAAGAAATTCTTCCTTATTCTAAGAAATTCTTCCTTATTCTAAGAAAATCTACCTTATTCTAAGAAATTCTTCCTTATTTTAAGAAATTCTACCTTATTCTAAGAAAATCTACCTTATTCTAAGAAATTCTTCCTTATTCTTAGAAAATCTACCTTATTCTAAAAAATTCTTCCTTATTCTAAGAAAATCTACCTAATTCTCCCAAATTCTTGCAATATATAGGGGTCCCAAAGTCAAAAACAAAGTTTCAGCGCGATCGGACCACCTGTTCTTGAGATACAGTGACCTGGTGTTCTTGGTACCTACAGCAAGATTTGGGAAATGGTTCGAATCCTTAGTAAATTTGGTTAAAGTCCAAAAATATTTTGACACTTTGATCAAAATTATTTGTCCACCTGGGTATTTTTTCTTCAAAATTTTGACTAAGTGCCAAAATATTTTATTAAGGATTCGAACCATTTCCCAAATCTCAACATCAGTGCCAAGGACACCAGGTCACTGTATCTTGAGAACGGGTGGTCGGATCGCGCTGAAACTTTGTTTTTGAGTTTGGGACCCCTATATATTTTCTTAGAATAAGGTAGAATTTCTTAGAACAAGGTAGATTTTCTTAGAATAAGGTAGAATTTCTTAGAATAAGAAAGAATTTCTTAGAAGAAGGTAGATTTTCTTAGAACAAGGTAGATTTTCTTAGAATAAGGAAGAATTTCTTAGAATAAGGTAGATTTTCTAAGAATAAGGAAGAATTTCTTAGAATAAGGTAGATTTTCTTAGAATAAGGTAGAATTTCTTAAAATAAGGAAGAATTTCTTAGAATAAGGTAGATTTTCTTAGAATAAGGAAGAATTTCTTAGAATAAGGAAGAATTTCTTAGAATAAGGAAGATTTTCTTAGAATAAGGAAGAATTTCTTAGAATAAGGTAGATTTTCTTAGAATAAGGTAGAATTTCTTAGAAAAAGGAAGAATTTCTTAGAATAAGGAAGAATTTCTTAGAATAAGGTAGATTTTCTTAGAATAAGGAAGAATTTCTTAGAATAAGGTAGATTTTCTTAGAATAAGGTAGAATTTCTTAGAATAAGGAAGAATTTCTTAGAATAAGGAAGAATTTCTTAGAATAAGGTATACTTTCTTAGAATAAGGAAGATTTTCTTAGAAAAAGGTAGAATTTAAGAGAATAAGAAAGAATTAGGAAGAATAAGGTAGAATTTCTTAGAATAAGGTAGATTTTCTTAGAATAAGGAAGAATTTGTTAGAATAAGGTAGATTTTCTTAGAATAAGGAAGAATTTGGGAGAATTAGGAAGTTTTTCTTAGAATAAGGAAGAATTTCTTAGAATAACATAGGATTTCCAAGAATAAGGAAGAATTTGGGGGAATAAGGTAGATTTTCTTGGAATAAGGAAGAATTTCTTAGAATAAGGTAGAATTTCCTAGAATAAGGAAGAATTTGGGAAACCAAGGAAGAATTTGGTGGAGTAAGGTAGATTTTCTTAGATTTAGAAAGAATTTCTTAGAATAAGGTAGGTTATCTGAGAATAAGTGAGAATGTGTAAGGAAAAGGTAGACTTTGTTATGAAAAGGTAGAATTTTGGAGGAACTAGGTTAATTTTCTTAGGATTAGGAAGATTAAGTGAGATTTAGGAAGGTGATTTTTATTCTCTTTTTCAGATATGTGAGAAAAAGGAGAGTGATTTTTGTCCATATTTCACTTATCTGAGAAAAAGGAAGATGATTTCTGTCCTTTTTGCAATGAAATTTCTGTCCTTTTAAGGAATGACTTCATTTTCTTCATATGATCCGAAAGTTTTTATGGTTTCTCTCAATGTCAAGCTCAAGACCTCCCTAATTTAAAGTTGGTTGAAAATAAGGAGGGGGTGAGGGGGTAGTATACCCTTGAGTTATTGCTTCCAATAAGGTTTGATAATAAGAAACCCCTGCGGACCCCCGACTATTTTTTAATTATTAAAAAAATAAAATGGAAGGGACTTTGGGGGGAAATCGCTCCTTAATATTTTGTTTGAATTAAATTAATATGAATACTTTGATACTCACATTCCAGTATTTGTTTGAATCCAATCAAGAAAAAAAGTGACACTAACAGCAACATCAGTAACATTAGGATGGCCACAAGTTGCTATGGTATTGTTTGGAATTGCAACAATATTTTAAAAATAAATAGTAACTAGGGAATTGGGACATGTTTGAAAATAAAATATTATCCATGCAAATTAAGTGAACTCAACAGATTTGAATGACAAGGTTTGATCAGTTATTTCAACTTTACAAAATCCAAATCAACAGGTAGATGCTATGCATTTTATGGTTCAGTGCAGTTCAGCAGATATGCACCTAGAGTTCTTAAGAGGCATTTAAGGAAGAAAGCCCGGAAGTACGGCCTTCAACTTTTAATTTCAGTCTAATGAAGATAAAATAAAAAAATAAGGGGAGTTAATAATTAGGCTTTAAGTGATAGATGTGCAATTACATTATAACCTGTTATATAGGATGTTACACCAACCTTAATTTAATAAGTAAATTTCATGGTCTATATTTTAGTATTATAAAATTATTTTAAAAATGATACATTTTTTGTGCAAATGGTCTAAATTAAATAAACTAAAAAAAATTCACCTGAACATATCTTCCGTTGACTTGACGAAAAACAGGTCCTCCAGAGTCACCTAAACAAATACAGGTATATTGACCCTATTCTGGGGGAGAGGGGGTGTTATTAAAACTCCAAAAATATCTGTATTATATCCTAATGCTGAATTTGAACATTGACTGCTTTTGTTACTTAGGTTATCTAAAGAAAGTTCAAATCAAATTCAAAACTTGTGTAAATATAAAAAAATATAAAAAGTTATAAGTTATGAAAACTTGACATGTTAGTACCATGGCACCAACCAGCATATTTGGTAGGAGTTGTACATAAAAATGATTTATGCCATTTCCGGGGAGAAACTCTGGGTTGACACTTTTGACTAGGAAGATAAGATGATCTAAGCTTCATTAATTTTTGTTCTGTATCTGTAGGTTTATCAGGTACATATTTTCCCCATCCAGCTGTCAACATCTGAATTAAAAGATTATCTGGTAAATTATACACACCCAAGCTAATATTTCACTAAGCTTTTCCATTAAAAATATTTGTAGTCTTAAATAGGGTATCTTAGTGCCCTACATGATTCTAACACAAGAAGAAAGCATATTCTGATTCCCTTAATTTTCTACAATGTTGTGTTACTACTAAATTGTATAATTTATGGTAGCGTACGATATTAACAAAAGAGAAGATACATAAAGTATTGTTTCCTGGGTCAATCCAAGTTAATACAAAAGAACTGGCTTTGGTTGACCAAGGAAAAACACTTCAACAACTAGTGTACAGCTGTGTCCCTGTTGGTTAATTTAAAGGATTTAATCATCTAGAATGTCTACATTTATTACCTTGATCTTTATTAGAGTAACACTTACCTCTAAACCTTCGATGAAAGAAATATGAATAAATGGCAAACAAATTCTTCCAATATTAACATTATCCAGACTCAGTTCAGTCTTTGCTTGTAAGAGTGCCACATCATTGGCAATGATGAAGGGATTACCCTTAATATTAAAGTATGTAATGCAGACCAAGTCAATTCATACAGGCTGTTAAAATTTTTTAATTCTACCATTAGGAATATTAATAAAATTAATGTAAGTATTAAGTTGTTAGTGAGGATCGTTTATGGTAGTACTTAAATAAATTGGACAGACTGGCAGGTCTAATGAGTTTTGTACTGTATGTTTTTGTATCTGTACAACAAATCAGCAGTCCTAAATAGCAGCATTTCTCCGATAGCATTAGGAATAGACTGAGATGAAAAGGGAGTGTGAATTTTAGCAATGTTTAGCTAGTAAAAGTGATTTACATATACTTACATCATATTGCGGATGAATGATAATTTTTTCAACTTGAATTCTATGCTTTGGGTTATTAACAGCATCAGCAAATGATATACCCCATCTCCTTACTAAGAAGGCAAAATAGTCCAAGTTGTCTGAAATATAATTATTTTTTTTTTAATTCAAAGCTTTCCTAAGGTAAGGATCTTTACACTACTGATGACTGAGTGATAGACAGAAAATTAGGTATTTATAGGGTAGCTGTGCTATTGAAACAAAAGTGAATCATTTATATTCACATTAGGATAGTAAATACTGTATCACTTCGCCTATAGTCTTAGGACTTTTATCTCAAGAGCCCAGAGCCTCACCACACTTCCCAAAAAATTTAGAAAAACATCTTTTCACACTTTTTTTAAAGAAAAAATCTTTTATTGTGTTTGTATTTTTCTCGATGGATAAATAGTAAACATAATAAAGAACTTACTTTTATTATATAAACCAAAACAGTGAGCTGCACTGAGAACCCATTTACTGCACAAAAAAAGTTATTTTTTTTCTCATAGCTTCTCTGTTATTTATTTTATTAGTCTGCATGTCTGTACGGCCATGGGGAAACATGATTTTCTCAACCTCTTTCAAATATATAGAGGGTGGGGTAAATAAAACCGGTCATTTTCAAAACTGAAAAAAAGAGGATAACGCCAAATAATCTAATAGTCATACACCTAGTCTGCTTCCCAGTTTTTAAAATCAAATAAAATCTTTAAAATTTACGATCTTATGTTCATTTGTTTACAAATCAGAAAAAGTCCGGTTTTATAGGATTTATAGGTTTTCCCAGTATAGGTGAATTTTATTTATATTTCTGTGCTATGCTACTTAAGGATGTCATCCTTGTTTTCATAATGGTTCAGAGTTAATTTTGGTTAAGCTTTTATTAGATTTGTGTCATTTCATTAAATTAATTCAAACTTACCTTGAAATAATGCTCCCTCCACAATTTGGAAAATTGTTAAATAGTATTTGAACCTAATTCAATTGTGAAAGTTATTAGGGAAGGATAGGTCATTTAAATATAAAAAATACTGAACTAGAAGTTTGTAAACTAGATGAATGTCATTATCTTAATTGAGTGTTATATTTTCATTGGATTTACAAACTAGAGGTGTCAAACTTTTCCATCTATGATTTTAATTTACATAATGTAAATTTATTTCAAACATTTTTTTTAAGTCCAGGGGGATTCCTTTTAAGGAAGTTGTATCAACTTTTTTGCTTTTTATTTAAGATAGCTAGCCGGTCCTTTCAGTAAGTAGTAGATGTAAAATTTTTCATAGAATTCAGATATGCAATCGGTTTTTTTGTAGACCTCTTATTTTTTAAGTAATTTAAGTTTTTTTAAAAAATAATTAAATCGGTTTTAAGGTACTAAAACGCAACAAAATAAAAGAAGAAAATGGCCAGTATGAACAAAAATAGTAAGATCTTTAATTTGACACCTTACTTTTAAAATTCTGTTGAGTAATTATTGAAAAAATCTATTTTTTTAACCTCGGTTTAATAAAAACTTTAGACCTAAATATTTTCTCAAACAGACATAAAAAACATGGGTTCATATATACCTTTAGAATCAGAAATATATTACGAATCTATTCTAAGCAAAATTGAAAAAGTTTTATAAAACTATAATAAAAAAAAATAAGTTTATTTTAAGAATCATAATTTTCGGCTTTAAAGGGTTAGCTTGAACCAAACCTGAACAAAACCTAAACAAAAGACAATGCAATGTAGCAGATATTTTTTAAACACAAGAAACAATAATGTATTTTTAACTGCATTGTTTTGAAGTTTATAAACAGACTGATGCATATTTGTTCATAATTTTTCATTCTTTACATGTTCTTTAATATCACTATATTTATTGTAGTATCTATTGTATATATTGTATGAACGTTCTCCTTTTTTTCTGGCAATTCTATAGGTTAATTTTATAGATTAAGCTTCCCGATTCGTCAATTTTTGCGATTTGTGATTGGCTAGTTTAGTAGTTACAATTCTTAAAATAACTTTTTTATTTTTTCTATTTTTTATTACAATTTTTTAGAACTTTTTCAATTTTGCTTACAATGGATTCATATTATTTTTCTCATTCTAATGGTATATATGAACCCATATTTTTTATGTCTGTATGAGAAAATATTTAGGTTTAATGTTTTGATTAAACCGAGGTTAAAAAAATAGATTTTTTCAACAATTACTCAACAAAATTTTAAAAGTAAGGTGTCAAATTAAAGATCTTACTATTTTTGTTTATACTGGCTATTTTCTTCTTTTATTTTGTTGCGTTTTAGTACCTTAAAACCGACTTAATTATTTTTTTTAAAAACTTAAATTACTTAAAAAATAAGAGGTCTACAAAAAAACCGATTGCATATCTGAATTCTATGAAAGATTTTACATCTACTACTTACTGAAAGGACCGGCTAGCTATCTTAAATAAAAAGCAAAAAAGTTGATACAACTTCTTTGTAAATATATAAAATATAAATATATAAAAGATACTACCATCCAGATGAATTCTCCATCATTGGATTGAGTGCCATTAACAATACATGGCTGTTTTAAACATGTCTTTACTTTTCCACATTCCTAATATGAATAATTTTAATCACTTTTGTTTTAATATCAGTAATAATTTCACCTGTTTGTGATATTTTATATTAGCTAATTGTTTTCAATTTACAAGTTTGCCAATTGAAGTTGCTATTCTTGTTAAAGCTTAAAAAGATAAATAATTTGCTACTATAGAATACTAGAGTTGGCTCAATATAACTATATCGCTATTGGCTAGTTTTCTATAAGTACATATCTATTTATCTATTATCAATAAATAAATTTTCCTCCCCCACCATTACTATCTAAAAGAAAGAAGTAAATATTTATTAATTTAAATGATTTTAAAAAGATTTTTTCAATTATATTTTTTTTCACATTACCATCACCAAAGGGTTAATCTGATTAAAATTTTAGTTTTAATATTTTAACACAAAGGAAGTGTCGCCACAATCGAATTCTTTTAAAATAGAGTTTTCTTAGATTTACTCTATTATGAACGTATATTTTTTATTTATGAAATAAGGATTAAATACTTCAATGTAATTCAAATATCTACATGAAGTGAAAAACTTAATTCATTCCATAAACAAATAGAATAAAGGTCTTATGGCTTTGGTCAATGAGAGTTTAATGAGGATTATTGGAGCACTATGAGTTTTAAACACTTTACCATTGGAAGACTCGAGCTCATTTATAGACGTTTATTTCCTATATAGATCTGTCATGGATCTTGATGCAATAAAGCAGGCTGTTTTGTAAATGTTTAAAATTGGAAGATTTCATTAAATAAAAGTAATCACAAATATACTTAGTAAATGAACTTACTTCATCTCCATGTAAACCAGCAAATAATATTGACACTAGCAGAACCGATATTATCATGTGATACATTTTCACCATTTTTCCATTTCTGCTAACCAAAGTTTCTTCTTAATGATCTATAGAAAGAGAAAATAATGTGTACTTCTAAGCATGATTAAATGTAAGATTCTTGGATTAATATATGGATAACAATTCATTTTGTAGATTTGCTTATGATGGTTGTTGTCATCCTTATTTCATCACTTTGATAAATATAATGTATAAATTTAAAAAAAAATTTATTTCAATAAACTTGATTGAGTTAAATGTACAGAAACAATAGTGAAATTGTATGCTTTGAAATTTCGAGATTTTTCTAGCTCCTCTGTAAGTGTGATAAAAAGTTTGAATTTGAAAATGTAAGATGATATATTTAGAATGTATGTTTGTCCATAAAGGGTGTTTAAAAAAACAATCGCTCACAATTTAAACCAGAGATAAAACCTATAATGTTTAGAGCTTATATTTTTCTATAGACACCTTAACACAATCCTTGCCAATTTGGCATAAAACAGACAGACCCATCAAACATTGAGACATGACATTATTTAATACTTGATGTTTGACAGATATGTCTTTTTGATACCAAATGGCTGCTTGTGACAGTTTGATCTTTACATAAAAAAATACAAAACCGTCTTAATTTGTAATAAAAACAAGCACTATCCTTTTAGCAAAATTCTTCACAAAGGCCAGGTCTCGAGTTATGGTGCTTTGGAGAGTTGAGAAGACTCACAAATCAAAGTTGTTTTCTTATTGACATTGTTTAAGTATGAAACAGATTAACCAAAATAAAGTTTAAACCAATGTTGTAGGGTCTATAATGAACAACCATTCTGTAAGAGATAGGATGTTTGTTTGTATGTCGTGTTTCTTGAGATCTCGGAAGTTACTACAAATTTTGGGTTCTCTTCTCCTGTTAATTTTCATAAAGTTTATGTTTAGGATAATCCTCCAAAGATAAATAGACCAAGTATTTTAATTACCTAACCCTACCATAAAAATAAATTTTAAGTTCTTTGAATTCGACCCCCCTGTCTAGAGATGCCCTTAGAGGTTAAGTATAGTGCTGGATACTGTAGGCTTGTTGCAGCTGAATGAAAACAGTAAAGTGGTTTGAAAATATATTAACTAATATAATTTTTGTATTTGTACATTCTTTGTTTTGGTTGTATGCATGCTTTTCTTTTATTTTACTGTTAAGCTTCTAACATTCCATAGCTCAAATATACTTATAACAGAGTAATAGAATCTATGTCTATCTATGTGGGTGTCTATACCAACGGATCTCGCTAACCACTGAACCAATAGGGTTCTCCTTTACAATGTAGCATCTTATAGGTCATGAGAACCACCTTAAGGGTCCCTAGAAGCCCCAAAGTGCGTAGCGGCTAGTATATGATATCTTATCATGTATTTCTTGGAAGTAATTGTTCTTGTTATATTTGTACAACTGTAGTATTGTATTGAATTAAGCGCATAACTCTTCCTGTTAATATAATTACATTTGGAACAAGTTTAATTTGATTTATAAGTAACGCAGCATAAACAAGATAGCAGAAATTAAATAAGTAAATATAAAGGCATGCACAAAGAGCAACGAAAACAAGGATGACAATATCCTTAAATAGTAAAGCATTGGGAGGAAAACAAGTCATCTATCTTCAATAGCTGCTGAGTTAAAGTTCTTATATTTATTTGTCAGCATTTTGTGTACAAAAAATTCAGCCATTTATCTCTTATACCAGCCCTGTAAAAAAAATTAACATCTTGACAACAGACAAATTGATTACTGGATTGACAGACAGAGTTGCGTAGCTTACACAAAAAAAGAAGACGGGGAAGTGAAAAGAAAGAAGGTAGGTTGGTTAAGAAAGCTAGCATTAATTGTATTTTCTTTGTTGCAAAGTTCCTTCTCTATGTCTGTAGAATCTTTCTAATCGCTTAAGCGATACGGTTCTCCTTTATAGTAAAGATTCTCATAGGTCCTGGGAAGTTGTAGCACCCCCGCCACAAATTTCCCCTCACAAAAAATAATAAAAATTTGGATGGGATCAAATTCAACTCCCCTACCACCTTAAGTGCCATTAGAGGCCTCTAAGGGGCGTAGCTGCTTGTCAAGGATACAGACAGACTGACTACCACAGCTAGGTTGAGTAGTAGAGAAGTTGTGCTTCTAAAAATTTGATTCACATTAATTATATAATTACTGACTAATCAAAATTAAACAAATTTAAATCATATTGTTGTTTTAGAGAGAAGCAAATATACAATTGGCAGTTAAGGAATGTTTATCTGTTACTAAGACATTTATTTCTCTTTTTATTTATCTACTCTCAGTCTACGTATCAATTTCAATACATCTTCAATTTATTGTTCTCATATTCAGCTTTTAATTTTGGTAGCAAAGCCTCTAGAGAATTTTTCTAAGATTCTCGTGTCCATTTCTAAACTATTCAGAGTTTTGCAAAGCAGTGACTTTGCCGCTGATTATAATGGTAAACAAATTTCTTAAACAAGATATTTTTTATAAAAACTTATAACTGTTAGATATGAAAATAATTACAGTCGTTTTTTTTTGTACAGACGTTAAAAAAAACAGAAAATTATTTATGATTCCCATAAGGAAAAAGGATAAGAGGATGAATACTACTTCCCCATCCTTAAATTTGTAAAGAAAATTTAGCAGACGAAAATCGAAAGCCGCCCAGGGCTTTTTGTATGTCAATCATAAATATTAATGTAAATAAAAAGAAAAGCGATATTTAGCAAACAGCCGTGGGCACTCAAAATCAGCTGAATGTGTATTATGAAAAAAATTTTCCCCTTTTTAGAAATGGAAGGATTCGTCTTTCATGCACAAATTTTTTAAAATAAAAATAAAATTCTATGTAATTTTTAATTAAAACATTAAAACGAAAATATCTAATCTAATAGTCTTGCCCCAAAAATGGAAGTAGTGAAAGTAAAAAAATATTTTTTTTTTGATAATTTTTAATCCTCCCATTTGAAAAGTGGTGGAATAGCAATAAAATTTAGCGCGGCAACAGCGCTGAGTAGGCCTCTAGGCCCACTGCCTATTTTCGTCTTCTAGTTGCTTCGATTCCTCTCTTTTATTTTTTTCTCTATGATGATTCCCAAATTCGTTTATATATAAGATATAGTTGTTAGACAGAAACAAAAACGGGATGACGGGTAATAAAAATCTGAAAATAGAAATGACGCAAATGACGCAAATTCTGACGCAAATTCTGAACGCAATTCTCACGTTTATCTAAAAATGCAACATATAATAATAGCTATTAAAACAATTTTCAAGCATAACTTTTATCTTATTAGGATAACAATTAAATAAGAAAAATATTTTTACCATATGAAATTCGTGATCAAACACCTAATTGAAAAAAAATGCAAAACATAGCTTTTATTTTAAGAAAGACTAGGGGCAACGGACGCCCCAAAGAAGCCTCTAGGTGTTCTTAAGGTGGGAGGGGGATAAGTCAACCGCCCTTCTACTTTTTAATTTGAGTTTTAATAAGAAATATTCAGAAAAAAAATTTGGGGGTGTGATTTTAAATTGGGAGGGTGGAGATACGCTCTCCCAAAATAGTTAAAAACCTTCCCTGTACCTAAAAAAAGCTTAATTGCAAAGGAAAACCAAACAGATGTCATTTTTTAACAATTTTATAAAACAAAAACATTGGCGCACTTGTATAAACACCTTATCGCTGACAAGTTTTGGAATAGATAATCCAGAACCATCCAGTTCAAAGGGAATGCAGAAAGAGAGGGGGTGAGAGGGGGTGAGAGGGGGTGAATCTAGTTTGAAGAGATCCGAGAATAGTTATGATCGAGATCTTCCTTCATCAAAAACGGACATATTTATAAAAATTAAGATTAATAAGAACATTGTAAAAATATTTTAACAAAACCTTTTGATTATTCAAAATATAAAAAAATCACGCAACCTTGTGTTAAATTTAAAAACCTTATTTACTAAGTATATTTGCGATTACTTTTATTTAATGAAATCTTCCATTTTTAACATTTACAAAACAGCCTGTTTTATTGCATCAAGATCCATGTCAGATCTATATAGGAAATAAACGTCTATAAATGAGCTCGAGTCTTCCAATGGTAAAGTGTTTAAAACTCATAGTGCTCCAATAATCCTCATTAAACTCTCATTGACCAAAGCGATAAGACCATTATCCTATTTGTTTATGGAATGAATTAAGTTTTTCACTTCATGTAGATATTTGAATTACATTGAAGTATTTAATCCTTATTTCATAAATAAAAAATATACGTTTATAATAGAGTAAATCTAAGAAAACTGTATTTTAAAAGAATTTGATTGTGGCGACACTTCCTTTGTGTTAAAATATTAAAACTAAAATTTTAATCATATTAACCCTTTGGTGATGGTAATGTGAAAAAAAATATAATTGAAATAATCTTTTTAAAATCATCTAAATTAATAAATATTTACTTCTTTCTTTTAGATAGTAATGGCGGGGGAGGAAAATTGATTTATTGAGAAATAGATAAATAGATATGTCCTTAAAGAAAACTAGCCAATAGCGATATAGTTATATTGAGCCAACTATAGTAGACACATACCTACAACTATTTTGAGACCATTATTTTGACCAATATAGCAGTAATATGATTGGATTATTCTGTCACTGTTTTCCTATTGGCTAATTTAGAGAGTATGTTTTATAACATAAGTCCAAATCTCTGTAGTAATGGTAAACTTGTAGAGAAATGCATTCTTTTTTAGAAATGACCTCTTCATACCCCGTTCCCGTATTTTTACTTTTACCTTTTCGACATCGATAAACCAATCGGTAAATCGCCTAAAAAAGAAGGATGAGAACATTTATAAAACGAAGCTCTCAAATGGTAGGACAAACAAACATTAATTCTTGTATATTCTTATATAAATACATAAGTTTAAATAAAATCTTAAGTAATTTTGTTGCAAAACTGAATAATACAGGATACTGTTTAAAGATACACTTACATTTTTAGGACTTGATAATAGAGAAGCTTCACCTATAACATTGTCTATGTTATAAAAATCATATGAATATTGAATAGGATAATTATAAGAAAATTGTTTCAGGAAAAATCTATTTTTATATAAATATACTTAGGAATTGTGCCTGCGCTTACCAAATACAACGGGTTTACTTTATTTGTAAAATAAGTCCGCTACAATATTATACATATATCATCTCATGGTTATTCAGCTTTATAAAAGCACAACAAAGTATATTCGCATATTGAAAACCTTAAAACATACAGAAAGTTGATTTATATTATTGACAAGAATGGCAACATCCATGAGGAGAGATATAAAAATAAAATTTGTTAGAGAAAATAAACTTTGAGCAGAGCAACAGATAAGTTTTAAAGAAGCTACATTTCTGTCTGCAAGGACGTCCGAGCTTTTTTGTGGGATGGGGGAATCTCCAGGGGTGCTTGAAGGGTGATTCAAGTTTAATAGATCCCCCCACCCCAGCTTTATTACTCCCCTAAAACATTTTTAAATGGACAAAACCAAAATTTAACTTATTGGTGAAAACCAAAAACGTTGAAACACGAAACAACCCAATAACTGTTTGTGGAGTGACTACAGCACCCATATCTTGACGACAAAAATTAAAAGTGGGGGTGACTATATCTTCACACCTTCGGAGTACAAATTAAAAAAGGGAGGAGGAGGGTTTAAATATAATACCTTTAGGACTGGAACAATTTTTAAGTATTGAGGAGAAATAACTGATCTTTTTATTCAAGGAAAAATCCTAATGTAACGATGTGCTTTTGTTTTTAGAATCTTCAATTTAAAATGCGTTATTTGTAAGTATTCTAAGAAAGGATACTTTTTAGAAATGGAAAAAAAAAAGAGAGAGAGAGAGAGAGAGAGAGAGAGAGAGAGAGAGAGAGAGAGAGAGAGAGAGAGAGAGAGAGAGAGAGAGAGAGAGAGATAGAGTGGGAGAGAGAGAGAGAGAGAGAGAGAGAGAGAGAGAGGAGAGAGAGAGAGAGAGAGAGAGAGAGAGAGAGAGAGAGAGAGAGAGAGAGAGAGAGAGAGAGATAGAGAGAGAGATAGAGATAGAGAGAGAGAGAGAGAGAGAGAGAGAGAGATAGAGAGAGAGAGAGAGAGAGAGAGAGAGAGAGAGAGAGAGAGAGAGAGAGAGTAAAAGAAAGAGAAAGATAGATAAAGAGTAATAGAAAGGGAGAGAGTAAAAATAAACGAGCTCTGAAAAATTTCATATTCTCCCATGATATTTTGATCTCGTCTAATTTAAACAGAAAGAGATATCTTGAACCAAATTTTTCAAATATATTTAAACATGAAAACATGCATGTATTCCTGAAAGGCTTCAAATAATCACTATTACTGAAACAGTAAATAAATCAACTATAAGATAAATTATGTACCTAATAATCAGTTGTTGATATGTTTCATTCTAGAATCCTGATTCCTTAGCCCCCCCCCCCCCACCTAGTATCTTTAAGTGCCCCTTGAGGCCTCTTAAGGCACAGCCGCTTGCGAAACATAAAATGTTTGTCTATTAGTAATTTGTGTGTGTGATAAGTTCTGTAACTTTAGATAGGACCAAGGACGTCCAAGCTTTTTTTTGAGAGGGGTGGGGGGAGGTTAAAAAATTAAAAATACAATTTTTGTGTTTGATGGGGGGAGGGGTAATCTTTATTTCACATAGGCAAGAACGTCCAAGCTATTTGGGGGGGGGGGGGGGGATAATTACGCCTTTACACCCAACCCCTTGAACGTACCTGGCTAGGACAATCTTTTGAACAATATGGTTCTCCATTACAGAGAATCTTCTTTTTTCAGCCAATAATTCTTAAAAATCCAGATTCAACTGAACCCAAGCACTCAGAAACAGTTTTTTTTTCTAATGCAACATTACCAGTAAAAGAATCAGTATGATGTCTAAAAATAAATATTTAAACGCGGCCTCGCTTCAACTAAAGTATATATTGGCATGTGTTTGCGATATGATTGCTGCATGTACCTTATTTTGCGGATGAAATACAGAAAAAATATATTTGTTCTTTAAGATCCTAAATTTGCTGGACTCAATAATTCTTCATTTTCGGGAAGCTTACTATTAATACAATGGCATTGACTAAATTGATTTATAATCGAATTTGATTATTTTTAGAATGTAAAACTGTAAAAAAATGTTAAACTTTCAATTTTTATATGTTTATCCTTTTATTCCTGAAATTAAAGAAAGGATCCATATTCAGTTATATTAGCACTGAGAAAAGTTATATTAAACATAGCTACTCTTTGAATCACGTTAAAAAAACTTTTAAATCCCCACAATTTTCATTTATAAAATGTGAAAAATTCTAGGAATCTGAAGGTATAAGACAATGGCCGATAAAGTTATGTACATCCCCAATGATAATACATAAAATTAGCCCTTGTTTAGTAAAAGTCCCCAAAGTAATTAAGCCTAACTTTGTGGGAACTAGTGTAATGTAAAGTCCAATGTCCCCTTCCTCCCTGTAGAAAATCTCTTTTAATACTAACCCCCCCCCCAAAAAAAAAATGTGGGGTTCAATTATCATGAAAATAGCTTGATAAAATATAATATACTTTTTCAAACATTAGATACAAATACATATGAACTTAAGTACCTTCTTTGCATGCAACGCTTTCTTGTTTAATTCATTTTGAAGTCATTGTTGACAAACATGAAATCTTTTTTTGTTTAATTTTAGTGCTTGATGACAAATACCTAGTAGTATACAAAGGTCCCTGGTTATTCATTTATAAATGGAGACTTAGAATCAGGGAGCCCTGAGTACTTACAAATTAGGTTTATTTTTTGTCATTTCACATTCAAAATGCAAGTTTTTACATCAAAAAAATTTATTAACCCCCTGTATTTAAATTTTACACATTTTTTGAGCATCACCCATCTCTCAAACTTAAAATACCAACTATATTGCGATTTTGTAACCTCCCCCACAACATTTTTTTTGAAGTTCTCGCTTAGAATTGTTCAAGACACTCCCTAAACTAGATACTGTGACGCAGCCACTAGTGTATTTAAAAAGCATTGGTTTTACATATTCATCTGGTTATAATGTTAAATTCAAAGTTAATTTAGACAGATAATTGGATGGGTTTAGGCTATTTTCTTCTATCCTCTCCAAATACAGAGCCAATGGATGTCAAATGGCGCTTATCTATCCATGTCCATACTTGAGTTACATAAACAATATCTCAATAACCAACTTTTATGAGATAATGCACAGGGATCTCACATGAAATTTTTTTTTTACACGAATTTTTTTTAAAAAGGGAAGGGGGAGAAGAAAAAGGGGGAAAAGGGGAATTAAAAAGGGAAGGGGATAAGGCAAGAAAATTTTAAAAATACACGACTTTTTGGCAAAAGTCGTGTAAAAAACACGACCTTGTGATCACTGATAATGCATAAAAAACGACAAAATTACATTTATTTATTAGATGATTAAGGACTGATGTGAAATACATCATCAACATCTATACAAATAAAAAGAATTTTTTTTTCAGGTGATGGTATATAGTGGGACAATGTGAAGCGGCTAAATATATTATTTATACATATTAAAACTTAATGATAATGTCTTAGTTTCATGTGCCTTAGTACTCCGTGAATTAAAGTTTTTAATGTTAAATTTAATCATTGATTTACTTAAAAATGAATTTACAAAAAAATTTAAAACCTAAATCTTTTTGCTGTAGTCTAAAAATTAATATTAAGACGCCTAGCGGTGGTATTTTAAACTATATGTAACAGAACTTTAAGACCTTGCTTAGTGACAACTGAGAAAAACTATTTTCAGTGAAGTTGGGATAATTATGAATAACATATCTATAGTATAGATGTATATATAGGTAACTTATACATCCCTCCCTTTACCGATGACCTTTTTCGTCTGCTAACAAATTGTTTTCTGCTACTTGGCTGTGTTAATATTCCCGATACCATTGCATTGGAAGATCTACAAAGACCCTGAGATTTCAGTCATTTAACCCCTTTCAAATCCAATGTTTTACTCTAATGTATGAACTTAATTAAAGATGGAAATACCTAAAATATATGATTGTCCTAATTCTGAGATAGATAGATAGTTGTGAATTCGCAGCTCGGGAGAAATAATATATCTTAAAATTATAACTAATAAAATTACATATTAAAATTTTATGAAATTTCTTTATCAAACAGGGGTGGGGGAAAACATATTTTTATCTCTCTAGCTCTATCAGAAGCGAATGTAACAATGGGTGGAGAGTAGGGAGGGAGGGGACATTAGGCTGTTTATAACATTAGTCCCCAAAGTTTTTTTTTATAATAACGTTTCCAATTCAATGGCTTAACAACTTTTTGAACTTTTATTGAATTTTGATTGGTTTGTTCATTAGGTTAGAATACAAACGTTTCAACCACTAATTGTAATCTATAGAATGGGTAATTTGGTATATTATCATTAGGGATGTACATCAATTTATCGGCAATTGTCGTATCCCTCCGATCCCTGAGTGGAAAGGGCGTTTAACGCATTAATAAGCAAATAGACACATTTACAAATTGTAATAGAAATAATGCTTTAACAGATGTATACGCTAAATAATTGGATGGTTTCAGGCTATTTCCTGTCAATTACAAAGTTGTTTTTTTTAATTATCATTACAACAGTCACCATAAGGTTTATTAGATGTTTATAACTAGTGTGAATAGCATCATCGACAACTATCCAATAAAATTTATATTTATTTCTATGAGGAAATATTAGGAAATAAAAATATTCTTATTACCCCATTATTGATAACTGGATTACTCTTAATTTAAATGTTGTGATAACTTTATTGTCTTAGTTTGTTGTGTTTTAGTTTTCTGTAAATTAACGTTTTTTTAATATTCAATTTTATTATTGGCCTAATTGAAAATATAATTTACAATTTAATTTTGAGACCTAAAACATTTTGCTAAAGTTTTTAAAAGAATATTGAGACACCTAGCGGTGACATTGTAAACTACATGTAGTAGTTTTTTCATTCTTAACGCAAAGTTAAACTATATTTGGTCTAGTAATTGGAATAATAGATGAACTGACTATAGACTGTGTTTAATTGGCCTGCTCCTGAAAAAGTGTATACATAGATAGGTAGATAGATTGACATATTATGTATAAACATAAACAGTTAGATATATAGATAGAAAGATTAGAAAGAAATATAGATTGAAAAATCAATAGACAGGTAGATAGATAAAAAGATATAGTTATGAACTGACAGATGGATAGTTAGATAGATAAATACTTTATTTAAGATGGTTAGATATATAGATATAAATATAAATAGAATGGTACTCAGATATATGTACAGATAGATAGATAAAAATACATAGATAAACAGCTAGATAGTTAGATAGATAAATACCTGAAGGTAGATAGATAGATATAGAAAGAGTTACTAAGGGCAGAGATGCGTCAAGGATTGGCTCACTGCAATCAACACAAAGGGGGGGGGGGGAGGTAATTATTGTGGGGGAAGATAGTCAGGCTGACGCATTCAACCACAAGAGGAAGGCAAAAGGCAGATGAGAAGGTTAATGGTTGAATGAGAAAGGTGTTGAAAGGGGAGGTGGGAGGAAAGGTTATGAACTTGGAGTGGTGGGGGGGGGGGGGTGAGCTGTAGTGTACGCATTTGCGTATCTTGGTAAGGCACTCTGTTTCAGTTCTATGAAGGAAGTCATGCAATACGCATATTCAGCGTATATCCCACACACACTTACACACACACTTGCGTATGATCACATATATACGCATGACTGCGTACATTACAAGCGTGTCTCTTGTTAATATATCATCATGTATATATATTAATATATATGTAAATCATCTTCTTTTATTATGCTACTAAATAATTAGCTTGTATGTATATGTGAACTAGAGCGTATGTGTGTGTGTGTGTTTTTAAGGCTTTGTTTGCCTATAGAGCTGGCTTTAATTGTGATTTTAGTGTTTTTGCAATACAGACAATAAAACAGTGATTTATTTAGGCTTTATATTTCAGTTTTGGCCTTAAATTATTTTGAAAAATAAGTTTTTAAATGTAAAATAGTTTTTTATTTTATCCCTTTCTTTTAATTTATACTTTGGTTTAAGGGGAATACTCTAACAATTAAAAAAATATAAAAGATACATTTTCATATTTTACAACAAATATACTTTTGTAAAATCATTTAAATTCTATAGATATTATTTTTGAAATATTACTGTTTATTTTAGTATTGTTTTTACACTAATGAAAAGTGAATAAAAAGCTGCAAACATTATTTAAACATTTTAGTGATAATAATTGCCAAAAATTAGTGATTATAGTTTTTATTTATTCTACTTATGTGATTTGAAGGCTCGGCAACCGTCTAGTGCTCTGTTGCGGCTGCGAAATGTTATTAAAGTCCGACTCTTAAGCGGCTGAAGTATAAATTATAAGCGGCTGTAGTTTTATCTTTGGTATACCCAGAGAGATGGGACAATGGGCTACCTATTACACTAGCCCCCAAAGCTTTATATTAACGTTTTCTGATTCGTTGGCTTAACAACTTTAGTGAAGTTTTATTGGTAGATTCATTAAGTTGAGTGTTCAAACGTTTCAATTACTAATTTTGATCTACAGAATGGGTAATTTCTGTTGTATCATCATTGGGGATGTACATCAATTTATGGCCATTTTCTTATCCCTGGGAAAGGTATACCCATTATAATGGGTATACCTTTTCCAAAATAATATGACTTGTACACGGACTGTATTTGAACGGATTTCTGCGATAGCTGCTTCATAAAAAAAGTGCGGCATAATTTTGCAGCTGCGGCTGCCGAGCCCAGTGTGATTTGAAACCAGAAGTAATATTTATCATTAATATGTACATAAATGTTTTTATTTGTCTATCCATCCATCTCTAATTTAGTGATTAAATCATCTACCCGAAGCGTAATTTTAATAGCGTTAAATTGAATATTAATAATTTAAACACAATATCAGCAATAGAAAATAAAGAGTTGTACATTTACTATAACACACTTGAATTTTTCTATGTAAAAAATTAGGGATTATTGATGTGAAGATAAGGTTGCAATTTACTTTTATTCTGAAATGTTTGTCTGTCTTGTTTTCCCAGTTGGACCTGGAAGTACTTCAGGATTTTGTTTAACTAACCCTTTTCATTTCTTCTTGGTAATATATTAAGAGGGACCACTGGACTGTAAATTATCCTGGCCCTCAAAGTTAATTAACACCTACGCTTATTCGTTGGAACTTTTTATTGCGCCTTGATTTAGTATTACAAACTAACAGTGCCCGTACCAATAATTGTATTCTATAGAAGGGTTAACTTTTTCTATCATAATAGGGAGTGTAAAACAATTCGAGTTCATTATCTTATCCCTTATTACCCCTGGTGATATGTAAGCACATAATATTCATGTAATACACATGCGTTAAATGAATATCATTTTGGTAAATGTAAATTTGTAAGAAGGACGAAAAAAAATTTACATAAAAGGTATAACAGAGGATATATATATTATATGTATATATAAGACATATTCTAAATTAGTCAGAATCTCACTAATTAATCTTTAACAAAGAAAAAGGGGTTAAAGGTGACTATTTTTGCACTTGATATCTAGGACAAACGAAGGATTATCTAAATATTTAGCTGATTAAGTATTTCTATACAGGCGATATCGAAATCAAATACTTTAAAAAAAACATGAATTTAAATAAAGCTTTCTTGAAATTTCTTAGTGTTAACGGGATCTTAACGGACAAGTCCAACTACTTTATATAATAGAATTGATTTTTTAGTCAAATTAAAAATAAACATTTTGAGAATAAGGTTATAAAAATTGAATTATTCAACATGCATAGTTAACAGATAGGAAATGTCTTACTTAGACTTTTGTCTTTCGGCATGGCCTTTACAATTCAAAACTTATTTTTAGTATTTTTAAAAAGCAAAGCTTTTTTTTAATTAGGGTCATATACGGAACAGATGATCTTATCGTTAATTTGGGCATGTTAAAGTTGTCCTACTGATCTTAAACTTTTCAGGATGATTCCCGTATCATCTGGGTATTGTTAGTTTGCTTATGTCACCAGCTACTGAATGATTCATTTATTAGAAATAAGTATATAAGCAGCACAAATAGTAAAAATAATATGACCATTAAAAAACATAAATATTTGAAAAACTAACCTTTATTTACTTTGCTAAAATGCCTCAAAGGTTTAAATAATAGAACACTAATATAAATATTATTTAATTTTTCTGTATCAGTTACCAATGGTTTAAATAATCATAGATTTTGTACATAAGTTGGACAATACTACAAAAATGAAAAAGTTTACATAATGTACAAAAAGTTAGGACGACGTCTAGTTCATCATAAAAATGCATTATAACTTTTTTTTCTCAGGCATAATGAGTTTGAAATCTTGTTCCATACATACACATTTGAGTTAAATGGGTATTTCGTTTCAATTTAGTATATATAAAAAAAAGTGTTAGGTCAGATGAGGAATATGAACAAAAAAGTGATAATAAGCAAGGAAGAAAAGTTATTTGTATTCAAACTAGTAGCTGCGCCCCAAGCATCTAAGGGCTCTGTATATGAATGTGTAGGGAAGTACAGAAAAAAATAGCCTAAAACCATTCCGGAACCCATGTGAAGCTGCCTTAAATGAAGAACTCGTAGTTATGGAAATCTTAAGCTACAGACAAAATACGTTACTATTTTATACATGTAATTTTTTTTACTGCTAATGAGCAATACCTATAATGATTACATAATATTAAATTAATCGCAGGGATGAAAGGACAATGGTATTTAAACTACGCCTCTTCGTTCCCTACTTAAATACATGCTACAAAAGACAGAATTCTACACACAAAATTTTGAAAAGATTCATTTATCATTAAAGTAAGACAATTGGGTCTTTGAATATCAGCCAATAGCGTTGGGAATATTAACACAGCAAAGTCGATACAAAAGAGCAGAAAGTAATTTGGTAGCAGACAAAAAAAAGTTTCTAATACTGGATCCAGGCGTTATACAACTGTACTTACACATTTATTGATTTATCATTCATCAACATATCCGAGTTTGTCTGAAGAATGAATGAAGAAATGATAATTAAAAGATGAGTTGCGGATATTTATTTCTTACTTATCATTTGTAATCACTTTATACTTTCAATAATAGATCTACAAATATTAGTTTTGCCTTAATAGGCTTTATTGGAAATTGATATTTCAATCTTATGGGGCTGTTATATCATTATTAAAAGTTTAATATTGATTTTATCAATCCTTATATGAAAGTAACAAGATGTTTGTCTGTCTTTCTGTACCTAAGGATCTCGCTAACCGCTGAACTGATATGGTTCTCATTTATTATGCAGCTGAGAAGGTTTATAACTATTGATTGGTTAGTTGAAACTAACAGTTTTTTTTAGGAATTTTAATTTACAGAGCGGGTAAAATTTTGTTTATTTTCATTGGTGATATACGTAAATTTATTTTTCTTTGTATTGAAATAATTTAGTTAGATTTATTTGATTTTTTTAAAATTAGCATTTTAATTTTTATTCTGGAACAACGAAAAATATCAAAAATATTTTACATATCTTTGTTGTGGTAGAATTGTAACATAACTATGATTTTATTTCTAAACATAAAGTTAAAATATTTGAGTAAAAATTGAAAATATGAACAATGAGACATAGTTAAAGAAATCCACATAAAGTTGATGCAAATTGTTTAGCTGTTTTTGCCAATTTCCCCAATTTGTTAAAAATAGATAAAAACCACCACCCCTTTACTGCATCTTTTAAATACACAAGCTAAAATATAACTTAATTTGTCTGTACTGTGTACGTTAGCCAGTCCGTCCGGTAATTTACAGAGGAAGCATGCTTAATTTTATTTGTTTTGAAGAAGATTGCTTTTGGAATTTTATCCGTTTATTCATCTGTACAAAGATTATATTTGTCAAATATTCAAAAGAGTACATGGTAGAAAATAAACATTTATATTACCTTTTTACTTTTGAGTATTACATTTTCACTTGATGGGAAACTGTTTATGCAATGATCTCTGTACATGTCATTTCTAAAAATTATTAAAACTGTAAAATCACAGTTAAATTCCAGCTTATAATATTTTTCTAATGTTATGAGAAGATATGTAATAGGATGCCTTTGGAACCAGCGTATGTTGTAACTTGTAACCTTTCAATTTTTGCACGTTCAAATTCTTGGAATGAATCTCCTATTGTCAAATCCCTGGGGATAAAGGGATGGGACAATGGAGTACAAACTCACAAAGAATATATTTCAATTGCATGGAGAGAGGGGACTTTGATCATTTATAAACAAGGTCTCTGATTAATAACCAAAAACTTTGGGCATTTGTACAAACCTTTTATGTATAAAACTTTTCGACCAAAAATTCAAATCTACATAATTTTGTATTTTATTTTTCTTAATTGGGGATTTACCTCGATTACGATTTCGAGTTAGGGGCTATTCGCATAGCATTGAGGTTTTACTATTCTTTGAAGAGTAATATCCAATATTTATATCTTTCATAAAAAGAGGGAAAACCGTGATCATTTTTAGAAATGTTTTAGTGAGAAAATTTTATATAATTTGATATGTTTTATAATTTGATATGTTCCTTACATGAAAAAACATTTTTTCTTCAAAATTTACATATCCCTTTAATGCCAGCAAATCAGGTTAAGCGGGGATGTGTGGCCCGCAGGGGTAGGCCAGGGGGAGAGTGCAATGTACTTACATAACACTCTGAATACTGTGGCTCATACTTGAAGAATTCTTCAAATGATTATGCCCTATGGCTTTTTTTGCTAGCAAGGCAAAAAAATAACTTAATTGATAATAAGTATACAAAAAATAACATGATAGCTGTTTTTATTAAAACAATAACTTTAGTCAGAATGTTATTTTAATTTTAGGGAACTGAAGGAATAGAACAATGGACGATAAATTGATATATATCCCCGATAAAGATAGACAAAACTACTTCCTTACTAGACAAAATTTATTTATTGAAAAGTTTGTACATTTCTAGTTTGGAACCAAACAATCAAAATCCAATAAAAGTAATTAACATTTTTGAGCCAACAAATAAAACTTTGGGAACTAGAGTAATTTATTCAGGGATCCAAAGAGATAAGACTGTGGGCTATACATTGATGTATACATTCCCGATGATGATAAACAAAGTCAACCCTTTGGAGATTTTAATTATTGGTTGAAACATTCGAACACTCAGCTTATTGATCCAACCAATCAAAGTTGTTAAAAAAAGAAGTAAACATTGTTATAAAACTTTGGTGACTAGTGTAATAAAAAGCCCATTGTCCCCTTCCTCCCTGCGTTATTGCCATGAAGTTATTTGTATTGAAAAACATTAGATTTTAATCATGATATAACTTTATACTACAGCCTTCTCTTAACCATTTCGTCGGGGGGACTGCCATTTACACATCCAGCAAATTTACAGTGGATGTGTTTTCGCCAGTGCAATGGATGTATTTATGACAAACTGAATTTTTACTGTATAAATGACAGTAAAATCGATTCTCTTGCCATAAATACATCCAACACTGGCATTTACACATCCATACTTTTTCAATTATATGTCATAAATACATCCGACACAGGCATTTATACATCCATAGAAATTTAATGTAAAATGATAAGAAAACAATACATTTGTATATTATAATATATTTTTATCAGGTTAAAATAAAAAGCATTATAAAGATTTAAATTATAATATATTGGTCAGGTTAAAAAGCATTATGTGATGGATTGTTGTGATGATCTTGATCTTTTAAAGGTTTAAATAAGGCTTTATCATAGAATAACAAGAATGAGCATATCCGTAATATCAAAGGATATAAAGACACACTTTTATCCTCTTACTTAATATAGGATATAAATTATATAATATGTAGAGACAACCATACTAATAGGAAAACAGCGGTGCTATTTTAAAAGTTTAATTAATGCTATATAGAGTAACAAGATTAAGCATATCCGTAATTGCAAAAGATATAAAGACACACTTACAGCCTGTTACTTAATATAGGATGTAAATTATATAAGAACTAACTTTTTATCTTTGTGACATAACAAAAATTCATCTCTTTTTTAGGGGTTTCCTTTCCCACCTCCTCTCTCATCCTATATATAGGTCGACCAAAATCACCACTTAATAAGTGAATCCCTGTACTGGGTATCCATAATACTTCTTTCGAGAAAAAAAACATCATCTTGTATTTGGAATAAGTTATTTCTACATCTGGATTTTCATTTAAATCAAAACATGAAATTTCAGTATCAAGTAATGGAGCTTCTACATTTGACTGCTATGTGACTGGTGCCAATGGACAAATATGTCTTTTAAGATAGGCATTACTGTAGTACTATGAACTAACAATAATATCTAAATTATCATTTTATTTAGAAATAATTTGACCACTTGCTCAAAGGTATTGATGTTTTGTTGGGAGCAACTTGAGAAAAAGGGAAGGGAGTAAATAGGGGGAGAGTAACTAAAATAGGGCATAAAATTTTGAACTATACTGTACATAATCTAATTGATTGTAAATAAATATTCATATAATATAAATTATTCTAGATGTGTATTTGCCAGTGCTGGATGTATTTATGACATATAATTGAAAAAGTATGGATGTGTAAATGCCAGTGTTGGATGTATTTATGGCAGTTGAAAAAGGAAGAAAACATTTTGCCAAAAATACATCAACTGTAAATTTGCTGGATGTGTAAGTGCTATAGCCCCTTTCGTCGACATAACAATTTTAAAAATAGGATATCTAAATTCTTCTAAAGTTTGACTCTTTAACTTAATGCCTTTATTGTGACAAAATCGACAGAAGTAATTTTGTATCTAAAGAAAGAAAGAAAGAATAAGGATGTCAACATCCACCAAAAGGAAATTAGAATGATACAGTGATAGCACTTACAATATTATACATACTGAAATATTGCTTAGAACTCTTAATTAATTTCAAATTGCTGTATATCTGGGTTCTTAATATGGAATTACTTACAATTAAAGTCTTGATCATAAACATACATAGATGCTTTATTATATGTAATCTAAGAGATTTCTAACTAAAAAGAAACATTTTGGTTAAGGGTATATAGTTACTTTGCCTTCCAAATTGCACCACTTTATTAAGAGAATCCCCATGCATATGGACATACGGATATGCGTCACTTTAGAAAAGCTTTATTGTTATAAAAAGACAGCTAGAATTCTTTATGAAGAAATGCTTCATTCACTTAATACAGATAGAAAAATGTCCTGTCATTTTTAAAGTAGCAAAGCTTCTCTGAGTTTAATTGTGCCCACATGTATACTTTATTTACTGCATTTTAATGTACAAATTTACAAAAAAGTTCATAAAACAAGCGTATTGGCCCCTAGAATACTTGGGTGAGAGGGAGATAAAATAACATAAAACCATCCCTTGACCTAGGCTTGCTTGCCGCTTTATTTATTAGAATTATGTGTAACTTTACTGTCAATAAGTTACTTGGTAAAAGATTTTCCATTTTGTGCTATATAACTGTCCTTGACCAATATTTTGTAGTAATGTTTTTTTTTATTTATGTTACAGCAATTTCTAGCTGCGCTACTCTGAATAACTGTTCTTGTTCTACCTGATAATTGATACAATCGACCACTTCATTTTTTACGTTGTAACTGATTGTTTTCACAAATATAGGTATCAACAATTCATAATTGTTTTATTTACAATATATTTTAGCCTCTATACTCATTGGACATAATGTAAAGATATCATAAGGTGCTACGTGGTAGATTTATAATGCTCAATATTGGAGTTAAAATCTTGAATAGTTGCATCAAACTAACTTTGTTAACACTTTTCAATTAGTTTGATCTAAATAAGGGGTAATTTTGTTTATCATTAATGGGGATTACATCGATTTATTATCCATTGTCTTACCCCTGAATATTACTGTCTTCTTAGATTAAATAAAAATCTAAGCATTTATTTGATTGTCTATACTTTTATTCATGAAATATGTGCATTACTTTAAATTGGTATTGCTAGGAATTCCAAGTCATTTTATTGATAGAAAAAATTACCAGGATTTTATCTACCAATAAGTGTTCCTGTTAGTTTAATGTGCTGATATTATGTCAAAATATGATTTAAATATAATTCAAACTTGGTATTTATTGGTTTCTAATAATAAAGCCCAATGCCTGTCAATTTAAAATCAACAGTCGATATGACACTCATTATCTGGGGTCAATAGAAGGATTCTTTTTAACAAGATAGGTATTAGTAAAGTATTTTTGAATTAAATATAGTAAATACCTCTTAGAACTAAGATAGGTATTGTATACAAACTTTTATTTAAGCTAAAGGGGAAATAGTTGATATTACATTCGTCAGACGTCCTAATTGGATTTAATGTATTTATTTCTTGGAATTTTTAGTAATACTTATGAATGTTGTCATCCTTGTTTAAAGATGTGCTAAAATACTTATTATATTCTCCCAAAACCCCAAAGAGGTTGGATTAAAGTGCATTAACTTTCTAAATAACTGTAAAATACTTATGAATGTTGTCATCCTTGTTTAAAGATGTGCTAAAATATTGCTTGTATACCCCCCAAACCCCAAAGAGGTTGGATTAAAGTTTATTCGTGCGTTGCACACGTTTAATCCTAGATTGTAAATCAGTGGGGCGGTAGAACACTTTTCTCCTTCCTAAACGATAGAATATTTCTTTTGCTGTATTTTTTTAGGGATTATTAAGATGTTTCTACCTTTAAATATGTGTTTAGTCCCTCTTAGGTCTCAAGGCAAATCTCCCGTTCTTTTGCAAACATTAAGAAAATTCATCTAGTAACCATAGGGAACGTATTGCCTTTAAGACTACCCTAACCCTTACCTAACCCATTAAAACCTATATAATATATGCTTCAAATATTATTTACACCAGAATGTAGTCATTTTCTTTGCATATATGTCAATAAATTATGAATAGTCAAAATAGAAAATATGTACGATTTAAAAAATGGCATATCGATATTGTGTTAGTCATAGCCACCTCATATTAAAGCCATATATTGGACATAAATTATGGACAAAAATATCTTTACATGGTTGTATTTACATAGATGTTTGAATTATAATTTGCACCGCCTAACTGGTAAATGGCAGAGTTTGGAATAATAAACAAATAATCATTAACCTTACCAAAATTTTAACACACATCGAATATACTCATAGATAAAATAGTAAGTTAAAAGGTCCACAATAATATTATTTGTATGTTTTCATTTTGTATTTGAAAGAAGCTTTCCAGCAAATTAAAACTTTTAGAAAATATTAAACTTTGTTTTAGTTAGCAGAATAAACCCTGATTAGACTATATTACATTTAAAAAGTAGTCAAGGGTGACATATGTATTATTTTAGTTATAAAAAATAACTATTGTTTAGGATCTTATTGTTCTCTATTTGATCTGAAACTATAATTATTTAAAGGCAGAATCATGATTTCTTTATCCATGTAACGCATCACACTAATTTTAAACGGTACCCATCTCTACAGGGATGTAAGGGATAAGACAATGGATCATAAACTGATGTACCCATTTATGATAAACAAATTATCCCTTTGGTTTATCAAGATAATTAGTTGGTCACTGCTAGTTTGAATTAAAAAATGTTTTAGCCAATAAATGAGTGAACGTGTGTATAACACAGTACGGCCTAATGTCTTCTACCTCCCAGATCTATGGTGACCCAATGAGGGAAGGGAACATTGGACTGTAAATTACCCAGAGTTTTAACATTGCGTTATCTTATTCGTTGCAATTAAAACTTTAGTAACTTCCATTGATTTTTAATTGATTAGTACCAAACTAGCTGTGTCAAAAATTTTCAACAAATAATCGTAATACAGAGAAGGGGAAAATTACTTATTTTAGCCATAAATTTTAATCAAAATGTTAAAAAGAGTGTTAAAAATAAGGCGTTTAGCTGACATTTAAGATATTTTCGTCGACATGAGGACAAACACCACCAGTAGTAACCTAATCTATAACTTTGTAGAAACAATAACAGCTAAAACCAGCAGGGAGAAAGGGGACACTGGGCTGATTATTACCCTAGTCCCCAAAGTTTTATAATAACGGGGACATTGGGGACTTCTATCGAATTTTGATTGGTTGGTTCATAAAGCTGAGTGTCCATGGTATTAACAATTCATTGTGATCTACAAAGGGGTAATATTGTGTAGATTTATTGGGGATGTACATCAATTCATCGGCCATTGTCCTATCCCTTTAGATCCCTGCATTATTATGCTGTTTTTAAAGACCGAACTTTATTGAATACTTAAATGTCAAATTGTTAAATATTTCTCGTGGATTATATAGGCATAAGATTTAATATAAGGTCAAAGCATAAAAATTACAATTATGATGTTTTTGATAAAAGATTTTTTCTAATTTCAAATTTTAGTTAATAGGATAAGGAAAATTGTTAATTGGTAATTAAGCTAACATATCTATATTAGAAGAGTGATTCTAAGATTTCCTAGCATAAAATCTATTGGATCAGTGGTTAGTAAGGTCTTAACAATCTTAACAATAAAATACCTCACAACTTTATATATTAGGACTAGCGGCTAAGTCTCTAGAGGCCTCTAAGGGAAGGTAAGGGGGGAAGTCGCGCTTAGCATTTTAAATTTTAGTTTTAAATAGAAAAGGTAAAACAGAGGATTGAGGTTTTTTTCTTTTTAAAGAAGGTTAGTGGTACCCTGTAAAATACACTGCAAAGGATAACTATTTCGGTTCAGTGGTTAACAAGGTCCTTATATAAAAAGTTGATTAAGTTTAAATCTCGTAACAAATCTAGAAGTAATTAAACTAATTAGAACCAAAAGGAAGAAGATATCCTTATAACACACTCTAAAAACTAACAATTTATTTTGTAAGCAAATACATATTTCCTAGTTTCTGAAATGCTTGGGTGTTTGTCTGTGTGTTTGTACATGTGTTTCTTAACCCTTAACGGTCGGGGGGGGGGGGGGCGTTGAACGCCCCCCCATCCGGTTTTTTCTATCTCATTTTCTCTGTGTGAAAGATAAAGAGCCCAAACTGCTTGACTTTTTAAGTATGGGTATGACACACAACTGAGAGTTGGAATTTTTTGAATATCTCCATCCTGGCGGGCACAGGATGCCAGCAAACCTGGCAGGGTCATCCAGGTAAAGAGCAAAAATATTTTTTTGACTAAAACAAAGCATTTTATCATACCAAAATACTAAAAAATCCTCTAGTAGTACATCCTTATATGAAATACAGGTGTTCAAGTCACTTTCAGGTTCCAGGTATGATCCTGCAGGTCCTGATCCTCCAGGTCTCCAGAAATCTTTAAAAGGCTCCTGTGGCCGCAATTTTTGACTTAGAGACTTCAAATTTTAAACTTAAGCTTTTCTTACATGTCTACATAACGTATTAAAATTTCATGAAGCTCCGCCGCCGTTTTCCCGCCGACCGCCGACTGCGGCGGCTGGCAGCTGCCAAGTACAGCTGCGGCCGCTGAAATTTATATTTTGATATTTCTAATGTAAAATTTACATAAAAATAAACATTTTCTGGGAAAAAATTTTTCTTCTAGCTTCAAAAATAAGAAAATTACAGCCGTTTGAAATTTTTAAATAAAAAAGACCTAAAAACAAAGGTTGTTAAATAAAAGGGTGAAGGAAGCGAAAATTGACTTAGACTTATAAAAGGTCGGAAATTCATTATCAAACAGGGGACTTGCACAAAAAAATTTAGCCCTCTAGCTCTAATAGGAACTGAGATAATTAGGGGGGGCGTTGAACGCCCCCCCCCCCGACCGATTAAGGTGCGGCAAGGGGCCCGACTGTAAAGGGTTAAGATATCTAAAATGGCTGAAGGATAATTCTACCTTTTCTGTTAATACTTATAATTTTCCTAATTAATGCAGGGATCTAAAGGGATAAGAAAATGGACGATAACTATATGTACATCCACAATGATGGAGCACAAACTACCCTTTCTATAGATTACAATAGGTGGTTTGAACACTTAACCTAATGAACCAACCAATAAAAAATTATTAAAAGTCCCCAAAGTTGTTAAGCCAACGAATATGAAAACATTATTATAAAACTTTGGGGACTAGTGTAATAAACAGCCCGATGTCCCCTCCCTCCATGTAATTAATGTCATTTGTAGCATACTACACTATATTCAGAAAAGCAGCACATTTTGTTCTAATAATGATTATACGTATATTTAGATTTTTTACAGTGAAGTCAAGGTAATTAGAACGGAAATACGTGGCTCATTTTTTCCCCAAGAGTGTGTTGTAAAAAATGTGGTGTCCTAACTTTGAAGCAAAAATTAATTTTCAGAGTGGGAAAGGGTTCCAATCCCAACAAAGCCCATTTAAATACTTAAAACATAAATTGTACTTTTTCTGTTGTTATGACAGATGCGTGATATCAAAATAAAGTGTTAACCATTCTTAAAAGATTCGAATATTTATTAATTGATTCTGTTTTTTGCTTTTGAAGATATTTCTAACAAGAATATATAGGTCCATAAGTAGAGCAACAACAACAGTTTAGATATAATAGACAAACAAAATAATTTTGCATAATTACATATCAGCATTAATAGAATTTTAGTTTTAATTTTATTATAAATAGATTTGTAAATATTTACAAAAGTATCTAATTTAAAAAAAAAATCTATTAAATTTTAGTCAACCTAATCGGACGGAGTGACATATGATCGTAGAGCTTAGTTATAGAATAGCCGAACTGCAAACAAATATGTTTATTTTGTTGAGTGTCCAAACGTTTCAACCACATATTGTAATCTACAGAAGGAATACTTTTGTGCATCATCATTAGGTGTGTACATTAATTTATCGGCCATCGTCTTATCCCTCTAGATCCCTGCAAATATTCACTACGGAAGTCTCATTATCTTAATAATAACAACAAGAACATGATAACATGAAAATTAATTTTTGTAATAAGCATACTTTTTTTGTAGTGTGGCTATTCTATAACTAATGAATGTCCGTTTGTTTGTCTATCTGTCTTATGAGATGTTAGTAAAGATTACTGTAACGCTGTTTTTAGATTTATAAAATTAGAAATATTACTCTTCTTTATTGTTATGATCGAAATAGTTGTGAATTTGTAATTGTTGCACTACTTGTGAAATAGCTGTCCTCGTTATAATAAGATACTTTTTATTCTGCAGGTTGATAATTATAATTCAAATTGAATTATAATGAGGAACTACGAATAATATGACAAAAAAATATTTGAAGCTTTTCTTCTTTGACAGACTGTCGGTCGCTCTAACTATTTAACAAGTAAACATTTAACATTACATGAAGGAGAGGCGTGTAGAAGGGGGGTGTAAGGGGTTGTACTTACTATCACCCTGGCAAAATTAAAGGGGACGGAGAAACCCCCCCTTACAACTTTACGGGGGTTGATACACCCCTCCAAAACCCTGATACTAACCCCTAAAAAATCAATGTTTTGGGGGTTAAAAAGTCAGTAGATCCAGTAAAAGTGTATTTGATGTGTTGATTATGCAAAGAATGGATACTTTGGGGGGTGTAACCCCCCCCTAAAGTTTATGACGATCTTATATATTAAAACAATTATTTTTGAAAAAGGTAGAAAACAAACAGACAAAAAATTTAATGATCTAAACATTAGTTTTTAAATAACGACAAGGAAAATTAAATTTATCTATTTTAGAACAAAACCATCTAATTTCATATATGACAACAGATGAAATATAATATAGGCGTCTCTTTGTCCAGGGATATAAGGATAGGCCAATGGGTGATAAATTTATATTTTACCTCAATTCTTAAGTATGAGATATAGCTCTTCAAATATGAAGTTGGAGATTGGTTTTGAATTCATCTATCCGTCATTGTTCTCTCCCTCCCTGCTATACTTCTCTAGGACACTATCCCATGTGTGAAAAATTAATAAATTAATCAGCAGCTATCAGCTGGTTCCATAGATTATTTTAATTCAAAGTATCACAGTTGAATCATCGCCTTTTTACTCTTAACCCTTAACGGTCGGGGGGGGGGGGGCGTTGAACGCCCCCCCATCCGGTTTTTTCTATCTCATTTTCTGTGTGTGAAAGATAAAGAGCCCAAACTGCGTGACTTTTTAAGTTTGGGTATGACACATAACCGAGAGTTGGAATTTTTTGAATATCTCCATCCTGGCGGGCACAGGATGCCAGCAAACCTGGCAGGGTCATCCAGGTAAAGAGCAAAAATATTTTTTTGACTTAAACAAAGCATTTTATCTTACCAAAATACTAAAATATCCTCTAGTAGTACATCCTCATATTAAATACAGGTGTTCAAGTCAATTTCAGGTTCCAGGTATGATCCTGCAGGTCCTGATCCTCCAGGTCTCCAGAAATCTTTAAATGGCTCCTGTGGCCGCAATTTTTGACTTAGAGACTTCAAATTTTAAACTTAAGCTTTTCTTACATGTCTACATAACATATTAAAATTTCATAAAGATCCGCCGCCGTTTTCCCGCCGACCGCCGACTGCCAAGTACAGCTGCGGCCGCTGAAATTTATATTTTGATATTTGAAATATAAAATTTACATAAAGATTAACATTTTCTGCAAAAAGATTTTTATTCTAGCTTCAAAAATAAAAAAATTACAGCCATTTGAAATTTTTAAGTAAAAAAGGACCTAAAAACAAAGGTTGTTAAATAAAAGGGTGAAGGAGGCGAAAATTGACCTTGACTTACTTAGGGTCGGAAATTCATCATAACACAAGGGACTTACACAAAAAATTTTAGCCCTCTAGCTCTAATAGGAACTGAGATAACATGGGGGGGCGTTGAACGCCCCCCCCCCCCCCCCCCCCCCGACTGATTAAGGTTCGGCAAGGGGCCCGACTGTAAAGGGTTAATATTTGATTTTTTACAACATAAATAGATATTAGAAACCTTTTACCATGATCACTTCCTAGTGTCAAAAATGTACAAACAACATTTTAAAAAATCTGCAAAATAAAAAATGTACTTCTCATGTTTTTTTTAGGAGATAATAGGTGTATACAATTTAATATATGTCTATCAATTTAAATAATTAAATCAATATTTTTTTACATTATACATCATAGAATTTTAATTAATATTAGAGCTATTTTTTTAATGGAAGGTTGGTATCAACACTTTGACAGAAAAAGGCCTGAACAAAATCATTAAAAAAGCGTCGCCTTTTTTATATTAGTTTATAATCGCGCGTATTTGTGTGTGATTTAATTAAATCATAATATGCTGATAGATTTTTTTCCTATCTAAAGAAGTGTTAACCCTTACAGATCGGGGGGGGGGGCTCAAAGAGCCCCCCCCTCTAGTTTTTTCAATCTCATTTTTTTTGTAGGTAAGATGGAGTGCTGTGACTTCATGACTTTTTAAGTTTAGTAATTATACGTCGGCAAGAGTTGATTTTATTAGGATATCTGGTCTGTGTCGGTCGTGGTGTCCGGTCAAAGTCGGTTGGGTAGCACCAAAATTAGAAAAAAAATTCTAAATAAATCTTAATTTCTACATTATGACTTTTGTGTATAAGGAGAAACCTAAATTTTTTTTGGTGAATACTTAGAAATCAATGACCCTCTGAGAAAAGTTGTGTTATGACCGTTTGACCGCTCCCTGACCGACTTTATGACCGATTTTTGTCCGGCTTTTACTACAGACATATATCATGAATATAGTGGCTTCTATTACAGTTAGAGTCCTATAAATTTTTTTGGTAAATCCTTGAGCAACATCAAACAGATAAAAATGTTAATTGGCGCTGCCAACCGCCGTTTTACCGCCGTAACCGCCGAAAATGGCGGTTTCCGTTATTTGCCGTTTTTTGGCGATGATCAGAATAAGTAATTTTTTTGTTATGAAAAATAAAAGTTCGTCCTAAAATTTGGTCATCCTAGCTGCAAAATTGGCCGCTCTACAGCTGTTTTAAAATTTAGCGGCTGGCCGCTAAAAAGCGGCTAAGGAGCGGCCTGGCCGCTATGACTAGAAAAAGTAATTTTCTCTAAAAATACACATGAACCACCAGAAAAAAATTTTACGTCTTTATCTGTAACAGGAGCCGAGATAGAGGGGGGGGGGGCTCAAAGAGCCCCCCCCCCAATCTATTAAGGTGGGAATTGGGGCCCGAGCTGTAAGGGTTAAATTCCTATAAGTTTGATAACACAAGAAATATTTTATAGACTATGCTATATTTGTATCTTGGGTATTCAACTTCTACATGCATTCAAATCCATATGGAGGGAGTGGATATTGGACTGTTTATTACACTAGTCCCCAAAGTTTTATAATAACGGCTGCTTATTCGTTGTCTAAACAAATGAGACCTATATTAAATTTTATTCGCTTGTTTCAAATTGAGTGTGTAAACGTTTCAACCAGTTATTGTAATCTACAGAAGGGGTGCTTTTGTGTATCATCATTGGGAATGAACATTAATTTATCGGCCATTGTCTTATCCCTTTGGATCCCTGTATTCAACTACAAACAGTCTTAGTTATGTATAAGCTGCGCTATTTTTTTTGTAAAAAAAGCATGGCATTAAAAATGCTTTTTGCCAGAAGGAAGTAATTGAAAATGTTTTTTATTGTACACGAAAAAAGTGCAATTGTAGAGAAAAAATGCTAATGAGATAAACTTATCTTTGCCATCGCTTCTTTTTCAGGCAAAAAAGTTTAATTAATTTGATAAGATAAGGAAGGAAAGAGAAGGATAGGGCAATGGATGGGATTTTAATGTTTTCTCAAATACGTGTTTGTAATATTATTGCTTGGATCTTACACCAGATTTTTATGTTTTCTAATAAAGCGAGACACGCAGCTGGCTAAAATAACAATTCCCCCCTTTTAACCTCTTTATTCCATCATCTTCACTCATATAGGATGAACGAACAGACCATTATTTATGTCCATGTTAGCAACCTAAATTGACGTCAATTTTCCCCTTGTCATAATATCTACATATATTCTACATCCATTATATGTAAAATTCTGTAATTTAAAAATAACAATAAAAGCGAAACTAAGATTTATAGAACCCTTCTTACTTCTTAAAAATGCAAAGGCTTACTTTGCAGAGCTTGTCTCAAATCAAAGGGCTTCTAATTGACCTATTACCGAGTGGAAAATACAATTGTCATCATCGTATAATCCTTGTTCAAAACTAAGACTCACCAAATTGCCCTAGACCGATCCATAAAATACCAATTTCTACTGATTTTTTAAGGGAATTTTATTTTTATCTTTTTTTCAATAAAACTAGTAATCAAAGTTTTTGAATATTTGGTTATTTTCATTTATTCTTGTTTGTTTGGTTTGAACTATTCAGCAGTGTCCAAACTTTTAAACCAATTATTTTAATCTACGAAAGGGTTAATTTTATGGTTTTATTATTATAGTTGTACCAAAATTTATCGATTCTTTCAGAGAGTATAAAATAAGGTTTAAAAACTCAAATTGGATTCGAGTGTCTTGCTTAATTCAATTATTACAATTGATATAATTGTGCAGTGGTATTTAAGTTGTAAATCATGACGATAGTAAAAAGATTTCTAGATAGGCAATGAGAACTATAATCATTTATTTCAGTTTTGTACTTTTATTTAAAGTTTAATTTTATTGTTTGAAATCTTATGAGATATTTTCTTTAGCTTTATGTTATCACTTTAATTGTTTACTAGTTTCTACGCCTCTAGCATATAGGGGCTCTGTATTCAAAGTTTTTAAAAATATCCAAAAACCATTCCAAGGCTTTCTTGAAAAAACAAGAAAGTCTAAAACCTTTCCTCAACCAATGTGAAGCTTCACAAGAAAAGAAAACTCCATTGGTTCAGAAGTAATTAAGATCTTAAGCTTCAGACTAAAAAACCTTACTACTTTATTTAATAGAATGTCCAATTGAAATCTATCTAAGTGTCTTTCTGTACCACTGAACCGATGTGAATCTTATTTACATTGAAGCTTCTTATAGGTCCAGGGGAGGTTTATAACTATTTTTTTAGGGTAGGGTTGAGTACCCTACCAAGAGTAATTGCCACTGAACTTTCCTCCGTCATGTGCTTTGGTGATTTCTAGGGACGTAGCTGCAAGTTGTTATTTGATAATAGCAATGCTTATTCAGTTTTCTAATATCTCATGTCTTTAATGGCAAATTATTCGTAGTATTACATGGTATCTAATAAAAAGAGTATCGTATTGTTTATTTGGTTGATTAAGCCTGTAGACATTGATTTACATGGATTTCCGACATGTTATTCAGGCTTCTGGGGTCGTTTCTTGTTACAGAATTACAATTGATTTTATTTTTAGATTATCCTAGCTTTTGTGGCGTCGTAACATGTGTTAGTCAATTTTAGAATCACATTCCATATTTGATTTTAAAAACTGTTAGAGATGGAAAATAAAATTGAAATGCTATTTCGAATTTTTGTAATTTAGAATCGGCCACCTTAAAGTTAAGGAATGAACTTCATACCCCCCTCAGATAAGGAAATAATCTTTAAGACCATTGGTGCAGCCGTTTTATAGATCTAAAATAGCAAACGAACACGAACACAAAATTGTTAAAATCATTGATATCCTTATAATAAAGGAACAGGATGTTTGTTTGTACCGAAGGATCTCACTAACTGCTGATCCGAAATGTTTCTCCTTTGCAGGGTAGCTTCTCATAGATTCCGAAAAAGTTTATATCTATTTTAGGGTGGGAGAGGGGTGTAACAAATTCAAATCACCACCACCTAAAGCATCTAGAGACGTATATTATATCATAATGAAATTACTGGAAAAAGTGTGCTAAACTTTATATCCTGGTTTTGCATGTGTAAATTATAATATTATGTGCATTAAAACTGAACAAAAAGAGTTATGTTGAAGCCAATTGGACCAATACAACACACTTCTTATAACTTACTTTTTGTTTCAAATATTGGATTAATGAAAGGGATGGATGAAATCTTTTGAGGATATATAATTGTAGTAAAACGTAATAATGATAATATTATTTTGTTTTCAGTTTCCGATTTTGTAAAAAAACCTCTTGATTTTTAATACACTTATTTTTTCTTGATATAGTATACCTACATACTTCTTTAAAAAATATTTACTTTTGAATTTTTCACTGGGCCTATAAAAAAATAGATGCTTTATCCACCTTTTAATACAATGAAAAGGTGAACAATTTAAAGGATTGTTTTCCTTGTCGATGAGGTTAGAAGAAACAAGGACATATAAGTAGCGTAGCAATAACAGTCAACATTAATTCAATTTAGCAAATTTAGTTTCTCATTTTATTGTCAGCAATTTATTTTAGCTTTAGTGTTTTATAGACACGTTCTTTCATTCGTTGTTTTAGTACTCTTGTTTGATTGGTGTAAACTAGCAGCGTCCAAATTTTAATCACTAATTTTAATCTACAGAAGGGTTAATGGGTTAATTTTGTTTATCTTTAATGTGGGGTTGTATATTAGTTTATTTTTCAGTATCCTATTACTTAAATTGATATTTTTAGAGTAGCTGCGCTTACAAAAAAATAGTCCGGATGACTAAAGAGTGACAAATAATAGCTATTAGTGAGAATATTATTTTAATAACACTTTTATTATATTTTAAAGTATGGTGTTTTTTTCTCATGTGTTTTTTTTATTTCCCTTTAGTCAAAGAACGTTTGAAATTACTAAAAGTTCTTGTATATTTGTGTTTATGGACTTGGCATGTTAAGAAAATGGACTAAAATTTATGTACATACATTACCAATGTTGATGAACAATATAACCCCTTCTGTTGGTTTATATTATTGGCTGTGAAGTTTGTACACTGATTCTTTAAACTAACCTATCAAGATCGTGTATATACAACTTTGAGTACAAGTATAATTTAGAGTCCAAAGTACTTGTTTCCTTGGCCACTTCTGGACATAGTTATTCTCTTGAATAATCAATGGGTCAATTTTTCAAGAAATGTTTCCCTGTCCGTCAAAAATAACATGGCAATCATGGAAAATTATGACTTTACTGCCTGTATATGACCTCTGTAAATGACAAAAATGTCTTATCATATCTTCGCATACAAAGGATGTTTGTTTGTTTATAATGTTATTTTTAACTGTTAAGTGGAGAAGCTACCTAGGGTTCTAACTTCTGATCCTAATTATTAAAAAATTAGTAAGATATCTAGTAAATACTATTGTATGGTTCTTCTTTAAGTAAATAATTTTCAAATCATAATCGAGTTAAAAAAAATCTATTAACTTTTAGAACTTTTATTGATGGGAAAAAGTAACACATTTTTATAAAACAGTACAAAGCGCATCAATTTATATGCCTAAGCTTTTTAAGATATGCCAATCACAATGGTCTAAAAATGAACAATTTTAGCCTCTTTAAATTTAAGAGCATACAATCTCAATGGTTTTATGACGAATATTTGGCTTGTAATAAAAGTGGTTATAGCTGACATATTATCGACATGCTGCTGTAAAAAAAGATTGCGTCTATCGTACAGAAAAGCTTTATGAAACCTCTATCTACCTTGTAACGCTATTGTTACTCTGATACATTATATTTTTTTTGTTGCTAAAATGAAACATTTATTGTATTTTTTTCACTGTTTGGCTAAATATGCCATCCGCGTCATTTTGTTTTATCAAATATTGATTTTCCGTACTTTTTTACATCCGGAACTTCTCTTGATTATGAACTTTTGACTTACTTTTAATTTTGAATTGAGATATTTTTGATAAGTTTATATTTACTGGCTTAATTATTTATGTGTGCAAGAGCTTCGCTTTTATCTATGGTTCTACATGTGTCATCATTGTTAACTTAATAAAAAAACAAGCATTTTACTGTATAAACAAAAACCAAGGTTACTTTTCAAATTACCCCATACGTTATATTTAAATTTATACATCAATTTACATTAAAATTATATTTTTGCCATAAAAAATATGATTTTGACTAATTTGAAAATACATTCCTCTTTTATAAGCTATGTACCCTTTTTGAATGGAAATCTTTTCTATAAATTAGTATAAATTATGTCCTTACGTATTTACGGCCTACGTATCATGTAGCTCATTTCTTTAATTCATGCATTTTACAACTGTACGATGATTCCTGTAATAGTTTGGTACGATATTGAAAGCGTAGCAACTATATAATGGTTACTGGAAAGTCGTTACGTCCATTTAAATCAAGCTTATTATTATTATGAAACCCATAAGGTGTATCTAGTTTACACAATTTTAAGTCTAATTGCTTTAAATTGTATCTTTGCTTAATATGACCATATGCAGGGAAAAGAGAATGATATTCTGACAGACAATTATAATAGAAAATTTCCCCCAACACCCTTCCCCTTTTGCTCCCCTTCGTACCCACCCCACTTCAGTTATATGAAAAATCAAGATATACCCCCAGCTAACTTCCAAAGGTTTCGTGATTTTTTTTGTAGAATTGATAGCTAGGCCCGGACCATATGCAGTATTGTTAATTATTTTTAAAAATCAACAATTCAATGCTTCCTTGTGGCACAAATTTCAAGAATTATTGATACAATTGTAATAAAACAATAAAGCCTGTGAGAAGTTTTTACATTGCATTTTATCTTCTTAAGGAAGAAAAATCTCAAGATTCTCAGACTTTTTTATCTTCCTTTCCGAAAAAAAAAATATTTTTGTATCTATGTGTGTTGTGTGTGTGTGAGAATGTTTGAGTGTGTATGTGTGTGTGCGAGTGTATGTGTGTGTATGTTTATTTAATGAAGGAAAAAGGACAAATTAAATAAGGAAGAAGAAATATGATGATCTCTATTAGTACCATAGCTATTCTATAACTATGGTCCGTCTGTCTGTTCGAGTCAGCTATCAAAGTGAAAAGCTTAAAGTTTGTGTGTAGTTTTCTGCTCCCTCCCTCTCAGAAAATGGCTATAAGTTATAAGTAGCTTAGTTTAATCAAAAACATATAAAACTCGCATTTTTCTTCCTTATACATAAATTACATATAACTATTATCTTTTTACAAGGATAACAACATTCATTAGTGCCAATACTTTCTCATTTGTTTGCTTAAAAACTTTGAATACTGTATTGAAATGACTGATTCAAACTAGCAAAGTCTAAACTTTTCAATTAATAATTTTAAGAATTATTTTGTTTATTATCATTAATGTACATCAATGATTCTCCAGAATTCTTATCACGTAAGAAGTTATTGGATATGAAAGGACGTGTATATATGTTTTTAGAAAGCTTCGCCTCTTTAAGTATATTAATAACTTGGGCTGATTGTTATCTATGTCTTGCGCTTTAGCTACTAAACACTTTGTACATATTATTAATAGTCACAAATTTAATCATTTTGGACAATACATGATTATAGATAATTTGAGGCAGTTTTGCTATATTCAATAAATCCCAGATTACGACTTTAATAAAGTATCAATACTAAGACAAGTATATTAAAAACACATAACATTAAAATAGCATGCTGTAATGGTATCAATAAAGTAATGATTTCAATTTTTAAAGGAACCTTTTTTATACTACTAGAAATTATAGAATAAAATATAGAGCCCTAGCTACAAATTAAAAAAGTGTACTTTCTATTTAATAACTTATTAAATCCGAAACAACCCACCTAGGTCTGTCTGTAAGTCTATTATCCCTGGGCGGAACCCAAAACATGAAAATGTATTTATTAGCCAGATATTTAAGTCAAAGCGCATCACGGACATTGGGATACGTAAAAGAAGTTATCATAGAGGGATGGGACATTATATCAGTACCCAATGTTTTAAAAGCACTTTCTCTCACTCGCTAGTTAAAAACTTTGGTTACTTCATTGATATTAAATTCTGATTTCATAGTTCAAAACTTTTTACCCGGTAATTTTTCTACAGAAGGGGTATTTTTAATTATCAAAATTGGGGATGTTCATTGCATTATGTTGTTAACTCACTTTTAGGCACTGGCGGACACATCTATTAAGTAAAATGTTGCAGATATTTTTATCTAATATTGATACAATATGACTTTCATACCGTTCTTTTATCCCGCAAAATCCCCACAAAATTCCATAAACCTAACCATAAAACTCAACCAAAGAATTCTATTTTTGGAATTCTTAAAAAAGATTGAATACTTCTTTATTAAAATAAAGATTTTTTGGGGGTTTTCAAAAAAGCATTATAAATAGTTTTATTCAGAATGTTGATTATTAACTGGATATTACACCAGATTTTCATGCACTCTTATAAAGTGATGCTAGTAGCTGGCTACAAAAGAACGATATTTACCCCCATCCCCTCCCCTCTTACTGGATGCCCTATAAATAAGGTCCATGTTACCAAGTTAAAATGATTAATAGTAACCCCCAAAAGAAGACAAACAGACAAAATTAGTTATGGAGTAGCTTTGCTAATAAAAATATTACATTGATATAAATGTAAGAAATACAACTTATGAAATGACTTTAACTTGTCACGCGCAGACATAGATAAAACCCAGGGCTCGGCAGCTGCGCATTAGCCTCAAATTTAAACCTTCTCCGGTGCTTAAAGGAAATAATGGAATAGACAGATGGCCATACAAGGAACAGTTTTAGACATCCATGTGATTTTTTCAATATAAAATTTCGATTTTGCTGAAGCTTATGGGCGGCTGCCGAGCCTTGGTTAAAACCTTTTAACTGTTTTACATCTCTTTTCCGTTTTATTCTTGTCTCTTTTTTTCTATGTTATGCACTCTCTTTACCTCTACTTTATCATTTTGAACTTTTACCATTGTATCGGATTTTATTTTTTTTCGCTTAAAGTATAAGAATATTAATTATCGCATCGTATTATAGACAGCTTTCAGCGGATATTGTCTTGTCAGTCATTTTTTTTTTTTCATTTGAACCAGGGAATTTTTTTTCATAAAAGTTTAAGACCATTCAGTTAAGTGTGTGTGAGGTCTTACACATATATTCAGATATATTTAATTTTCAATTTTCCTCTATTAATTCATCTCTCTCTCTCTCTTTCTCTCTCTCTCTCTCTCTCTCTTTCTCTCTCTCTCTCTCTCTCCTTCTCTACCCTTCTCTCTCTCTCTCTCTCTCTCTCTCTCTCTCTCTCACTCTCTCTCTCTCCTTCTCTCTCTTTCTCTCCCTCTCTCTCTCTCTCTCTCTCTCTCTCTCTCTTTCTCTCCTTCTCTCTCCTTCTCTCTCCTTCTCTCTCTCTCTCTCTTTCTCTCCTTCTCTCTCCTTCTCTCTCTCTCTCTCTCTCTTTAGCTCATATGTTCTGATTCTAAATGAACAAAGAAAAATCAATTTTAAATTTGACAGAATAGTTGAATTAAAATGGATGTGTAGCTGTCTCTACACATTTTTCTCAAATAAAAATATTTCGTAGCGTAGCTTCTATATGTAATTCGTTGAGTATATATCTTATTATATCCATTTGTCTACGAATATAAAATGCACAAACATAAGATTAAAACCAATTTTTTAGCCCGTGCTTTCGGCATCTCGAAAAGCTGTTTATAAAACAATGCGACAAATAACTATTATGACATTCTTAAGCTCAATAATAAATTTGTATACAATTTATTTTCCATATTGTATTCACAAGATAGGTATACTTATCATACAATCACATATGGCATACCAATATTCACAATATGCGATTCATTTTAAAGATATCTAAATAAGTTATCATTAATTGGTTTTTCGTGATAGTCATTTGTTCCCAAATATGTTAGGTAACAACATTTTTTTTTGGCAACCTAAAGTTAAACATAAATCTTGGATAATAAATCATTATGCATAATTAATATATTAAGATAGGACAATGTCAATGCTTCCCTAAATTTTTATTTTTGCCTATTTGTCTGTAAATTATACTGGAATTGAAAGCATTAGTGTTTAAATTTTTCAACTTTTTATTTTTAGGTACAGAAGGGGTATTTTTGGCTGTCGTCATTATGGATGTCAATGAATTTATCGTATATGATATAATTTATTTATACAAAATTACTTAAAACTAACCCACAGGAAAAAATCTATAAATGTGGACTGGAAAAAGTTGGGTAAAAATCGATTATCTTCTTGTAGAATATCCCCCCAGTAGACAAAATGTAAGTGTATATAACAAATTTGTAGTCAGTAAATCTAGAGCTTTGTCTTGCTAGTAGAGTTTTCATAGACTGTCATGTGATTGATTTTGTAAATTTGTGTTTTCATATAAAGTGAACATAAATAACTCAAAGTCTAATACTTATATCTTAATCGTTGACTCAAAAACTTTGGGCATCTACTTATATTTCATTTTGATTAGTTGATTCTAAACAAGTTGTGTCAAAACTTTTCCATCAATAATCTAATATACAGTTGTTGTAATTTTGTCCGCCATCTTTGGGGCTTTACATCAATTTATTGTCCTTTGTCTTATCCCATAAAATTACTGCCTAAAATAAAATGTGATCATTCTTGAAGTATTTTCTCTGATATATTAAAGATGAGAAGTGTAAAATGTCTGACATATAACATGCAGTTTCTATGAAAACTTTATTGGTTATTGTAATTATTACAGCAGAATCACAGTATTATCTAGACTTTAATTATACTGTAACATTGTAATGAATGAGACCACAAAAATCATCTAACATGATACGTCAATTCACAAAGTCATCACCAAGAAAATCATGCTTAAGGCTATAAAAAAAACAAGCACATCTAACTTAGGTACATTTTTATGTTTAAAAAAATACTTTAAAAGTTTAGTTTAAATGCCAGAAAATTATCAAAATCCAATATTATTAAAGTTAAAGAAATGTTATTTTTAATTGGTAACATTATTTAAAACACCTTGATAATCCATATAAAAATTAGGACTGCAATTTATCATTAAGTACGTTTTGTATTTTGTTTAGCTTGATTCTTTAAATTGTTACACAAGACTGAAAAAGGGTAAGCTAAGCTTGAAAAATTACTGTACTAATACGTTATCATACAGTTTTAAAATTGATCTTTAATCTAGTTTAAATTATAATTATAAATCAGGATTATATAAGTTATAACTGTGTTACTAAATATAAGTAACAAAGAGACATCACATTCTGTATAATCCAATATGAATTATTTCTAAGTACGCTATATTTAAAGGATTTGTTTTGTACACAATTAGTTTGATAAAAATCGATATTTTAAAATCATGTTCCGTCCGTCCCAAGCTCGTCCGTCCATCGTTCGTAACGGAAAGCTCTTATCATCAATTTAGCAATTATAAAATTGTCCTAGCTATTTAAACTTGTCTTAAGGATTGTTGTAATAGTTAAGTACGATTTAGAAAGCATATAAACTCTATTAAAGTTATCAGAAAGTCCGTATTTATGCTGATTTTTAAATGGTAAATTTTTTTTGTCTACAATTTTTTGTAAAATATAATTATCCTATTCATCTAATATTTGAAATTATGATTACTAGAACAATTTTAAAAAGCGAAGTATCTCTAAATTCAAGGCCTTAAAATGTAAATAAATCATTATGCAGTATACTGTATTTAAACAATTTTGCAATAATTATCTATCTTGGAAGTCTATTTATCTATCTAGCTAGCTGTCTTGGTAGTCTATAATTCTGTCTATTTCCTACATGTCCAATTTTTCAAACAAATGAAACACTTTTGATTTAGCAAAAAATTGTAAGAGAGATGACTTGTTCTTTCTTTTCTTCTTAATTCACACATACACACTAAGCATTGCAAAGGGTACTCCAAATTCTAGTTTTATTTCCTTTGATGGAAAAAAGTCTCAGTGGTCATACCAGCAATTAAGCCTTTCTCCAAAAAAAGTTTTTTTTTTAATTTGAGACTTTAAGACAATTTTAGTTAAACAATTGCCAGCATTATTCTCTTTTTTCTTTTACCCTATAACTACGGTATGTTCGTCTAAACGTCACTATATAAATAGTTCAAACGTTGCATGTACTAAATATGCCAACAATAATATTATTACTATTTTGATATATTAGCTACTGACAAATGCTATACCTATACATATTTATTTGTTTCCAAATATGTAAAATGTGGCTTCTATTGATCTTTTTATTTTTTCAGATAAAAATGGCTTTCAAATAAAATGATGTGCTTAAATCATTTTTGATTTTGACCTGAAATGTTACCGTAAGGATTTGTGTGCTTGTAGAAGTGAAAAGTGATTAAATAAGGATAACAACTTTAAAAAATCAGACAGTGTGTCAAACGTGAAAATTAAAAAGCTAATTATTGGGCCTAATCCTATGATGTTTTTTCTTCTACAAACCAAAATGGTCAGAGTATCCTCTTTGGCAAAAAAGTAACCGCAAATGTCTTTTTATCTAATCAAAATCAAAACTTTACAATTTCTAAAGTTGATGTCTTAAAATTTTAATTTTAGATTAACTTTATTTTTTATTAGTCAAATTTCATAATTTATGTACAAAATATTTTTTTATATTATACACCTATCAAATCTTTCTGTAATACTAGCATTTTTAAAGCTTAAAATGCAATAAAAAGTTTGTTATCTTGAATGGTCATCGAATTCCATTCGAAATATTTCATTTTTTGTCGGTATTATTTTTGTATTTCATTATTATCAGGAATCTCATTGGATGAGACAATGGAGATAAATTTTTGTCCATTTTCCATTATATAAATATAATATACCATCATTTACTTTAAATTAATGGTTGAAAAGTTTGGACCATGACAGTTTGAACAAACCAACCAAGATGTACCCATTTAGTATTTGAGCCAACGAATGAGTAACTATGGTTCATGTTTATAAAACTTTGGGTACCAGTATAATGTCCTCTCCCTCCTTGCATTAAAAAGACATGGGATTATATGTACTTTTGAAATAATATGATATTTTAATAAAGAAATATGATACATTTGCGGCAAAGGATTCACACCGTTATAAAAACAGCCATAGAAAATAATCCATTCAATAACGGGACAAAATGAGATTATTTAGAATAATAACATGACAGTCATTTGGTCATTTGTCATAAGTAGCAGGGCTACATTATACATAGAGTATATTTGTACGTTTGTACGTCTGTGAACTCGTCAGAGTAAGTTTTTTTTGTATATTTGAGTTCGATTCTTCAATAAAACATCAATATTATAATAATGGCCGTTAAATTGCATCCCCATTCATACACAAAATTACCACTTCTGTAGATTACAATTAGTTATTGAAACGTATGGAAACTCTACTGAATGAACCAATTAATCAAAATTCTAAAAAATTCCTAAGATTGTGAAGTCAACGAATAAGAAAACGTTGTTATAAAACTTTGAAACTAATCAGTTTTAGCAGCGGTTTGCTGAATCGAGCCACAGCTGCTAAATTATGTTTTTCTTTCTGTCTAAATATATACTTTTTCCGTATTTCAATTGAATGAAAAGCTCTTTGAATACACATGAAAAGGATGAATACTTTAAATAGAAATAAAAGACCATATTGCCGTTGATTTGGGGAAGATGGTTCTTAAAAGTAATTGGTAAAAAGTACATTAAAACTTACTGTGCCCAAAGATGTCTAAGCTTCTTTATATTTTTTTCTGTGATGGGGAGAAAGTTGAAACACTTTTTTCCTCCCTCCCCCCCTGGACGTCCTTGACTGTGCTTATATAAAAATAAGTCATTTTAATGATTATTGTCTCTGTATCATCCTTGTTTGTCGAAACTTTGAAACTTTAACCCTAAAATTAATCTAATATACATAACATTCTTTTAATCTCAGGTAACATTTTTTATATCTGTACTGTATGACACTTTACTGTATTTTGTCTTCTAACTACATTAAAATTCGTTATTGTTGCACTACTTACGAACATATATGTGCCTTTTCAACATAATCGATCTATATCACTTTTACAAGAATCTATTTTTGGGAATTCTATTCCTTGAAACTTAGGACAGACGTTTTTTAGAGACTTTTTTCTCTCATACGCTCAGCTGGATATCCCATTGATATTTGTTTAAGATTTACATCAATTATCTACATTCATACTTCAAGAAAGGGATAGGACTATAGACAATATATGATATATTAATTATATTACGATTTTTAAAAAATCTTCATTTTTTATACGGTACTTGTAAATTTATTTTGATGATAATTATGTGAAATTAGAGATTTTTTTGGGAGAAAGGCAGGTTTAAGGCTGTTCGCCTAAAAAAGAAAGAGATTTAAATACATTCTCCCTTAACATAAAAAAAACACTTACAAATTCGTATATAAGTAATGAAAAATATTTAATAATAATAATCTTTAATACTTTGATAATTTTCAACGTTTTAAGAAAAAAATATGACATAATATTTCTTTTAAATTACTGAAAAATACTAAAATCAAAATGCTAAAATTTTATATTCTCATGAGTACCAGGAATGTATGGATGGGCCATTGGAAAATTAATAAATCTCCTATTTTATCCCACTTTATTTATTTTACCTAGTGAAAGGATTTAATCTTTCCTATTTCAATATCTATTTCACCCTTCTGTTAGTTAATTATAAATTTAATTAGGGATCTTAAGGGATAAGACAATGGTCTATAAATTGATATACATACCCAATTAGGATACACAAAATTACCCATTCTGTAGATTAAAATTAGTTGTTGAAACATTTAAACACTTGACTTAGTTGACCAACAAATAAAATTTCACCAAAGTCTTCAAAGTTGTTAAGCCATCAAATAAGAAATCATTATTATATATAGGATATCAGAGACTAATGTAATAAACAGTCCATTGTTCCTTTTCTCTTTTTAATTTCCTAGGCTTATCACTGTAACCCTGAATGCTTACATATGCACTGTGTTATTTTACCAGGGTTAAAGATATATAAAATGAATTACGATACTGTTTTATTCAGCGTTAAGGTCACTTTATATTAAAATAAGGACGAGAACATCCATATGTAGCGAAGCACAAAAAACCATGAATGGGAATACGGACAAGGAGATTGAAAGAGTATTTGATATTGTTAAAATAATATATTGGAGAAAATAATTACTGATCCTTTTACGTATTTTTACATTGCTCAATACTTATATTTCTAGCATGACTGACAGGCCGACGAACAAAGTAAACTAAATAATGTATCCTCATCAGTTAAGAGAACCTTTCAGCCGTCTATCTTGAACAGCAGCTGAGAAAATCACATTTCCCCCATAGTGTTGGTGGCTGACTAATTGGACTGATGGATTGACAGACAAAGTTAATTTTAGAGTAGCTTCTCTACTAATAAACTAAAAAATATTTCTAAGCACATAATTGTCATAAAAACAATGACTTATATATGACTTAGGATTGAAAATATTTTTATTTATTTATCCATATTTCCCTCTGTATTTTTTCACGCCTATGTCACAAAGAATAATAATGTGTTAAATTAATTTGGCATTAGGAATCTTTATTTCGCACGGTTTTCAGAGGTGTATGCCAAAATGACATTATAGCAAAAACTTTACATCTAATAATAGTAATATACAAAAGGGGTAATTTTGTTTTTCAATATTGGGGATGTACATCAATTTTTTGTATTGTCTAATTTATGTTAAACAAATTGTATTAATTGAATGGCATTACAAATATTTTTTTCTAATTATGATAAATCGAAAAAAAAATAAAATACATAGTTTGAAAAAAGGGCAAGTGAAGGCTAAATGGTAAAAAACATTGGTGCTGTATTAATAATTTACTGATGTGTATAAAAGACTTATTTCACACACCTATTGTCTGCATAATAATACGTGTTTACAATATGTTTATTCATTACTACAAAATAAATTAAAGATGAAAATTGAAAATTGTTAATTTTTTTCATAACATTTCTTAAACGATGGAGGGAAAAGACATTGGTTTGTAAATTATACTGATTCCTAAAGTTTTATAACATGATCTCTATGGTTGCTTTTATTAAATATTGATTGGGTAGCAAACAATAGCTGTGTATAATCTTTTCCACCATTCTACAGAAGTGAACAATTTTATCATCAGTAGCAATGTAACTCAATTTACCTCCAATTGTATATTCCTTAGGCTAGATCAATATACTCTCATAACAGCATTATTTCACAGAATTAGACGAAAATTTTACTTAAATGTGACAGTTTTTTATATAATTTTTGCCTAAACTGTCCAATTTTACAGTTTTGTATGCATACCAATGAATTATTCCTTATCAAGATTTATTCTTGGGAACATTTATTTAAAATGGCTTTACGGATTTATTATGACATGCTCATATTTTATTCTTTTATTTACACTGTACGTTTATGTAAGATGAATTTACTCATAATATACTTTATAAAGGTACAGAGATAGATAATGCTGATGTTAAAAGTTTTAATTCAGACTGTTTCTTAATACAGAAAGATAGACATTCATTTGTAAAAATGGAAGCTAAGCTGCATAGAACAATAAATATATGCATACAATGCATAACATAGTTATTTAACTCTCTTATTATAGACACCTTTCCTCGGATAGTAAATATATAAATTATAAGATTATTTCGGGTTTTGTTTACTTATTGTTTTACTTATTTACTTTTTTGTATTTTTACTTTTTGTAGAAAATTGTCTTTAACACGACACGATAACAATACATGTTTTATTTTGAGTGTGAAAAAACGGTTCTAATTCAGCGGATATAAATTGTTTTGGATGCCATACTGAAAGATGTATTATGTATGTTTAACTGCTTAAAATGTAACATTTGTTTTATAATGTTTTATATTTTTACAAGCAGAAAGATTTGGGAACATAAACGTAGTAGAACAAGAAATACATGGAAATCATAAATTATTACTAATTAAAAGATGCAACTGTATATTAGTATTGTTTTTAACTGCTGCTAATGTGAGAAAATGCGTGATTATTAATATTTTTATAATAGGGGGGCTAACCACAAGGATTAACCATATTATATACACACACAAACACGGATAGACAAGGGCAATAGTTATTTATCGCATCGTATTACAGACAGATCTCCGTGGATATCAAAATGTAAAATAAAAAAGATGAAAACTAGTTAAGTGTTAACAAACGTTATGCTATTTAATTTTATTATCCGAAGAAAATTGTTTGTAATATGATATGATACTTGATTTTTAGTATGCCTGAGAACCGGTTCAGATCCAGTGGATATTAAATTGTTCTGAATCCCTACTGAAAAGTTATTATCCGTGGATAATGAAATGAAAAGTTTTGTCCATCACGGTACAGAACTGATTTCAATTAAGAAGAAATGAATAGAAAAAAATAATTATTCAAATGAAAAAAGAATTATTTTAACATGTTAAAATTAAGGATATCTTATTCCTAAAGAATACAAATCTAATTCTTTAACTAAAATGAGATTTAGATTGTCTTGTAGTAACTTTTCGTATTTTGATTTAAACTTCCCTATAACCCCTTTCTCCTTGAGTTGAAATCCTAAATATAATCCAGAATTAGAACAACAAAATGAACGTCTTACTAAACAACATAAGACACATAGAGCAACTTCACTCCCCAAAATAATAGCTGAAAAATTATTTTTGATTATAAAATGCATTGTTGAATTACAGTTTGATTAATAAGCTTTATATTTTGTCTCATTCTCCATATATTTACAAGGAGGATTGCATTCAGAAGTAGCAAAGCTCATAATTAAACACAATTTACATTTAAAAGACAAAAAAAGAAGAAAGAAATATAGGTATCTTCAACTAATTTTAGAAGCCTAACTTATACAGCAGCTGAGAAAATTACAAATCAAGTCTACTTATTAGCGTAATAGGCGGACAGGCGGACAAAATAAGTTATAGAAGAGATACAAAAAAAACTAATTTCAGCTGGATTAGAACTGGAAAATCATGTATAGCAAATGTATTACTGACAATTATCTGCGTATAATAAAATTATAACCAGTTTTATTAGCTTTCGGCCCCTAGGGGCTGACAAAAACTGGTATTAAAATTCATATTTTTTTTACTATTATCCACGGAAAGCTGTCTTTAATACGTTGCAAAAAAAACTAATGAAAACCTCAGCAGTATACATATATCTTTTGCTGTGTAAAATCCTGATGGACTTACTGATGCCGGACTGACATCATAAGTCATATAGGAGCTTCGTTTCTAAAATAACAGTTATATTTAATTACACATTAATAAAAAGCAATACATAAACAGTCATCATCAACATATGATGAACAATAATAAAACCTCATTAAATCTAAATTCAGTTAATTAAGTAACCAGCCAACTGAAAATTATTATTTTATTATTATAATTTATGAGAGAGATAAAGGGGATATTTTTGTACAGAAGTTGTCTTTTATTATTTCTTAAATACATTATATTATGCTCATATTAACTGTTGGTTATTAAACAAACGGAAGATAGAGCACACAAACTATTAAACATGGCCCAAACCATTCCATGAGCTATGCAAAGCTTTAATTAACTCAATCGTTTCAGGGGTAAGACAAATCGTATCGGACAACAAAAGTTATACTACTTTAAATTAAAAGGATTAGTACATTCAACAATTATTATATATCAAAGATATAATAAAATTTTTTTTTTCAGATATAGAATGACTTTTCGATATGAAAATGCTGTGACAAAAGTTCTTTAATATATTAAATAAAATGTTATGGAAGTCATTTGAAGTCTTGCAGAAGTGAAAAGTGAAAAAAGTTTGATGAAGTAAGGTAAATAATATGATGCAAAGAAATTTTAGTGACACGTTTTAAATTGTTATTCTTTTTTAATAGCGCAGCAACTTCATAACCTTGTTTTATTAATGCACAAACATCTAGGTACCTTTTTTATTGAAGAGGTATGGATGGAAAGGGTCAGAAAAACAGCCTGAAACCATTCCAAAACTAACATTTTAATAACCAAGGACAATCTATAGGAAGCTTCCCTAAAGTGTAAAACTCGATCCGTTCAGGGCATTGCGAGATTTAACGTACAAACAAAAAAATGTACTAGGTATATTTGTTTTTGAAATAGGGTCAAATGAACAAATTTTAGATTGTTCCTTATAATGGCAAAAAAGATGGATTTTACCGTTTTTCATCTTGGAATAATCAAAATATTGCACTTCACGGATAAAGGAATTTTTGTGGTTGTACCCTCCCACATAATAATTATAAACCTTCCCAAGAAATATAAGAAGCTACATTGTTAAAAAGAACCATATCAGTCCAGCGGTTATAGATACCTTTTAGTACAGACAGACAAACATACACACACAGATCCTGTTACTTTTATATGTGGAGTCTAATTATGAAAAAGTGAAGAGAAAATATTGAATTGATAACAAAAATTTATCTAAATTGAAAAATTTGTAAAAAAAAATCTTACAATCCTTATATTCATGAAATAATCAAAATGCTGCACTTGATATAAAGTATATCATAATCTCAATTTTTCAGGGATAAAGTAAAAAAATTATAAATCATTATTAAGACACTATGTATTATTTAACTGGTATTTTGCAACATTTAGCAATATAGGAAAAACTATAGTATACATAAAATAACGTTTATTTTGGAGTCAATGATCTAGTAAGGAAGATTAATTTATTTTCCATTGTTCTATCCCTATTTCCTTGGCATATGATAGGTGCAAGACAAATGGGTCATCACCGCAAAAATTGGTCCATTTTGTTTCGCAATCAATCTCATCTTACAGTGCAAATCAGTGAGGGAGGGGACACTAAACTTTAAAATATACTAGTACCAAAAATTTTAAAACTAGCAGTGTCCAAACTTTTGCACCAATAGTTTTAAATCAAAGAGGGGTTGTTTATTATTAATTGGTTGTGCAGTAATTTATTGTCTTATCATTTAATTTTCCTCCTCTTTATATAAAAAAAAAACATTTAACATTTATTGAAGATGATTTTACGAAGAGCTCTTTATTTCACGATTATTTCAAATATTCTACAAGACTTAACTTTGAAAAATCTTCAATCATTTCATTTACTTGACTAAGATTTTCATGGTTAGGACAATCGACGATAAATCTGCATCCCAAATTAAGATAGAAAGAATTAGCTCTTCTGTAAGATTATAATTATTAGTGCAAAAGTTTTTACTCTTTTGGTTTGAATCAATCAATTATGATTTTATAAAAGTACCCAAAAAAGTTATGCAATCAAATAAGAGTAAATGTTTATAAAACTTTGGGTGCCAGTATCAGGGGCGTCCAAGCTTTTTTATTTAGAGGGGTAAAATTTAAACAAAAAATACCCCCCCCCCACTCCTTGGATGTCTATGGCCAGTATAATTTACAATTATATGTCCTCTCATTGTAAACATTAGCGGACATACATTATTCGGTTAAAGTGAAGCTACGCTACTAGAAAGGCTTTGATTAGTCTAAACCAACATGGTTAAGGGTATGTATGTATGTATGTATGTTTAGTGAACATGAATTTATAACGGCTCAGCCTACAAAATGCTTTCAGAATTAAAGGATCTAAAAAAAATATTTAGACCCAGAAAAAAATGTAGGTTAAAATCTCATATCAATAAGGCATACCGTTGCATTTTGCAAATAGGCATCTATATGACTTATCTAATTTTAAGCTGGCTAATTATGGGTCTTCTAAAGGTTGTCATACCCTTTCCAAAACAAGCCGACAATCTGAAGTTTTCTTGTAAGGTATATTTAAATTGACCCAGTTATCTTGGCACAGACAGATAGATTGACAAACATCCTGCTCTTTAATGTAGTTTTTTTTGTAATCAAATTATGTTTATCCGTGGTTGTTATAGTTTGTGATGAGTCTACAATATTCAAAACTGCCTCAAGCAAACTAAGCCTTGTCAACGGTATTCCACAATTTCTGCTAAATATGTAATAAACAGCTTCTAGTCGCTTATATGTCAGCAATAACCCTTATCATCAGATGTAGTTTAGTTAACATAATATTTACAGTATGTCATTTCTAAGTCCACTTTGATATAATACCTAAAGTTAAAACAACTATCCGTAACTTTTCTATCAGTGAGAAATAGATTTGTTTAAAAATGTGAATGTTAATAAAAGGGTAAATATTTTTTTTCTGTAAGCACTAGAGGTGCGAGGGGAAGGTCGGCTTACACTTTTATTTTAGCTTTTTTATTTTGTGGGGGACTTTAGGGGTGAAATATTTTGGTAGGTTGGAGGTACCCCCCCCCAAAAAAAAAAATATATATATTTATAAACCTTCCCTTTATGAGAAGCTTCCCTGTAAAGGAGAACCATATGGTTTACGAGATAATTTGTAACAAACTTACAGACAATTTTATGAACAGAAACCCTTTAACTTGTTTTTTTTGTGAGATGAATTTTTTCTTTCGGAAAAATTTGTTAATTTGTTGTTTTGAAGGTACACTTTTGTCAAGAGTAAAGTCAAGTAGAGCATACAGGGGAATGGTTTCTTATTAATACTATGCCCAAGCTGAAAAATTAACTTTGATCACAAGAAAAGAATAAAATTGATTGTTTTCTTTGCAGCTATATTAAATTAATGAGATGTCGGTCTGTTTTATCTATTTGGGGAAGGAAAATATCATTCCAAGATTAATCTTCTTGTTTTTTATAGTTACCTCTAGGGGCTCAGCCTCTAGTATCCTATAATACATGTAAAGGTGCGAGTTTTTAAATCTTCGTGTTAAGATCTTGCAAATTAAAAAGCCAATCGAGTTCTCTATTGAAGGGAAGCTTTATTTGTGATATTATATTAAAATTCAAGCTTGTAATGGTTTTATGCTATTTTGCACTCTTTCTTGTAATACTAGCTAAGGTAATAAAGCATCTTTAGTTGTCGTAAAGAAATTTCTGTATTTTATTTTACTGTTATTTAATTCATCCAAAATATTGTATCTGAATTACAATCAATGATAAATAAACAGACAACGTCTAATTGAGAAAATCACACAAAAAGAACAAAAGAGTGCTTTTTATTTTGATTTTTAATGATGCATATCACCAGGAAAGGAGAGAACATTTGACTTTAAATTACTCTAGTCCCCAAAGTTTTATTCTTAATTCATTTCTTGAAAAATTGGGGACTTAATTCTTGATTAAAAAGAAGTATAACTTAATTTTATTCGGGATGTTTATCAACTCATGGTCCATTGTATTATCCCTTAATATCCGTGCATATGACTAGCGCGCAAGGACAAAGCCTAATCACCTTTTATTGCTGATATTTTATCGTTATAATCATTTGAAAATTTTTGTTGTAAAGATTACTTCATATTTAACATATATTTTGTGCTTTATTATTGCCTTAGATTGAAAATGCTTATTCGTGTAAAGGAAATTTTTCTATATTCGTGTGTAACGTAGAACTGTTATCCATAATAAAGAAAAATTATGTTTGCTCGTCTATAAGTTTGAAGCGAACTACTGAATCGTTATGGTTCTCATTTCCAGTGAAGCTTACAATAGAGAATGTGTATAACATTTTATGGAAGGGTACCTTAAAAATCGCCCCTTAAAATTCTTCAAATTTTCCCCCCTTCTTCTTTTCATACCTAGAATTAAAAATAGAGAGTAAAATTCCTTTCCTCAAGTACCCCTATGGTGATCTCTGTAACATTTTAATACGAATACCAATATTGTTAACAGTAAAGCATCTCTACAATCAAGACTTAATCTTGGGAATGTCAATATTAAGCATTACAATTCTTTGGAGAAAGAAATATTTTTCATCCATTGGTCTCTCCTTGCGCGAACATTGGCGTTTATTGTCATACTTCCCTTTGAGCAGTTTTGCTTATATTCATAGGACAGCACACAATTATTTATAAACTTTTTAGAAAAGTCAATTATATCGCCAAAGTAAACAAAAAGTACTCCCCCTTACCCCTTAAGTTTAATCTATACAAATTAAAACCGTAATTTATCATTACAAGAGGAGGCGCTCCGATAAACTAGGGGTAGGAAAGATCAAAAAGTGATTTTAAACCAAGAATCCAATCTGTAATCATACAAGCCTAAAACTAACCACAGACCTAGAATCTTACAACTTTATATATAGGATAAACATTTTTGATAAACATAAAATTAATACTAGTTATGTATCTATCCTAAGGGATAAGACAATGGAGCTATATTACTATAAACAACAATACCCAATCTGTGTAGATTTAAATATTGATGAAACTTAAAAAGGTCCTCAATTTATTTTAGCCAACGAATGTGGGAACTATTAAAGTTTATAGCCATGTATACAAACATCTCTGGATATATATATACTTATTCTGAATCTAATTTATAATTAAAATTAATTTAAATCTAATTTATAATAAAGATTCAGAGTGTCCCATCTACTTACATACCTACTTTATGTATGAATACTCATAAAATAAAGATTCAGAGAGTACCATTTACTTACATACCTACTTTATGTATGAATACACATACAATAAAGATTTAGAGAGTACCATTTACTTACATACCTACTTTATGTATGAATACACATACAATAAAGATTCAGAGTGTCCCATCTACTTACATACCTACTTTATGTATGAATACACATACAATAAAGATTCAGAGTGTCCCATCTACTTAGATACCTACTTTATGTATGAATACACATACAATAAAGATTCAGAGTGTCCCATCCACTTAGATACCTACTTTATGTATGAATACACAAACAATAAAGATTCAGAGTGTCCCATCTACTTACATACCTACTTTATTTATGAATACACATACAATAAAGATTCAGAGTGTCCCATCTACTTACATACCTACTTTATGTATGAATACACATACAATAAAAATTCAGAGTGTCCCATCTACTTACATACCTACTTTATGTATGAATACACATACAATAAAGATTCAGAGTGTCCCATCTACTTACATACCTACTTTATGTATGAATACACATACAATATGACTATACGTGCCTAACTCCTCTCTCTATATACTTAATAATTGCCCGTATATTTATTCTTTTCAGGAATGTAGGAATAGTTTTAATGGCAATATAACATATTTTTCATATTGTGAGAAAGACATAACTAAAGACAATACAACACTGCTATTACAAGTGCTGGAAGAAAGTATTTTCTAGTATGGCATCATAACAAATTAATATCCGCTGTATTACAACCAGTTCCCAGCCATACTGAAAAATTACATATGGCATCGTATTACAGACAATTTTCCAAGAATATTAATATAAAAGTCATAAAATTAATACCAGTTTTAATAGTCTGGGCCTTTGGCCCCTCAAAGCAAACAAAACTAACTTACATTTTTATTATAATATTCTGAAAAAGTTTTCTGTAATAAAAACTTAAAAATGACTAATAATATTTGTAGAGATTCTAATTTTTGAAAATAATTTGTCAGATTACGAATCCCAAATCCCTGAAAATGAGTCCGGGACCCGAAAGTGCCTAAAACGATGCCTAATTAAGCTGCTTTGATCATGAACAATATTACCATTACACCCCTCCAATTTATACACGACATAAGAATAGGCATTAAAATTCATAGTTTCCTTTAAGGAAGGTGTTATAGCTTTATATGATAGGTATACTTATCCTTTCTTTGAACTAAGTTATGAAGCAAAATACATAAAACTTTTATAGGGTCTATACTTATAAACTTTTTAAATTATTGTATTTGTTTGTTAGCATTTACATATTTTTGGTGGTATGAACCTCTGTGGGATATAAAAATTCAAATTAACAAATATTAGTTTCATATTTTAGATAAAAAACCTTTTTAATATTTTATTTACTACAGAAGAAGTAAATTGCTGAGAGTTGTGATTAATTATTATAATTTAGCATCAATATATAAATAAATTTCAGTTTATCCGTCAGTCATGCAATTGTAACGTTACATATATTTCTTATGCAATTTCCAGCGGCTTGTTTTCACAAAGTAAAAAAAGATGTAACCACGATCTTTTAAAGGATAAATATCATTTTAACAAATTTTATCAAGGATAATTCATTACAATGTTGAAAAATATAAAAAAAACTTTATTTAGTTATGGGAAATTGATATATTAATAGATATTCATTGCATCGTATTATAGACAGCTTTCCACGGATATTAAAATTAAAAAAATAAAAGATTGAAACCATTTTTGTTAGCCCCGAAAGGCCGAAGGCCTAGAATAACAAAATGGTTTAATTTTATGATTTTTATTTTAATGTTCGTGGAAAATTGTCTGAATTATGAAGCTATACATGATTTTTCATTATAAACGAAAACCAGCGGGCATCAGTCGGTTTCGAAGCCAAGATGGAAATGTTTTTTTTCTGTCTATTTTCGACCTTTTAGAACCTAACACCAGTTTTTCTTGTTTTTGTCGATTTAAATTAGAAAATCATCTTGATAAAGGGGAAAATATGTTTCCAAATTATAAATTAATAACGATCAAAGTAATAAATAATTTTCAACTTTATTATGACATTGTTTGAAAATTAAAGCCACGATCACCATGCTGATATTCACCGTGACTACATTCCAATAAAAACATACCCATATGACCATTTACAAAAGCTATCATTGAATCTAGCAAAAAAAAAAAAATATTAATCAGAAGTGACTGAAGGTATAAAACGATATATTGATTTATTCTTTATTTCAATACGATAAACAATATTAACCTTTCTGTAAATTGGAATTATTGTTGGAAAGCTTTAGACACTGAAGGTTTTATCAAGACAATTAAGATTTTATATTTGTCCCCAAAGGTTTTCAGTTCACAAATAAAATATCTTATTTATAAATCTTTGAAGAACGGTATAATTTATAGTCAAATGTCCCCTCACTCTTCGCTAATATGCTATATACTATTCATAATTTGAATATTTTTTTATTTAAAAAGCTCCCTTGAAAAGAATAGCCCTAACAAAAGTACATAAAAAACACCATTTATGTTCTAAATAAAAAATTTACTGTTCTGTATGAATGTATTTATTTTTCTTTGATTGTTGGTATAAAAGTGACCATATCAAAAACAAATCACGAATTTCGAGTATAACATTCTTTGGCAAAGATAACGGAAATATCTAATAACTTTATGTTCATCTTTTTAGCAAAGCTTCTAAACATTTAGGTCATTTACGTACTCTTAAAATACATCAAACACAAGTTATTTGGAAGATTTATTTTATATATGAGTTGGTTTAATTAACAGATTGAAATCTTTATTTTTATCGCTTCCCTTTTACATACAGATCTATTGGATTCAAGGGGCGCAGCCCATAGTGCATTAAAAAGATACGAAAATGAATTTAGACAAACAATCTATGCATCAAACCATGCACATTTAAAACTTTTTGTCCAGAGAGGTAAATCTATCCTAAAAACATTTATGATATATGTATTGTTTTACGAATGAGCTTTTGGGTTGTTATAATATCAACAGATGAAACATGTAGCTTTCCACATGTCCTGAGAAGGTTTATGACTATTTTCGGGATGGTGACCACATCCCCATCCAAGAGAAAAAGCCCTCTCAAAATTTTGACTACCCCCCTCCCCCCCAACCTCAAGTGCCCCTAGTAGATTTAATAAGTAGTAATTGATTTTTGATGTTGTTATTTTCTTAAAGAATAATTGTTCCTGTCCTTTTCTTGATATTATATCCAGTCATCCTTTTTGATGATGCCTAATAAGAATTTAGGTAGCTAATTATCCACATAATTATATCAATTACAGATGCAAATAAAATTTTTAAATAATGCTTCTTTAATAACCCAGCTGATTGTGTATATTTAAAAAACAGATTTTTAAAAAACCCTTAGGTTACCATCTATATTTCTATTTTATAAAATTAAAATGATTAGGGGTTTTATATTTTATCCTGTCAAAGAAAATATAGTGGTTTATGTCGACTAAAGGGGCATTTAGGGTGGAGGAGGTTAAAGTTGACCCCCCCCCCCCCTTTAAATTTTAGATATATAAATAAAAGTAAATTCATATTTTTTGCGGGGAGGGTGAGGGGTTTAAACCTTCCCAGAATATATGAAAAGCTTCAGTGGAAAGGAGAACACTATCGGTCCATCGACTAGCAAGATCCGTTGTTACAGACAGACAGACACAAACACAGACAAACACAGACAGACAGACATCATGTTACTTTTATATAAAGATACATGACTCTGTAATTACTATAAAAACCCTGATACTCACCCAAGATAAGGATCAAACTTAAGCTAAGCGTGCCAGCAAAATTGAGAATATTTTTTAAAGCTATTGATCTTAAGAATTTTTATTTAAACAGTTTTGTTATGCTATTTTGAACCCAAAGTTTTCGTTCCCAACTAAAGATAAAACTTTGGGTACCAATATAATTTCCCTATTAACATAATACTATAGCCATAGTGTCATCATTAGCATAGTTTTATATTATAGGTTTAGGTCTTGGTTTTGATGATTTTTTTATGTCTACAAAAAAAGGCAACCAACCTTCAAAATAACAAGTAAATTCTATGAAAGTCAATATAAACTATTAAAAGCTATATGAAAAGATTAAAACATGTTTTTTGGTTGTATTGCAAGAAGTTCAAATCTAGAATCATTTACAATGTTTGTTTGCGGGATCTATTAACATTTATTTGCTCATGCTTGTTCAGTAAGAGCCAAGAACGGAGAGCTATTTAATAGTAGATGTAAGGGGACGTTGGGCTGTTTTTTACACTAGTCCCCAAAATTTTATAATAACGTTTTCTCCTTCGTTAGCTTGCCAACTTTGGGGACTTTTATTATTGAATTTGATTGGTTATGTCATTAATTTTGGTGTCCAAATGTTTCAACCAGTAATTTTAATCTACAGAAGGGGTAATTTTGTCTTTCATTATTGGGGATATACTTCAATGATCGGCCCTTGTCTTATCCCTGAGCTGCAAGGCAGTGTTTTTTTTATAGGTTTGATTTATGTTTTGTTTTCACCAGTGATCTTAAATGATAAGACAATGGATTGGAAATTGATGTACATCCCTAATCATAACATCGGCCTGAGAAATTCCGCTGTTGAAGATGTCTGCGGCTAGAAGTAGTGGCTGAGTGAAGCTTGGGGTTATACGGCTGGCGGTGGATGAGGCTAAAGTTGGTTGATTTTAAATTTTGTTGCTGTGGTTTAATTGAGATGGTTTAGTAAGCTGGGCGACTGTTATTGGGTCTTATTGGATTGCTTACACGGACTCACGGCTGACAGTAAGGTTTTTTGATGAGCCAAGTTGTAAACAATAATTTGCTCGTGGACCATACTGCTGTTCTCAAGTACTAAAGTGCCTATAAAATACTTTTCTCAACTTAAAACGTAAACAAATACAACCTTTTTTGTTTAATTTACAATAGACCATTTGTAAGGCATACTTACTATGCTGGGTCTACAGTATGATTGCAAATGTTGGTCTGTCTATCAGTCTTTAGGTCACTTATTATCAGGGAGGAAAGGGACATTGGGCTGGTTATTACACTAGTCCCTAAATTTTATAATAACGTTTTCTCAATCGATTGCTTAACAACTTTGGAACCTTTTATGGAATTCTGATTGGTTGATTCATCAAATTGAGTGTTCACACGTTTGAACCACTTAATTGTAATCTACAGATGGTTTAATTTTGTGTATCATCACGCATGTAAATTTATCAGTCATTATCTTTTTCTGATAATATTAAAGATAAAAGCCTAAATTTTTGTGTAAAGATTGTAAAACACAATTACTAGTCTTAATTTTATCCTGTTCGTTTGTCTGTTTTTGATGTTTTAGAAGCTATTTCATATAATATTAGCTTCTCTACTGATCATGGATTTAGTCATTCTTGTTTTTAAGTACAAATGGGTTTTAATGTGGTTAAAAAGCACAAACTGTAGAATGTTAAAGTTTATTTGTAGGAATCTTGTTGAACTTAAACCAACTGTAATTAGCCATTAAATAAGCAAAAAAATGTAAAATTGTTTTATAAATATTAATGTCTTTTGTGCTCCAGCCAAATTAGGATAGATGTCACTGCATTTGGCCTACCTATTCTAGTGACGTCAGGAAATACCCTATAAGTATACCCCATCTCTTTTCTAGGTTTTTTTTCTCCCTTCCCTTTTTCTTTCCCTCTACTATGACGTCAATAGAATAGAAAGGCCAAAAGCTGTGACATTTATCCCCAATTTCCTAGGGCACTAAACACAGCTAAACCATTCTCCGTTCATTCAATGAACCGATATACTTACATGTTAAAATTGTAGAAAAGCTTCGCTTTTGATGGCAATGATATTGTGATTTATTTTTAAATTGTTTAGGTCTGATAAATGAAATGTGTGATTGATTGTGTATTTTTAATTTCAGATAAAATGAAAACTATGATCCCAGACAGCCATGGTTTAGGATAAGGTAAGTTACAAACTGTTTACAGCCAATCTGCTCTACAAAGAAGTACGTTGTTATTTGATTGTTAAAAAAATGCGAATGTTTATAAGGTATCTTTTATGATATTTTAATGTTTATATATAATATACATCCCTTAGACAACTAGCTCTTTGATTACACGACATTGATTTACTTTCAAGTATAAAATAATAGTTATAAAAAATATAAAAAAAACTAGCTTTAATCTTATGATTGTACATATACAGCATGACCCTCGAAAAAGTATTTTTAAGCATCTGCAGCCCTTATTTCTCAATGAATTATTAAAAAATGCATATGTCCTTGTTCTCTATAGTATTCCACGTAAGTAGATATAAAAATATTTTTTTTACCTCCATTAACACCGGAGATTTTTAGTGCTAAAGTTTTGAAAAAGTGACTGAGGAAAAAGTAACTTTTAACATGAAACGACTTTTTTAGCAAAATTAAGCTAGAAATCCTTTTATTTTTGTTACTAGCAGAAACTTTATACAAAAATGAAATAAAAAATTTAGTTTTTGAGTAAAAAGCATTTTTTTACACATATTTTTTGAGTCTTTTTAGTTTAATGATATTTTGAAAAACTTACTTATTAGGCAAAATTGTTTAAGATTAAAAAACCAAATAAATCTCTATAAATATAGCAGGAAAATTGTATTTGTTTCACAATCCTAATTTTAATAACAAAAAAGTTATAAAGAAAATAAAAATAAACATAATGATTTTTTAGTCTAAAAAGCTTAATTTACCCCCTATTAAATAGTTGAGATGTCAGAAAAGTAGGCGGAGCAACTGTCATAATTAATCCTTTTCTATAAATAAGGGTTAATAAATAACCTAAAATTTGCAAATAATCAATTCATTCAGTAGTATTTTTTGCCATTAAAAATTGATATTTTTTGGTGGAATAAAAAAGAAATATTTAGTTAACTTGTTTTTCTTTGTGTCTCATTATTCAGTTGCCAGAAAAACATAATTAACCATCCAAAAAATAAGAGAAACAAAAAAAAATTCTTTTTCTCAGTCACTTTTTCAAAACTTTAGCTCTAAAAATCTCCGGTGTTAATGGAGGTAAAAAAAAATATTTTTATATCTACTTACGTGGAATACTATGAAGAACAAGGACATATGCATTTTTTAATAATTCATTGAGAAATAAGGGCTGCAGATGCTTAAAAATACTTTTTCGAGGGTCATGCTGTATATGTACATAAAGATATATCTTTATTCGTAGAAAGCTGGATATAATACGATGCTAGACATAGTTTTTTCGTATGTATGAGAACCGGTTCCTATCCACCGGATTCGAATGAGTACGAGAATAAGTATTATCTGTTGTCAGATTTCTATAATACTTCCATAATTGTCACATGTCTTGCATAGTAGTCGTCACATTTAAGACATAGCAGCAGTAGGTACTACTATGACATGGTGGGGAATATGCTTATTGCCTATAGTAAAGTACAGCCAAGATCTTTAGCTTTAGACAAAAAACTTACTACTTAGTATAATAGTATAAGGTTGTTAGAAATCATGAAAATTGTCACATATTCGGTTTGAATAGGCTCATAACTATCAAAGTCCTATATTATGTTATATGAATAAGATTTGATATGATCAAATGTATAGTCATACAAAACTACCAATAAGTCAAGGTCTTTCAACACTTTAAAAACCAAAGTAATTAACCATACTTGTAATCAATTGCGAAAATATAAGCATGTTTTTTAATTCGATGTTTTTGAAACATTATGCTGTTATCTAAGACTGGCTGTGCAAAGTTAGCTTTTTTACTTTTATCCTATAGTTATCTAAACAATATAGACCTACTGTTTACTAAATTTTGCTCTAAACCATTGGCAGTAATGTATTCGCAACACTGTTATCAATTTGCTTTATGAATAATCAGATAGAATGTAGAATACGAGTACAAACCAAGCATAAAAGGAAACAAAACCTCAGTAAAAAAGATGGGAGACTTTTAAGAAAGTGTCCATTTCCCTCACTAATTGGCTCTTTTTATAATTATCCTTTTCTATTAAACAATACATTTTATGTTAATATTTTCTTAGATTAATCTTTTCGTATTGGTTTCAGTATATTTTTCTAGTAGGAACACTTATATCAGTAGGGCTGCGAAACCGATTATTATCCCTGGATTGAACCGGTAATGAGTCAAATTGAAAAAAAAAACAGTGACAATTTTTTATTAATGATAAAAAAAGTAATAAAATCAATACCTAACTGAATCATTTTTATATCTTTTATATTACTCTCCGCGGAAAGGTGTCTATAATACGATACTTTAAATAGCTATTCTTGCATATCCTTATATCTATGTAAATGTATGCGTATGCATGTAATTAATGCTTGGATGACATAGGACATACGCTACTTCTATCTACATGCATTCAAATAAACACAGTTCAGTGATAGGGTAATAGAAAATATATAGGAATTTAAGAAAAGGAATAAAATATGTTTATCTAAAAAGTTTTCGTTTATATGATTAACTTTGGATAGCCATTAATTTGCGGGCTTCAATTTTTCAAATGTTATCATCCCTATAAATAAAGATCTACCTACACATGACAGAAAGTAAACATGATGTTACATTGATTAGACGGTCAATTGACCGACTAACGAACATACCGTAGTTATAGAGTAGGTGCACTACTACAAACTAACACAAATGTTAATGTGAATACTATGGTGTGTCTTCAATTCTGCACATGAATCACTTTCGCAATTTATCTTATTTCATTTAAAAATATTGGTTATCGTCTCTATAATAAACCTATTATCGTAGATGGCCAATCAGACACAAAAAGTTGATTGATCTCATAAAACGAGTGATAAAGGTTTTGAATATTATAATTTCCTAAAGCAAAGATAAGTTTCTTACTGAATTTTCATATGGATGAAACCAATAAGAGTCCTTTCTAATCAGTAATCTGGTCGTTTTGTTATTTTTTGTCTTCTTATAGGTCCAATCAAGGGATTGAGTATCAGACTTTCTATATTTATTGCCATGTTGATACACTTGAGTTTAACCTATAATTTAAAGTAGTCAAGGTTTTGTCAAAAACTTAAAATATTATTTTCTACTGAAATGATATTTTTAGATTTAATCTTTTGGATTGTCGTAGGTTTTTTTCTGCCCATTCTATATCCATTTGAATACAAAGCCCCTAGATGCTGTGATTACAGCCGCTAGTATTAATATACGGAATTGAATTATCACTACTTATTAATAAAGTGCACATTTAGCTTTTATGAAACTTGGCTGACATTTAAAAATCGTTTAACCAAACTGTACAACTTTGTGGAAAGAAACGAATACAAGGAGAAAAAACAATGAACTAATAAGTGTATTACTATTTTGAGGGTTTAGGCTATTAATTTTCATTAACATTTAGTCACATACGATTGTTTTCCATACTACAAGCGACAATATTTTTCGGTAATACAATTTTCACATACTAAAAGAAATTTATTGAAAGGTTATTATGTAGATGTATTGAAGAAGAACTGCTCTTTCTTACCAAAAATTTCTATACTTTAAGACCAACGACTAGGTTATATTTTTCCTACATTTTGAGACTGTTGGTATACTGAAGGGAATGTTCCTCTAGTTTATCTACATTTATTATTTAGTTATTGGAAAAATTTAGAAAAGAAATTGAAAATAAGAAAGATAAGTTGAAACTATCAAATGATAAAAGTTAATATCGAAAAAAGATAAGAGTGTGATACAAAAGAATTTAAAAATTTTTTTAAAGAAGGCAGTAGAAAAGTTAAACATTAATGAAAAAGACAACCTAACAGGAGATATAGAAGGGAGTGAGAAAGAAAAGAGAGAGAGATAGAGAGATAGAGATATAGAGAGAGAGAGAGAGAGAGAGAGAGAGAGAGAGAGAGAGAGAGAGAGAGAGAGAGAGAGAGAGAGAGAGAGAGAGAGAGTGAGAGAGAGAGAGAGAGAGTGAGCAAGAAAAGAAAAAGAGAGAAAGAAAGAAGGAGAGAGAATGTATAAGCCGGGTAATAACAAAGGTCAAACTCGCTTAGATTCACATTTAAGGTGGTTTTCTTGTCATTTAATATTTTAATATTACAGTATGATTACACCTTTATGTTTTCTCCTATTGTACTGAAACTTGCTAGTCTACAAGGACCTAGGAAATAGTTTCTACCATAGAAAAAAGGCTGTGCTGATATTGGATTTTTTCCTTTCAATATAACGTTCTATTATATAATTCAAGTGTATTGGAAGGGCAATTTTATAAATTTTATGTAACACAAGTTACAAAAAATATAGTTTTCTTCCATTTAGTTTTCAACTTAGAATGCCTAACTTATTTAACTATCATTGGGGACATTGGACTTGGATTGACCTGGTTCCAAAGTTATATAAAAACACGTTCACTAATTCGTTATCTTTTTGATTCTTGAAAGGGTTTGTACAAACGAGCAGTGTCCAAACTTTTCCATCAATAATTTTATTGAATCAATTTGTCAAACATTGCCTTATCCCATAACATTCCCTTTTTTACTCGTTGTCTTATATTTCCTCCTTGAAAGAAATTTCTAGAGGCAAAAGGTGCAGCTTTGATTAATTACATAAGGAAACAATCTCATTAAGACCACATAAAGCTCAAAGAAAAAATGTTAAAAGTTAGATTAAAATAATCGCTTCATGTTATTAAATGCAACATGAAAGGTGAAGTAAGGATTAAAACTAGCGACGTTTATTGGATACAGCATAAGTATAATACGATACTATACATGAGTTTTCAGTATTCCTAATCCAACAGATATTAATCGGTTTAGAAGCCATTATGGAAAAGTAATGCTAGTTCAATTTTTGGCCATTTTAGAAAATTATTTTTAAAGAGTTTGTTATTGATTACAGTCAAGTAAATCTAAAAGATTGATTAATTTGAGTAAATAATATATATAATTCAAACTTATCGCCTAGTTTTTAAAAAGCAAGTTGACCGCAGACGCGAAAACAAATTATAGAATTATTTTTGTTCAGGCTTTCTCTATAAAATTTTATACATTCCCCTGATTCAATGATACAAAGAATAAATTAAACCAGAATTAAAGATAGAAATACATAAATAGAATATTTTGTTTGTGAGTTTACCTCGTATATAAGACTATTTTTTTCCTTGTTTGTCTTTTAATTGGCCTAACCAAATATTTTGTTCTACAATTGAATAAATATTAGGCTATTTTAGTACATTCTTAAATTTTAAACTTGCAATGCGCACCTAAACTAAAACTAAATAGCCTGGGCCGGCCCTAGGAATAATGCATCACTCGTAGTTGATGGGCTGTGGCGAAGCAAAAGCATAACCATTCGGTTTTTTCTTTGACTATGAAATGGCGACGATTATATTGAATAGTAGCGAAACTATTAGAAATTTTAAGTAGAATAATAGGTCAATTGAAAGATTTATATGTCAGATGTGAAAAGAATAAGAAAATTTTAAAAAGAAAGACAAAAAAACCCTGAAGTAATAAAGGAGAAAAAGGAAGCGAATATTGTAGAGTAACTACACTAATAATAATGTTTAAATATTTTCCTTTCTGAGCTAATATTTATTCAGTTTTATTAGCTTTTAAGTTTTAAAAAAATGCCACACCACAAAAACTTAACTTTTTAGAGTTGCTTAATGGTGAAATACCCCTCTTCTAGATATTACTTAAGATAAAAACAAAAGTATTTGTGTCTTACATGGAGTTTTTTGTTATGATGAAAAAAGTATTTTTTATCAAGTTATCATTTACAATATATCCATTACAAAATTAATTAAAATACTAAGTAATTTGGATCATAGAAAGAAAACGAAATAGCGGGTTTCATCGTATTTTCATAGTAGCTTTTGATAGGTTATTTTAGGTTAGGTTAGATAAATGTTGGTGATTGCCAAGCAGGGTTAAGAAATAGGCCCACCATGATTAGAGCCCCCAGCAGGAGCTATTAATAGGAGAAAAGCTACTGTGAAAATACGACGAAACCTACTACTTCGAATTCTTTTCATGATCGAGTAATTTGTATACGAACAAGTGAACAAGTATACGATATTGAAAACAAGCATTTTATATTTTAAAATGTTAAAATCTATCACAAAAAAAGATTTTACATTAAAGATGATTGATGGTTGGTAGGTCGGTCATACTCAGATTATAGAGCAGCTGTTCTAATAATATAGTTCTCAAAACGAAATATAACGTAATTAATCCAAAATCCTTTTAATTAAAAGGAAGTACTATACAATATATATTTATACTTAATTGCTGAGGAAAAAAAAATAATTTCCTATTTTTGCAAAATTACTTTATCTCAAGAAAATTACCCTTTTTTCTGAGCTAATGAAAAGATACTGTAATTAGCGAGAAGCTTTTTTAGTGAATAGATTTATAATAAACATAGAATAATTGAAAAAAAAATACAGGCCAATTTAAGATAAAAAATATATTTTCAATCAAAGAGCTGTATAACTAAATCATTTTGTAATCGATATGATCGATTTATTAATGCTTTGATTTTTCAACAGACTTTCATGTTCTCTCACAAAGTGTAACTAGCAGCAGGCTAAAATGATATACCCACCCTCCCTACCCAATCCCCTTTTTCTCTTAACAAACTGAACAATAAATGAGCTCCATGTTAGCAACCTTGATTGACGAAAATTTTCCACTGTCAAAACATCCCCTTATATAATCTATATACTTTGTTATAATTTACATTAAATTTATTGGGAATCAAGTTTTCCATTTTAAGATTATGTGTACAGTGAGTGGCCCTAAAAAATTATGATGGTTTATTTCAATCTAATTATATAAATCTGTTTAAAGATATAATGGCTTTACAACAAAATTACCTTTTTTTAATTTTTAAAGTTAAGTGCTCACTAACACAAAAAATATTGCAAAATTTTTATTTTGCGAGTTTAGCAACTCTACAATAAGTTGTGTCAGTAAATTTAGTGGTAGTTGGCTTTAAAATGAAAAATTATAAGATTAAAACCAGTTTTTTTTATAGAAACTTTGCTCTTTTTACGATGCTATACATGATTTCTCAGTATGGCTGCTACAGGTTCTAATCTAGTGGATGATAATCGGTTTCGAAGCCATAATCGACAAATATACTAAAAAAATAGGAAAAGCTGTAAATAGATTTTTTATTCTATCTTTACAGTCAAGGTGGGACCAAAATTTAAATTTTATACCTCCAATATTTTTGATAGAATCTTACTTTTATTGTTAAATTAAATGCATAAAAAAAGATGAAAACACATTGAATTCCTTTTTAGTAATAATTTAGTGTTCTTTCAAAACGATTTTATTTATGATTGCAAAACTTAGCTAAACTTTATGCTGACATTCTATAAGCTTAGAAATATCACAAAAATTAGCTTTAAATGGAGGGGACATTAGACTGTCAAATATACTAATATCGAAAGTTTACAAATACAATGTCAATGTCTCATTCGATCGATGTAAAACTTTTGATAAACCTTAGGAGTCATAACTTTTGCTTCAATAAAATTATCTATATTTAGTAATTTTGTTTATCATCATGGGGCATGCATTGTACATAAATCTAGCGCCCATTGACTTATATTTTAAGATACCTGGTTTCGCAATTGAAATGTTTTGTGAAAATACCAAATAAACTATATATAAAATAAAGAATAGGTAATTCATAATAAGGATAGTCGCAACTGTTCTAAAAATCAAACAGTATATCATTTAACAATTTTATAAGAGACGGTTTCCCTAGCATCTAGAGGCTTCGCATTTAATTGGGAATGGGAGGGCAGAATAAAAGCCAAAAACTAACCAATTTGATTTTTATTGAGGTCTTAATAAAGGAACTAAAACCTTATTTCTTTATTCAATGTACACAATTTTTATAAAAAATAATAGACTATATTTTTTATAAAGTTTGTCTCAATTCCACATTGTAACACATATCTTGATATAGGAACTAAAATATCTAAGTTAACGCCCTTTGGCTTGGTCCTAAAGTCAAATAACTTTAGAATAATCACAGCAGAGTCAAAGTGATTTTAAACTAGAATCTTAATGTTTTACTAAAGGTTGTATGGTTAAGAAAGGATCTTTTAACTTCTTCCAAAATCGATCTTTATCATTCTCTTATCTTTGAATGTTTTGCTCAAGATTGGTATACGATAAGGTGAAAGTTGAAGAATATGAAACATTTTTAATAAGTATAATGCTCAGAATAACATTATATCCTGTGTATGATCTTAAGGGAAAAGAAAATATTTTACAAATTATACATGATAAACTTTTTATTTTTGAATTATTGGTGAAAAATATTGAACACAGGAAGTTTGTGCAACCCAATCGTATTTACATTTATATTACAGGTCAGCAATACCCACTTTTTATAAAATTCCATAAAGTCGAAATCAACTTATTATCATTTACTAACAAAACTATTAGTTTATAACCTTGTATTAAATTATCCTGTCTTATCTGTTCCTTATCTCCAAAGTTGTTAGAGATGTCAGATTTTGGGATGTCAAGACCAAAAATAAAATACAAGGCATTAAAAAATAACTTTTTATATAAAAAAAGGCGTTTGTTTTGTTCAGATACCTTTTTTTATAAAAGATAAATCAAATAAAATTATTGGAGGTTTGTGTGTGTTTCTTAATATCTTTAAATGGTTGTGTGTCTAACAATTTTTATATTTTAATATTTTACGATATCATTGTATAATTGCATTAAAGCCTCCAATTTTCGTCTTTGCTTTCATTGAGTCATTGTTTAATTATTAAAATGGACAGACAGACAGGTACCCAGTTACTTTAGTATATGGGATAACAAACGGCTTAGTACCTGACAATCCTAGAGGCTCTGTATACTAAGAGGAAAGGGGAAACGCAAAAATAGCCATAAAAAGTAGCCAACAATTTAGATTTCAGAATAATAAAAACTTTCTTTAAATTTTAGAATATAAGTTTTACCAAAACTTTTTCCTTCAAAAAAAGTTTACTTTCTATTTACCAATTATGAGGGGAGTCATTAGAATGAAAATTAATACGGTAACAATAATTTCCTTCTCTTTATACGTTAGCTTGAAAACTTTGAGTACTTTTATAAAATATTGATTGGTTGGTTCAAACAAGCTGTGTCCGAATGTAATCAACATAAATTTAATTTTATAATGAACAACAATTTATCATCTATTGTCTTATCCCTTGAGTTCTTTGCTTAAACTGCATAGGACAATTACTCAGCTAGTCTAGAAAACCCAGGGAGTAAGGGAGGGGACAATGGGCAGTTAATTCAATTTTATAGTTGTGACCCTTTGAGGTTGAGAACCCAGATATTTCCAGATAAAACAAGTATTTGCAATATAGCAACCTTTAGTGGAAATTTTTGACTTTTTGAATTATTTTTAATTCGAAATGCACCATCCTTAAACTGATGCTTTACTACAAGCCTTTGATTCTAGAGATCAGAACCCTTGTTTACAATTCATTTCCATAATTGTTATTATTTAAACTTCGGAAAATTAAGGAAACATACCATTTTACTTTTACAACATCTTTTACCCAAATTTTTTTATTGTATTTATTAAAAAGCTCAGACATGAAAAAGCCTTTAAATAATTATATTAGAAAACTTACTAAAACAATTACCTTCCTACAGAACTTTTAACTCAAGTTATTTCATTTAACGAAATAAAAATGAGATACCTTGCGTCAAAATTTCATACTACATAAATAAAATAGTTGAGAACATAAGTACATCTTGATTTTAAAGATCTTAAGGTTTAAGTAACATATCTTAGGATAACTGGTAGCTGCGCTCCTAGCATCCAGGACAGAAAAATAAAATAACACCATCTTGAGATTTTAATGATAAACAAACCTTGAACAACTCAGGACTTCGTGAATTTTCTCTAAAAGAAGTTGTATCAACTTTTTTTTTTATAGCTAGCCGGTCCTTTTAGTAAGTAGTAGATGTAAAATTTTTCATAGAATTCAGATATGCAATCGGTTTTTTTGTAGACCTCTTATTTTTTAAGTAATTTAAGTTTAAAAAAAAAAAAAATTAAGTCGATTTTAAGGTACTAAAATGCAACAAAAAAAAGAAAGAAAATGGCCAGTATGAACAAAAATAGTAAGATCTTTAATTTGACACCTTACTTTTTCAATTCTGTCAGGTAATTATTGAAAAAATCGATTTTTTTAAACCCACGAGAATAAAAACTTTGAACTCAATTTTATCATTTCACAAGTAAAAAAATATGGGTTCATATATACCTTTAGAATCAGAAAAATATTACAAATCCATTGTAAGCAAAATTGAAAAAAAAAGTTTACAATATAGTATATAAACTACAATAAAAGGAATTATATGAAAATATCATATTATATTGTACAGGCAACGTCTTAACTCTTCAATTGAGTATAAAAATGGGAAGGGGGTATAGAGGGGGTAAAGAGGGGGTAAAAAAGGGAAGACGATAGTGTTGCCAGAACAAAAAATACAATTGGCCATTTTTATATTTTTATATTTTTTTACTTTTTTTCAATTTTGCTTACAATGGATTTGTAATATTTTTCTGATTCTAAAGGTATATATGAACCCATGTTTTTTATGTCTGTTTGAGAAAATATTTAAGTCTAAAGTTTTTATTAAACCGAGGTTAGAAAAATAGATTTTTTCAATAATTACTCAACAGAATTTTAAAAGTAAGGTTACAAATTAAAGATCTTACTATTTTTGTTCTTACTGGCCATTTTCTTCTTTTATTTTGTTGCGTTTTAGTACCTTAAAACCGACTTAATTATTTTTTTAAAAAAACTTAAATTACTTAAAAAATAAGAGGTCTACAAAAAAACCGATTGCATATCTGAATTCTATGAAAAAATTTACATCTATTACTTACTAAAAGAACCGGCTAGCTATAAAAAAAAGTTGATACACCTTCTTTTGAAATTAATCGGATCATTAATTACAGAAATATTAAGCTAAAGACAAAAAACTTTTGCCTTTACATTAAATCAATAAGAAACATGTCTAAAGTAACGAAAAGAGCTAACCGTTACGGACGTACAAATGTGCGGGACCTAATTATAGGAAGGCTTTGCTCATAATAACTAATAATCTTAATATAATTTCTTTCTACAACGCACTAATCGGAATGAATTAACATTAAACAAGAATTAGATATAAAAAATGTAATGATTCAATTTACAAAATAATTTTCAAAATCAAAATATTCTGTCTGCTTGTTATTGTTTATCTTTTTGTTGACGCGCTAGTTTGCCCCGAGATTATGCATGATTTTGCGTGACGTCATTCATAATTGGTCCCCAAGATTGGTTAGAAACTGCTAAATTCTTGCATGTTCCCTTTAAGCCAGTCCCCAAAGTCTGAGACTCCTAAAAATTGAATATTCGATCCATTGTCCCCTCCCTTACTCCCTGAGAAAACCTCTCCGCCAATCCGTTTTAGATATCTTAATCAACATACATAAAAAATTATTTTATTCTGTTCTTTCTATTATCTTCTCTTTCATGGATGTTTGCATTCTTGTTTTTATCTTCGGTTTGATTTGTAAATTTTTTATATGTCTTCATGGTTTATTAAATTTCTTTCTTTCCTTATCTGGAAAATAAGAAGAGATAAATACTGTCAAAATTATGTCGAGGTCAATTATAAAGATTTTAATATAGACTTTGTGGCTATCAAAACTGGTATTAATTTCATGATTTTAATTTTAATATCCGTGTAAAATTGTCTATAATACGATGCTATACGATATTTTTCATAGATGACAAAATGAATACATTCTAAAGTTGATATAATAAATACATAAAATTTTTATGATTGGCTTTTATATATAATGAAAAGATTAATTTGTCTACCATTGATCTATCTATGTATCTCTTATACTTTTTTTCTCATACTCTCATTTAAAGCCATGTCTAATCTTCATAGTTCGTAGCAACATGAAAATTGTTAGTAATGTCCCTCAAATATCCATTGAAACAACCAAACCCCCTCACCCATCCTCTGTAACGTTTTGATTAAAATAAGACTTTAGTTATTATGTCATTAAACAGCATCTTGATAATATTTCAACTATGACTTCTTTTACTGTAAACAAAAACGAAACATGGATAATTACATTTTTATGAATATACGTTCCTTTTTATGATAATATATAGTCAAGCAAAAGAAAGCTATACAGTAATATATATATATAATATATGTATTTACAGAAAGACATTACATACAATGCTACTTAAATTGTAGCTTTACTAATAAAAATGAGGGATATAATGTGGTGCAATATACATGTATGGGTGATTCTACCAAATTGTTTTGAACTTGAAAATAATTTAATATGTCTTCAACCATAAATGTCAAAAAGAGAAGGCCTGTTAGACCCAGCTCAATTTTGTTGACATAAATTTTAGTTTTTAAAAACATTAAGCATTATTACTTACATTCTAATTAATTTTTGTTCATTTTGAGAATCTTCTTTATAACAAAATTTAAATTTTTGGATGGTGTTTGTTCTTTTCATTCCCTCTTCTTCGAATAAAGAGCCTCTATGTATTTAAGTCAAATTTATGTCTTAATTTTAATGTATTTAATAACAGTTGAAAGTTGAATTTGTATAAATTAGTGAAAAACCATCTTGTTCATGACGATATCAAAGAAGGGGCTAAATGTAAACTTGTATTAGCTTTTAACTATAAAACTTGTTTTAAAAACCTAACTGAAAAAGGTTACATTAAATCCATATAAAACTAAACATTTGATTTTGGATGTAACTCAATGAAGATTTTGTGTATACGCATTCGCGCGTTATTTATTCTAATAATATTGGATATACAGTTTTGTTCTTGCAAAAAAAATTCCAAATTAATACTATAATATTTAATTTTACAAATACAAAATCCTTAAAAGAAGGCTGTGTGTTTGTTTGTATGTATGTACCGAAGGGTCTCGCCAACCGCTTAACCGTTGTATTTCTCCTTGACAGTGAAGATTCTCCTAGTCCAGGGAAGGTTTATTACTATTATAATGGGAGGGTACCACCATTTTTCCAACGGTAATCACCTCTAGAAAAAAATTACTCCTTCCAAAAAGGAGCAAAATATATGTTTGTTTTTAAGAATAAGAAGATAAATAAATTTTAAAATATGTTTTATCCATAAATGTTTAATCCGGCATATGCGCGGTATCTGTGTATTCAATATACTGTCAATCAATATATTTATACAAAAACTCAAAACTTCATGTTAGACTGAAGAAAAATTGCGGATACAATCCTAGAGTCCTCTAGGGGCACTTGAGGGTGGAGGGATGGAAGGGGGGGGGGTTAACTGACCCCCTTCCCCACTCATAAAGAAAAATTATTTTTCTTGTTGGAGGGGGAAGGTTAATTTTTTTTCTAATAAGATTTCTTTTGGGTTGTTGGTGGTGCCCTTTCTCAAAATAGTTATAAACCTTCTCAGAAGCTAAATTGTAAAGGATAGCCTTATTGGTTCAGCAGTTAGCGAGATCTTTAGGTACAGACAGATAGATACAAATCCTGTTACTTTTATAAAAGGATACAATCTTTTCATATTTGTCTGTTTTTAATGGATGAGATAAAATAGATAAAACATATAATTGTAATTTATCAAGCTTTCCTGAAATGGATTAATAAATCGGTTTAGTGGTATTGAGACCTTAATAGATTAAAACCTGTCTACTTTTTATATTGCTAAATAATAACATTTTCTTTAGTTTTACTAAAACTCTACCAATCAAAATGAGAATCAAACACACACACACACACCTATACACAGACATGCTATCTCACACATACCCCTCCCTCCCCCCCCCCCTCCACACTCACACAGAATTCATCTTCAATTTACATCTGAGAGTCAATTTTAAATTCCCAAAGTCTAATTGAATTTGAGATAGGATTCATGGGGAAATAAGGATTGTAAACGAGATTGAAAAATTTATTTTGGCCCAATCTTAACGGAGTACTATCCCTGCGGGTCTGTTTTTACCTTACTATACCTAATCTAACTTACAGGCAAGCATAAAATATATTTTTTCTCCAAAAAAAATTATTTGTGGTCAAAATGCGATATGAGGGAATCTACCAAAAAATAACAAATCTTTTTTTTATAAAAAGAATAGTAAATTGTTATACTTAGATAATAAGAAAAGATTCAAATAAAATATTATCCCTCTTTTCAAAAGCGGATTGGAACATGGTACTTAATAAAATTGAGTAAATTTACTGCCAGTTGACGTTTATGATCTTTACTTTTAATTCCTTCAGACACATTTGTTTAAGTGGTTTTCGTTATAAAGCAATTGAAGCAAACAAAACACTTTAATAAAAAATCACGCAAAAATGTCAATTTCTCAACCCACATTAATAAATGTTCCGACTTGGCTATGTTAATATTTCCGACACTATTACCAACAATTACCTCGTGGACATACAGTTATCTAACCATGCCCCTTCTATTCTTTTACTTCAATTCCACTTCAAAAAATTGCCTAATTTTTACTTTCGTATAAATAAACGGAGTTGCCTTACTTGTGAAAAGCAGCATAACTAAAAAAATAAGGCTTCTAACCAGTGAAATGTTTATCTAAACTGTTTATTACACTAGTCCTCACAGTTGTATAATAACGTTTTCTTATTTGTTAGCGCAACAACTTTTATACAATTTTAATTAGGTGTTTAATTTAGTTGAGTTTCCAAAAGTTTCATCTAATAATTTTAACTTAAAGAAAGGTTAATTTATGTATCATCATTGGGGATGTACATTAATTTATCGACCATTGTCGTATCCCTTTATATCCCTGCTTTTAACCAAAGATGTATTCCAAAAATGTAAATTGAAAGATAACTCTATTTAAGGTTAATAATAATAATCATAATCACAAGGATGACAAAATCCATGGGTAGCCAATCTCAATGATAATTGGATAAAATACTAAAATCACCTACAAGTTATCATAGAACTATAGAATACAAAACTATTAAAAAATCTTTAATAAAAAAAATTTTGAATAGCAGTCCTTAAAGACCATATATTTACGAAATGTCTGATGAAGGACAAGGAAATTATTGAGTAGCTTCGCTACTAATAAGAAATCCTCTTCCTTCCTTTATCCTTCTTTCTCTGATCTTGCCCCCCCCCCCCCCCCCCTGCCACCATAATCGGCCAAGGCCAATCAAATTTTGAATAAGTTATTCAAAAAGAGAAAAAAGCCATGAATATGATTCCCTATGTGTTATGGCACTTTTATATTTATATGGTGTTTTAAACAGGGAGGAAGGTGATGTTTTGATTTTAAATTATACTAATACTCAAAGTTTTTTTAACACGATATCCCATTAGTTTGCCTATAAACTTTTAGGGCTTAGAAATAAAAGTTTCTTCAGTTGTGCAAAATAGCACTGTCCAATCTTTTCCACCAATACTTTTTAATAATAAAAATGTCAATGAATAATCAACTATAGGTTTATCGTTTTTGTCTTAGAAAACACACTTTTTGCTTTTTAAAAGGTTATTCTTTTGATGTGGTTTTTATGAACCAACAATTTAATTCATGTTTTATCTAGGGACACTTTTCCCTTATGTGGAAGGTAATCTTCTGTTTTTAACATACATCATTAGTTAGGTACCTTTCATAACGAAGACATTTGTTTGCCTTCAATAAATTTTACATGGTAAAACTTCAAAGATAATCCATGCTCCCCCCCCCCTCCCCAAAGAAAATGAAAAGCAATTCTACTATTATTCTATGGTATGTAATGTATTTTTACAATCATAAGCAGTCCTATTCTACTATTATTCTATGTGCGTAATGTATATTGACAATCACGAGCAGTGATATTCTACTATTATTCTATGGTGTGTAATGTATATTAACAATCATGAGTAGTGATATTCTATTATTATTCTATGGTGTGTAATGTATATTAACAATCATGAGTAGTGATATTCTACTATTATTCTATGTTGTGTAATGTATATTGACAATCAGTGAGCAGTGATATTCTACTATTATTCTATGGTGTGTAATGTATATTGACAATCATAAGCAGTGATATGTATATTGTAATGTATATTGACAATCATAAGCAGTGATATTCTACTATTATTCTATGGTGTTTAATGTATATTAACAATCATGAGCAGGGATATTCTACTATTATTCTATGGTGTTTGATGTATATTGACAATCATAAACAGTGATAATCTACTATTATTCTATGGTGTGTAATATATATTGACAATCATGAACAGTGATATTCTACTATTATTCTATGGTGTATAATGTATATTGACAATTACAAGCAGTGATATTCTACTATTATTCTATGGTGTATAATGTATATTAATAATCATGAGCAGTGATATTCTACTATTATTCTATGGTGTGTAATGTATAATGACAATCATAAGTAATGATATCCTACTATTATTCTATTGTGCGTAATGTATATTAACAATCATCAGTAGTGATATTCTACTATTATTCTATGGTGTGTAATGTATATTGAGAATCACGAGCAGACCTTCACACTACCATATTTAAAATCACCTTCTTCACGGCGCACTGCCGTGTCGTCGTTCTAGTGTTCAGAAAAGAAAAGGATATATATCCTGAAAAGTAATTAGATGTTTGTTAGTATTTGAATTTCTTATCATTAATGCATAAAAGGCTAGTTGGTGAACAATAAAAATATGCAAAGTAGTATAGATATTAAACTGTACATTATACTGGTAACCAAATTTTTTTACACACGTGCTCCCATTTGTCTGGTTAAATAGTTTGGGTACTTTTATTAAATCTTGATTGGTTGGGTCATAGCTACCATTAACCAAAATTACCTGGCAATAATTTTAACTTAGAGTAGTGGTAATTTTGTTTGTCATCTTTATCGTCCATTGTTTTATCCTAAGCTCCCAAGTCAGAAGTTTTTTCTGGTTTGAATTTTACTTTATATGTTTAAACGTATTTGTTATTTAAGATCTCCTAAATTGATGGATAAATTGATATTTATTTTAGTAGTAGGTGAAAACAGTACTCATTATTTTGCATTTTAATATAATCGATTTTTCAATAAACAATTCTTAATCCTTCTTCTATATAGAAACAAAAGGGAAAAGGCATTGATTTAGATAATGTTTTCTTCAGACATATTTACATATAGACAACTAGCCCTGGGCTATGAAGATCTTTTCTTGGGATAGTAAAATAGCCATATATGCTTTTAGAAAAGTATTTACGTAGGCGAATTAGAATAAAGTAATAAAATCCATATAGCTTTTGGCCAGTTTGATAAAATAAAACGAGGACAATTATATACATTTCATTAATGTTTAGATGTTACATTGTAAAATCCAATTAAAGTTCAATATCAAAGATTTTAACCTTAGAAATGGCATACAAAGTAAATACTTTTTGGGGGGATTGGGGGGGATTATTGCCCCTTCCTCATTGCTATATTTTAATTCTTACATTCCGGAAAGTAGGGGACAATGACTCTAAATTACACTGGTACCAAATATCTTATACGTTGGTTATTAAAACTTATAAAATACTTTTATTCCAAATATATGTCCAAATTTTCCAACCAATATTTTTAATCTACATAAGGGTAATCACTACTCATAGGGGATTTTGTATGAATTTATCGCCCGTTGTCTTATCCCTTTAAATCCATCTATTTATTACTACTGTGGCTCTTAATTAATAAATGTTTTTATTTTCAGATGTGAATATTGTATAGTTCCGAATGGGAACAATGATCACAGAGGATTTCTCTCCAACTTAGCGAGCTAGAAAATGGTGAGTTTTATCCTTGTGTCACGCAACGAATGTTCTTTTTTAGTTTCTCTCACTCAATATTTAAACTAGCGGCTACAGCATTTTTTTATTTGAAGGGGCAAAGAGAGTCCAGAAAAAAGCTAAAACAGCACCAAGACTAATATGTGAAACTCATACAGCCTAAAGCTATCAAAAGAAGGTTTGTAAACCTTACCCAAAATAGAGAACCCAATTGGTTCAGTAGTTATTCAGATCTTAAGCTTCAGAGAAAAAATCTTTAGAACTTTAAGTAGTTCCATAAAATGCAAGAAAACTAAATGAAATTAAATATCTAACTACGATGACTAAAAGTGTAAATTAATACTTTTTTTACAACAAATGATTGATTTAACACGAAAATTTAAACAAATAAAATACCACCTTTTTTCAAACCAAAAAATATGAATAAATTTAAAATACAATACAATTTTTTTATATGCAAAAAGCCATTCATAAAAAATTGTCAAAAACCTTTTTCTGATTTAAAAAAATTTCTCAAACACAAAAGGAAAAAAGACAGAAAAAAGTCATAAATGAATTTTTATTTATAGAAAGTAAGATAGTTGTTGTTAAAAAAAAGTTGAATAGCATATTTCCTTAAACAAAAGACAATTTGAATGTAGGATCTTTGTCTTGAAGTCCTTATTGTGTTATTGCTTGTTATTGCTGAAAACTGTGCCTGTTTTAATAACAATGCATTTTCCCTCCTAACTGTTCCTTACTGTATTACTGTCAGGCTTTATTTAAATGAACCTCAACCACAATAGCCTTGCTCCACATGAATCTTTACTAATAATTCATTTTCCAAATAACTTCTCTGTTTCTTTATTTTATATGCATTTTATCCATTTAATTTAAGTCCAACAGTGCATGTTTGATTCTACTATAATCAGAGATAAGGGGATAAATTATATGGCTGAAAAATATTCTAATTTTTATCAAAATATTTTTATATTTTATATGTTTGAAAGGATTTTTACCAGGTAGTTTTCAAACTTAATGCAAAAATATGCAAGTGACCTATGTATTTTTAATCTATAGTAAATAGAATTTGCCCTAGATGACCTATAATGACTTAAAACTTGGGCTAGCAAAACTGGTTTTAACTTTATTATTTTTTATTTTAATAATCGAGGAAAATTGTCATAAAAAGATTCTGAACGTGATTTTTCAATTTTGGCTAAGAACCGTTTCTAATCTAGCGAATATTCTCACAATTTTGTCAAGCTTAACTATCCCCTCATTCCCTGATGGATAGTACTATAAATGTGGCTGATTCATCGTTGAATGCCAACATTTTCATACCAAATCTCTATAATCAAATGCAACCAAATGTTTTTTTTTCTCTCTCTTCTCTCTTTTGTACTGAATAGCCTGAACTTTACGAGTTGGAAATCCAATTTTAGGCGTTGGACCAATGGAGGTATTAGGTAAAGGGTTTGAATAAATCAAATAATTTTGCTCATAAAATATCAACATAAGGCTGTTCTAAAAATAAACTAATGTTGTTAATAACAGCTGATTTACAAAGGGATTCTTCTACGATATTATGTAAATCATCTAGAAAACCAACCGCTTGAAATGGAATTGAACACTCTTACGTTCAATATAGGATATTAGGTTAGGTACCATCCAACAGACCAATCTTTCGATTCTACCACTTTAGTCTAAAATTAATAACTGTGCATGGTAATAAGTTGTACTTGTATTACTATTTGTGTCACTTGTTAGCCATAGCAATAGTAGGTACCACTTTTATCGTCTCTGGTATGACGAGTTGTGTAACAAACTCAAAACCGACAACTCCCAGTCAGAAAGCAGCCGCATTTACACCCATTAGTGCCGAACCGGGCATCAAAACCCGGTTCCGAAAAATGGAAAAAAAACGGTTTCCGGCTTCATAATTGCATCATTCTCAGAATGAATCCCCCCTCTACTACCCTGACTTTCATTTCCCCCTGGAGCAGGCAGTTTAGCTTACTTCCGTTTGCTGGTATAGCTCAACAAAATTTGAAAATCATGAAAATTCAAAATACCCCTTCTAACTTTTTTGTTTTTATAGTAAAGTCGCTGATTTTTTTTGTGAAATCTAATGTTTATTGACAAGTACATCTATTTGTGAATTCGTTTTATTCAAATTATAATTTTTTATATGATTTTTTTATCGTTTTTTTACGCCCTATTATGACCCGGTTCGGCCAGGCCATAAATACCCGAAAATTTTAAAACCCGGCTCGGTTTCGGTTTTTATTACCCGGTTTTAACTTTTCAACCAATAAAAATAACAGTTTACGTCATTAGTAAGGGTTTGAGCCACCCTAATAACCCTAGTAATCTCTATAGGTGTCACCCAATAGTTTTATGCTCGTTTTCTGATATGTAACACCCAAATTTTATATGTTCTTTTTTTGTAGTGTGTGTCTTTTAAAACTTCGAGCAACGGGTTTTTTTACCCGAAAACGGCGGCACCTATAGCCGAAACACTAAATTTGAAATAAATCGCTTCGTATTATACTTGTAGCTCTTTAGATTACATGAGGTTGTGTAGTTTTCAATTACGGATCGTATCAAAGTTCTAAAAAGTGTTCATCTCACTTTTGGCGTTCAAAAATTACATTTTTCGATTTTTGGTCAAAATAACCGGGTTTATACAGGTCAACCGGGTTTTAAAACTGGGGGAAAGCACCAAAAACGGGTGTTAATGCCTGGTTGGTATTTATGGCCAAGCCGAACCGGGTTTTTTTGCAACTTTCCTGTGCACGCCACTAGAGCAAAACAAAAAAATACGAATTCCGTTTTGACCATTATAAAGCTTCCCTGAAACTTACAGCTCGATCGGCCCATAAAAGTGGCGCTCGGCACTAATGGGTTAATAACAGCTAATTATTGTAGCTGGAAAAAATCCTTGAAATTAACTGAATTTAAATTTCTCAAATGACTTTCTATATGTGTTGATCTTTTGTCTTGATGTTCCCAGAGACGTGGGATAGGTTAGTCTCTAACTGCAAAGTGCAAAATAAATTTTCTTTATTCTAGATATATAAAAGTACATTGTTATATTGTAACTTTCCTTTCAGTTATTCTATTCTTATATTTTAAGAAAAAAAATTTAAAAAATCAATATTATTAAAAACTTGATTTTTCTGTCAAACTTTGTATCATTAGCAAACAGGCATAATTTATAAATTAATAAGGCTAGTCAAAGAGTTAGGAATTCCAAGTCTATATTATTTCTTTTTATCTATGTAAGGTTAATGAAACTCCTGGGCTATATATCAATTTAAAGAGATGTATCAGTAGAAAGTAATTTTGTCTTATACACGCTTCGTTTTTTATTAAATGAATAAGTTGGGGTAAAATGTTTGGCACTTTCGATATAAGTAAATGATAATAAAAAACCCATAGAATGCGATAATAACTTCAGAAAAATCGAAGAAAATAGTTTTCATACTTAATTAACGTTTTTAAGTTTTTCTTCAAAAAGTTTAGATAAGATGCCTTTAAAAGTCGTCTATGATTTTGTCAGGGATAAAAATGTAACTTTAAAATAAGAATTACAACATATTTTTTCAATTAGTACAACGTAAAATTTTGAACATTTTATTGATCAGTATATTTTTTTAAATGTGAAGTAGAAACCTGAATATTTTATCATGAAAATTGTGTTATGATTTGATTGTCTGCTAGATTACAAGAAAAAAGATACTGACAGTACTTGTTGGTTTTTTTAAAAAAATTAGGTAGATTACTTTCAGAACCCCTCTTTTTGCAACGTTATTTCAATAGAACAGAGCCGTAGTCTTAGTGTTCTCAATATCTAGACAGCCAACCATTGTTTTAGAATTGTTCAATTTTTTTAACTTCTGATAAAAACAGAATTAATGGTATTTTTGTAAATATTATACCTCCAAGAAATGGCTATACTTTCCAATCATATGTTGTGTGATATTTAAGAGGAATTATTTTGATATAATGTCATTAAAATATTCGTTGAAAAAAGTGCTATTCTAGCTTATACTTCACATTTTAATGTGTATGATAATTCAAATAAAAGATAATGAAGATTTATATTATATTTCATTGTTAAAATTATAAAGAAAAACCTGGAAACAGTAAAAAACTGACTTTATTTTATTGACGTAGGGAAAATTTTGTCAAATATTTGAATAAAAAATCAATATAAAACAAAATAAATTATTTTTAATATAGTCACAAAAAGGCTTAATGAGTTTAGGAAATATTTCATTCACTAATCATGTCATTTAAACTCTATTTCACAGAATACAGTGTAAAAAGATGTTCTCGTTTTAATTTTAAGTAATTTCAAATGCATTTTAATACCTTTTAATGATTTATTTTTTGAAACATCTTTTTATAAAATGTTATTGATTTTTGAAGTTATATGTTAGAATGTTTTTAAATTTTGTTAACATTTTGTTTTAAATGTAGAAAATTGGTAATTCTAAACATTCAAAAAATGATTTTATTAAATTTTCATCACTTAAATTGCATGTTTGATGAAATTTTCAACTGATAATTCAAGAAAAATCGTTTAAGTTTTATTATATTTTACTTTGAATTGTTAAAAAAATATATTATTGTCAAAAAAGGAGAAGTTATGTTTTCCTCAAAAAAAGACCTAAAACATGAAAATTAACACGTGTAATGAGAATTTTTTTCTTTCAGGTTTAATTTTAAGTAATTATTGATATTTTTTGTAAAAAGGATTTTATATAAAAAGTTTTAAAACTCGAGTTATGTAGTGGTTCTAAAAAAGGTTGCAAATTTATGCAATTTTCTTGCAAAAAAATTTTCTAGGATTTTAAAAATAGCAAAGGGTGTTATTAGACGTACTTACAGATACAATTGCTAAGTCATTTTGGCCAAACACTAAAATCAAGTTTTGACATCTGAGGGTCCAACCGTGCTTAATAATGCTTTTCTTTAGATAAAATTAATCTTGTTCTTTGCTGTATTTTATCTAATTTATTTCATAATAATTTAAGAGAATTAGGTGAAGTTTAATTTGAACTTGTCAAGCTAAGGTTGATTGTTTAAAAATTTTCATTTTACTTCTTTTTTTCTGTTTTAGCAAATTGTTAAAGAAATAGAGACAAACGAGTCATAAGAAAACATCGTATTACTTACGATTTTTTTTCTTCATTTCTTTAGATCAATTGAATGAAACAAGAAGCTTGACATAAATGAGAAACAAAAAAGTTGAGTTGATTATTTGTAACAGTTAGGGAGTTGAATCCATTTTTATAGAAGCAGAAATATAATCTATGATTATGGTTTGGACCCTCTAAAACTGTAATCTACCTTTCCACTTTCCCCTCTCTTGGTGAAGATATCTTCAACGTCGATACGATTTTTGAAATGTAAGATTCTACTTTCCCTTCTCTTGGTGAAGATATCTTCAACGCCGATACGTTTTTGAAATGTAAGATTCCACTTTCCCCTCTCTTGGTGAAGATATCTTCAACGCCGATACGATTTTTGAAATTTAAGATTCCACTTTTGCCTCTCTTGGTGAAGATATCTTCAACAAGAGAGACAAAAGTGGAATCTTATATTTCAAAAATCGTATCGGCGTTGAAGATATCTTTACCAAGAGAGGGGAAAGTGGAAGGGTAGATTACAGTTTTAGAGGGTCCAAACCATAATCATAGATTATATTTCTGCTTCTATAAAAATGGATTCAACTCCCTAACTGTGTAAACAAAAAATAATGAATTTCAATTTTGTTCAGAAAATCCATTTAGTATATATATAAGACAAAAGTGGAATCTTATATTTCAAAAATCGTATCGGCGTTGAAGATATCTTTACCAAGAGAGGGGAAAGTGGAAGGGTAGATTACAGTTTTAGAGGGTCCAAACCATAATCATAGATTATATTTCTGCTTCTATAAAAATGGATTCAACTCCCTAACTGTGTAAACAAAAAATAATGAATTTCAATTTTGTTCAGAAAATCCATTTAGTATATATATAAAACCCAGACAACTAACTGGCCCAAAGGGTGAGGATCTTTTTCGTCTGCTGGCAAATTGCGTTCTGAGCTGGATCTTTAAATGTGAAGCCGTTGGCGTGGCTGTAGCCGTGGCCGTAGTCATGGCTGTGGCTTTAGCAACGCTTTAGCCACACTAACGGACTGTGGTCACTTTTAGCGTGGTTAACCACGCTACGACTACGACCACGCGTTGCCAATATGATTTAAAGATCGCATTTTTTTGTGTGGCCACGGCAACGCGTGGTTAATATGATTTAAAGATCGCTATTAGGTTGGTGGCTGTAACTCTGACCACGACTACGGCAACGGCTACGCTTTTAAAGATCCAGCTCTGCTCTTTTGTAGCGACTTGGCTGTGTTAATATTTCCAACGCTATTCAAAGACCCAATTGAAAGACGGCACCTCGTGGGTAAAGTTTTCTCCTTTACACATAGCTGGTGGTCCTCTCTCTTCGTAAGAGTTTGCCAAACAAAGCGTTTTGCGCTAGCCACCTCTTTTGGGACACCCTTTGATTTTAATATAATGAAATACAATATCGAACATTAACATCTAGAAAGAAACCGTACAGAAAAAAAAGTTTAGATAACTTGAATTCTATCCGCGGACACGGCAAGGTAATATAAAAATATAAGAACAGAATATCTAAAGATTTGATTGACATTTTGGAGATTTGTGAAAATTTCATACATATACAATTTTATTTTTATAATAATCTGCAGCGGGTAACTTTGTTTTGTAGATTTTTAAAATATTTGATTAAAACAAGTTTTATTAGCTCCCAAAGGCCATATGCCCGAGTTGGCAAAATTGTTATTAATGTTATGATTTTTATTTGTTATTTTTATTATGTGATCATTGAAAAACTGTCTTTACAGTTTCCAATCATAATTCCAGAGTGAGATTGTTAGTGCTGCATTACTAATGGATATAATTCAGATTTTGTTTGTTTATTTTGTAGAATGATTATGACTGTTTGTGAAAAATACCCATCTCTGCATAAAGTTCGCATAATCTAAGTTGTTTAACGGCCCTTCCAATGTTACAAATTGATATGCATGTAAACGAATATTTTATCAAAACAGCATATTTATAAGTATAGCGTCATTTTCTCATAACATGATCATAACTTTCTTTTATGTTGAAATTATATAACACGTGATCGGTTTATTTGAGTTTGCTATATATTATATCTCTCTTTACAAAAAAAAGTAAAACAGTCCTAAAACTTTTATTTTGAAAAAAACTCCCGAAACTCATTCGGTTTATTCGACTGGGGGATATGAAAGATCCAAAAATCCTTACTTTTTTCATAACAGAATAAAGACAATGTATTTTCCTAAACTAGTCTTAAAATTATGATTTAATTATTAGTAAGATTGCATAAATACTATGTGAGCAAGTATATAAAGTTGCTTGAGTATACACTTGCCAAAATATTTTATGGCATCCCATTACCCTTTTACCAATGTTCAAACCCCATAGAAAGTGTTTCCTAAACATTTCTAAAAAAAAATATTTGATTTTTCATATAACAAATAGTATATTAGAATAAATCTTATTTAAAAAGATATCAAAATATAACAAATTGGGGCTTTAACTGATCATAGCTTGAGAATTGCCTAAACCCATAAGACCTAAAAAAAGCATGTCTGAAAAGTAATACTCGTTAGGTTCAGCCATTTAAGAGATCTTGCAATTAAGTATTCAAACAATTTTACTAACTTATATTGATTTAAGTATTAGGTGGCTAATTACATCAAACTATTTTTTTACCCAAAAAGTTTGAAAATGTTGTGAAAACATTATGAATGTTGTGTTTACTGTAAATTTAGGAAAGAACAAAAAGTCTTAAGTGTATTTTAGTTGAATTTTTTTTAGACAAACATATACTTGAGTAATAAGTTGTACATATTTAAATTCTTTGATACTTTTTTAGATAAGACTCGATTCCCCTGGGTGACAATAAATTATGATTATACTTAAAGTTTCATAGATACGTTCTATTATTCGTTTGTTGAAAAAATTTTGGATACTTTTTAATAAATTTTTATAAGTTTGTAATCCATAAGTTTTCAAACTTTATCTTCTATAATTCTAATCTACAGAAGGGATGATATATGTATGTAACATCATTAGGGTGTATTTATAAAATAATTTATCTGCATTGGCTTGTTGTCCCTTAAGATCAATGGAATGACAATATTTATCTTTAAAAATTATCAAATTATCAATATCTTTGTCAAAAATACACGCCGTGTTGTAGTTGCACTGCCTATTTAAAGACCTGAAGGGCCCTCCACAAAAGGAAATGAAATAATCATCCTTTATCCTAATGTTCTCACCCCCTGTAGTCATAATATAGTTGGATAGATGAATAATCATCCATTATCCTAATGTTCTCACCCCCTGTAGTCATAAAATAGTTGGGTAGATGAATAATCATCCTTTATCCTAATGTTCTCACCCCCTGTAGTCATAATATAGTTGGGTAGATGAATAATCATCCATTATCCTAATGTTCTCACCCCTGTAGTCATAATATAGTTGGGTAGATGAATAATCATCCATTATCTTAATGTTCTCACCCCCTATAGTCATAATATAATTGGGTAGATGAATAATCATCCTTTATCCTAATGTTCTCACCACCTATAGTCATAATATGGTTGGGTAGATGAATAATCATCCTTTATCCTAATGTTTTCACCCCTGTAGTCATAATATAGTTGGGTATATGAATAATCATACTTTATCCTAATGTTCTCATCCTATATAAAGCACTATCTCAAATGTCCCCCAGTTTCATTAGCCACGATAACGTTTTCAACAAATTTCAGCTGTTAATCTCTAATTGAAGCTGAGTAGATAGAATTTACCCTGTATATATCCATTACTTCTGATAGCATTACTTTTGGACTAACAGACAAAGTAATTATAGGATATAAGAATGAGCTATGCATCTCAAATAGCAAATAGCAGATCGTATTTCCATATACACAAGCAATGCAAAATATTTAATATTTTATCATTGACGAGAAATATGCTCAATCATTCGTTGGCTTAAAAACTTTAGGTATTTTAATAAATCTTAATTTGTTGAATAATCTAGCTAAATATTACCATCCACCCCTCTGTAACAAGTAAACCACACACAAACATATTCACACAGACATTAGTATTATATTTATTTATTTTTCTGGGCACATTAAATAAATGTTTACATATTATAAAGTGGTGCTGTTATACATCCGACAAAATAAAGTAGTGAGGTGTATTTTTGTCAAAAATTATAGTTATAGAAATGTTTTTGGGCGTTTTTTTAGGTTATTATCATGACTTAATCCATCATAACCTAGATGCTAGGGGCAAAGCAACTAGTAGAGCAATACAAACTTAAATATGGATCTTAGTTGAAAAAGTACAAGAAAAACAAAAAGAGAGCAAAAAAACATTTAGGAACAAGAATAAATTTTATTTTTATACTTTAATCATAATGCTATTTAAAAAAACTATTTTCCACGTATCAACTTTTCTATAGTGTATATATATGGATCAAAAACTAACTTCTCCAAAATAAGAGGTCATACGAGAAGCATTAAATTAAAAATTTAAATGAATTGTCTATTCTGGATGTTTTTTTTTCCAGATAAGTTTACAAATGAGAATCGTGATGTAAGACCTCTAAATTATTGGTCAATAGGCACACCCAATGACCTAAGATTGGTTTGAAGAAATTTTAAAAATACTTTCACGGTGCAATATTTGTCTAAAAGATTTGAATAGTGTAATGTGATTCAGTTGTATTTTTTCGTTTGGGGAATCTCTACTAGTACTGTTCCTACAGGAATTCAGGTGTGCTTAATAAGGAATTTGGGGCGAGTGTGAGAAATAAAATTTTAAAGCCTCTTTCCTTTTTTTCCTTGCATAAAAAACCGCAATAGATACGAAATCGATCGAGGTTTTCACAAATTTTCTAAAATAATATAATGTCCAATTTAATTACAAAAAGGCTGAAAACAACCATAAAAGCAAAGCTTTAAAGTCAGAATGTAGGACAAACGAAACATTAAAACTCAAGCAGCATTAGAATTTTATAAGCAGAATATAAATTACTTTTGCTGTGTTTGTTAACACTAGAAAACAAAATAATATAAAATAAAATCTATTGTTTCCAAGGGTCAAAATTTTAGGTGTCATTTATATGTCCCTGATAGGCCAGGAACCATAGGGGACAAGACAACGGGATAAAAATGGATGTAAACTCCCAATTTCAATAAAAAATAATCATTTTGTATATTAAAATTATGGTGGAAAAGTTTGGACACTAAAGGTTTATAAAGTCCAATCTTTATACTTGTACCCAAAGGTTTATAAACTTTGGATACAAATATAATTTACTGTTCATTGTCCCCTCCCTCCCTGTGATAAGCAGAGGTCAAGCAAGCTTCCATGCTATTAAACATAAATATTTTTTAAAACCGTTGCACAAAAACATTATAATAGAGTTTCCATCGATTGGTCATCCTTGAAAAAGTATTTTGTTTTAACTATCGCAATTTAGTTAAGTGTTAATAAGAGTGAACATATAACTACAGAGAGAGTTAAGTGTTATCTGATCATTGTTTATAAAAAAATTCACAATAATTATTAAAAACCTATATCATAAAAAGGTCAAAGAATGAAAAGATGACCTTTGGCGTAGATGCTTATTGTTTAGAGGAATGTAAACAAAATTTCTTCAATTTACAATAGTTGAGAAAGTTCTGTTTTTTTTCAAAATCGTGAGACGGTCAGAGACTGACATTTAAAATTATACGTAGAGTTGCTTCCCTTCTTAAGAATAAAAAATTTATCAATACTAATCATTTTATGTTTGTTTTAGGTAAGTCTATGCTATGATATATGTACGATACCTGCCAACCAATGATATTAAATTCTACATGTCATGAGTGTTTTAATTGCTTGATAATTCAGATAACTTACATTTTTAAAAAATCTTGTCATGTTTTTGTGATTTGAGTTTAAACGATATCTATAAAAATGCAATAATTAAAGTTGTTATATTTTTAGGACTTAAAGCTATAATTATGCACTTGTGAATTTGATGAAATCTAAAATTATAAAACTTTACAAAAACTGTCTTCTATGAATACCTCTATTGGGAAGATAAACAATTGAATCTATTCGCATTTTTGGGATTGCAAACCATTGGCTTACTCACATTAGTGTTCCTTATAACAGGATAAGATATCATTCAGCATGAAAATTCACTAAAAATCAACTTTTGAACTCTTATGTCCATAAGTATTATAATAAAAAATATTATTTCAATTGTAAAAATGTTTACAGTTCAAAAAGAATTTTTTTTGTAGATACTGTCATTAAAGCAAGGATTTCCAATCTTTTTATATATATATATATATATTTTTTTTTGAGGGGGAGATTGATCTAATGTTTTTACAAAAATAGGGGTTCATACGGCACCTATAAATTATTTTGGGGTCCAGGGGAGGGGAAGTAAACACCCCTATATCCCCCTTTAACGTCCTTGTCAACAAAACATAGAATATGTGATTATAGTTAGATCCCAGATTTAATTAATAATAGTTATAATAATCTATCAACATAGAGTTGCTGCACATTTTTACATGGATGTTAGTCATTTTATAAACACACCCAGGGGCCATGCGCAAACACATGAACGACTATTTGCCAACACTTTACAGTGGGACGTTTACGAGCTAAAAAGCCACAAACTACATGCTAAAAATTGCCTTTCTTCAACAACTTGCAATGTTAAAGGGACTGAAAAAAGGTTTTGATAATACAAACTAATATAATTTACTGTTTACTTCTTTGATGGTATATTAGCTTGCTTGGGCTCTTATTCCAAAAGATTGCCTTTAGAAAGGCCTTTTTCAATGGATTTATTAAAATTTGGATCTTACACCGGATTGTTATGTTCTCTAATAAAGGAAAACACGCAGTGGGCTAAAATGAAGATTTCCACCTGCCACCCCCTTTACCCCATCTCTTCCCCTCCTACTAGATAAACCAACTGAACAATAAATGATGTCCAAGTTGGCAAACTAACTTTAATTGAAGACAATTTTTACCCTGTCATAATATTCTACATCCGTTTTTTTTAATTTTTAATTAAATAGTAACATGTAATAAAAAGGTAAAAATAATACGTTATCACTAAAAAATCTTTTAGATGTTTGGAAAGGTGAATAGCAGATGAAAAGCTAAATATCAAGAACTAAAATAGAACAGTTTTTATATAAAACTGTTTTAAGGATTAAAAGTTATTCCCATCTTATAATTATTATTTTACTCAATTATGTTGCTATTTAAAATTCACAATTTTGCATTTCTTAAATTAGCATTTTCCCAAAATTTATTCATTATGATTCGAATAATTAATATGTAAAAATTGCAAAAAAAATGTTTCTATTAAATTTATGTATTTTCCAAACATGTTTATTTATGGAAAATTTAACATGAAAAATGCAAATGTTGTTTTCATTGAAAATATTCCTGTTTATTAATATTTGAAAGCGAACTTTTCTATAGCCATGGTTGGTCTGTCCGTAGGCACGTCCATAGCTCTTATTATTAATTTATTTATGATAAATTGTCCTATTGATTTCAAACTTGGATGATTCCTTTAACTGTTAGATGCAGTTTAGAAAGCGAGCTATTCTATATTATCAGAAAGTACATAAGGCAATAAGGGTATCTTTAAACATTGATTAGGCTTTCTAAAAAATAAAAAAAAAACTGGCAAGAATTTATATGAAAAAAATGGGCAAGGCAAAGCTTATTACAGCTATGTAAAGGAAAATATCGAATAAATTTCTTAGGATTTTACATTTTAAAATGCTTACAATGACAAGCCCAAGTTTATTTGATTGGACTAATTCAAGCATTACTTACAAGGGCTCGGCTGCTGCGAAAAAGCCCGTTTATATGATTGGATAATTATTTTGGTGAGGTTTCGACTTCAAGCTGATTTTTAATATTGTAAAAGGTTGATTTCCACTAGGTTTACGGGCGGCTGCCGGGCCCTGCTATTTACTGAACCATATACTGCTTTTACTTAAGACATCGAATTCTCTTTTGAGTAAGTTATACCATACCTAAAATTGGTGGATTTATAGAAATGCCTATTTAAGAGATCGATATATGCCTTTGAAGATCGGTATACCTAGAAAATTTCCTAGGCTTCAAGCATTCTACGTATAGATTTCTTAGTTTTATTTGTTAGCTTGTTACGTCAAGAAAATCCATAAATAAATCTTTTTTTGTTGCTAAACATTGCAAAGCTTTCAACTATTCAGAGATACATGGATAGAACAATGGCTGTTGAATTGATTTTCAAGTCTTTATTTTCACTGAAATCTACAAGATACTCAAAGTAATATTTTAATTGATTAGATTAGTTTCTATTGCCCTATCCCTAATTCATTCTAAATATTGCAATGGTTTAAAAATGCCTATCTTGTGACAAGCCCTTTCTTTTTAATCTTTATTAACAAGAACAAATATTTTCTAAATTAACTTTAGAGACAAATTGACCATTGCATAATTTTTATAAATATGATTTTTAATGCTCTAAGTTATGCTTATATTGAAGCAATTTTGATTTAAATATCAGTCATTTCTTTTTTATATCAATAAGCCAACAGTTACAAAATTTGTTTAATGCTATACCATTGAAATTGTAGACCAAAAACAAAATCATATTAATATATTGTTTTACGCTAGTTTTGTATGAGTACTAGTTCTTATTTTCAAAATGAAAACAAGTATAAACATGTTCGGTATCGTAACTTCAATTATTGAAATTATAATTATCTTACTTTTTAAATAATAATCTAATTAATCAAGCATTTTAATGACGACAATATCTTTTTGAAAACTAGCAAGGGTCAGCAGACACGCATGCAGCCGCTGAATTTAAATTTGCGGAAGCGGCTCGGTAAGGCTTATGTTGGTACCGGCTTTTTTCTCCTCCAAGTCTCCCAGTATTATCAAATCTTTGTAGAATTTTTTGTAGCTGCGAGTGCAGCTTTGTCAAAGCAGCGTGCTTCAATGCTGACTCTGACTCTGTAAGTAGCACTGTTCAATGCGAGTTTGGTTGCGGATGCAATTGTTGATGCTGAGCCCTGCCATAAGAGTTCTCTTCCATTCTTGGGCATCTGAAAACTTATAGAGTAGCTTCGCTACTAAAAATGCTGATTTACTTTTGAAATGGATGCACTGAAACGCTTGGCCCGGGGTTAATCAAAGTGGCATTTTCAAATGGCCATTCCTTATGAGAACATTATTTTGCCAGGGATGGTGATATTCTTCAAAAATTAAACTTAATATAATATATTTAATTATACAATATGAATTAAAATAGTTGGTATTATCAAACTATGTTCTTTGTCCAGGAAAGATTTTTGGAACATTTTGGTTCCAAACTTGTAGTAGTCATACCTTTCAGCCAATATTTTAATTTACTGAATGGGTAATTTCTTTTTTTTTCTTGACTAAGTAGTAAGTAGGTTTTTTTTAATAAGCATTAAAGATAAAAAAAAATTATTACTTATAGAAAGAGTAGATTTGATTTCAATAGAAAGTTAAATGTCATTTAATTTACAAAGTAGATATTTTTAAAATAGGCATTAGAGATAGCTAATGGGTAACTACATGTATCTCAAGCTTAAAAGTTTTAAGAATTGATTGAAGAAGTTATAGAGTAGCTTCACCTTGATTAGAAAGACGTTAGCAGTAATTCAGTTGACTAAGTTGGTTTTGAAATAGGCATTAAAGATAGCTAATGGGTAACCATGATAAGTTCAAGATTACCATGTTAGAGTTAAGAAAAGGATTGATTAAGTCATAGAGAGTAGCTTCACCTTCATTACAGAGACGTTAAATGACATTTAGTTGACTAAGTAAGCATTTATAAATGGGCATTTGGTTAAGTGTTTTAAAAGTTTGAAACTATCTTCTCGCGCTAGTAACATTAAAATATGCATATGAGTAGCATTTGAAATTTAAAGCCAATTTCTTTTTAATGTTAATCTAAATAATCAAATCAAACTTATTTCTTTTTTTAAAAGGTGTATTAAATGGCAGGAAGGAAGGGGACATTGGGCTGTTTATTACTATAGTCCCAAAAGTTTTATAATGAACTGTCTTATTTGTTGGATTAACAACTTTGAGGACTTTTATCGAATTTTGATTATTTGCTTCATAAAGTTGAGCGACCAAACGTTTCATCCACTAATTGTATTTTACAGAAGGGGTAATTTTGTGTATCATCATTGGGGATTGTATATCAGTTTATCTGCCATTGTCTTATCCCTATAAAACCATATCTAGTTTTTTTTTTATCAATTAGACACTTAAATTTCAACCATTTAGTGAAAACCCTTGTTTGAATAATTGGTATTTAAAGGATCATTTATGCACATATGGCGACGCATTCCCAGTACGAGGAAATAGTAAGCATATATCTTAAGGAATAAAACAATGATGTAAACACCCGATTAGGATAAACAAAATTCCCTAACCCCCAAGTAAAAGGTTGTGCAGGATATAACAGAGGTACAGACAAAAAGCTACACTATTAAGATGTTTTAAACGTCAGCAAAATATCATCTTTTATTTTAAACTAGAAAAACTTAGATTATCTATAAAGGTTAAACGAATATTTTCTTTTAGGCTAGGTGCAAAGGCAATATTCTAAATGTAAGCTTTAAAAAATGTAGGTTTAAGGAGCGGAACCTTACCCTATCTAAGCTTCCTGCCTAAAGATAAATACCTATTGCAAAAAAGTATGCAAATCTGTCTTCTCTTCCCGCGATGTTTTAATAATGTTGCAAAACATCTTTATTTCCATTTTGTCGAAACAAAACTTGAGTAATTCATATCAACGATAATTAATGTATTAAAACTTTTGGCAATGTTGATTTATAGTTGATTTAACCCGCCGAAATTGGCTACTACTGCATCTATATTAAGTGCGCGACATATACAAATACTTGGCAGGAGGAAATGTCTTGACCCAAAACAGGTGCAATTCATTACAAACCCCTGTTAGTTTTTCAAATAAAAAGTTTATGTTCTGAAGTGTGTAAATAATTCCTACTAAATAAAACTTTTTCTTTTTTAGTAATGTGTATTGTTTATATTAGTATGATAACTAAAATTATTTAATTATTTGCAGTTTTGGATAAACATCACTTCCCTATGCAAATGTTTTCTTGGGTGTCATATAAACTATACTTTGCAGTTTGCTGGATATCTTTCTATCTATCTGTTTGTCTATCTATCTAACTGTATGTCTATCTATCTAACCGTATGTCTATCTATCTACCTAACAATCCCATAAAATTTGTTTTTTTTTATCATATAAACTATACTTTCCAGTTTGTTGTCTATCTTTCTATCCATCTGTATGCCTATCTATCTAACTGTATGTCTATCTATCTAACTGTATGTCTATCTATCTAGCTGTATGTCTATCTATCTAGCCGTATGTCTATCTATCTACCTAACAATCCCATGAATTTGGTTCTTGAGTGTCATAAAAACTTACTTTGCAGTCTGATGTCTATCTTTCTATCAATCTGTATGTCTATCTATCTATCCACCTGTTTATCTATCTAACTGTTTGTCTATTTATCTATCCTATTTTGGTTCTTGTCATAAAACTTACTTTTCTTTCTATCATCTCTCTATCTAACTGTGTTTTTATCGCGTTAGCTATATTCATATCCATATATCGGTGAGTATATCGATCCATTCGTCCATCTATTCATCTATTTGTATGAGGCCAATAAACAATTTTGGGTCACCCAGTATATAGCAAAAATATTTACAATTATATCTATTTATTTTTCTACATATAACTGACTATATTCTATTCTTTCATCCTATATTTGTGTGATTGTCAAATAAAGAATACTTTGCCGTAAACTATCATATAAACTATGCAAATTAGAATCATGCATACATTACTGCAATGCAAAATTTCTTTTTTTATATTCTCAATAAAAAAATCACGAGACATAAACTAATTTATCATGAAAAATCATATAAACACTAAATCAATTGATTTCTTGATCTTACAAAAGCTTTACATATGTTCCTTGATTGCTTAATAAATTTTTTATTCGTCAGTTGGGTTTAGGCTATATTACAGCACTAACTCCCATATATGCTAAGGACCCAGCTACTTCTGTCTTAAATAAGAGACAAAATTTGGCAAAATTGTTCAGGGAAAAATAATAAGAATCGCACAACGAAGCATATAGATTTTTAAAACAAATTTCTCCTCTTTATTTTAAGCCATTTTATCTTCATAACATTATAAATGTACAGACAGTCGAACCAACAAAAGTGTGTATTTATAATATGATGTCTGTCTGTCTGTCCGTCTGTCCTTCTGTCTGTCCATCTGTCCCTTAAGATCTCGGTAACCACTGAACCGATTGGATTCTACTCTTCAGAAAATATACCAACTGGTCCTGTGGTGGTTTTAGGCTATTTTCTTGGGGGGGGGGGGGGGGGTGGGACACCCCCAACCCCCCAAAAAACATAAAAATTCCCCCCCTCATTTTTTTGGTTTTTTTAACGAATTATGCGAATTCATTATTTAATCGCGAAATTTTTTTCCTGCTGGGTAGGTGCGAAAATTTGCGATCGTTCGCATTTTTATCTGCTGGGTAAGTAATAGAAGATGTAATTGAATAAAGTAACAGTATTTTAAACTGTCATCTTTTCTTCTAGTGGCTACCAAATTTTGTCGCCAGTAAAACAATTAGAGGCAATTTTATACAATTAGATATTTAAATGTCTTCTTTTTGCGTAATAATGGTCATTAGTGAAAAGATTCTCTAATGATTTCAAATTTGCTAGTAATGCAACATTAGAGTAAATTTTTCCGTACGGCTTTAAAATAAATTTTACTCGTTGCTTATGTAGCGACTGCTGCTATGTCAGATGCGCGACATTATAAGTTATATTAGGGTAATATCTTGGCTTAAAAATGACAGAAATAATGTTTATGTAGGGTAAGTACTTTAAGACAAAGTGCTATCAAAAGATGTATTGTCTGCATTAGTTGGGATGTTAATGTCTTGGGATATATATACTATATAGGTTTGGCCATACGTTGTTGATAACGTTCAACAACCATCCATAAAGTATTAGTAATTATTATGAATCTTTATCCCTTCCCGTATACTAATAGATAAAGAATACGAGGATATTTTGACCAGGGATAAGGGATAGGAAACCTGGCCATTAATTAGGTCCCGGCCTAGATTCTAAAGGGATATTGCAACTTTTACAAATTCCTATCAAACTGGCGGACGCTCCCAAGTAGCTATCGCTCAAAACCAATAAGAATCGGCCTGTTTTGTATCAACCAATCACCAATTGGCGGATAAGAATATGATAAAACGCGGCAATAAAAAAATTTATCTTGTCTGCTAAGAAATAAAAATAGGAATTAATAAGCAAAGGTGTTCGATCACTTCAACTTAAATATCCAATCTGCCCAGAGTTTACAATAAAAAATACCATATATAAAAAACAAAAATAGAGTGATAATTTTTGGAAAGTAGGTAGCTACAAATTTATTTATTTGGTAGTTTATAAATGAAATGTTGTATTTTAAATTTTAAAACTTTATACGGAATTGAATAAAACAACTAATGTACTATTAAATGCTAAAAAGTACAAAAAACATAATTCTACTAACATAGAACAAGATTATTGATAGAAGGTTACCCAAGTACTTATCTACTTCTTGTCCTAAATTTATTTATTTATTTCAAATTCGAAGAGACAAAAAAACATCATAACGTGATTTTAACAAAAGCCATTAATATATAGACTAGCTACCTGAATTTTATTCTATACTTTATCTACACACACACACACACAGCTATTTCATTACTGTCTATAACGAACTACTGCGCTATCCCAAAACTAGTTTTTTAGGCCTAGGCTTGAAATAGGCCTAAAATAATATTTTCCTACGTTTCCTATCCCTTATCCCTGATTTTGACAGGTAAATTTTTGTCGTCAAGTTTAGAGGTCCTCCAATATTTAAAAACACGTTTCTCCATTGTTACATGAGGGGATTGGAATTCGTTGTATTAGTCAGCTGGGAGAAACATTTATCAGGGTATACAAGATCTCTCACTATATCCATGTTTTCTATATCCATTCGTATACAGGGTGCGTCACATAAATCGGGACATTTTGTAATTTTTAAAGAAATGAACATAAAATCGTCAATTTTAAAGATAGTATTGAATTTTAAAAACTTGGAAGCAAAATAGGTATATGACTAGTAGATTATTTAATAAAATCGCCGCCAGCCTCAATCACCGCCTCTACCCGCCTCCTAAACCGCCGGCATGTCCAGGTCAAAATGTACCTGTCCAAGCTGGCGTAGTTCTCCTTGATAGTGGCAATGAGGGAGGTCTTTGTGGTATGGGCACGTCAATTGGTGCATGATTCAAAGTAGCCCCAGGCCCAAAAGTCCATTGAATTAAGATCGGGCTGCTGGGAGGCCACATTTCCTTAAAATCATGAGTAACCGCAGAATCCAATTTCACCCAACTTTCAAGCTGCCCTAAGACACGGAGGATCTCATTAGGACCACAGTTGAGCTAGAAAGACGTTCTTTACCTTTTTGGAAATGGCATGAAGTTTCAGATAGGGTTGTCAATGCAACCCATAGTCTAAAATGAATTTTAAAGTTCCATATGGGTCTCTGAAATCGAGAACCGAGAAATTTTCATGAATTTTCACGATTTTTGACGTTTTTGACATCTCAAAATCTGCCACGTTCCACTTTACTGGAGTACTACGGCCAAGCCATTTCATATAGAGAGCTCTAGTCTTTTCTAGTGTCTTACTTATGTATCTAACAGTATCCCCAGCAAGTTGCATAACTCTACCTCACCTACAGATTGGCTAAGGTTAGATTTAGTGGGCCCTACTCGAGAACCCAGATTAAACCATCGGCGCATTTGGAATCTGCCTTGTTGAACATATGCGCGGCCAGCTCGATGTACACTTCCAACTTTGTCCAAAGATTTTTTTGTGCTAAAAGGTCATTAGCTAAGCTTTCTATAGTGGAGTCAAACGTCCTGATTGGTCAAGTAGTTTTTGCGCTATGGCCGTTTAAAAAATGTCCCGATTTATGTGACGCACCCTGTACTTATATTCATACCCTAAACATAAAATATACTCGGGCACAAAAAGTGCTTGGCTGCATAACATCTGTACTAAAAGTTACAAAATAGTAGGATATTTTCTACATTTTAGTAGCGTAATAGTTTCTAAATAATTTTCTCGTATTCATTCGAATCCGGTGGATAGGAACCGGTTCTCATCCATACGAAAAAACTATGTCTAGCATCGTATTATATCCAGTTTTCTACGAATATAGAAATGTACAATTATAAGACTAAAACCAGTTTTTTTAGCCGGTGCCTCCGGCACCTCGGGGCTAAAAAACCTAGTTTTAGTCTTATAATTGTACATTCTATATCCGCGGAAAGCCGTTTATAATACGATACGAGAAATAACTATTACCGTCTTTGAGATAGTTTGATATAAATCGCATACAAAGCCACCGATAGCTTTCTATATAGGCAAAGATCTGAAGGGATAAGACAATAGTTCATAAATTGTTGTTCGACCCATCACGACAAACAAAAACATGTACATTAAAGTTATTGGTGGACTAGTTTAGACGTTGATAGTTTGTACCTACCAATCAAGATTTTTTAAAAAAGATATGATGTTTTTTTTTATAAAAGTTTGTTTCAGAAGCTCTTTTCCAACTTTTGATATGCACTCCATTGCTTGCGCTGAAAATTAGGCATGAAACTGCAATCAGATATATGCACCTCAATAACCAGGGGAAAAAGGGTGGGACAAATTTGCTAAAAATTTAAATGTTTAAAAAGTGCTTTGCATTGAGGGAGGGGGCATTGGACTATAAATTATACTGGTATCCAATGTTTAATATTCTCAAACTCACATTTTTACTTTAATTGAATATTTATTTGTTGGTTTAAACCTGCAGTGTCCAAACATTTCCACCATTAATTATAATACACAAACATAATAATTTAGTTTATCGTAATTTGCGGAAAACGTTTCTGAAACCACATATAACCTCAAAAAATATATCATTGAAAAACATATTATAAGTAGTTTAAACGATAAAAACTTTCCTATTCCTTAAACACAATATACTTTTATTTAAATACACAGTGGATATGTTTGGTATATTTTTGGTTAAAATAAAAATAATTTAAAAATGAATTGCTTGAGGAATGTATGATAACTGTTAAGACACTTCTACTGATCAATCAAATACCAAAAGAGATAACGCATTTATACATTTTTTATATACTAGTTTGATTTACAATTTAATGTCCACCTTTTACCTAAGCTATTATTTAAATGTATAAATAATTTTGTCCGCTTCAAGTCCACTGTGGACGTCATTATAATCAACACTGAGACATTTAGTTGTTGTGCAAAATTTTAAAATCAAAACATTATTATTCTAATAGACAGCCATAGAAAATAATAGAAATACATAAGGTGTATTATAATATATTCAAGTAAAAATGACTTTATTATTCTAATAAAGAGCCACAGAATACTATATACAATACATGAGGTAGCTATAATCATAATATTAAAATCATAACATCATATTTCTAACATAAAATACCTTAGATAATACATAAGGTAGATTATACTATAAAATCATACTTTATCATTCTTAGACACAATACATGAGGTTGCTATGATTATTCTTAATAACAACATTTTAAAATACAACCGCCATAGAATACTAAGGATGCAATAGACAGAAGATTAAAGAACATACATTTAAAGGGGAATCCTAACTTTTAACATGTGGTATGAATGATTAATTTAATTGACTCAGTTTTGTTAGCTAATTTAATTTAAAGTAATTTTTGTCCAGAGTAATAATTTATATTAATTTCACATTAGTGTAAAAAATTGCTAGTCGATTTAATATTTTAAAAAGAAAAAAACACCTACATTGTTCTATTTGTTCTATGTATGTTTATAATGGATATCATAATGCTAAGGTGCAGTTCCGTAATAAGAATATGTAAACAAGCGAAGCTCAACTATACATTTTTTTTTAACAGGAGGAATTTCCTACAAGTAAGAACAGATAGGACAGACGGACATTTTAGGATAAAAAATACAACTTAAAAGTCAGAATATACCTTAAAAATGTTTTATATATTTAGAATGATTTATAAATTTTATTTTGTGATTTATGTAAGGATTTAAAGTACACTTTTTTTAGGTAAATTTAAAGAAAACTCTTTTTCATTCCATTTTATTCAACCTTTCTCTGTTTGAAGTCTGAAGGTCTTTCTAAAGCTACTCAATTTTAAATTAGAGACACAAGTTCCGTAAACATTTAGGGATAAGCCAATGGACGTTAAATTGAAAAACATTCCCAATGATAATGAACAATTCTACCTTTTCTGTAAATTAAAATAATTGATTTAAAAGTTTTAGCATTGCTTGTTTAGAGAAAAAAAACCAAGATTTAATAAAATTTTCCAAAAGTTTGAATACGAAAATGTGTTTATTGTAAAACTGTTGGTACCAGTATGGTATAAAGCCCAATCTAAATTGTAAATTGAATGTAAATCTAACATGTTCTACTTTAGATTTTTTAGAATTTATGTCCCAATTTTGACTTTTTATGCCACTACATATTTTATTCCTTTGATTATAATAGACAAGGTGTGCATTCTCTGCCGCACATATATCAAATTATGACACAGGGATCTAAAGGGATAAGACAATGACCGATAAATTGATGATACACAAAATTGCCTTTTCCGTAGATTACAATTAGTGGTTGAATCGTGAAATTCAATTTAGTGAACCAATCAATCAAAATTCATTAAAAGTCCCCAAAGTTGTTTAACCAAGAAATAAAAAACATTACTATAAATTTTGGAAACCAGTGTAATAAACAGATCATCTTCTTTCTAATATCAACAGCACAAATAGCCTTTGCTCATAAGCTTTAAACTCATGAGTAAGCAACCAATTTAATTTTTTTGCAATCACCATGTGGATGTAAAAGTATGAGGTAGCGATTACACACTAAAAAAGATATACATCACCTTTTTTTAAAGAAGTATTCAAGATGAAATATTTTTATTCAACTACCTACCTAAAATTTTAAATATTTGGATTTTTATACTTTTCATTAAGATTTTACTGATAAAAAAAATACAATTAGAAAAAGTAAGTATAAGAAAAGAATGTTGTTCAGAAAGGAATCAAGAAGACAGAAAGATTGAAAGAGTTAAGAGCTGGATCTTTAAATCATTTCAGCCAATCACAGTGGCGCATTTCGTATAATGCGCCGCTATGATTGGCTGAAATTTTGCGCGGGGTGATTTAACGCACCATTGAAATGATTTTAAGATCCAGCTCAGGTTGATCTTTAAGATCTTATTACCTAGACAGTAAATAGGATGTTTAATTGACATTTATAAATTGTTTAATTTTGTGAATGATGTTTTTGATAAGATATAACCATAAAAAGTATAACTGAAAAAAAACTCAGTTTAAAAAAGTACCCCTATCCGCTTTAATTATAAAATGTTACTAGAAACATCTTTTTTTAAAAATACTGTAGATAGATAAAAATTAATATGGAAAAAGAAAAACAAAAGGAAGAAAAAAATCAAATGTTTTCCAAAATAAGAAATTTTGGATTTTACCCTGAAAATCTAAATAAGGCTTTAAGGCTTAGTTTATGCGAATATGAAATTAGTCTGAAAGTCCAGAACCTTAAAAGGATTCATAACAAGTGTTCATGCAATGGAGTTTAAGGGTATAATCACAATATGGGATAATTAATTTGTATATCTCAATAAAGATTTGATAATAAGACTAAAATTTTATCAAAGAAATGAGAGATCAAACTTTTAAAAGTTTGTTTATAATAATTTTCTTTTTGTTTATTTAGGTAAGTTTAGAAGATTATTTTACAGTATTGCTTCAAAGCCGATTAATATACGCTGAATTAGAACTGGTTCTCAGCAATACTGACAAATCATTTAAAGCATCGTATTACAGACAATTTTTCACATATATTAAAATAAAATCATAAATTTATTATCAGTTTTATTAGCTCGGGCCTTCGACTAAGTTTAATCTTTAAATTTTCATATTAAAATTCACGGAATACTGTCAATAATACGATGCGATAAATTACAATTATTGAATTATCAAGAAAGACATATATACAAGAAAATCTTGTCTAGTGTCATAACTAAAGACGTAAACCCAGGTTGTCCTTAGTATAGGTAGAATTTTTTTTTTGTATTATAAAAATTATACAAAACATACAAAAGTACTATTGTATCAATTTTTTTAAAACTTTGTACAGTAAATTTTTTTTGGCAAAGTCCCCTTGTACATGTTGTATCAATTTTGTATACAATAGTACTTTTCTGGTTTTTTTTACTAATTAGTATATTTTTTTTTGTATATGTTGTACACTTTTTTTTTCATTTTCGTACTAATACCATTTTCCTGATTGTATATCTTGTATTCATTTTTTGTACAATAGTATTTATTTCAAAAATTTGGCAGAGTCCAAACATTTTTTACTTTACTGAATATTTTAATATGTATACTAAAGTAACAAAAATAATTAGGTTATAATTTGTGGATTTAAAACAGTTTTTTGTTTTATGCTTATTATATTAATTTTTTTATACAATAGTACAAAGTTTTGGAAATTTGGCTAAGTCCAAATTTTAGGACTTTGCCTAAAAATGAACATAGTATTTATTGTATAATTTTTTTTGTATGATAGTATATTTCAAAAATATTTTCCAATATTCCAATATTTTGACTCTAACAAAATTTTAAAAATGTATACAATTGGACAACCAAAAACATACAGTAACCTAAATTTTGATAAGTTCCAAAACTGAGGACTTAGGAAATATTTTTAAAAACATTTTTTTGAATATGAAAAAAAATTTAGAATTTGACAAAAAAATTGTTTAATTCTACAATTTTAATTTTATTTTTGAGTACAAATTTTTTTTTAAGTAAAAAATTTTGGGACTTAGCCTGATAATTGAAAAAGTGTACTACATATACAAAAATTAAATATGTTACTATTAAACATAAAAGTACTATTGTAGACAAAATTGATACAACATGTACAAGAAAAAGATTAAGGAACAGTACAAAATTACAAAAATAATACCATAGTTCTTTTGTATATTTTGTATAATTTTCATAATAAAAAAAAATTCTACCTGATATAGTTCAAATTTTTGTTGCTAGGTGTCTTTCACTTTTTAGAAATTTTTTTTTTTAAATATTGTCTAACTCTACAATTTCAATTTTGTTTCTTGGTTTTTTCTAAGTACAAAAATGGACTGTACAAAATTACAAAAAAAATAATACAATAGTACTTATTTATGTTTTGTATAATTTTCATAATACAAAAAAATTCTACCTATACTAAGAACAACCTGGAAAGACTCTTAATCTTATTATATAAAGTAGTAACGATTTTTTTGCCTAAAGCTTAAGATTACATAGACTACTGAACTGATTGAATTCTCCTTTTAAGGGAAGGTTCACATAGGTCCTGTGATGTTTTTATGCTATCTTATTTTTAGATTTTAGCCCCTAGATGGTAGAGGCTATTTTTATGTCGCCTTATTACACTAAAAGGGGGGCAGCTGCACATAGACGTCCAAGGGGGGGGGGGGGTGGCAATGGGGTGATTACCCCCCCAAAATGAATTTGGGGGTCACCCCCAAAATTTTGGATTTTCAATTTTTACCCCCCCCCCCCAAAAAAAAATACCTCTATAAAATAAAGATAACCCCCCCCCAAAAATTTGTATTCTTAAAATTTTACCCCCCCCAAATAAAAAAGCTTGGACGCCCCTGCTGCAAGTGAATAATAACAAGGATGACATCAGCCATAAAAGCTAAGCTCTGAAACGGTAGGACAGACGAACATTAACCCTTATAGAGTGTCAGAACTTTATTTACAAAATAGAAATATAAAAGTTTTGAAAAAAATATATGTATATTTGTTGTAAAACTTATTAAAATACAGAATTCTGTTTAAGGACATACTGGCATTTTTAGGACTTGATTACAGAATTGCTTTGCTTGAAATCTTGGTACCTTATTGTAATATGAATCAGTACTCCAAAAATTATATCTATCCGATGATTATATAACATAAATATTTGTTGTTAAAAAAGTTAAAAATCACAATGTTTAAAATGGACATACGGACATTCTGGTAACGATTATAGAGTTGCTACGCTTTCTAAATCGTACCTCCGCAGGTATCATTTTGAAAAGTTTAAAATCAATAGGACTATTATAACTTGCCTAAATTAACATAAAAAAGCTATCTGTTACGTACGGACTGACGCTAAATATAGAAAAGCTTCTCTTTTAAAAAGATATACATAGAGAAATATAAAAGAAGAATTCTATTATGTAAAGCAGTAAGGCTGTATGTTCTGAAACTTAAGATCTCAATAACTACTGATCAGGCTTTCTATTTCAGGTAAGCCTAATATTTGTCTTGTGATGGTTTTAGGCTATTTTATTTTCAGTCGTAGATTGGTTTTATGCTATTCTATTTTAAGTTTTGGGAAGGTTTTAGCAGGGTTCGGAAGCCGCGCATAAGCCTCAGTTTTAAACCTGCTTGTGAGCAGAAAAAGAAATTTTTGAAAGAAGGATTGTCTACTAAAGAGACAGTTTTATACATCCAGCTAAATTTATAGTGATAAAATGACGATTTCACTGAGGCTTACACGCGGCTTACGCGCGGCTTCCGATCCCTGGGTTTTAGGCTTTTTCTCTCCCCTTTAAATACAGAGCCACAAGATTCTAGGGGCGTAACTGCTAGTATTATATAATGGGTTATTATTAAATGGATTTTACACCAGATTATCATGTACTTTAATAAAGTGAAACTTGTAGCTGGCTAAAAGAACAAACAAAGAACCCACTTTACCCCACCCCTCCCCTCCTACTGGAAGAACAAACTATCAAATAAATGATATTCAAGTTGTGAACCATCCAATGAAAATTCAATAAAAGTACCCAAAGTTGTTAAGCAAACAAACAATACTAAGACTTTGGGGACTAGTGTAAAAAACAGCCCAAAGTCCCCTCCCTCCCTGTGTATAAAATTGTGGCGAGCTGGCTTTTATTCACTTTGCAATGCACATTTTAAATGGATTGTAACAATTTTCTACCTTATATAGTTAAAATTTTCGCCGCTAAATGTCTCTTACTTTTTAGAAAAACTTTATTTTTTGGGTTTTTTTTTTAAATATATGGTTGTTTAAAAATGCAAGAAGTAAATCTTATTTAAATTTGTTTCCCTTTTAATAGTTTTTTTTCAATATTTTGAAATATTTTGATTTTAATAGTTACAAAATTTAAACTATAGAGGTAAGTCAATCAAATCTAGTCAAGAGTTAAGTCAAGTCATGATAGAGTTGAAAATAAAATTTTCACCTTACTTCAAATTATGAAGCAAAGGATGAGAATATTCCAAGTACTCTTAATATGCTAAAACAGAGTTAAACACATGGAAATATATCCCTTAACTCAATAATATTTTTTCAAACTGTCTGGATGGCATCACATTAAAATTACAAAAATGGTAGTACTTTTGGATAGAAATGTAAACAATTTGGGCTTACTTTTGCATCCCTTCGTATCAATTTTTTAAATGTCGTACGAAATTTGCAAGGGGTCCTAAATTTTTTCTTTTAAATTTGTCGTATACATTTTTTGTGCTTTGTACTAATTTTTATTCGTATTAATTTTTACCGCCTCGTACTAATTTTCTAACCCACTGGATCACGGCCGAAAAATGGCTTTCGTATATAATATATGTCTCTAGTACTAACAAAATTTCTCGTACTCTCGTAAGAATTATTGCATAACGATGATATACTTTCGTAGAACCAACAAATTTTCTATACTATAGTATAACAAAATTGATACAATTTTAGAGTAAGGCCATGTATACTATTGTAAACAAAAATGTATACTAGAAAATGGATTCACGTATACAAAGGACGACCTGGGAACAATGGTACCTAGTGTAGCACTGCATTTGCAGTTGGCTTCCTGTTAATAGTTGATATATGATGCATTGATAAAGATTTCTAAAAATGTCTTAAAATATGTGTTTTTTTTAATGTTAAAATAATTTTAAAGTCATTAATCTATATTATTTCATCACCTCATCTAAATTATAACTATAATAATTACTTTACAGTTTGACAATTAAACAATTAACCATAACCAGAGCAGTATAATTATAATTAGAGTGCTTGAAAATATTCTGTTTGTTTAAAGTGTCTATAAATTTACAGCGAAAATAATATGTAAATATGGTATATCTGTATGTACGAGGTCACAGATACAAATTATCATATAACCACAACTACTTAAAACAATTATATTCTTCTTAAATTGATATTTTTGGGCGAGTTACATTCTTATTTATAAAGCAAAAAGATTTTTTAAATGTCCAGATCTATAAACCATTGATAAGATTTGGTTCTGCATTTTAAGTAAGCTATATTTCTCCCTAAGTTGTTCATGCTATTTGATATAAAACTTGAATTAGTAATTTTGAAACAAAGCCACTTCTACAAAGATATTATATGATATGGCAAAAGCTGGTCAAAAACTTTATTTTCTTTAAAAATTGTATTTGGTCACTTTAAAAAATTCCATAGCTTCATGGATTCTAAACTCAACTTTCAAGTACAAAGAAGATACACTTAACGATTTCTACGGACGGACCAACGGATCGGCCCTAAATATAAAGGCTTCATTAAAAAAAAATACTGATGTCACACAAACAACAAATGTTTAAATTGATTAAAATCTGTGAATATTTATCTCTTGTCACTGGTTAATATGACCTTTCTTGTTATTAAAATGCCCTTTAAACCAATTAACTAAGTAATTATGAGGACAGGGACATTAATTAATAAAAATATTATACAAAATTCCAGAAAAATATTTAAGTGCATGATTCGATATGTAAAGAAGATTATTAGTGTTATAAAAAAAATGCTGTTACCTTGTCATTGCTGCTAAAATTTTCTTTAAATAAAAATCCTTGTCCCAAAATAATTACAATTTTTTCTTGAAAAAAAGATTCCTTTTTCTCTCACCGTTTCTTCACTTTTTGGCATAATCAAATTACCTTTGAGGGTAAAAATGCTCAATATTGTTGAAAATATCAATTTAAACCAAAAGAATGGTTCCCACCGAGACATAAAGATAAAAAACAAGGACGATTAACACCAAAGATTTTTAGCAAGGACAATTATTGCCATAATTAAATAGCACAGCTACAGTAGTATATGATTAGTAAAAATGGAAAAAGTACATTAAAGTACATGCATTCATATCTTATTCATTCCATTTGTTTGGATAAATGAATTTAAATAAGAATAAACCAACCAAGAAATCAAGATGTAATAAAAGTTTAGTATTTTTTAGACAGCAAATTACAGAACTCGTGAAAACATTTAAATGATATAAAAGTCCTCCTTTCTTTGATAGAGTAGCTACAATACTAATATTATTCTAGCAATATTGGGGTATTTTCTATCCCCCATCGTCAAAGTGTGGTATCCGCCGAGGATAAAGGGCAGACACCGGAGTTCAATTAGATTACGGCAGTGTGACAGACGTGGACACCTTACTATAGAGAAGCTACGCTTCTCTAGCTTTCACTAGATAATGATCAACATCTATTTCAGTTGTCACTTTATTGAAGGTTTAAAAGATACTGAAGTTATATACAACAAACAATAATTACATAGATAGGAATAAATAATCATAACATAAAAGCATAAATAATGCATATACAATGGTCAGTTTGGGCAATAATGATCCCCCATCCTTGAAAAGGGTGGGGGAGAATTAAGAATACAGTTAACCATAATAAACATGACAGATTCAATCATTAATTCTAAGCGTAGGGAGGGGGTCACTAGACCCCTTCCCCAAGACTCGGGGGAGGGCCATTGACCCTCCACCGAACCCCAGATCAGGGGTGCCATAGGCATGGCTCACGGTTGCCGAATACCACAAAAGGATAAATTCTGACCTGCGGGTAACTTTTTTTCAAGATCTCACAAAGAAATCTTTATTTCGCTATCTCAGGCTAATCTCACTTTTTATATTTTTCCAAATCCTTTTGTAGAAATTGCAAAGATCAACCAAAAAATCCACAAAAGAATTGAATTGAACAATCTTGGTCATCAGTTTCGTATCAGCGTAAGGCTAAAAAGGAACAGTAAATTGTGTTATTTAATAAAAGAATTAAAAAGAAATAAAGGACTCTATATATTAAGTTAATACTCAGCTATTATGGATGAATAAAAGTTTAAGCAAGAAGGGAAGGGACAATGAACTGAATATTTTAAAAATCAAGATATCTAATTTTTTGGCTTAAAAACTTTGGGAACCTAACTTAATTCTTGATTGGGTTGCACAAAAGTGTCAACATTTTTACATCAATGATTTTAATTTACATAGTGGTTCATTTTATTTGCATAATCACAATGTATGATAATTTAGCATCAATTGCAGTCTTATTATCTTAGAATTAACTGAAGAATCTTGAAGAAATAATCAAAATTATGGAGAAACTGCACTACAGATAGGGACGTGTCTTATGTTTAGATTGATAGCATAGCTAAACTTTCAGATGTTGTTATTTAAATTCAATATTGAATACTATTCCAGTATGACTCAGCCATACTGAAAAACATGTATAGCTTCGTATTACAGATAATTTTCCAATAATATCAAGATAAAAATCATAAAATCAATACCTGCTTTGTTAGCCCGAGCTTTCTTTTAAGTTTTCAGTTAAGTATCCGTGGAAAACTGTCTATAATACGATGCGATAAATAACTACTATACCTTTTATATTCAAGCACAAGTTAATACAGAAATGCTGTAAAAAAATACTATCCATAATAAAGCAATAGATACTCTATGAAATATGAATGATAAAAGCATTTTTATTGCTTTAAGCAGTTAAAAAAGTATTCAAATATTTTATTAAGACTGCAGCAGCATAAACAAGCTGTGAAATAAATACAATACCCAATAAACCTAGCACATATTTCAGTTTTTAATTATATAAATTTTGGTGAAAATTTTCAATGTTAATTTAGAGAGACTGTAATTAATATAATTTTTTAATTCTACAAACCCGTTCTATCATTTGTTCGCTTGATCTTGATTGGGTTATCCTAACTGCTAGTGTCCATTCTTTTCCATCACTGCTTTTGATCTATAGACAGGGTTATTTTGTTTATCATAATTTGGAGTAGATCTTATTGTAAAGTCAACAAAGATAATACTAATTGAAAGAAAGAGGCAAAACTTTTGAAGCAATGGATCTTCAAGTATAGGAAACTGGGCGATAAATTAATGTACTAAGCTACCCTAATTATGATACACAAAATTAAAATCTTCTGTAGATTAAAATCATTGATTTTAGAAACTACTAGTTTAAACCAACCAATGAAGTATAAAGCAATGATATGTAAGGGACAGAAAAGGTTTTCTTAGGTTGAAGATAACAAATATTTATAAAAACCCACATCTAAAAATGCAGCCACCTCTTGTAGCATTAAAAAAATATTTGCCACCCCAATCTAAAACTTTTCTTTAGTATGGTGAAAATTTACTACCTGCAATAAAAAGGTTTTGTTTGTGCAACATCCATGTAACAAGGAATATCACTCTGATTTTAGCTATAGAAGATTCTTTTCCACTTTGGGTTTGAAACCAATTGATTGGAACAGGTCTGAGTCATACTGAAAAATAATGTACAGCATCGTATTACAGATAACTTTCTATGAATAAAAAAATAAAAATAAAATACTTAATACCAATTTTGTTTTACCGCGCCTTCGGCCTCTCTGGTTAACAAAACTGGTTTTAATCTTATAATTTTACATATCTGAGGAAAGCTGTGATAACTATCCAATATTTAATCATCAAATACACATAAAGACATGTTGATGGTTCGATCGTCGTATTCAATCATTATGATATCTTTGAGTATAAACAATATTATTGGGGGCTATGCTGCTTCTTATATATTTGCTTTAAAAAAATGTTAATAAGGATATTTGTGTCCAAACGTAGTGCTATCATTTATAGAAACTTTTTATACTACTTACCCAGCGGTAACAGAAATCAAGTAGAAGAATTATTCCTGTTTCTAAAATGCACCACAATTAAAAAGAAATATTTTTATTGTCAGAGGTCGAGATTCAAATTATTGCTTCCATCTAGCCACTTATACTTTTTCTTTCTTGCCATTTCTTTTTAGTAGCAAAGCTTCTCTATAATATATTTGTATGTTTGTAATAGTGTTTTGATTCAATATTTTTTATACACTTGTTATGTCAGAAAAGCATATTTCATCTTAAGTATTAATTATTTTGTCTACAACTTTAATGTTATTTAAAGAAATATATTATAAAATCAAATAATTACACAAAGTACCCAGACGACAGCTACCGTAATTCTAATGTATATGTGCTATAGTAAAGTAGCTAACAAATAACTAAATAAAATGAAGGCATAGAAAACAAGTCTTTTTTTTGTGATTAATGTCAAAGAAGAAGAATACAATGTTAGTTCCAATAATTTACGAAAGTTTACAATCTACCAAAGGCAAAGTCTTACACATTGAACTATTTATTAGATTTCGTTGTTCTATCTCTGAATTGTTTATTTGATGGTCATTATTGAAATTGATCATTTCATATCTTGCCAAAACAATGAGAGTTTAAAGAACAAATGTAGTTACTGACAAACTGTATACTTTGTACCGTGTAAATCTATCCTAGAATTACATAGATACAGAATTCTAAATAAGAAAATATTTAAGTTTTAATAATTCATTATATGGATGCTTTTCTTTACATTCTGAAATGACAAACGAATCAAAAGTAGAAATTAAAGATAATGTTATTATATCTATAAAAATTTTAGATGTATGTATGAAAGACTATGGTCAAATGTTGATCATCCATACAATAAGTTTCTTTGTCTAGGCATACATTTTATACATAGATGTTCTTATAATATCTTTAATTTATGCCAATACCATTAAACTAAAACACTAGATTAGGTAGGTGTTAAATAATTGTATGACCCAATACAAAGGACCTTGTACTGACTCTTAATTAGGCCTTTGAAAATCAACCTATAGTTTGGGGAATATTTTCAGCATATGACAGCCAAATAATTCATGCTATTGTTTTGTGTGAATACACCTAGGCCCTAGCAACAGCATACAACAGCCATAGAATTCAACAGCAAAAATATGTAGGTTTCATTTAAATGGCCTGAATTATTACCCTTGTACATTATCAATAAATTTAAGTCAAATTAGTTTTTAAGATTTACTAGTGGTTTTACCCCTATTATCTAAGCACAGGGCTCTTAATTTGAAGGAAATGGGGGGGGGGGGGTTGGCTCATACCTTTCCGAAGACTTCAGAAAAATCAAAAGCATTCCAAGGAGCTCCATGAATCTTCCCTAAAACTAAGAACTGAGCTCGCTTATCTCATTGGTTAGCGAAATCTCAACAAAGAAACAAACAAAAACTTACTAATTCATATAGAATGTATAAGAATAGAAATGTTTAGAACATTTAATCAAAGTTGTTCAGTAGCCTTTAAATATTAACACACCAGATTAAAACTTTCTTATAGTACTTAAAGGGACTGTGAACGAGAAAATTTCTGATCAGATTATCAAACCTTAACATCATCTCATTCATACAATCTCAAAGATAGGGCAAAGCTGTCTCTACTTTCCTTAAAAAACGGCTTTTCCCGCCGATTTTATTATGTCCAAGATTGGGGAAAAAAATTTCCGGACTATATAAATGTGCAGTTAATTGTCTTTTTTTCCTTCTATAGCTAAAACTAAACTTTTTGACATAGATCTCTATTTTTCCTCACACTCCCTTTAATAAACCCTTGTCATGGGAAAACAAGTTAAAAGCTGCCCAATAAAGGCACATAATGGTCCTTGTTTATTATTATTATAGCTATTAAAATCTGTTAGGTGTAAAATCTATACATCAGAATTGTACATATTGAGGGGACCGTAAAATATAAAGTACCCAAAGTTGTATAAATACGTTATCAAATTCGTTGGCCTAATAACATTGAGTACTTTAGTTAAACATTGATTGGGTCAACATTTATAAAGCAATAATCCAAAACTAAAGAAGGAACATTTATGAATATTTTGAGTGTTATCGATTTATCAAACATTGTCTTATGCCTTCAGCTCCTTTATTCTACAAAATAAATTTCTTGGTAATACTGCATTACTTATAGATATAATTATTTGAGTGAACACTGCAAAAAAAATCCATGTTCAAAAACAATTCCGACGCGCTTATTAAAATCAAATGAACACACAAGCCCAAACCCATAAATAAATGTTTAATAGTTGGGTTATCATCACTTCCACTTAGTGTCATATCTTTAAGGGATAAGACAATTACCGATGAATTAATGTACACCCCGAATTATGATAAACAAAATAAAGCCTTTTGTAGATTACAATTATTGATGGAAAAGTTTAAACACTGATATTTTCATCACCCATACAATGTTAAAATAAAAGTGATACCATTTTTTAAGCTAGGGAATGTAATAATGTATTTATAAAACTTTGGAGACCAGTAAAATGTACAACCCATTGTCATCATCCTCTCTGGTGGTTCATATTCAGATTAAAATATTATTTTATTTGTGATTTTTTCGATATATTATTGTGGTTATTAGTTTGGCATACAATTAATCCAAATTTAAAATAAAGTTAGATAGGTTGAAGTGATAGGACACCTTTACATGTATACACCATAAAATCATGAAATAACAATATAAAACCAACAATAGAACTATTTCTGTCTCGATTCTAGGTTTAGTCATCCTTAAAGAGTAAGATAGTATTAGAAAAAGCTATTGTGTAAATTCTACTTTGTAGTGTTTCACACTTTTCCTCAACAGTTTAGCGGATTTAAGACCAACACGCAACAAGCGGTCAATGGATCCTATAAATAGACATATTTGCAAAACCAAAACTGGTTTTAGCTAAATTGTATCTGCTCCTTCTTCCGGATTATAGAATTTTTAAGAATTTGACAAAAAATGTGTGATAATTTGACTTTAAAATAGCCTTAGATGTAAAATGTATATTACCTCTAACACATGAAAGCAGTAGTTGTTTTAAAAACTTTTTTTGTAGATTAATTATAACTCATGAAATTGTCGACGGCGGTACCTTCTGGTTTTAATTAATGCTTTTTTTCTTCAAATTACCTTGAACTCTTAAACTTAGAAAGTAAAAAAAAAAGTAATGAAAAATCAACATATTATTTAACTAAACAATTATGACAACATCCATAAAAGCGAAGCACTGGAACGGTAGGACAAACGGACATTAACACTTATATAGTGTCAGAACTGAATAATCAGAATATAAATGTATAAGAGTCGAGGCAAAATTGTAAGTAAATTTGTTGAAAACTGCTTGATTCAGGATAATGTTTATGGACATACTTACATTTTTATGATTTGATTGTAGAGTTGCTTCGGTTATAACATTATACTTTGTTGTCCCAGGAATCAGCATACCAAAAATCAGATAAATCGGATGATTAGATCACATAAAAATTTGTTGTTAAAAAAGTAAAAAAATCAAAATGTTTAAAATGGATGTACGGACATTCTTGTAATGATGATAGAGTTGCTCTGCTTTCTAAATCTAAATTACTAAAGGAATCACCATGCAAAGTTTGAAATCGATCTGACATCTCTAACATGCCTAAATTAACAAAAAAAAAGCTATCCGTTGTGAAGGACGTACGGACGGACCGACTCTAATTATAGAAAAGCTTCACTTTTAAAAATACTGACAGGATTTATTTACAACATATTTACTGTTATTAAAAGCAAAGCTTTTCTATAATAAGGGTCGGTCCGTTCGTACGTCCGTCTGTCCGTCAGTAAAAGTTAGATTTGAAGGTGGAAATGTTAGCTTTTTTAGTGGAACGGTTAGCTTTTTTCCGTTAATTTAGAATTTTCCTATCGATTTCAAACTTTGCAAGGTTATTCCTGTAGTATTTAGGTACGATTTAGAAAGCATAGCAACTCTATTATCATTACAAGAATGTCCGTACATCCATTTTAAACATATTGATTTTTTTACTTTTTTAACAACAAATTTTTATGTGATCTAATCATCCGATTTATCTGATTGTTGAAGAAATTAGGCATTTAATTGATCATTTCAAAGGAAAGTTATTAATAAGTATAGTCTAATTAGTTAAAAACTGAATAGTTCATTATACATTAAATAGTTTTACTATTAAGTAAATTTGTTGCAAAATACAACATACTGTTTAAGGACATTGTTATAGATGTGCCACGTTTATAACGTTGTACCTTGTTGTAGTATTTATTACAAAAAGGTTTAAAACTTTTTGTAGAATTGCTATGCTTTCTAAATCGTACCTTACTACTAAAGGAATAACCATACCAAGTATGAAATCAATAGGACAATTATAAAAGGCCTAAATTAATGATAAGGGCTATCCATTATGGACAGACAGACCAACCCTTAATAAAGAAAAGCTTTACTATTAAAATCAAGCATCAGAAAAAGTCTTGTTTTTTTTTAAATTATAACTATAGATCCACAACGACCAAAATCTTTGACCTATTTAGATTATGATTTGAAAAAGGTTTTGCCATGTCTTAAATAAGATATAAAATTAAATAAAAATTGTTTTCAATTGCTAAATAATCTTTAATACACCAGACATTAATTTGATGTTAAATTAAAATTATATATCTCTATATAAAAATATCGATTGTGCCCCTAGAATCTAGTTGGTCTGTTTTCTAAGGGGTAAGGCATAAAATCATCCAGAGACTAAAAATCAAATAGCCTGAACCCATGGGTCTAATCACATAATCACATCCTGGGTCCTATGTACGTGAAGCTTTCCTAGAGTGTAGAACTAAATCAGCTATCGAAATCTTAAGCTACAGATAAAATACATACTGTTTACATACAAAACATATCAGATGATCATTATCAAATTTTTGTCAACTTTAATGCAATTAAAATTTAAAAACATTTACTTTACCTAGTAACTATTAAGTAATAAAATGGTAAATGAAGTGTGTTCAAGTATATCTTTTAAAGTAATGTTTTTAAATGAACCTTTCGTGTCATATATTAACCTACTTACTGTTTCATTATATCAAAATTTTATCCATATAAAATTTAAAATGGTTTAGAACAGAAAAGATAGACTTTTGTGTAATAAACGGCTAAGTATCTAATCAATTAGGATTAGTGCTTTTTATATGACTTTTTACATCACTAATAATGCATTAAATAACCACTGTTATACATCCTAAATATGCAGTGTTGAAATGTCTTTAAAAATATTGTTTTAAAGCCTCAACAAATATGACAAAATTATATTTACAAGCTTTAAACTATAAGATCATTTTTGATTAAAGGTTATTTTAAAGTCAAATAATCACATATTTTTATTAAAAATCTTTGAAATACTATAGACACGAAGAAGGAGCAGATACAATTTAGGTAAAACCAGTTTTGATTCAGCAAATGTGTATATTTAAAGGATCCATTGACCGCTTGATGCGTGTTGGTTTTAAATCCGCTAAACTGTTGAGGAAAAGCGTGGTTTGTCTATTCGTGGTTTTGTTTCCAATTTTCATTTTAATGATAAATTGTGTCTCCGACTATAGTTTTTACTGTTCTATTATTGGAATTATGATCAAAATTGCATCTATTTATCATTTATTATTTTTTAGCTCTTTTCCAAGTGTTTTCTTTTTAATTAGTTCTTTCATTGAAACCTATTTTAGTAAACTGAATCCTTACGGGGAGGTCATAATCTTTTAAACTTTACCTAACCAAAAGTTTTTTTGTTTTATAGGTCATAAAAAAAAGTAAATTCAAATTGGTATCAAGTTTATGAATAAACAAGGATGACAACATCCATAAAAGCGAAGCACTGAAACGGTAGGACAAACAGACATGATCACTTATATAGTGTCAAAACTGAATAATCAGAATATAAATGTAAAAGATTTGAAGCAAAATTGTAAGTAAATTTGTTGAAAAATTGCTTTATACAGGATAATGTTTATGGACATACTTACATATTTAGGACTTGATTATAGAGTTGCTTCGCTTATAACATTATACTTTGTTGTCCCAGGAATCAATATACCAAAAATCAGATCAATCGGATGATTAGAAAACATGAAAATTTGTTGTTAAAAAAGTAAAAAAATCAACATGTTTAAAATGGACGTACGGACATTTTGGTAATGATTATAGAGTTGCTAAATCGTACCTAACTACTAAAGGAATCACCATGCAAAATTTGAAATCGATAGGACAATTCTAACATGCCTAAATTAACGAAAAAAGCTATCCGTTACGGACGTACGGACGTACGGACGGACCGACCCTAATTATAGAAAAGCTTCGCTTTTAAAAATAGAACAAATAGAGGTGTAAATTAAGTTTATAAACTAATTTTTTTTCTAGAAAAAGGGCTTGTTTCCCCATAAAAAATTCATGATATTGTTTTTTTATTTGTCTATATACAGTAGACAAATTAGTTATATACTGATAAACTAAATAGGAATCAGAATTTGATTTCTTTTGTTTTTTGAGATTTTAGTTGGACACATGAATAAAAAGCAAGCTTATAAAAGACATTGAAAATATGGGTATTTTTAACCTGAGAGAAAACTATATAGTCTCCATTTTTTTCAAACGAAAAATGTTCCTTTTACTAAACTGATTTTAATTCTCTGTAGTTCAATAAGAAAAGTAGATTTTATGAATTTTGTATTTTAGTTGGAGGTTAAGTAAGATTCAAAGCACTAGTAACTTGTAGAAATGAACTAAAACTTCACATAATTCAAATCCTTTAAATTTAATTCTAAAAATACTCTACTGGACGTAACAATATATGCACATTTTATGACCATTGGCCAGAGGAGATGATATTGACTTTTTAAAACAGGGGGCTTGAATCGTATTTTCTAAATAGGGAAGGATAGCAAATTGATAGGAAAGTTGAGTTAAATATCTTCATATAAACATGAAACATACGAGCATTTTGATAATTTAATTGTTAGAATATCTTTACATGATATACATAGACGTAAATATCATAAAAATTTGCTTTTATACCATCATAAAGATAAACCTAATGATAATATACGAAATGTTAAAGTACATCATGCACATGAATTACCCATTGTATAGGCTAATCTTACTGATTGAAAACTTTGGACACTGATAGTTTGATGTTAAGGAAATAGATATTTTTTTTATATAAAACTTTGGGTACCAGTATAATTTTCAGTTTATGTTCCCTACTCTCACATTCTACTAAAACCCCATAAGTACGCTTTATTGTTATTGTATTTGTATTGGTAAATTTTTAGGTGTAGTGTTGACCACCGACCCTCTCTCACCAACCCCCAAGAATAATCAAAACATACGATATTCATTTACGACTATGCAAAACTTATATTGCCCCTCTCAGGGTTAATTCCTAAAGGTATATTTATAGGAATAAATGTTATAAAATCTAAATATATCCCTCTTAAATCTGTCTAGTTAGATGTTAGATTATAGCATTTATGGTAATAACTTGAAGGAATTTTTTTATGTAAGTCGACAATAATGATGTCAATGTAGCCAATATATCAGTAATGACCACTTCTTCTTATGTAAACTGTTATATCGACATAATGATTCCTAAATATGTCATTCATAATCCCTAGGTTCATGGCTACTATAAATACGGATATACATTACAATAATATTGCTATGATGGTGCAGTAATATTCTGGGCCTGATTTTGTACAGTAAAAGTAGATTACCATTAAAGGTTTATTTACTAAAATGTACAAAATAAAATATAAATAAAACTTTTAAAAGCAGTACCTTTATGGGTATTTGCCCAAGTACTTTTGAAACTCACTTACAAACTTGGTGTATTGGATGTCTGTCATCCTAACACTTCCTACATATTTCCAATTTTATTTGACAATGGGTGGGTCAATATGTTTTTATTGTTCTTTATGCATGTATATAAAATTCATAGTGTTTTTAGATATCTTGTAATGTCATGCATAGAGTGATCAAATTATTAAAACATGCTAGATTTATTTGATGATTCTTTTGCACAGTATTTTTTGTTTGTTTCATAACTAATCATCAGTTGGTTTTTAAAAAATGAGACAATTTGGTTTTGTACATCAAATAGACGATCCAGGAAACTTCCTTGACAACGTTTTTACTTAAAAATATTCTTGAAACAAAAATGATTGAGTAATGATATTTATAAAAAAAAAAGAAATCTCATAGTTTTTGACAGATTTGATTTAGATACTTTTTTGTTAATTTTGCTATTCTTCGCAACATAAGTACATGACTTGAAACCAAAAAGTGTAGCTACAAAAAGACAATATGAATTTTAGTTAAATTAAGAAAAGTTTCTCTCATTACGTAGAGAAAAGAGCTTTAAAAGTAAAATATGTTTATGTTTTGAAACTTTATTAGTGTAATAGCCAAAACAAAAATTAAGCAACGATGAGGGGGCCGGTCCTAATTTATATAATTAATATAATTTTAAAACAACCTGCCCAAGCAAAGCCCCACTGAAAGCTTCTGATAATTTACAGATATTTTAACTTGATGTGCTTTATTGGAGAAACATTTGAAATATTGTAACAATAGAAATGAGTTACGGCTCTTGTAGTAAAGAGGGGCACCTTAACTCTTTCCAAGTGTTCATTCAATCTATATAAAAAAAAGTTAGTTTATCAATCTACTATAAATAAAAATCTTTTCTACACTCATTGTATTCGTCACTTTTGTCTACTCTAAAATGGCGTCATTATGGTAATTGTATACAGGCCTATCATTGGTCATTTGTATTGTATGGCGTCATTTTTTATTGGACATTATACGCTTTTCTAACTTTTTTTATTACGAAGGCCTATATGTTCATGACATTCTAATATTTTTTCTTTTTCACTAACTATTGAATCATGAATATTGATGTTGTTATCCTTGTTGATTTTTAAAAGCCATAAGTATTATTATTTATTTAACGACGCTCAGTAATGAGTCTCAAATGTAAATTACAGAAACTCTAAACGACTTACAAACGATTTAAAAAAAAAATTCTCTGTCACATTACAAATATACTTTTACTTCTCTCTCTCTCTCTCTCTCTCTCTCTCTCTCTCTCTTTGTGTGACAAAAATGTTTTGTTACTAACAAAGACGTGTAATGTTCAACAATAACTCCAAACAAAAAAAAATGGGCATAATCCGGTAAATTCCCGCATTTTTGTGAATTGTTTCTTCAGACTTCCCCCACCTGAAAGTGGTTGACATTATGTTATATGGGATGATTTTAAACATTTACATCTACTTTGCACCTAGTAATGGATGTAAAATATGACAGGGGAAAACATGGAACTCATTTATTAGCCTGTTTATTCATCCATTAGGAGATGAGGGGATGGGTTAAGATGTCAATTGAAAGGGGGATTGTATTTTAGCCCACTACAATCTTCACTTAATTAGAGTACATGATAATCTGGTGTCAGATCCAAGAAATAATAATCCTTTGATGTAACAGTACTGAATCTTTACCTTTACTGCAATAGGTCGCTGATTTATTTTCTATGGGTGTATAATTGCTCCACTTGGTGAAAAGTGAATGCTACCAATAATCCTTTTAAATTTGAGTGGCGATAATTTTAACCCGTTCTATTTTTTAGGAGTAAAGCTACTATTCAAAGTAAGATAAAAACTATAAACAATTGTCTGTTTCGGGTTCAGCTCCCCTTAAAGGGAGAACTTAATCGGTTTAGTAGTCAAACTACTTACTACTTTATATAATAGAATTTATATAATTCTATGCAAATGTTAGAAAGCTTTTTGAAACTAATGTGCACTGCCTTTCTTCTTGATTGGAACCTTTTATTTAAGATGCTAAAAATTTTAATGGGTTTTTATGCATTAAAATCTTTATCTTTAAAAATGCAATTTCTTTTAAAGCTCACATTAATTGCAAATTTCATGGGAAAGTATAATTTGGCATAGAAAAAGGGATTAGAAGAAATATTTATATCATGCCCCGGCCGCCAATTTTCAATTCTAAAAATCAGCTGAAAGTCTAAACCTTACCCTATTATGGCAAACCCTCCTTTCACAAATTTTTCAAAGCATCGAAACAGTTTTAAAGTTGTGGCTTAGTCGTGTCTGAGCCCATTCATATCATGACTTTAAAAATTTAAACCTAATAATTGATATAATCTACAAATAGATTTTCGAAATCTTTCTTATATTGATGGTATTTAATATTATCGTGCTATTTGAAACTTAGATCTTCAATCTTCAATATAACTACTACCTACATTATAATGTGAAAGTATTACTACAATAAACTTAGATCTACAACATAATCATTAATTCTATTCTAAATGTATTACTTTGAAAAACAACAATATATTTTGATAAGACTGAATTATATTTTAACAGGAAAATAATGGACACTTACTTATCAGTTTTTCTCTGATAATCATAGTTATTAATCTAGACAAGGTGCAAATTGCATTATTTTTAATTTATACATAAAATATTCTCATAATAGTTATTGAAAAAACAAACAGTAGTAAAATTCAGGGAGGGGAAGGGACATTTGGCTGTAAATTAAAATGGTACTCTGATTGTTGATTTAATAACTTTTGGAACCCATATTAAATAATTATTGGATTGTGTAAACAAAATCCAAACTTTCCTACCAACATTTTTTATACTTCAGCAGAGAAAATTAAGTATATCCTAATTGTGGAGGTATAAACAATTTATCTTCCATTGTCTTATCCCTGTAGACCATAAGTAAACAGTTGATATGAACACAGATCTAATAACACAAAATTGGCGAGTTCCTTGGCTTTAAGTTTAAACACAAAATGATCTTATTTCTAGTTAAAATTGGTTAAAATTATCCTTACAATAGATTTATATTGTAATGCTCACAGTTTATGTTTTGTCGTTTCAGTAATCTTTATCTAAAGATGAAATTTATGTGACTATTCTAAAATAGTTTATTCAAGAGGTATCATCAGAAGTTTAAAACTAAAATTGCAATTGTCAACCTTTTATTTCAATATCAAGGGTTAATGTCGTCTGAATGACATTCAACAAAATGACAAAATGATTATAGTATAATATCTAAAAGCTTATTTTGATTTAACAACAGCATAAAAATTTTTGATTGTTACCGCTCTATGGCATTATTGCTCTGTCCAATAAATTTACAAGGTGCATGTTTGATGAAATAAAGATTAAATGGTCAATAATTTATAGTGTGTATTCATTTCCACAAACATGTGTCACATTATTAAAACAACATATCTGGATATTATTACAACGCGCAAACTTCATATTTCCCCTTATATAGGTAGGGATGGGGGATGTACTTTAATATATACTGGTAACCAATGTTTTATATTGACTTTCCTAATTTATTGGCTTATAAACATTTGAGAACTCGTATCAAATATTGATTAATTGGTAAAACCTGCAGTGTCGCCTCTTTTCCAAAAGAAGAATGGTTAAACTTAAATTTACATAAATTTATACTTCCTTGTCATATCCTTGTTTTTACCACAGTCGATTCATTTTTCATTCGCTATTAAAATCTAAAGTGTGAATATTTCGATAATGATTGCACGCTAAAGAATATTGAAATAAATTACTTTTTTAACACCTTATAGTTTGATTATAGATTGTAAACATAAATAATATTTGAAAGCAATGGTGTACGGTAGGGGGGAGGGGGGATAACACCCCTTAAAGTTCCCTTTTTCATCCCCTATTAATTTGACGCATTCTTGGTGAATTGCTGTGAACGCCATTGTTTGAAATACCTAAACAAATTGAAGAAAAAGACAAATAAATGTTAAGCGTTTAAACATTTATTATCAAATTTTGTAAATGTTTATAAAAAAAGTAGCCATTATTAGAATTTAGTTAATTTTAATCTTATAACATGTCATAAATATGTAATGTATGAACACTTTTAATAATTGCCTTCAAAGAAAACATAAATCTTCAAGAAAATAGCCTAAAAACTGCTTGATTATATTTAAAAATCTAATTATTATTTTTTTCTATTTCAGGTGTATAAATGGCTGGTTGTATGGGTTCATATAGTAGCTCTATTCACCAGGAAAACATGATTTAGGCTTGTCTGTAAATAATATCTATTTCTATGTAGAGAAGCTACTCTTTAGTTGTTTTATTCCGGTTGTATTGTTTAATATCATGGATCTAAAGGGGTAAGACAATGGACAATAAATTGATGTACATTCCCAATGACAAAAACGTTTATGTAGAATAAAAATATTGGTTATACAGTTTGGACACTATTAGTTTGGAACTAACCAATCAATGTTTGATACAGGTACCCAAAGTTATTTAGCTCACGAATTAGATAACGTTTTGATAATACTTTAGGTACCAGTGTATCTAAAAGCCCAATGTCTCCTTCCTATGGGTTCACATAGTTGCTCTATTTACCAGCAAACTAAAACAGGCTCCCTTGTAGCCGGTTAAGAGATCTTTTTTGACATACATACGGACAGAAATACTGCTACTTATGTATGTTAGTATTTTGCTTATTTGAAAATGATCATATTATACGCCAAAATTTTAGTGTTGCATCCAGGCAGATATGAAACATTGGACCGTTTTTTACACTAATCCTCAAAGTTTTATAATAACGTTTTCTTATTTGTTGGCTTTCTATCTTTGGGGACTTTTATAGAATTTTTATTGGTTGATTCATTGAGTGTCCAAACGTTTCAATCAATTATTGTATTCTACACATAGAGTAGTTTTATGTATAATCATTGAGGATGTACTAAAATTCATCGCCAATTGTCTTATCCCTTTATATTCCTGGTTGTATCTAATACCTATCTACCTTCCCATTAATGCTTTCATTCTAATTAAAAGGCAATTAAGTTCTACTGTGTGTGTGTGTAATCAGGGATCTAGGGATTTTTAAAAATTTCAAACTGAATAATTTGGTTCAGGGGCTTTCAGCTTCCCGCACGGACTTTAATCTATCTATCAAACTTAAAGGCTGTACCACAATTCTAGTTTATTCAACAACAAAAAACACTCTTGTACATGATAATCCTATCCCTCAAAGTAAACAAATCCAGGGATATAAAGGGATAAGATTAATTGATCTAGATCCCTTATGATGATAAACAAAATTCCCCCTTCTGTAGATTATAATTAAGGGTTAAAACGTTTGGACACCCAATTAAATATACCAACCAATTAAAATTCTATGAAAGTCTAAAAAACATTTGAGCTAACCAATAAGAAAACAGTGCAATAAACAGCCTATTGTCACCTCCCTCCCTGAAACAACTCAGTAATAAAAAAGAAGGTTGCTATAATCATTTTCCCCCAGAGTCCAAGATATCCAATATATTTAAGGACGCATCAATTGACCTATCCCTAGAGCCCTGAATTGTTGTTGATTACTAAATGTAATAAAAACTAGTTAATACTACTTGAATGCATAAAGAACCCAAAATGTTAATGTGCATAATCCAAAAGGTAAATTGCAATGCAGTGAAAAATAGAAGGACATTTTGAAGAAATATTTTTGTAATTAAAAGAACGTTTTCTTCTTTTTTTGGCTTAAAAACTTTCGGTATTTTGAGTAGATAAGCAGTGTTTGCACCAAAACTTTTATCTTTAGAAGGGGTAGTTTTGTTTATCATCATTTAAATGTACATCAATTTGCCTACCATTGTCTTATCTCTTGAGATCCTTTGTTATTAAAACCTATTTAAATTGTGGTATTTTATACAATTGTCTTTTTTTGGTTACGTCGCATAAACATACAAATTTTTAACTGTAATAGTTGTGTTAGAATATCTGCAAATTGATTACATACCTTTGTCTTCGAGTTTAATGTTACATTGTCAGCAGCATAGCTACTCTAGAAATAGGTTTGTCTTTATGTCAATTATATAGCTTTGTCTTGGCACCATGTTACTTTTTCAAATGTTATTTTGTGTATGTCAATCATCATTTTGTTTTATTCAGCCCTTAATTAACTACAAAGCGTTACTACTCTATATTTTTCTATATAAAATAGCTTTCTTATTTTGGAAAAGTTTTATAGCTATCCTTATCTAACCTTAACGAACAGACATACAGACTCTAATTATACAAAAGCTTCGCTTGTAAAAAGCCTAAATGAGTCGGGTAATTGTAGCCGAGTACACCTTGCCAACTTGAACACTCGTCAACAACAACTGAAACAACAGCAGCGGGTGAGGGTACTGTACACAACAACACCAACAACCTCAACTACCCAACCACAACACAGCCATCAACAGTCACAGGAACATGGATTAGTATTTGAAAATATTGATAGAGCTTTTCTACAGATTATAATCAATGAATTCAGAGATGGAACGTTTAATTAAATAATATTATGTCAAATGCTACCTTTTAAAATAATTTCTGTTCAAAAAATGGTTGTAAAGTAGAAATGATTGAAATAAAACAATCAAAAGATCAAATTTTCCTCCTAATTTAGTCAGTATATAAATTATCACTAAAAATAGAAAAAAAATGTATATTATGAATTAGCATTTATGAACATTGATCATTATGTTATGAACATTGAAAAGGTTTTAGTTAAGATGATTTTATCTTTAAAATTGAGAATATTAATCCTTGACTGTTGTCAGACCCCAATATTAGAAGAAACCACACCGCAACATGCCACGAAGGAGGGGGGCAAAGAGTTGCACAAATTTATCAAAACATTGAATAATTTTGTTGAAAATTTAGTTGTTAACAATGACAAAGATTATAACATCAAGAAGGGTGATTATTATAGTGATAAACATAGTGATAATGATGATATTATAAGTAATGAAATAGAAAAGTTCCATGTGAACACCCTTGCGACACCCCAAGATTTTTATGAAAATGGTACGTCAAAACGGTACCGGCGGGAAAATGATGGCGGCGTGTTGGGGCTTAATAACGGCGCCTGGAACGATTGGGATCCAGTAAGGAAGTCAAAATCAAGCAGTTTTCTCGTGGATGTCGAAGGAGGCGGTGGAGAAAACGGTAATTTCTTCTAGATTGTAATTTTTAACTGGCGGAAAAGGGGATTTTTTGAATATTTAAAAATATGTAAGTTTATCTAAATTTATCTCAAATAGGTATATCTGTACAATTAAATAAAGTAGTAAATATTTTGACTGAAGCCTGAGCTTTCAATGGCTATCAAACCGATTGAATTTTCCTTTATAGGAAAGCGCTACATTGATTACGGGATGGTTTTAGTCTATTTTATATTTTATTTAAGTCTTAGAATGGTTTTAGACTATACTTCTACCACTTTTTTTCCTCTTTCGAATACTGAGCTTCTAGATATTTAGGGCAAATATGCTTGTACTAACTTATACCAAATTTTCCAGTATGGCTTCGAAACCGATTTATATCCGCTGTTTTAGAAACAGTTCTCAGTCATACTGAAAAATCATGTATAGCCTCGTAATACAGGCAATTTTACACTAATATTAAAGTAAAAATCATAAAATTAAGAACAATTTTGTTACCTCTGGCCTTTAGCCCATTTAGCCTCTAATCTTTTCATTTTAATATCGGCGGAAATATGTCTATTATACGATGCGATAAATAACTATGATATGTTATTGGATATTTTTTAAGGAGAGGGTACAGATGAGTATGAGACAGACGTAGATGAGGAATATGTTGAAGAGGTGGAGAACAATCAAGTTGATGAAGAAGAAAGTTCTGATTCTGACTCAGAGGAAACAAATCATTGCAAATTTTTTTAACTGCATAATATTTCACATTTCTCCTGGGATGGAGGGGATATTGGAATTATATTACACTGGTGCTCAAAGTTTTATAAACAGGTTTTCTTTTTCTTTTGCACCAAAGAATATAAAGTGCTTTAAACTTTTTCTTCGTTGGTTTGCACAAAAACTTGTAAGCTTTGTAAGCCTTTTTTGCAAATTGAATGGTGGATTTTATAATTTTCATTGGCCTGTCCCTCCCTGTTGATGAACATATTAGAATATATCTTAATCTTCATTATTCATTGTCCTCATTCTGCAGCATGGATACATCTTCTGGAAATAATACAAACTTCAGCTATTTCAAAATTTATAGATTTACATTAAATCATGACACAAATTTAGGTAGTTTTTCCATTCGAAAGAAACTGTTTTGCCTCCAACCTTTAAATCTTTTAAAACTAGAAGTTTTTTATTTAAAAAAAAAGTATTTTTTTCTTGGTTGATAATAACTACAGCAAAATAGATTGCGCAAATATGCAGAAAAACCAATAAATTATAAATTTTATCTCAATTATGAATATCTTTGCATAACAGAACATACTTTTCATAAAATAATTTTCTTCTAATTTTATGGCATAAAAAAACAAATTTTTTTGGTAATTATTAAATATGTTTTGGTTTTATATAATATTTATAAAACATGTCCTTTCTCCTGATTATTCATTGTGCCATTATAAAACACAATAGCATGATTTGTTTGATGGTATCTGCAGGACAAAAAGCCACCAAAACTAAATGTGAGCGACAAAAACTCCCCCTACGCACTCATTGACAAATATTTTCCTGAGCGAGAGAGTTATTTCTATCAGAATAAGGCAGGATTTATATTTATAGTGGATAAGTAAATTAGATATCAGCCATACTAAAAAATCATATATTGCAGAGTATTATGGACAATTTTCCACGAATATTAAAATAAAAATCATATGATTAATTCCAATGTTGTTACTTCGGTTCCTTGGGGTTATTAAACTGATCAATTATTTTCTTAATTTTTTTAAAATTTATTATCCGCGGATAGCTGTCTATAATGCGATGCGATAAATAACTATTACTGTATCGTTTGTTATTTTATCTGGTTTTTGAGATATTTTTCAATAATCGTTAAATTGATTTAAAAGAAATTTTCTAATTTAAAGATCAGAAAAAATGATTTGAATTAACTTTTGGATTTTTAAAACAAATATGAAAATTAATTAAAATATTCATAGTTTTTAATTTTAATATTCTGTACACATGAGAAGTATGTCGTTCATCAAATCCGACACATTAAAAACTGTCCCGAATTTGTATTAATTTTGAGGAACACGACTCCAGTGACGTCATATTTTTCTTTCCCGAAAAAGGGAAGGGGGGAAGAAAATTTCTTCAAAAGAGATGGGGAAAACCCCCTTTTCTCCCATCTCTTTTTTCTCCCCTCCTTCCCTTTTTTTCTCCCTTCCCTTTTTCGGGAAAGAAAAATATGACGTAACTGGAGTCGTGTTCCTCAAAATTAATACAAATTCGGGACAGTTTTTATTGTGTCATCAAATCCCTTTTTTCATCAATTTACTTATCTCTATAAATACCTGAAATGCAGGATAACTTTCTGAATAACTACAACAAGGGACACAAACCTGACATTGGAAATCTTTATCCAGAGGAGGTAAGTGTATTTAGTTTTGGCAGCGTATCTACTTTGTAGCTGGGGTATGACCGTCTGTCTGAACCTCCAACTTCTCTATCTGTTGTTACATCTATTAGGTGTAAAGTGATAGAACCATGAAAGAATAAACAGTTGTTTGCTTTAATTAAAAGGCAATGACGTGAATGAGTTCAGTGTGTAGAGATGTTGATAGCCCCCACTAAAAATATTATGGAGGCGTTGTGTGTGTACACCATGAAAAGTTTTATGAACTGAAGGAGTGTTTAGTGCTTAATCTAACAAATTCCTTTGTACTCGTCTATCTTTAGTTTATAAATATGAAATCAATGTTGTAAGAAGTAATTCCAATGCAAATTCTCCGTCTGACCCCTAATATTTACCATGAGTGTTAGGAGAAGGCATTGGGATAAAAATAGGATAGGATAGGTAAAGGCGAATGTCTTATAGGATGATTTTATCATACATTAATTGACCACATTATATCATTGAATTCTTTGTCTATCAGATGTAATTACTTGTCTTTCTATGATAAACGTTTTTTGCATAATGTAATTTTTCTCAAATTTTGCGATACCTTTACATTGTTCCGTTAATATTACCAAAAGTTAAAAAAAATTACAAAAGTGCAAAACAATATTTACAATAAACATTAAAACAAAACTAAATAAAGATATAAATATATTTGGATATAATTTCAAATATTTTACGTATTTTTGTTAAAGTATAAAAGTCTCCAAAGTTTTTTAGCCATCGAATGAGAGAAATTTACAAATTTATTATATGTACAGTAAATTTTCATCTTCCGCCCAAATGCAAACCCAAACACAAACGTTAGTGTAGAAAAGCTACGCTTTTCAAATTTGTGTGATCACTAAAAGTTTACAAATGATTGAACTTGACTCATTATTTTTCATAGTTATAGCCAGGGCCAGGGAGGGAAGGGAGGTTACACTGGTACCCAATATTAATGAACACGATTTGCTGGCTTATAAATTTAGGACTTTTTTTATAAATCTTGATTGATTTTACTAACTACCAATTTTATTTAAAATTTAGAGAAAATATAAATTTTTACCATAATTTTGATGTTTATTTATCAATTTACCGGATATTGTCTTATCCTTTTTGATCCCTGATTGAGGGCTAATTTCAACTCAATTTACCAAACATCCATTATAAGTTACAGCGAAGCTTTCTTATAATTTAGGTGCATACATTCTTATTTGTCTTCAATGTAATTTGAATTAAACATAATTGCAATTTGAATGTTTATATTAATCGCATGAAATTAAGTAAAAGTGCTAATCGATGACATATTATAAACATGCTTGATTTTTATTGCTCAAGAAAAGAGGCAACTTTTAAGTTTTTAATAAGGGCATATATCATCAAGGTTTTCAGAATCATTCTTGTTTTAAAAAAACTGTTGGAGTATTTTATAATTAGTATGGTCATTTTTTACACACGAAAAATTAATTATTTTTTAGAATTAATGAATTTTTAATAAATAAGCGGTTCTAATAGTTATTGCACATTTCATAAATTGGGTCTTTGGCTTATTCAGGGTTCTTGGACAATGGACGATAAATTGGGATACTAAATTGATAAATATACAAAAATTACTTAATCTGATAAAATTATTGGTGGAATGGTTTATCCATTGTTGGTTTGAACCAAAAAAAAGTTAAAATAGACCCAAAGTTTTAAAGCCAACAAATGAGTGAAAGTGTAAAACCAGCATAATTAACAGTCTGATGTCCCATCCCTCTTTGATAATTTTATATTCATTAGTTACTATATATCTTTTTTTATGTCTAATAAGATGTTCCTTGCACCTAATTACTAATTTCAAATAAAAATACTTTTCATAAGTTTATGAAGAGATTTTGCAAATTCTCACACCTTTTTTTTCAAAATGAAAATTATAGATGAAGTAAAATCATTAAAGTTTAAAATTTGTTGGCTCCCCGTTTTCTTTTGTCTCGGTCTAATTTGTATCATAGCGTAGGATGACTCATCAAGGCTGTATATTCAGTAGGTCACCTTAATCTTCGTTGCTGTTACTATGCTAGTGTCAGTTCTCGATGTTTGACGGGTCTGTCTTTTCTATACCAATTCGTCTAGGATTGAGTTTGAAACCTGGTTAAGGGGTCTATAGAAAGGTCCTTACATACCCCACCAAAATCTATAGAAATAATGAGCTCTATCTCCAAGATTTAAAATTCTTAAGACGATTTGAATTGTGAGCTATTGGTTTTTTAACACCCTTTATTAACAACAAGTCGATTGTAAAGTAACAAGCTGTCTTTTGGAATAAAAAAGTTTATACTTTTCAGAGAAGCTTTATATTGGTCTTTGTCGATTTAAGGCTATTTACTGTAAGGTAAATTAAATCTTGCATAAAAAATCAGTACCTTTAATTCTATTGTTTCAATCATAAAAATGTAAAAAAAAGTTGCAAAACTCGCGCTGTGGATATCTACCCAAATAAATTACCTTAGTCGTCTCATATTTGGGTCTTGGTGATCATGTATTCTTAACTGTAACTATGGTTATACAGTAATTAGTAGTAGCAAGGGAGTTGTGTAGTTTATAGAATAGTAAGGGTATGATCTGTATTCTTAACTATAACTATGGTTTTACAGTAATTGGTAGTAGCAAGGGAGTTGTGTAGTTTATAGAATAGTAAGGGTATGATCTGTATTCTTAACTATAACTATGATAATACAGTAATTCGTATTAGTAGGGGAGTTGTGTAGTTAATAGTATAGTAAGGGTATGATCTGTATTCTTAACTATAACTATGGTCATACAGTAATTAGTATTAGTAGGGGAGTTATGTAGTTTATAGAATAGTAAGGGTATGATCTTTATTCTTAACTATAACTATGGTTATACAGTATAGTAAATAGTAGTAGTAGGGGAGTTGTGTAGTTTATAGTATAGTAAATTGACGGTTGTGGGTAATATGGTGGGTCCGGCTCTCTGGCATATCTCAAATTTGGCGAACTTAAAACTTTGCAACGCATTGATAGAAATTTATTTTTTCTATTTAGAATATTTACATTCCATATTAAAATACCCTAAGAATTATTAAAGAATTTCATTTTGTATAGCAAAAACATTAATTTGATTTTAGAAATTAGTGGTGGTATCGGAGACAACTTCGCAGGAAACTAAATGAAATTTGTGTTACATCTAGGATGACTTTAGAGTTTAAGTTTTTAGTGGCGAATTTACTCTATGTTTAACCCTAAACGGTCGGTACCCTTTCCGGACCTTAATAGGTGGGGGGGGGGAGGGGGATGTTGAAGGCCCCCCCTATTTTCTCGGCTCCTATTAGAGCTAGAGGGATAAAACAAATGTGTGCTTGTCCCCTGTTTGATAATGAATTTCCGACCATAAGTGAGTTAAAGTCATTTTTTGCTTCCTTCACCCTTTTATTTGACAACCTTTGTTTTTAGGTCCTTTTTAAAAACTTTTAAAATTTCAACAGGCTGTAATTTCCTTATTTTTGAAGCTAAATGAGCAATTTTTTTAGAAAATGTTTATCTTTATGTAAATTTAATATTAGAAATCTCAAAACATAAATTTCAGTGGCGGTAGCTGTACTTGGCAGCTATCGGCTGCTGCAGCCAGAAGTCTGCAGCAAAACGGCCGTGGATTTATATGAAATTTCAATATGTCATGTAGACATGTTAGAACAGCTTAAGTTTAAAGTTTGGATTTCCCAAGTCAAAAATTGCAGTTACAGGAACCTTTTAAAGATTTCTGGAAACCTGGTGGATCAGGACCAGCAGGATCATACTTGTTATTGACTCTAACACTTATATGTTATGTAAGGGTTTACTGCTAGCGAATATTTTAATATTTTGGTAACAGAAAAGGTTTTGTTTAAGTCAATAAAAATATTTTTGCTTTTTTATCTATAATACAAAGAAAGAACGCTGTCTGTTTGTAGCAAAGGATCTCACTAACTGCTGAACCAATCGGGTTCTCCTTTACAGGGTAGCTTCTCATAGGTCCCGGGAAGTTTTATAATTATTTTCTTGGGGGGTGGGACACCCCCAACCCCCCCCAAAAAAAAATTTTCTTTTAAAAAAAAAATTAAAATAGTGGGGTCGCCTACCCCCCCCCCCAAAATTTTTTTTTTTTAATTTTTCTTTTAAATCTAAAATACGAAAAATTGGTTTGATTAGAGGCTAGGGGCGAAGCGGCTAGTTTCTATTAAGGAAATATTTTTCATAACATATTTTTTTTCAGCAGTGATAAATCTTTGCAGATGCTGGTCACTGTAGCCGGCAATTAACTGAAATGTGCGAGAGGGTTTTTTACTTAAAGTGTTCACGAAGCTGGAATTAAGTTGATATATGTCACTGATTAATGTTTTTTAAGATTACTTTTTTGAGAATTAAGTCTTAAATACTTCCCATTTAAAAATAAATCAAACTTTAAAAAAACGAATTTATTCCCTTGAAAACATCGTTGTATTTTGTGTTTTATTATACATATCTAAAAACCTATCAAAATCGACAAATAACAATCTTTTAGTTGAAGTTTACTTGCAAATTTATAGTAAAATAAAAGCTTTTGTTACATACCGTATTAAACTAACCAAAAAATGTTGAAATTGTTATCTACGGATAGATTTAAAATTTTCTTCCGATGGTCACAGAAATAAAGCCATATATGGTAATGAATATCACTGATAATGGTACCTGGATTTTCATTTTTTCCTTTATTTAAAAATTTATATGAATATCTAATTCTACATATCTACATGGCTTTAGATATGTGACGTTAAAAAACATTTAAAATCAGTTAATTGCTTTGTATATGTATGATAAAATGTAATATTACCATTGAACAGGATACATACAGGCAATTGATAATATTATAATTGAAACTATAAAATTAAGCTATTCTCGGGACCATCAATAATGTATCATCTTAATTAACGCCTATCTCAAAAAATGCTTATCTCAGAAAATGCTTTTCTAAAAACATTTTAAAAAGCAAAGCATTGTTTTATATTTAGCAATCAATATATTAATAAGAATATATTTTGATATCATTAATATGACTTAATTATATTCATTTTGTATAAAGACACATTCATTTATTAAAAATTGTTAAGATAAAGTCCAAGCTTTTTAGCTCTAACTAGTGGCTACGCCCCTAGAGGCCTCTAATGGTACTTTAAATGTTTTTTTTATATTTAAAATATGTCTATGTTGCGTTTGACATTTATGTTTCATTGAATGCTCTTTGTTAAATCAAGAAACATAATTTTTTTGTTTTCTTGTGATTTCTCTTAGGAAGATGGTGGTACCCTCCCCCAAAATAGTTACAAATCTTTCCGGGACCTATGAGAATCTACCATGTTAAGAAGAACCTGATTGCAGCGAGATCCTTTGGCACAAATATACAGACACACAAACATCCTGTTACTAATAAAGTAACAGGATGTTTGTCTGTGTGTTTGTACTCTCTTTTGGAATCATACTGCAGAGCTAAAAATACGAATAGGCCCCCACATAATTGGGGGATTTTAAAGTTTTATTATCAATTGAGAAAGTTTTTACAGATATTAAGGTTTTATTTTATTTTGGGGTAAAATTCTTGCTAAGATTATATTTAATTAATTAACTAAAATTTATAGAAGATATTTCAAAGAAACAAACTTTTAAATGTGAATTAATTAAAAGTTTTGCTGTAAGTGTTTTCTAAGATAGGCGTTTTTTGAGTACAGACAGGTTGAATTAAACACACACACACATACACACAGACAGAGTACGGACACCACAGAACTTGATTGTATTAAAGTTTATTCTTCAAAACATGGAATAGGACAAAGAGCACACAAATTCTATTCTTTTAATAAATTTATATATAAATCTGTTGTATATGGATGTACAATAATTAAAGCAAGGCTTTATTTTAATACTAAACAAAATTACGTAAAGATGGTTCCTGAGATATTAAATCAAGTCAGTTTATAAAATAACATGTCTTTTCAGTTATGGGAATACAATTATTTACTTATTATAGTTATTGAAATTGTCCTATATTGGTCCAAACTTATAACTTAAAATACACTGAAGGGACTGCAACTTTTACAATATTCAAAAACGTTTGGTTTCTATATTTCAACATAACAAAATTTGTTGGTACCATTTGTACAATGACAGGTAAGAGAGGGGACGAAGAAAGAAAGAGGGAAATACAAACGGCTATAAGTTGGGTTTATAAACAAAATCTGTATGATTATAAATCAATGAATTAATAAACTTGTTTAACCAAGTTGTCGAGATTTTACATAATATCACCAGGGACGACCTAGGGGGTGGAGGATAAAGGGGTAGGCATCCCCAAAATTTTTAATTTTTACCCCTCTTAAAATAAAAAAAGCTTAGACGTCACTAACTCTATGACATAAAGATTTCTCCCCCAAAAATTAACTTTGTGATGCTGTAGGCATCTCAGAAATTGTAATTTTTAATTCTTCCCCCCCCCCCCCAATAAAAATGCTTGGACGTCCTTGAAAAGTATGATCTATGTTATCAAGATTTTCAATGATAAACAACCTTTTTGTTTCAAAGACCCAACTCTGTGTGAATGAAACAGTGATATTACTGGATAAAAATTAATTAAAATCAACTTATATATTATCCAGATTTTATTTAATTGACGACCTTTTTGTTTTAAATCCCCAACTCTGTTGAATGAAACAGACAACTACTTAAAATAATGGGCCCTGAATGTTTATTTTATATGGATTTTTCATTTAAATAATGTTTAGTTGAAACTTATGTATATTGATTGTAGGAATATGAATTTAAGGCTTTAAAAAAAATTAAATAAAAAACAAAATTTGGATATCTAGGGTTTAAATATAGGCAGGTATTTAGAAAAATTTGACTCTTTTCCGATAATTGGGAGAAAAAAAAGATTGCTTTTGTTTATGGAAAACCTTTAGTAGGACTGCTAATTTTTTTGCTAGATATGTATAGTAAATGATATTTGTTTATTCTTTTTGCCCAATTTTATTCTTAAATCATGTATTTTCTGAAGATTTCAACAATTTTTCATATGTTAGTGTACCTGCATAGATATATCAATATTTGGTAACTGATTTTACGAAATTAACGCAGGTTTTATATTTAATTGTAAACCAAGTTTGAACATTTATTTCAAAAGAGGTGTAGTACAACAAACTTTTTGTAGTATAAATTTCGTTGTTTTTATGTGTAAGCAAAGAAAAGGGTGATTTTTCCTTAGTCTTATAAGTGCACAGATTGTTGTGGTATTTTTGTGAGAAGTGGATCTCGGCATTCTTAATTAATTTATTTCTACCTTTATGGAATTTTTAAGGCATTATTCAATGAAAATTACTTAAAACATAAGAAAAAGTAAATAAAAATGCAATTTGAAAAATTAGCTTCGTGATCACTTTAATCTAAACCTTTAACAGTCTTTAAATTGCTCCTGTTACCACAATGTTAGACCTATAGAATTTAAATCTAATACTTAATACTTTAATAAACACTAGTGGCTTCGCCCCTAGCCTCTAGGGGCTTCGCCCCATGAGGTAATGGAAAGTCAACCCTCCAGAATAATTTTATAATTATATTTTCAAAAAAGTTATTCTTTGCCGAATTACTCTTTGGTAAAATTAAACCCAGGTTGTGCGCCGTATGCAAAAAATTTCAATTTGTAAAAATTAAACCCAGGTTGTTAACCGTATACACAAAAATTAAAAACTCTCCTCTGTAAATTTTATTTAATACGTATAATTGCGACAACTTTTTAAAGATGTCAATTTTTAAAAGTTACAAAAAGCCCAAAAATTTTTTTGGGTGAATTTTTTTTTTTTGGGGGGGGGGTTGGGGTGTCAGTCTGGTTCCCCCAACCCAATTACTGGTTTTTGTTTACAAAAATAAAAAAAAATTAAAAAATTTGGAAATGGGGATTTTTTATTTTTGGAGGGGGTTGGGGTGTCCAACCCTCCTAGAAAATAGCCTAAAACCACCGGAGGACCAGTAGGTATATTCCCAGAAGTGTAGAGCCTAATTTGTTCAGCAATTACTGAGATTTAAAAAAAAAATGTAAAAAAAAAATTTTGTGGGGGTGTTTTTTTTAGTTTTTGGGGGGGTTGGGGGTGTCCCACCCCCCAGGAAAATAGCTTAAAACCATCACAGGACCAGTAGGTATAATCCCTGAAGAGCAGAGCCCAATCATTTTAGCGGTTACTGAGATCTTAAGCTTCAGACGGACAGACAGACGGACAGACGGACAGACAGACGGACAGACATCAAGCTACTTTGTATTATAGATAACTGGATGACATATTAAAAATCCGCCGCGGTTTAACTGCAGACTGAGGCAGCTGCTGCTCTCAAAATTAAAGTAAATGAACCAACCAATCAAAATTTTAAAAAAAGTCCCCACAATTGTTAAGCCAACAAATAAGAAAACGTTATTATAAGATTTTAGGGACTAATAATCAGCCCAATGTCCCCTCGCACTCTTGGTTTATCCCCCTTAAAGAATGATGTAACACTTCTTTTCACAGTGGTCCTCAAGGCCAAAGAAGTTTGACAAAACCCACCAGAAAAATGGACTATATGGCCATCAAATATACCCATTTTGGGGGGCCAGGAACTGATTTTTTAAAAATCATAGCTGTTCCTTCTTGGGGTTTATTCCATTTTAAAGTTAATAGACCAAATTCCTTTAAAAATCAAGGTTGTTTGTCACAATTTTTGTTGCTTTGGATTCAAACCTTTATAACTTTGACTGTATGAAAGATTAATGAAAGCTAAACCTACCATTGGAAAGCTTATTGAATGACAATTTCAGACATAGCTTTAAATTTTTGTAGCTTTCTTACTTTTTGCTCTACAAGGAAAATTGTAACCAAAGGAAGAAAATTTAATGATACATCTATTCTCAGAAAGGCTTTCCCTAGGGTAAAACAGTAACAAGCCCTTTTTACTCCACAGGGGGAGCATAGGCCCCTGACAATTTGTCAGTGTTTCTGTAACAATGTGGCTTTTTTATGGACATGAGATAGGGTTGTCAGCCCTTAGCCCTATGATTGCGATGTAAAGCGTCCATTTGCCCATCAAACAACCCTTTGATTGCACGACCTTTTTCTGAGAAGTCCTAACTGTGCATGGTAGTGAGTTGCGCCTGTTTTGGGCCAAGGCATTCCCCCTACTCTAACTATTTATGTCGCGCACCTGACAAAGCAGCTGTAGGAACCATTGTTAATGTCTTTAGTTATGACGCGGTGTCGGACCAAGATTCAAACCTATCACCTTCCTGACAACGAGCGGATGCGCTACATGTTGAGCCACGGTCCTGGGTATTTTGATGTAAATTTTTCAGGATTTTTCTTGTGTTTAGTGATTCTTTTGATGACAAATGCAAAAATTACACTTTCATACAAATATTTTGGTATTTTGCATCTTGTGTCAAAATATTTTATAAAAATTAGAAGTTTTAGCTTTACAAGGGTAGGTTTAGCATTTGTAAGGCTTCTACACAGCCATAGATATAGGTATTTTAAAACTACACATGTAAAATGTAACAATTAATGGTTCTTAATATTTATTCCTGAAATTTATTTACAACTTTGGACAAAAAAATACACCAATTTCTAATTTTTATAACATTTTTTTGACACAAGATAGAAAAAATGCAAATATACCAAAATAATTGTATGAAAGTGTAATTTTTGCATTTGTCATCAAAAGAATCATTAAACACAAGAAAAATCCTGAAAAATTTACATCAAAATACTCTAGGGAAAGCCTTTCTGAGAGCAGATTTATCATTAAATTTTCTTCCTTTGGTTACAATTTTCCTTGTGGAGCAAAAAGTAATAAAGCTACAAAAAAGTTTAAAGCTATGTCTGAAATTGTCATTCAATAAGCTTTCCAATGGTAAGCTTTCATAAGTCTTTTATACAGCCAAAGTTATAAAGGTTTGAATCCAAAGCAAAAAAATCATGACAAACAACCTTGATTTTTAAGGAATTGGTCTATTAACTTAAAAATGTTTTCTTATAAAAACTAAAATTAAAATAGTGGGATCGTCTACCCACCCCCAAAAAAAAAAATTATCCCCCCCCCCCAAAAAAAAATATTTCTTTTAAATCTAAAACACAAAAAATTGGTTTGATTAAACCTCTTGGGGCAAAGCCGCTTGTATTTAATGAAGTAATACTTCCTATTTTGCTTTCTATTGCCTACAATACGTGGATATTATGACAGGGAAAAAATGTCGTCAATTTAGGATGCTAACATTATTGATCAGTTTGTTAATCCAATTTGAGGGGAGAGGAATTGGTGAAGGGGGTAGATTGGAGGGGGATCTTTATTTTAGCCAGCTACAAGCTTCACTCTAACGCAATTTATTCCTGCAAATATAATTTACTTTCATGCGAACACATGCGAATTAATTGATACTTGATCTGCAGTCGCTTGTAAGTGTTACTAAGAAATTGAATATATTTACATATATAAAATACATTATTATACAGATTTTTATTTTTTTTAAATCTTAAAGGGACTGTGAACGTAAATTTTTCTCATCTTAATATCAAATCTTAACATCATCTCATTCATAATATCTCACAGATTGAGCAAAATGCGCTTTTGTTTTCTTAAAAAACGGCTTTTTCCAACGATTTTTATAAGGTACAGGGAAAGGAAGAAATTTTCCGTATTATATAAAATGTGCATTAAATTGCTTTTTTCTCCCATTATAGCTAAAATTAAACTTTTTCACATAGTTCTAGATTTTTCCTAACGGTTAAGCTGACTTTTAACATCATCCTTGCTTTAAACCAATGTATAGTTACTTAGAAATTGATAAAATAAGCAATATTTTTTATTGAAAACCAAATACAATAACAAAGCCAGAAACAGGTTTTTTATTATTATCCAATTAACTTTAGATGGCCCATCTTTCGCCCACCTTTAATTACAAATTTGTAAATAATAAAGACGCAATATTTCTTTATGAACAGTCTGATATAAGTGTAAACAAATTCTCCAAAGTGGGTTATTTATTGTCCAACACAATAAAAAAGGATATTATTATTTTAAATAACCTATGAGATTCAACCCTTTGTAGACAGTGAGGTATTTTTTGTCAAAAATACGAATTTAAAATAGGTCTTTATTACCTAATTACTACGTTATAAAAAAACTAATTGGCAATTTTATAGCATAAAATAAATCCTTAACAGTAAGTAAATTGTTTCAACTATATATGACACGTTAAATATCCCTACAAACATTATAAGAAATAAAAATGTTCAGATTTTCCCTGTTTTTTCCTTTTTCCCTCCCAAAATACCATAAAATCAAGGCATTATTCCTGGATATTTTTGTTAATAGGACGTTTTTGGTTGATCAGTATAGTGAAATGTGCTTAGAAAATGTTAAGATTTGATAATCAGATGAGAAATTTTTACGTTCACACTCCCTTTAATTATTAGTGGTGAACAAACCACTTTTTTGAACGCCCCCATAAAACGCCCCTATTTCTCTTAAATAAAAAAAGTACATAAAGGTTATTAGGTACATAGATTAATAATTTTTTTCTTCTTAGTATTTAAATTTATTTTTGAAACAAACTTGGAAAAGAAGCTTTCGAGATTTATCACCAATTATTTCTTTTTAAAAAAATTGTTTTAAATATCTGAAAATTTGCCGTCAGTTCTCAGTTGGTAAAAACAAAATAATTTCTAGTAGCGGGGCTACTCTATTACTATCAATATTACAAACATTTTACATTAGTGTTAAAGTAAATATTTTAAGATTAGCACCAGTTTTTATAGTTAAGGCATTCGGAACCTTGTTTTCACTTATTATTCACGGAAAGATGTCTATAATACGATGTGGTAAATTACTTAGCAACATTTATTTAGGATCTACAATATTATAATATAAAAGATACAAAATATATTTCTTTTATTTAATGAAAAAAATATTTTCTACTTTTCATCCCTTTTGTCCTTGTTAACACAGTATAAACTTTGTACAACAGAGAAAGAGTGGGCAATGACAATAGTCCACAAAGTTTTAAAATAACGTTTTCTTATTAGTTGGCTAAACGATTTTGGGGATTGAGTCAATTTAAATTGGTTGCTTCAATAGGTTGAGTGATCATACTTTTCAACCACAAATTTTAATCTACATAAGGGGTTATTCTAAGTATCATCATCGGGGATGTATATTAATTTATCAGCCATTTTCTTATCCCTTTAGATCCATTACACTCACTACTGTATACCCCTTCTAATTTAATTTGCTTTTGTGTATTGATGAAACAATATGCTTATGTGATAATATGCGGAAATGACCGCACACCGTTGAATTGGTACTTTCCCCCTAACTAATTTGTTTCACTACGCCTCCCACAGTACAAAACTGTATAAAAGTAGTCAGTAATTAAGAACGATAAATCATGAGATATTTGATCATGCACGTAAAGCGTGGACCCACCATATTCCCCACAACCAAATTGACACCATCCCACCCTATTAAAGCAGAAAGGGCATATTAAAAGATTATGTTATTATTTAAAAAGGATTAAGATATCAAAAACTACTTGTAGACTAAATACATCTTATTTTTTTCTACAAATATCTCCTTTGAAAAAGACCAAAATAAGAAAATAACTGATTTGTTTGTAACTACATTAAACACCAAGTCATGATGTGTTACGTTAAATGGGTGTAAGGCCAGGGATAAGACAATGGCGATTAACAAAATTACTCTTCCTGTACTTTATAGCTATTGATTGAAAAGTTTGATCAACTGAATGTTTTAGCTAACTAATAAAGTTTTAAGCTAACAAATGAAATATCGTGGTTATGACACTTTGGGAACCAGTCTATTTTTTAGTTCAATGTTCTTTACCTTAGTAGATAGTTTAATGATACATAATGAAGCTTTATGTAATAAATAACTAAAAGTAATGAACAAGGTAAAAAAGTTTAGTCATATTTACAGTAATAGGTTAATAGACGATATAAAGATCAAATTGTAACTATTCATTGGAGAAAAAGTTTAGAAACTGTTCTCTTGTCAGTTTTGATTCACTCTTTCCCCCAATAATTTTAGAAAAAGTCATTTGCAGTTTTTTCATTCTTTTCTCTAATTATTAATAAGAAAATTTCTTTCTAGAAATATAGAAGTGAACAATAAATAAATAAAAAAATATTTGATATATTGTTATGTTTTCATATGATAATTTTTTTAAAACTTTTGTTAAAATCCAGTTATTTTAATTATCTATTATTTCACTTTTCAAATTTAAGCTTTTTTGATTAATTTATTCCTTGTTTAGCATATGTGTACTTAATAGTGCCTAAACTCAAGTCGTGCATTAATGATAACTTTTTCTATTGCAGTCCTTGAGCTTTTTGGTAGCATAGCAACTCTTTAATTTATTGTTTGGGTGATAGAAGCATCGTTTAGGAATTATAACATGGACTTTAGATTTTACTATTCCACAAAGGTTTATGAACACATTTTCTCATTTGTTGGCTTAAAAACATTGGGAACTTTTATTAGATTTTAATTGGGTTGTACAAACGAGTAGTTTCCAAACTTTCTTCTATATTACTAGTTCAAAGGCTTGCTATTTTTACAAAATGTCTTAACATTTCCACTACATGCTACCTAAGGAATGCTGCAATATTGTTTTTATAAAATGGTAACCAACGCACACTCTAGTCGCGAAAATGCTATTTCTAAAACAAACGAACAGACAAACAATAAGAAAAATTGCTTTAAACAATTTGAGTGTCCATACATTGTACTAAAATAGTAATAACAATATATCATATAAATCCTTATTTACCTGAAAAACTTCTACTATTATGCTACATGTCCCAACATTATTGAGAATCTTTTTTTATTTTACTTTACAACGAAATCATTAAATATGTCAATAAAAATATGAATCTTTAATATGATGATTACAATGTTTCGAATTAAGCAATTTAAAAGAAATAATTGAAAAAAATCTGCAAAAATATTGGTAGAATTATTGAAACACCAAAAAAAAACAATTGTAAAAAATTTTTGGAATTGACTATTAAAAAACTTTGTCTTAGTTGATAATTATTCATTGTTTAGTTTCTTTTAATACCATTGTTTAACCTCATCTAATTATTTTGAACTTTTAAAATGAAATTTAAATTACTCTTTAAGTATTTAACTGTTAATTTAGATGATTTTGTAATTTTTTTTGCTTTCTTTTGTTGTAAAAATTTTAATGTTTTATTGTTTAAATCTAATTTGAAGAACGAATTATAGCAAAATATTTAAATTATATGATAATTTATTTTTTTAATCGACAATATATGATAATTAAAAGCAACTCTATTATTCTAAATGTCTTAGCTTTTTATCAAACTTTCATTAAGATAAATCCCAAAATGAAGAAAGATGATATTGATATTAAGCTATTGTCAAATATTTTTTGTTCTTTATATAATTCAAAAATGATAAATTATTATTTGCTACTTGGATGTTGAACCAGATTTTCATGGACTCTAATAAAGATACCCCTTATCCACTTCCTTTACCCCATACCCTCCTCTCCTACGCAATGAACGGACTGACCAATAAATGAGGTCTACATTAGCAACTTAATTTGAAGATAAATTTTCCCCTGTCAATAAGTTTAAGTATACTATATCTATTAATACACAATTAATTCAAAAACTTTGTTCAGGTTTGGCTTGTTGACGAGAGTCTGTTGGTACTAAAGGGGGGAAGTACCAAGGACAATGAGATATTTGAGGATGTGTGGGAGCCCCTGGATGATTATGAAGCCCCATACAGGGAACCTGTCCTACCCCCTCCAGATTTTGATCCAGGTATGACTTCTTAATATTGTTCATCTAAAAAATTTACAATTTAAGTCAGAAATAAAACTTTAATTGATAAATTCTTCACTTTTTATTAAATTAATTAATTTAACATTTATACAAACGTTAATAAAAGCAAATTTAATGAAAATTTAATAACATAACCTAAACAGCATTTAGATTTTCAAGCGCCATTGTCTGTATACGCATCTTAAGAACCAGGGCTCGACAGCCGCACTTCATCCTCCTGTAAGCCTCAAATTTAAATATCAGTTGTAAGTCTGAACCTCGCACTAATATGGCAATTTGTTTTGTCAAAAGTCAAAGCAACCAAACGGGTTTAAGTTCGAGGCTTTTTATGCATTCTGTAGCTACATATTGAATCATGTGCATAAGATGGGTTCCTTTAAGTAATAGAATAATGTGACTAAGAGAACATAGGTTTCCAAAGAAGGTGTATTAACTTTTTTGCTTTTTATTTAATATATATTTAATAAATATTTTCTCAAACAGACATAAAAAAAAGGGTTCATATATATCTTTAGAATCAGAAAAATATTACGAATCTATTCTATGCAAAATTGAAAAAGTTTTATAAAACTATAATAAAAAGAATAAGTTTATTTTAAGAATCATAATTTTCGGCTTTAAAGGGTTGACTTGAACAAAACCTGAACAAAACCTAAACAAATGTACATACACTGTAACAGATATTTTTTAAACACAAGAAACAATAATGCATTTTTAACTGCATTGTTTTGAAGTTTATAAACAGACTGAAGCATACTTGTTCATAATTTTTTATTCTTTACATGTTATGTAAGTATCACTATTTTTATTGTAGTATCTATTGTATATATTGTTTGAACATTATCCTTTTTTTTTGTCAATTCTATTGGTTAAGTTTTGAGGTGAAGCTTCTTGATTCGTCAATTTTAGAGATTTTTGATTGGCTAGTTTAATAGTTAAAATTAAGTGTTGCCTGTAAAAATATAATATTTTTGGCCATTTTTATTTTTTTAAGTTTTAACTTTTTTCAATTTTGCTTAGAATGGATTTGTAATATTTTTCTGATTCTAAAGATATATAGGAACCCATGTTTTTATGTCTGTTTGAGAAAATATTAAGGTTTAAAGTTTTTATTAAACCGAGGTTAAAAAAATAGACTTTTTTCAATAATTACTCAACTGAATTTTAAAAGTAAGGTGTCAAATTAAAGATCTTACTATTTTTGTTCATACTGGCCATTTTCTTCTTTTATTTTGTTGCGTTTTAGTACCTTAAAACCGACTTAATTATTTTAAAAAAAAACTTAAATTACTTAAAAAATAAGAGGTCTACAAAAAACCGATTGCATATCTAAATTCTATGAAAAATTTTACATCTACTACTTACTAAAAGCACCGGCTAGCTATCTTAAATAAAAAGCAAAAAAGTTAATACACCTTCTTTAAACAACTTTGAATATTTCAGACACCCTTGAAATCGGTGTCGGGGTGCCAATCGACCAAGTCTACAAATTCAACCATCAAATGATTCCTCGCCCCGACGAAAATCCGTACGAGAAAACAACCACAACTACTACAACCCATTCGCCTCTGCCGCCAGTTCCCGCCGTTCCAACCCTTAGTTTTTCGCCGGCGCCTGCCTCCGGCCTCCAAAGAGGATATCCCAACTTGGCACTCGTCAGACAAAATGAAATTAAGACTGTTTTAAAGGTAAGGAATTTTGATATAAATAAATAATTTGGTTTAAGAGGATGGAATATTTTTGCACACCTCCTTATCAAAATCCTGTTAACTCCACTGACGTAGAGTTGCCGTTCTACTAAACATTTAAAAAATACATATTTGTTAAAGATTTTGTAAAAATTCTAAAAAATTATTATGAAAAATTTTTATCATTAGGAGCAAGAAAAGCACCGTGTTCTCCCTACCCCTAGTCCCCACAAAATGCGCAGCCCCAAAGTTTCCAGATCCCGGGGGCCAACAAAAGCCCCTGCCCCCACCCCCACAACTGAATCTGAAGTTAAACCTAAAGAAACTCCAAAAGTTCGTGTGTCCTCTTTGAGTCCTCATAATCCCACTCCCGTTCCTCAACTAAGAAGTTATCAGGTATCTTTCTATCCACCTAACTATATACCTATCTATATATAATCATTCTATGTATACAGCAATCTAAATTTTATCTACATATTTTTTCTAATATGTAGAATTTTCAGTCAATATAAACATAAACATAAAACTTAAATTTTTTCAACTTACAATGATCTATCTATCTAACTACATAGAAATGGATTTATTATTACTTGAATCTTACATCAGATAAACATGTAAAATCTAAAATATAGATACCTCCATCCACCACCTTTATCATATTACCTTCCCTCTTTATGGATGAACGAACTGACCAATAAGTTATGTTCATTTTAGCGACCTAAATCGACGACGATCTCCCCCCCCCCCCATCATCATATCCACGTATATTCTAAATCCATTTACCTAGGACACCATCTGGTCCACAGTATCCCCCGTGTACAAAGCCCTGCTGAGGTCTACGGCTGCCCCCGCCCCCTCACCAGCTCCCACAACTCCCTACCCACAACATCTTTCCTCGCCCCATCAAGGAATGTGCTAAAATGTTTATAAAACTAATTTTTGCAGTGTTTTAAATTTGTCATTTAAAATGCATAAAAATTGTTATCTATTTTGTCTTTTAATAAAATGATGTTCTTTTCAATTTCAGAAAAAAAGTTATTTCTAGCATGGAATTATAGCTTTCCGAGGATATTAAAATGTAAAATACCCGAAAGGCCTAATGTTTATTTTTATTTTAGTTTTGTGATAATACGATGCTATACATGATTTTTCACTATGGCTGAGAACCGGTTCTTCTAATCCAGCAGTTATTAATCTCTTAAAAAATTTTGCACATAAAATAGGGCCATTTAAACATGAAGTCAGCATTCCAACACGGCAACCGCCAACAGCTTTGCCGCCTCGCCAACAGCCGCCGACAACCTTGCCGCCAACCGCTATGGTCTATTCAACAACAACTTCATACAACGACGATATAGATACAATTAATAGAGAAATTGAAAATATTATCCAGCCCTTCAAGGAAATTATAAATAATTTTTTGGTTAGATTAAAATTTCATAAACATTAAGACAACATTCATATAACTGAAAACTGTCCATTTATAGTAATTAGATAAAAAATAAAAAAATCAAGATTGAAGTCACAGACATAAAAGTGTCAAATTGATTTTATGTGTAATTGTGCTATGAATTATCAAACATATGCAGTTTTTAAAATATATTTCTGTTTCTATTTTCTGTCTTTTCCTAAAATGAGTAAACTAAGTAATTATACTAAGAATTAGCAAAACGTGTAGTATATAATTAAGAAATATACAAAAATATGATTTATAGGCCATAAATTAGTAAAACTAATTATGAACGAAGCCCAAAATACATAACTTTTGCACCACGTCGTCTTCCTGTGACGTCATAAAATGAGGGAGGTAGATGAGAGGAGAAGTGGGAAAGAAAATCCCTAAAAAAGAGATGGAGAATATGACGTCACAGGAAGACGACGTGGTGCAAAAAATATGTATTTTGGGCTTTGTCCTAATTATGCAAAGTTCATATGTATAATTGTTTAATTATACAAAACTTAGAATACACTCAAAATATAATGTTTAGAATTTAAAAAAATATTTCAGGAATTTCATCAAATTTGATCGAAAAATTTAAGATGCATAACTTCTCTATAACTTTCCACTTCCCTCGCTGAGTTTATAACCATTTCATGGGTTTGTTATTAAATAAGAACTAATTTTAGGAATCAAAATTTAAGGGTGGTTTCCTAAATTGTAAACAAATATCTAAAGAAAAGAAATATTATTAATGCTTGTATTAGGTTAGGTAAAGTTTGTAAGAGCACCGTAGTGTTAAGGCACTCTGCAGTGGCTGAAATTATAAATTAGGTGTTAGGGTCGGTGGTGTTTTTTTTTTTTTTTTGGGGGGGGGGGTGGGGGAGAGTCAAGAAATAGGTTTGAGTGAAAAAAACTAATAATACATTGATATTTATAATTAGAATGAGGTTGAGTTGGGCCAAGATGATTACAAAGCCTTCATTGACGAGGTCAGCCTTTTCATTTCAAAAATGGAAAACTTTCATCCGGAACGAAAATCAGAGCAACGTCAAAATGGCCATGACAGTGTCCATTTATCTGGTAACCATGCTTTGCAACATACATCTGGCAACCATGATGAGATAAATCGTTCTGTCGACCCTGACCGCAGACAAGTATGGAGTGTGCCAGTGTCGCCAGCAGAGGAAGGAAACTATCCAGGAAACGCGCCAAATTTTGGGGCAGATGAACCTGCTTTACAATTCCCCCATAATAACAACAAACAACACCATCATAGTGATACAGAACAAGGGTTGACGTCTCGTGTTCGAGACCCGCTACAGTCACACATAGCCAGGCAGAGCATTGTGCGGCAAGAGCAGCAGCAAGAACAAGAAGCTCCGGTGGTGACAAGCTCTCTGCCGCGCAGAAATATAAATCATATTGCAGAGTTTAGGAGTTTCCCGTCACCCTCCACCCCTCCCCCAGCTTTGAAGTTTGAGGAGGAAATTTCGCCCCCAACGCCACCACCCCCTTCGCCCTCGTTCTACTCAAGTACACAATCAACAGAGGTAGTTTTTTTTATTAGGGCAGCTTTTATACAAATCTTGGTTGTAAGTAGGTCGGTGATTCTTTGGAATTCTTAGGGCATACAATCCAAGGATCCAAAGGGTTTAGACAATAACCAATGAATTGATGTACATACTCAATAATGATACACTAAAATACCTCTTCAGTAGACTACAATTAGTGGCTGGAACGTTTGGACACTCAACTTGCTTAACCAACTAATGATAATCAATGAAAGTCCCCAAAACTAACGGATAAGAAAAGGTCAAAATAAAACCTTGGTGACTAGTGTAATAAACAACCCAATGACCTTTCCATCCCTTATTTACTTCCATTTTACTTGTTTTTATTATCAAAATTCAATTTTAGTTACATTGTCAACCATTTTTAGGCTTTTAAACTAACCTCATATATCAAATATTATACTAAAATCATTTTCATTGTCTTAAGATTTTTTTAAAACACAGACAACTTACCAACTTACTTATTCCTGGTATAAATAACAACAAAAACTGTAGTGCGAGAGGAAAAAGATTTATTAAAATTCTCAACATCCTATATAATTTGTTTGGCGCCATTTTTGGAAGTTTCAAAATTATAATTACAGTTGAGTATGGGAACTTTTGGTGGTGGCATGGAGAATTTGCCAGGACTAAACGTAGTGACAAAGGATTTTTACAATCTTTTTTATAGTTAAATAAATTATGTCTATAATAAGCGCAGCAATGTTATTGTTTGATATATACAAAATAATGAAAATAATGTTTTTTTCTTCATTTCTATCCCTGCAGTTGGCTCTAACCCATTCAGAGGCACTAATTCAGCCATGACAAAACGTTAAGGGGCTACTATTTGCCCAATAAACCTAACCTAACCTATTTCAATCATTCAAAAAAATTAGGTATTTCTGGTGCTGCCATTTTTTTGTGAAGTAGTTTTCCCAGAAAACAATTTTGTTTGGGGGGGGGGGGGCATTTTCATTTTTTGGGGGCTGGGGGTGTCCCACACCCCCCCCCCCCCAAGAAAATATCCTAAAACCACCACAGGACCAATAGGCATATACCCGGAAGAGTTAAATCCAATCGGTTCAGTGGTTACCGATATCTTGAGGGACGGACGGACAAACAGACGAACAGACATCAAGCTACTTTGTATTATAGATTAAAGTTATAGAGTAAATTCGCTAATATTCTGTAAAATAGTTGATATAAGTGCATATTTCTCCCTAGTTACATATCCCTCTATCTATGACTGTGTTGGGGTGTGGAATAAATTAACCCATTAGATGATGGAGGTATGCAGTGTGTGGTTCATACAAAATTACATATTTATAGGTAGCGCATATAAGTTAGACCGTCTATTTGTCTTATATAAACCCAATTAATACCGAGCCTCAACACGTTGCGCATCCTCTCGTCGTCGGGGAGGTGATAGGTTCGAATCTTAGGTTCGGCTTACCACTGCATCATAACTAAAGACGTTAAAAATTCCTACTGCTGCTGACGGATATTAATAGTCAAAGTAGGGGGAATGCCTTGGCCCAAAATAGGAGCAAATCATTACCTTGCATAGTTAGGACTTCTAGACAAAGGTCTTGCCATCAAAGAGATGTTGTCTGATGGGTAATACTTACCTTAAAGGACAGAACAGGATAGGTTTTTGCTCCCCTTAGTTATTCTGGGTTGTTTGATTTGACGTTAGAGTGTCATGGACAGCAGTCTCGCACTTTTGAGGTAATCAGTCTTATAAAAACTATTATAGTAAAGTATAGTACGAAATGCAAATTTAATGATTGATGTGCTTTAAACTGTTGCTAATATTTGTGTTTGATATAGAGAAGCAACGCTATCACAGAATAAAACAATTGTACTTTTTTGTAACAACAATTACATATATCTTCCTTGTATAGTCAATGGCTAATTTTCTTCGCCAAAATTAAACGCACAATACAAAGTTTTGCATATGTTTATTAATTTGATGAGTAAGACATATATAACCATGTTTGTTTGAGGTATTTCTATCTTTACATATGTTTACCTTCTTCCAAATAGTTGTTGGCTAGACATCATTTAAAACTAGTAGCGTATGCGCCCCTAGCATCTAATATCTGCATTTAAATGGGTAAGAAATGGGGCACAAAATAGCCAAAGACCATCACGGGACCTAAGTGAAGCTTTCCTGTATATAATAAATCATTCAGTTTACCAGTATTCAAAATCTTAAGCTTCATACAGAAAGAAAACTATATAAAAGAATATTGCAGTATCAAGCGCCTGACATTGCTACTAAGAATAGCTATACTACTTTGGTTGCAAATAGGAAATTCAATTTTGATATACGGACAAAGGGCGTGCAATTAAAGTGTTTTTCTTAATAGTCTAATTATCAATAAACAGAATAATATCATTTTTGTATATAATTCAAAATTATTGTGATATTTTTAAAACTTCAAAGTAACTGTTAATAAATCTTAAAAAGGCAAAAATAAATCTGACACATTTTAGATTTTTCAAAGGTGTTCATAAAAAACGAACAATATCAGCGTTAATACAAAATTGAATATTTGAATGTCTTGTTAGATTGTAGCGTCAGAATTGATCTAAAATCAACCTAATACCTCTAAGAAACTTTCTTAAAAAGTAGGATTTTTTCGGAGTTGCTTTATAAAAGCCTAAATAATCTATTGAACTTTATAAAAAGGATTTTTACTAATAATCTGTTCGTTTTAAATTTGCTCCCGAGTTGCTGTATAAAAATTTACTATTCTTTTTTTTACAAAAATAAGGACATTTCATCCTTTAGTATTTGAGAAACACCAATAGATACAAATTAAATCATTGGTGTAGGCGATTATCTGATTAAAAATGCACATCAGATCACAAAAGCGACTTAAGATCTTGGAAACGGACAATTATTATCAAATACAAGGCATAGTATGAACACAATATTAAAAGAACGATTTTATATAAAAAAAAACAATTAAGAAAACTTTTGGCAGGTAACGTCAATTAATAACTGATAAAAATAATACTCTAATTAGCTAGATAAGTAATTTTTTAGAACAGTTACAAAAAAGACTAAAACACATGGATAAGACAATGACCGCTAAATTCATGTACGTCCCGTGTAATGACATAAAAAAATTTCCCTACTATAGATTACAATTATTTGTTGAAACGTTTGGACACTCAAACTTAATAAATCAACCAATAAAAATTCATTAAAAGTCTCCAAAGTTGTTAAGCTAATGTATAAGATAACGTAATTTTAAAACGTTGGGGACAAGTGTAATAAACATTCTATTGTACCCTCCCTAGCTGCTAATATCACACGCTTGAGACCCGACCGTTTGGCCGACCAAACGGAGTATTTCAGAATAAATGTCTTTATTTATGACTAAGATGAGCTTTTCTGTATTTGAATAAAGGGCAATTGTAATGTCATAACAGTAAAAATACCATTATTTTATTTTATGCTACACGTTGATTTTTTTGTGGCGAAGCTAGTCTATAATTCACTTTGTCTGTAAGTCCGTCAGTCCATTCGTAACGCCATAGGGGAAACGTGAGGATTCCTATGACATATGCCCATCTAATCTATACATTGTTTGGTCCATCTGTCTGTTATTTGGGGTGCTAGATTGATTCCTAGATTTTCAAGATAGAAGGCTGAAACTTTCAGAGTTTAATTTATCTTACATTTTACATATTTTCACCAAGTTTTATTCAGATTTGATTATTGATTGGGGTGCTAGATCGATTCCTAGATTTTTAGGTTTTCATGATAATCTCTATTCCTATTCAGGATTGACGGCTGAAATTATCAGGGATTGAATATGCTCATATTCTACATATTTCCATCAAGGTTTCATTGAGATTTTTCTCTTAATTGCGGTGCTAGATCGATTCCTAGATTTTCGTGATTTAAAAGGTTGCGTGATTTTAAAGGCATCGTGATTTTTCTATTTTAATAAGTTTAATGATTATTGTATTACACTGCTCCATAGTAAATTTTTTTCCCGATATCCATTTATTATTTTTGAGCTTCGCTACTTATGGATGTTGTCATCCTTATTTTATTTCTATCTAAATAAGATATTCAAATTTGTTGGTGTTACATTTGTCATCTTATGGTTTTTAGAATAGTTGAGCTTACTTTCTTGAAAAGATCAAAAGAAAACATAAAAAAAACTGGAAAGAGAGACAAAATTTTAAGAATACGTATTTTGATACATTACATTGGCTTGATTAAAATCTTTGAGAACTCAACACCGGTGTCCTGGATAGAAAACAGGTTTATTTTGACATACGTCTCACAAGACCTATGTAGTCATGACCGGGAGACAATGACGGTTCAGTACATGACTTTCGTTAAATCACAGCTGATCATTTTTGTGGATTTTTTTGAAAATTACTTTTTTATCCAAAATTTCATAGTTTTTCCCAAAAAAATCTCAATTTTCTCACATTTGCTGCTTAGTTAGCCTAAATTTACGCAAGAAAAGTATAATAAGTAACGGCTGTACTGAAGATTGTGCTATCACCTATAACAAGATCTTTCAGAATAAGATTTGTATTCTTGAAATTGAGTAAGAGTTAATTATTTTGAATTAATGTTCAACAATAAATTTGCATGTCAGAACTGCTTTTATCCTCCAAAGGCTTTCACCTGGCTTTAACATGATTCAATCTATCTGACTTTGCCTTTGACTCCACAACATAAAGTTATTGCCCTCAAATTTCTTTTACTAAAACATTATCTCCTATCAATCCACATGTTAAACTTCTGTTTAAAGACGTTAAAGTTACCGTCCCTGTCCTTCAACTTTAAAAAGTATGCCTCATAATACTTTCCACTAAACAGGGTACCTCTCTCCACCCTGGTATAGCCAGACCTCTATTCTGGCCGGCTGACATGTTTCACCCAGCCTATAAATCTTGATGGAAGTCAGTTTAGAATTCTGACCTTGTTTGTTAATCAACAATTTCACACACTTTTGACTCTTTCTTTATGGCACTTGTTTGCTATTGAACTTGTGGCATGATTTTTGCCATATAAAGGGATAACCTCAAGATTCAGAATAAACTTTCAAGTATTCTTACTTTTTCCTTCTTTGGTTTCCTATGAACCAACTACTGTCATGAGAGATCTTTCCATGAATGAAAGCCAAGACTGCCATGCATCTAGCTACATGGTCTTTAAGACTCCCTTGCCTTAGTTACTTCAGCTAAGAGCTCATATCCTCTCATTCTCTATTACTCAGAAATTCACCATGGTTTCCGCCTACTCTGCTGATTGAAAGTCAGGTGGGTCTATGATTCCAAATTTAACACCACTTGATAGACACACTGCCCTTTATTTTTGCTTTGCTAATCCTACATTTTGGTCTTCCTGTTCAACACCTTCCTAGGTCCCTTTACTACTGATAGCTTTTAGGAAGGGTAGTATTGATCTGCTTAGGACAAAGAACTTGCCTGTGTTAATTTTCAAATTGGATTTTAAAGTCGCCATTGGAAATCACACTTGAATAAAATCCAGTTATGATCATGTAACCAGCATTCACATTCACTCTAGTAATAAGCTACTATTATTTTCTTCAAGCTATGAGCCAAGTGCTTTCCTGTCAGTTAGCTGCTCTTACACTATCTTGAATACACTATCTTGCAAATTATTCATCCAGCTTAGAATCCAATATGTATCTATAATCATTCTGTAGGTTCACCTATGTAAAACCTTCCGTGGTTCTCACTATGACATTTAATCAGTAGTAAAGACAAGCAGTGTGTACAAAAGGCAGAGACTCAATCAAGACCAGCTATAGACTGGTCTTTACACGGATTCCAAGTTCATGTCAAACACTTACAAGTGATAATCCCACTTGTTAAAAATATTAACCTTCTACTAAGCTCTTTTGAACCAAGGACTGGTTGTATATTCAATTGTAGCCTGGTATATATGGTAATATAGGACTTTAAACATGGCAACTGTGGTTGTGGATATATATGTTATACTCCAAGCAGATATTGTTTAACCAATATTGAGCAGGATAACTTGTTAATATTTCAAGGAAACTTGTTTTAAAAATATAATATGTCATGAGGCATGCAACAGGGACATGAAATATTTTTTAAAAAGTTAATTACAAGAGTTGTTTAGACATCAATTCAAATATTTACTTCAAATAACTCTTATTTCATTTCTAGACTACAAATCTTAGATTATTCAAGATTCTTAAAGATTTTGTTATTAATGATAACACAGTCCTTAGTTCAGCTGTATTTATTATACTTTTCTTGTGTAAATTTAAGATAACTAAGCTGCAAATGTGAGAAAATTGTGATTTTTGAAGGAAAAACTATGAAAATTTGGATAAAAAAGTAATTTTCAAAAAAAGCCACAAAAATGATCAGCTGTGATTTAACGAAAGTCATGTACTGAACCGTCATTGTCTCCCAGTCATGACTACATAGGTCTTGTGAGACGTATGTCAAAAAAACCTGTTTCCTATCCAGGACACCGGTGTCAAGTTAAAGATTTAAACGGGTGGTTAAAAATAATAGCCAAAGATAACAATATTTTAAAAAGACAATTTTATTTATCATCATTGGGGATGTACACTAAGAGATATAAGTTTTCCGGAATTTTAATGTAGGGAGTAGATTTGAAATCTGCATCAAATTTTAAGGATTTTTTATAAAATTAATTTTTTGTATTATTCTTTATCTAAAAGCGGAAATACAAATTAAGTTAATTAATTTTGGCCTCCGTGATTGGTGGATTTAAAAAATCTGCGCTCTGATTGGATGTCGTACATCATTCAACCAATTAGAGCGCAGGTAGTTTAAAATCCACCTATCCTATTGGTCAAAATTAATTAACTTACAATGTATTTCCGCTTTTAGATAAAGAATTATACAAAAAAACGAATTTTATAAAAAAAATCCTTAAAATTTAATGCAGATTTCAAATCTACTCCCTAAATTAAAATTCCGGAAAACTTATATCTCTTAATGTACACTGTACATTATTTTTTTTGTTTATTGTCCTAGATCTGATCCCTGACATTCTAGCTTATAAACGAACAGACACCAGAATTATAGAAAATCTTTGCTACATAAAATAACAACAAAACATTTAGACAACAAGCAACAATTTGGTAGCATGTAATTAAATAATAATTATCATAAAGTTTGTTCATTTGTGAAGCCAGCAATCTGTGAAATTGCTTTACATTACATATGAAAGGGTTACCACAAGGCTGGAGGTAACATTGAACTGTAAATTATACTGGCACCCAAAGTTTTATAGAATTGTTCTCTTTTTATTTGCTTAAAAACTTTGGGTACTTAAATCATTTTAAAATATTTAGTTTTTAAGTTTAATTAAATTTAACATATATTTTAACCCTTATTTTTTTTTAAACAGATCTGTAGTATAGATGTATAAACAGACAACTACCTCCATTCCTTTTTCAAAGACATTTTTCGTCTGCTTCTAAATTATTTTCTGCTACTTTGCTGTTTTAATATAAGCGACAGCATTGATTGATTTTCAATGACCCAATAGAAGGAGATACAGTTATTTAACCTTTTCTCCCTCTAGAGTTTTACTCTAATCTTTTGAATCAAGTGCTCTGTTAAAAAAATAAACATTTTATACTTATAATTTGGTTTATTTATTATCTCTATTTGAGAGTACCCATGAAAAAAATACCATAAAAATGGTATAGATAGTGTTGCAGTCAACTGTATGTTTAATTGTGTTTTTAAAATTTCTTTATTTTAGGTAAACCGAGATGACCGTCAAACCACTCTAGCTCGTTCAACAACACCCTCCCCTCCACCTGCCACATCAACCCCCGTCTCCTCTCTTCCCCTGAGATCTCAACTGGTCACCTCCACCCCCTACATCTCCTCCCCCACTACCCCTGGTAGCTCCCCCTCTTCTCCTACTCCCTCTCCCTACAATATTGTGGACGGCCTCGGGTTTGATTATGCTGACGCGCTGGAAGGTTTTGAAGCGGTCAAACTTAAGGCAGGATCACATCGAGGTTCGATCTTTGGAGAAGGTGCTAAGGTAAAAAAAATAAGTTCAAAAGTTCAACACTGAAAAATAAATTAGTTTTAGTAGTAGTTTTTTTTTATAGTAAAACACTAGAGGGATAAATGGTTTTATAATTGTATTTCCTTTTCGTAATGACCTTGTGCCGACTCTCAATTTGATCTTTAAAAATCAACCAATTGGGCCAAGAATATTAACACAGCCACGTATCAGAAAACAATTTACCAGCAGGTGAAAAAGGTCATTGGAAAAGGTTGGAGGCAGCTATCTGTATATACATTTATACTACAGATCTGTTACTCAATATCTGTTTTTTTCATTTAAATAGCAATATTAGATCTATACATATATTAAGATTAAATAAAAAAAATAGTCTCTTCTAATTTTATGAATTTATCAAAGGTACTGCAAAAATGTATTTGTTTGTAATTGTTGTATATTTTCCAGGTGATCAGTCCCATACCCGAGTATGACGACAGAGAAACAGCCACGGAGCCTTTGATTGACCGGGACCACGGGATCAGCCCGTTTCAGCGGCCAGTCTACCCTAGATCAACCACCACGCCCGCCAGCTGGTTACCCACTCCCTCCTCGTCCCCTCCCTCGCCCCCAACTCCATCACCGTCGCCCTCAACCCTACCCACAACTCCTTCATTGTCACCAATTATAGCCACAACTTTTAGTGCTCTAGAATACATAGAAGATAATACTATTGATAACACAATAGCTGATAGTTATAGAGAAGAAAATGATAAATTCTCCAAAAGTCTGCCGGATCCTATATACTCGGGATTCGTACCTATCACCCCGACATCCGCGCCGCGGTTTGGTAGCGCGGCACCGGTGGTTTCCAACCCCTATCCTACATTATATCCAAGCATTTATCCTACCCTAACTGCTCCTGGTATCGGGGAACATTTTGATGAAAATTTTGTTCTGAGAAATCATGAATTTGGAACTAAACTTAGAAATGATAACAATAACTATCCAGGTAAAAAAACTTTTTTGCTTTTTAGCAGTCAAAGTGTTATATTACAAAAAACTGCTTCCTAACCATTAAAAAGTAATAAAGCATCAGAGAATAATTTTATGTCAAATTGTGGCTAAATGTATAAGTATTTCAATTAACCCGTTTGGATGCTTTGAATTTTTTTTTTAATGTATTGTATTGTAATATTTTGGTCAGGTTAAGGATTCCAGCCCATTTTTAAAATTGCAAATGGTTGATTACCCTGAATTCTAATATCATTATATTGGCAATTTTATGATGGCTACGCTACTGAATGGCATAATTGTTTTTGCTATGGGAGCTCAACTACTGTAGTAATTGTGTCTGTTCTTCTAACTGTTTAAAACAACAAATATAATTACATATACAGGGTGAGTCAGAAAAAACTGAGTTTTCCAATTTTCTGATACAACCAGTAGGAATATGGAAAAAACAATTATAGGTTCTTGTTCTCTATAAAAATATACATTAAACTTAGAAAAGGTGTTTTTGAATATCTCTGAAAACAACGGCGCTTTTTAGAGCATACAGATTTCAAAAAGTGTGTGTGATGACTTTTTCGGCCATTATTTTGTACTTTTTAGGTAGATTTATGAATAATAAAAATTTCTACCATTCTAAAAAGATAAACAAACATATTTTTTGATTATTAAAATTTGTATTCAACATATTGTAAATATTTAACATCTTAAAAATACAATTTATTTAAATTAAATTATCACATTATAAATCAAACGTTTTGTTGTAATCTATTGATAAGATTTAATGCTCCATGACTGGAAAACCAGCTCATGACCCGAAATATTTCATCTTGTTACCTAAATTCCTACCCCCTCCCCCTGAATTTCCTCTATATTTGGTGCAAGACTGGATTTAATCTCCAAAATCTCCGCCCCCTTTTGACAAATTATACTTGTGTGTTATAATCCATCATGATAACTTCATTTAAATAGGGTAGGGTTTCTAAAAGGCATTTTTATTTCAAAAATTCAAACCTTGATAACTTTTTTATCTTAAGAGATTTTTTTGTCAAATAAAAAGGTTTTTTTTTCTTTTTACTATAAGCTACGTTATTATAGAAGATTCTTTTAAACCACATGCATCACAATCAAGAAATATGAAAAAATGACAAATTACAGTATTCTAAAAATGCTTTTGTGAGGCGCCAAAAAGCATTTCACTTTTAAAACTCATTAAAGTACTTTTCTTAGACCTTTTTCTAAATAAATATTGAAATTTTAAGATTTTTTTATATTAAATAGATGAGTTATTTTAATTTTTCTTGATCAACATTTTTCACACAAGGCATTTTTTGACACCATACACCTATCATATAGGCCGCATTTTTAGAGATAATGAAAAACACCTTTTACAAGTTTGATGTGCTTTTGTACAGAGAACAAGGATATATAATTATTTTTTCTGTATTCCTTCTGGTTGTTTCTGAAAATCGAAAAACTCAGTTTTTTCTGACTCACCCTGTATATTTTTTAAAGTTTAGCTGCAATATCATTTTTTATTTCGTTAGTCTATACGGCTAGGGCAAAACGGCCTCTGTGATATTTAGATGAAGATTTTGGTGAAGATTCCAATGGGCATCCAATCTTTACAATATCTTTTTCGTCGCGCGTTTATATTTCAAACTCAACTGCACAGTACAGTTCGAACATACACAGAGGGACAGGTAAAATAGCAGCCATGCTCCTTTTCTTATAAATTCTCCCAAAAGACACAAATTTTTATTTTTTGGAAAACATTTAGCAATTCTAATCATTATTAGTTTTTGCATAACAAAACAAAGACGAAATCAAAATATTTAATTTTCAATTTCTTTCTTGGTATGAAATTACTTTCAGATTTTGAGAGATTAATTTTCCAGTTGCACGAATTTGAAGAGCTACTGTCATAATATTGGCTCACATTAACAACATCGGGGATTTAAAGGGATGTGACAATGAACGATAAATTGAATACCCCCCCCCCCTTCCAAAGTTGGAACTCTATTAGTTTATATATATACCCAAATCAAGATTTAATAAAAAAAGTGTTTAATCCTTCGAATAGCAGAATGACTTTATAAAGATTGGAGATTAGTATAATTTAGAGTCCAATGTCCTCCCCCTCCTTCAAAAATAATCAAGTATGACAATATTCTCAAGTAGAGTAGCAAAGAAATTTAAATATAAGTATCTGAAATCTAGACGGACAAACAAATGAAAACATCTCTTTAAGTCCATTTCAAAAGTAAATTTTTTTGTAGCTATAATTAAAGAAAACCAAGCAATGACTAATAAAATAAGTGTTTAAAATTATTGTTTTATCTTTTCTAACAATTTTTGTTTGGTATTTTAATTTCTAAATACTAATAAACTCGACAGGAAAAGGCCTCATATTTTCAAACCTTTGTTTTGTCTTTTCATATTTTTGATTTATTCAATTATATCAATTTAATTAATGAAGCGATGAATTTTGTCTGTTAGACATCAAAAATATTATATAACTAGAGTTGGCTCGATATAACTATCTCACTATTGGCTAGTTTTCTATAAGTACATAACTATTTATCTATTTCAATTTTCCTCCCTCACCATTACTTTCTAAAAGAAAGAAGTAAATATTTAATATTTTAAATGATTTTGAAAAGATTTCTTAAATTATATTTTTTATTTACATTACCATCACCAAAGGGTTAATATGATTAAAATTTTAGTTTTAAATTTGAACACTACGGAAGTGTCGCCACAATCGAATTCTTTTAAAACAGAGTTTTCTTAGATTTTCTATATTATGAACGTATATTTTTTGTTTATTAAATCAAGATTAAATACTTCAATGTAATTCAAATATCAACATGGAATGAAAAACTTTATTCATTCCATAAACAAATAGAAGTAAGGTCTTATCGCTTTGGTCAATGAGAGTTTAATGATGATTATTGGATCACTATGAGTTTTAAACATTTATTCCTTGGAAAACTTGAGCTCATTTATAGACATTTATTTCCTATATAGATCTGACATGGATCTTGAAGCAATAAAGCAGGCTGTTTTGTAAATGTTAAAAATTGGAAGAATCTATTAAATAAAAGTTATCGCAAATATACTTAGTAAATAAAATTCAAAGAGTTAATGCCAACCTAATGATTTAAAATTAAATTTAGATTAAAATAGAAATACTTTAATAAAACGTAAGTTAAAGCAATAATTTTAAAACAAGGATGACACACCCATGAGAGAAGCATATGAATATCTAACAATTTATAAAAATTAGGAATAAAATCTTAAATAATAATTTCCATTATGGCTTTGAAAACTACTAATATCCGCTGGATTAGAACCAGATTCAGCAATACAGAAAAATTATGTATAGCATTTTAATCTACGAATATTTTTCCCCTCGGGACTTGCAAAACTTGTTTTAATATTTTCATTTTAATATCCGCTGAAAGCTGTCTAAATACGATGCGAAAAAAAACAATACCAGAATCCCTCATTTTTCCCTATTAGTAGCCTAGAAAAAAACTATGTATCCATCAAAGCTAGATGAGTAAACGCAAAAATGAGACCCAAGATTAATGAATGCTGGCCATCTTTCTTTTATAGCAGCCGAGAACATCTACAGATATTATTTATATACTTTTATAGCTATTGCTATACTTTGAAGTCAAAAGTGCAAAAAGAATTTATCTTCTACAGATATATCTCTGTGTTTTTTAATCAATGAAAACTTATATTTTTACTTTTAGATCCTTCAGAAAACGAGATCCTGGAAGGTATCGACAGAAAGGGTAAATCCTATCCTCCCCTGGTCAACACAAACTCTCATCACCCAGCGGTTAACTCTCTCTCCCCCTTAACCTTCCAAGGGAGGTCAAGGCGCCCCACCCCTCCACCTCCTCCACCCCCTCCACACCCCTCTATACAGCGTACAACCCCTCCTACCCCTACTCATAGGTAAGTTTCTAATTATTGACCTCTACTGGGTTCAGAAGACAACCCCATGCAAAACCATGAAAAGTTACATAAAAAGAGCCTCTGGGGGCATGCAATTTTTTTTTCATTCTATGTTAAGATAAAAGTTTATAAAAAAATATTTTTTCGCCGCCAGATGGGTTTAGTTATTTTTTTTTGCAATTTATCTTGTGAGGCTGGTTGTACCCTCCCCCAAATATAAACCTTCCCAGGACCTATGAGAAAATACACAGTAAAACAGAACCATGTCGGTTCAGTGGTAAGCGAGATACTTAGTTCAGTACACACAAACAGAGAAACAAACAGAGATCATATTACTTTATAATAAGGCTTGGTCAGTTAAGGCATAGAAACTGGACAGTTAAGAATTATCAAATATTTATATTTTTAGACGAGTATCGCGACCCAATAATACACTTTCAAGGCTGATATCTCGTAGACGAGGGGCTGTCAGGTAAATATTTTTTCCTATGGATTCTAAGAGATAAGACAATAAACGATAAATACACACCCTGTCAGAATGACAGATTTACTACGGCTTTAAATAAAAATTAATTGTTGAAAAGTTTTGACTCCACTAGATTGTAATCTACCAACCGCAAATTCTTAAAGATCTTAAGTTTTATACGGACAGAAAGACAGACGGACATACATCAATCTGTTTTGTATTATAGATAATCTTTACATAGTTTATGTTTTTGCGATTAGATTTTATGCTAATGCAATTTATGCACAGAGTAGGTTTGGTGATTTTTAAAACTTTAAAAAGACTTCTCTCTTTAAATATTTTTTTATTAATTTGAAGTAGTAGGGGAGTTTTGTCTAAATAAGAAAAAGATATATGACATAACTTGCACGACTCAATTATGTTTTTAAGGTAAATTTTATTTATGATTTGTAAATTGATTTTATTATTTTCCCCTAGCCTAGCCTAACCTTCCTCTCTCTCTCTCTTCTCTCTTCTTTCTCTTTTCTCTCTCTCTCTCTCTCTCTCTCTCTCTCTCTCTCTCTCTCTCTCTCTTTTTGCACTACCCCTCTTCTCATCTGTCTTAACTTTTTGTTGTTTAAAGCAAGTAACTCTGTAATTAATTTTATCCATTAAATGAATATGAATGTTTTTAGTTTGAATAAAATGAAATAGATAAGATAGAAATTTATTAGATAAATTTAAAGTTTGAATAAAATGAAATAAAAAATTTTCACTGCTGAAATTTTATCGACTGTTATTTTAATAATGTTATTTAGTATGAAATAGTAGTTATTAATCGCATCATAATATAGATAACTTTCCGCAGATAATAAAAGTTCAAAACCAGTTTTATTAGCCCCTGGGGGACGAATAAATACATACTTTTTTTGGTCCTTGTCTCATCCCTTTATACCCCTGATGATGTAAGATTAAAAAGAATGACATAATTGTTATTCTTCCCTCTGAAAACAATGCAAAGAATGCTAAATTATTTCTGCCTTACAATTCATCTTCAGTTTTGCATATTTGTTACAATGAAAAATAATACCAAGGATCATCATATCCACTTCATTTGGCTTACAAAGTAAAAAATATTTCAATTCTAATAAAAACAACCATAAACAGTAAAAAAAGTAGATTTAACTAATTATACACAAAAATAAAGATAATAGTTATTTCTCGCATCGTATTATAAACGGCTTTCCGCGGATATAGAATGTACAGTTATAAGATTAAAACTAGTTTTTTAGCCCCGAGGTGCCGGAGGCACCGGCTAAAAAATCTGGTTTAAATCTTATGATTGTACATTTTTATATTCGTAGAAAGCTGGATACAATTCAGTGCTAGACATAGTTTTTTCGTATGGATGAGAACCGGTTCCTATCCACCGGATTCGAATGAATACGAGAAAAGTATTTATAGAAGTTTTTTATTGATCAACATAAAAAAAACTTGTAGAAATGTCAAATACAGTGTTTATCAACCTTAAACGTATTACACCTTCTTTTACCCCATTCGAAATCTTTTTAAAAAATACATTAGATTGATTACCTACTTAAAACGTTGAAACCCCTGATTCAACCTACTCTAACCCCTCCCCCAAGAAAAATCTTGGAGGTCCTTGAGAGATGTTACACATGGGAAACAAATGTATGAGATAATATTTTTATACAATATCTTGATTTCCTGATTACTTTTTCTTAGATAGTAGCTTCAAAGAAAAAAAAATTGTTTTAAGTCTATCTCTATAGGCATTATTTTTCTATGTTTCCTATTTAAAGGTTCTAAAAAATAAAGATAAAAAGATTGAGAAAAAATATGACCGATTATTATTAAAATTTTGACTATTGAAGCGCATGTTTAATGACTAATAAGATTTCAAATTATGTCAATAATATTATCAGTAAATGTTTTAATAATAAAATGTTACAAAAGAATATACAAAAATTATTCATTTGTTTATGATATTAACCCTTTTATTACTTTATTAACCCTTTGCCTGTTTTTCATTTTCTTTTAACATGTATGTTGTAAAGCTATATTTTACCCTTTTTTTCATCATAACTTACCAGTAGCTGCGCCCTATCATCTTGAGGCTCTATATTTAATATTGGCAGAATTAAGACAATGGCCGATTAGTGATAGTACACAAAATTACCACTTCTTTAGTAAATTTGTTACATATTAGTTCACTCCTGGAATTTTTTGTTTCCCAAATTATTAGACATTGTCTAAACACCTTAATTTACGTGTTGCAAAAAATCATCTCTGTATTTTTTTACCACTTGTGGATAAATGAGGGAGGTATATTCTAAAAAAATATGCGAAGTTGCGCATTTTTTTTTGTTAAATCAAAATCATTCCTTTGAAAACTATATTGTATTTATTATCAATATATTTTGGCTATGCAATGATTACTTTTGACAGAAGAAAATGAATTGCACAATAATTAGCTTCATTTAAAATACCTAAGGCTTTTTAATTTTTTTTTATTGATTAAATTTTTTTTCTTCATAATATTTATCCTTTTTTCTTACTAGCTCATACATGTCATGTAAGGAATCATTTATTTTAATGAAGAAAGGTTTACAACGGGTTAAAATACATTTGGAAAACTTCATAAACTTAGAGAACTTGATATGTTTTGGTTACGATTGTATTTTCCATTCAGGGAAGCTTCATATTCGTCATATTTATTATTAGATTGAAGTATTATAATGGTTTGGGTATTCTGCCCCTTTCTTCCCCTTTCCAACCATCTGTTTTTCATTCTAAAGAAAAATAGCAAAGCAATCGTAAATAGATTAAAAACCTGGTGTCTTAAGATGGTTTTAAGCTATTTTGGTTAAAGCAAAGAGTAAAGGAACACGGTAGATTAATATTTTAAAAAAAGAACAGTTATACATAGAGCCCTAAAAAATATTTCTGTATATTTTTTGTTAATTAAAAAAAATCAGGGTTCGGAATGCGCGCCTCAGCCGCGCATAAGCCTCAGTTTTAAACCTGCTTGTGAGCAGAAAAAGAAATTTCCGAAAGAAAGATTGTCTGCTAAAGAGCAGTTTTATACATCCAGCTGAATTTTATAGTTATAAAATGAAGATTTCACTGAGGCTTACACGCGGCTTACGAGCGGCTTCCGAACCCTGAAAAAAATTATTATTTAAGGTTCACTTTTTATAGACTTAATTTATTAGTAATTGAAAAATATTTCAAATTAATCTATACAATTAATAAGACAAATAATTGGATATATGATTAAAAGTTTTAAACCTAAAAAAAATTCACAATTTGAAAACTTATAATACATAACTACCAAAAAACTTTTTTTCTGATACTATGCTAATAATTATTTTTGCATTGTGGATTTTTTAGTTGCGTAGCCACTTCAGTACGATGAATGTAGTTTATCCGTCAACCAATAATCACATAATCCTTGACTAAACCACACAAACGCATACCGTATTGATGATTATTGTCTAATTATGTAAAATTATTGTTTATTTTATATCAAATGAAGTATGTAAATCAGTTAGGGAGTTGAATCCATTTTTATAGAAGCAGAAATATAATCTATGATTATGGTTTGGACCCTCTAAAACTGTAATCTACCCTTCCACTTTCCCCTCTCTTGGTGAAGATATCTTCAACGCCGATACGATTTTTGAAATATAAGATTCCACTTTTGTCTCTCTTGTTGAAGATATCTTCACCAAGAGAGGCAAAAGTGGAATCTTAAATTTCAAAAATCGTATCGGCGTTGAAGATATCTTCACCAAGAGAGGGGAAAGTGGAATCTTACATTTCAAAAATCGTATCGGCGTTGAAGATATCTTCACCAAGAGAAGGGAAAGTAGAATCTTATATTTCAAAAATCGTATTGGCGTTGAAGATATCTTCACCAAGAGAGGGGAAAGTGGAAAGGTAGATTACAGTTTTAGAGGGTTCAAACCATAATCATAGATTATATTTCTGCTTCTATAAAAATGGATTCAACTCCCTAACTGTAAATGATGAAGTTAGATTATCAATAATGACTATTTTTATTTAATGTCGTTATTAATTCATGAAATTATGTCAACAAAAAAGAGTTTTTAATGTTCTATGTTATTGCTGTATTACTGTCCTTGGCAATCTACATATTATTAGCTTGTTTTTGCTGCGCTACTTCTGAACAAAAATATTCCTTGTTTTTTTCCACACACAGCAATTACCAGGTAGCTGTTGCAGTAATAATGATACAGTTTACATTTTTATTCAAATATATCATTATCCTTTGACCTACCAGGGAGAGAGGGGATAGTTTACATTTTTATTCAAATATATCATTATAATTTGACCTACCAGGGAGAGAGGGGATAGTTTACGTTTTTATTCAAATATATCATTATAATTTGACCTACCAGGGAGAGAGGGGATAGTTTACATTTTTATTCAAATATATTATTATAATTTGACCTACCAGGGAGAGAGGGGATATTTTACATTTTTATTCAAATACATTATTATAATTTGACCTACCAGGGAGAGAGGGGATATTTTACATTTTTATTCAAATATATTATTATAATTTGACCTACCAGGGAGAGAGGGGATAGTTTACATTTTTATTCAAATATATTATTATATTTGACCTACCAGGGAGAGAGGGGATAGTTTACATTTTTATTCAAATATATCATTATAATTTGACCTACCAGGGAGGGAGGGGATAGTTGATTTGATTGTTCAGAATATCCATACCCACACTTTCACATTAATAATTTTAATATCGACTTTCATATCACATTTATTGTCTTATCCCTAAAAATCCCTGACATATACAAAGAATTAAATTGGTTGCATATAATCTTAGTTTACTTACTTATATACTGTTTTTATAACTTTTGTATTATACTTTCAATATTTATATTTTCATGTAAATCTATTACGTCACCAACTGCTTTAAAAAAAATAGACAGAAAGTTATGAAGTAACATTTTATAAATAAAGAACAATTTTATAATCCTTTTGGTTTATTTTCAATAAATTTTAAAAGAGAGAGAAGTACAAATAATAATTTTTAATTAACCCCTTGCTAATTCGAAGTCAGTATAACAAAGTAAAATTATAGTTTATATTCAAAATAGCGGCCGCGGCGACGAGGCAAAAAGAGGCTTAAAAAATGTGAAAAAAGACTTAAATATAAAAATGAAATAGTCCTCACAGAACCTATATGAATATTATCTAAAAAGAGAACCCACTCAGTTCAGTAGTTATTTAGATCTTAAGCTTCAAACAAAAAAAAACCTTACTACTTGCAGATTAATAAGGATTATAAATTCTAAAAATAAATCATGAATATTAAATAATTATATTTTATATTTAGGCGAAGAAGACCTGTAAACAACAACAACACCAACCGCCAGAGTAAAATCCTGCGGCCGCGCAACCCCGCCCCTCCGCCAATACCCGCAGCCGCGCAGTCTATAGACCGCAGCAGTGCGGGTGCGGTCAGATATGTATCTTTCTTCAGCGGCGTGACCGGAGGTCAAACTTGGGGATATAGTTATAATTTGGGCAGATAAACTAGTATTTTATTCACAGAATTTTTAAAAAAAAATTATTTTTAGTGACTTGGAAAAATAACATATATCAGACAACAAAAAAACAGTAAAGATTGAAATATTTAAAAAATAAAGATTACACAAAAAGAAACATTCTTTCCTTATCTTTTTCCCATTTTTTCCAAACACTTACATATGATTTTAAGTCTTTTCCTTCTGTACAAATATATGCAAAAAAAACTTTCACTATGTGATTTTCTTTAAAGCTTTAATAAACACAATTTTATTTCTCTAAGAAGGGCAATTATTCAAAATTAGAGCATACTATTGACTTGAATATTATTTAAAACCCACAAACATTGTTATCATAAATATACTGTTTTTGTACAAAACTATTTCTTATCTAGTAAAAGAAGGCATTTAATTATGTATTTGTGTATGTATGTCTATGAAAGAATGATTTGCTGAATGTATGATTTGATTGTCAAATATATTATTAGAATTGTTATCAATAAACATTATTACAAAATTATGTTATTGTTTTACCGTCTGCACGACCTGTCAGCTACATTTATGAGGAATGTTATTTTATCGACTGCTATTTAAGATAGAGGGATATTATTTTTTGTGAATATTTGCTATATCGATGCGCATCAAGTTTATAATTTGCCTAAATTAATTAAATTTTGGCTCTAGAAGCAAAAAGTATAAAGACGACATGACAATGGATATAGGATATACGTGGATATATTGATAGAGTAAAATAATCTTCAATGTAGCTTGCTGATATGGACTTTATTTATTGGTCAAGTCGTTCATACAGTAGGAGAGGAGGTAATAGGGGTGAAGGTAATGGATGGGTAGTATCATTATACAATTTAGCCAGTTGCGAGCATCACTATATCAGAATACATGAAAATCTAATACAAAATCAAAGTAATAATAAATCGTTTAAGCTGATCCAACTACACCAAAATTAAATAAAATTCTAAGGTACTTATGAATGATTCCTAACGTGTACAGCTTAATTCTTCCGGCAGTGAGTAGGATCTTAAAGGGCATACCGACAGATAATTTTACTTTTCTGTTCTTATTAATTTTTATTAGTATCGCTACTTATGTGAAATGTGAATAAGTTTCCTTGTTCTCTAATCAAACACAATAATGTTTGATTGTGTATTTAAATATTCACACAAATGTCTGCTTACATAGTTTTGTCTCTTAAAATGTTGGTAATATATCCCTAGACTCTCTATAGAAGCAACAGTAGCCCACTTTATATTCTTTTTTAGTGGTAAATCTACTCTATTGCTCACGATAACTTTTTTATAGAGATTTATTCATTTTTAAAGAGAGAACTAATTTTTTTTTGGTTATTACTTTAGATAATTAGCAAATAAAAATAAAACATTTTGTCTGTCCATATGTCCGTGATTATTTGCAAGAATTAATTGTGAGAATTAATCATCATTAAAAAAAAAAGAAATTCTTTCCCATGAAAATCTCCTCTTTTACCTTTTTTATACAACTGTCTTTTCAGTTTGTCTATATGTATGCAAACACTATTTATTTCTGCGCTGCACTACATATAGTTGCTGACGTCCTTGTTAATTAATGACAAATCATATTTGTGATAGTTAAATTGTTAGGTTGGGTTGGGTTAAATAAGATGAATTTCCCAACAGGGTTAGAGGACTTAGAGGGATTTTTACAGCTGAGCAAAATAAAACTTTTAAAGAGGGGAAAAATGTAAGAAAATGGTGGTGGAGGCGGGGGGGGGGGGACATATGGTCCAATGTACAATAAGAGGAATGTTACCTGAATGTTTACAATAGAAGGGATTGGTTAATATTATTATTATACAGGGACAATAATTGTAAATATATTTCACTAGTTCCTAGTTTAGATACCATTGTTGGGTAATGGGTATGTTAAATAGGAGCTTTGCACCTAGACTCTTGGGAGTTTATAGATAAGGTATTAGTTAGTCAATTAAGATTTTTCAAACCAATTAGAACTTCAAGAATTAGTTACGGAACTTTAAGATTCCTAGTTTAGACATAGATGTTATGTCTGGTTAATTTGATGGGTGGTAGGATAAAATAGGTTCTCTTCGAAAAAGCTTCATACTTACAGTAAAACATTATAGGGGGGAAAGGTCAAATAACTATATGTCGCGACCCCGTGGACCCAGTGTCTACTTTTGATTTGGTCTTTGAATATAAGCCAATAGTATCGTAAATACCAATACAGCCGCAAAAAGAGAACAGAAAGCAATTTGCTAGCAGACGAAAGAGGTCCCAAAAACTTGGCGCCAGGTAGTTGTCTGTGTTATACATCTATACATATTTTCATTTATTTTCATTATATAAGAGCAGAAACCTATTTCTAAACAAAAACTACCATAGTTAATTAAAGAAAAATATTTTTTATCTTCATTAATCTATCCTTGAATCCCTGTGGACGTCCTGTCCAGCGATAGCCTGATATCTAGTTGCCGAATGTGTACGCAGTTTCCTGAGTGTTTCCTCATCCTAGCTCAATATTTACTACTAGCTAAAAAAGCTTCAAACTTCAAAAAAAAAAAATCAAAATTTAAAAAATTCAAATTTATAATGTATATTGTATAAATCGTTTACACATTCAAATTTTGATTTTTTTAAGGGAAGTTTGAAGATTTGTAGCTAGTAGTAAATATTGAGCGAGGATGAGGAAACACCCAGGAAACTGCGTACACATTCGGCAACTAGATATCAGGCTATCTGTCCAGCTTTTCAATTTCATTTGTTGCCACTTTATTGCTTTTAGTTGCGTAGCTGAATATTAATAGGGGACAAACTTTCAAGCATTTTTTTAGGACAGGTTACAAAAATAGATTTATTGACAGTCATATTTGTTGGTGATAATATCATGCAATTCTAGATAGCTAAATATGATTATACTTAAGGCTATTTTATTTACTATATATTAAGAAAATAAAAAAAATAAAATGTAAAATGTTTTGTCAAATAAATAAAAACGCCTTACAGTTCTATTTTGAAATAATGGACAGCAACTGAAGTCTTCCTTTGTCCCTAACCGCGGCCGCTTTACATCTTGAATATTAGATGAATTATTTTTTATGATTTAATTCCTTTATAAACTTAACCTTTTTATTTTTAAGTTAGTCAGCCGCAACCAGTCATTATAAAAAAAGTAAGTCCCAGCGCACTGTTTTTTAGGGTTTTGATTTTCAAACTTGTAGAAAAAACTCCATGTAAATAAATATTTATCTTTTCTGTAGTCATGACTGTCAAATTAAAATTGTCCTATAGATGACTGTTAAGTACACTTTTTGACCCTTCCGACTATTCATACGCAAGGATCTAAAGGGATAAGACAATAACCGATAAATTGATGTACAACCGCAATGACAAAACACAAATTACTTCTCTGTATATTTCTCTGTATATTTAAATTAGTGGTTGAAACAATTAAACACTTAACTTAATTAATCAACCAATCAAAATTTACTAAAATCTCTAACGTTGTTTACCAAAGAGTAAGAAAACGTTACTATAAAACTTTGGGGACACATGAAGCTTTTTATATCATATGAAAGATAACATAATACGTCAACTAAAATATCTTTTGGCTTGCCATTGGTCATTTGTATTGAATCATGTAATTATTTTATAGACACTAAAAGATCTTCCAATTACATGGTCATCGTAAATATCATCAAACTTTATTTTAAGATTAGCATGCCAAATTTTTGTCAATCATGATCAATTTTATTAAAGTTAAAAAGTCGACATAAACCCTCAAACTTTTATATTGATAGAATTCCAATATTATTACAAAGGCCTAATCAAAAAAAGTTATGTTGCGCCTTATTATTTTTGTTAAGAAAGTTGCGTGATTTTTCAATGTTAAAATATTTTCAGACATATAGTTTAAAACAGCCAAAGAGAGTTGTAAGTTAAAACAAGTCCCCCCCCCCCCCCCCCCTTGAAATTCAGGGAGGCTTTACCAATCAAAGATTGATTTTTTGACTTTTGGGTATATACATTTTTCCACTGGTTAGATACCATAGAGAAGTGTACCAATCCCCTGACAGTACAAATTCCCCCTTGTTGCCTGTATTACACCATCTGCACTTCCCTTGATTTTTGTTTATGGAGGCGCCTAAATTTTTTTAGGGGTGCTTCGCGCACAAAACCCTATTAGTGACACTTTGTAGAATTCTTTCTTTTTAATTCAAATTATAAAAGTTTGCCAATGATTGCATAAATTTTGTAATCTGTAAAACAGACATATATAGTATATATATATACTTCCCAATGCCTTCAATCATGGAGTAGCTTCAATCCAAATGGTATGTATGACCGCACGTCAAGAATAAAGATATTATCATAATATTTGTTTATAATTCGTTACAAGCCTTAAATGTATAAATATTAAGCGCACACAAAATTAGTGACATATACCACGTAATCCGAGAATGTACGCTAAAGTAAAAGACAATTAACCATTGAAATACTGCTTTTATAAGTTGAATTTATATTTGGGTGTAAAATCGCCTAGTATTAAACAAATTAGTAAAGTATAAAACTCTCCAAAATTAATGTAAAACTCACAAAAAAAAATGTATGAATATAAAAGGGGCGTGAACTTTCCTGTCATCCAAAATTTGGCAATCCCACAAATATTTGCACATCCAGGCAAAACAACAAATAATGCGATCCTAGCGTCCGCTAGTTGTCAAGGAGGTGTGTGTTTAAGTCTTGATTTTCCTGAAATGGGTTTTCATAAAGTTATTGATTGATTTAAACGCAGACAACAGAAAGAAAGAAAGGGAGGTGAGGTTTTTCTTTCTTTTTGTTGTCTGTATTTAAATCAATCAATAACTTTATGAAATTCCATCTCTGATATCCCCGCTCTTCTTAAGAGGCTAGGGACAAAATAACTTGTGGTTACATGATATACATGAGTAGTGTAGACACTGCTTTATTATCAGCCATCTACATTTATTCTATGCTAGCAGCTGTAAGTTGCTGAATATATCTTTAGGATTTGTAAAAACTCCCAATATCTGCAAACTTATATTATTTCATATGTATGTTTCAGCATTTTTACTGGTTTAAATATTTTTTTGAAGATTTTGGCTCTATAGCGAAGCTTTTCTATGATTAGGGTAGGTCGGTCCATTCGCAACGGTTAGCTTTTTAGTGGTATTTAGTCTTTTATTTAATTTAGACATATCGATTTCAAACTATGCAGGATAATTCCTATAACAGTTAGGTATGATTTAGAAATCGTGGCAGTTCTACAATTGTTACCTGAAAGTCCGTACGTTTATTCTAAACATGTTTATTAACAATAATTTTTATATATATTTATTATAGTTATACTATCTTTCGGTACAAAAAAAAAAAAACAGACAGGATTGTGTAACGAAAGATCTCACTAAAATTATTTTTGAAATTTTCGTAACATTGTAGTAAGCATATCCTTATTGATGTGCATAAAATCCTTTATCTTGTCTAGGAAGTATAAAGATGAATTTATCAAATAAATATTAAATATGGCGTTTATTTTTTTTCTTTTTTGGGGGGCAAATCTACTCTCCATTAAGAACTGATAATATATTATCAATAATGATATAATAGAGTGTTTTTATTTTATGAGAACTTCCTTGAAAACAATTTTACCCCACTTGTAGTTATCTATCAGAATTTAATGATTCATAGCTTATTTCCTTCGGTTTTTAGGTGTCAACATGGGTTTAGTGCATTCTTTTTATTCTCGAATCTTCTATCCTTTTCAAGAATGGCAGGGAGGAGTAGTGGCCAGTAGTCCCTCTCTGGTTGAGATATGGCTTTCAAACTTTATTTTTTAGTACATATGCTTGCCCAATGATATCTGTATTGATTTTTTTCTCTGGATTTCATTTTTGAAGCGTTTTACAGCCATACTAGCAAAACCTTTTCTTACTGATCTGGAGAAAACTCAGGTTGGGGTGCCATGACGTTTGCGTTAGTCACAACATAATTAAAAGATTTTTAAGAAAAAGAAAATAAGCTATTAATCATTTAACTTCTGATAAAAGTGTGGGGTAAAATTGCCTTCAAAAAAGTTCTCATAAAAAACATACTGTAATAATATCAATGTTAAATATACTTTAGATTATCATGTGATGAAATATTTTTTTCATTTGCATTTCGAAGGTCGTCTTCAAGATGATAAATATGCTAAATAATAAATTTACAATGCATAGGTCTGAAGAAATAAACAATGGATGTTAAATTAATGTTAATACCAAATAATTATGAACAATATTACCTTTTCTTTAGATAGAAATTATTGGTTGAAAATTTTTGACAAATATAGTTAGACCTAACTAATCAAGACTCAATACAAGACCTCAATGTTTTGTATGTTTATCAAACTTTAGTTACAAGTGTATTTTAATTTTGCATGGTTGTCAAAAGCTTTTGGACAAATCGAGTTCACTATCTAAACCATTATAGACATTTTGTCTGTTGAGGGATTAATTCGTGAAATACAAAATTAACCCATCTTTAGTTGTGTTTAAATAAATGCACCTAAAGTCATTAATGTTTAAAGTTAATGGTCTAAGTGGCTTGATTATTAAATTAATTAGGATGTAAATATCCATGTGTGTAAAATTTATTTCAATGAATTAATCAATCTTTTAGAATTTTACATATTACATTTTTTATTTAGCTTAAAAATTTATTATGTTCTATAATGTTTAGCTTATGTGAACTTATGTTAAATATCTAACTTATATTGTTAACCAATGTTTAGAATTATTAAATGTGTTAATTAACGGAGTTATTGGTGTTTTTTCAAAACTACACAAAGTCCAATATTTGAACTTAAAGCTTAATTGTGTATCAAAATGGATTCCTTTAGGATCTCTACCACGAATCTATAATCTGCATCTACTCTTTCTAAACCCCTAACGGTCGGGCCTTTTTTCAAAGGGAGGGGGGGTCAATGAACGCCCCCCCCCCCCCGCCTATTATCTCGCCTTCTATTGGAGCTAGAGGGCTAAAAAATGTGTGCATTTACCCTGTTTCATAATGAATTTCCGACTTTAATAAGTCCAAGTCATTTTACGCTTCCTTCAACCTTTTATTAAACAACCTTTGTTTTCAGGTCCATTATTACCCTAAATTTAAGGGTTCTTAGACTGTTATGTTACAATAAAGTTTTTATCTATGAAATGATATTTTCTAGAGAGAAAAAAATTGTTAAAACCAGCCATCTCATAAGTTTATTGATACTCTGCTATATTCAAAACTAACTCAGCGAGTTAGCAGCATTTGAAGCGCTAGTACCCAAAGTAAGTCAGAACCTGCTAAATTCTTGTACATTCCCTTTAATCCAGTACCCAAAGTCTTAAAAATTGAAGATAAAAACCATTGTACCCTCCCATACTCCCTCGGTTGGGGTGCTAGATCGATGCCTACATTTTTAAGTTTTCATGATTTTCTCAAGATAGACGGCTGAAATTTACAGGGATTGAATACTCTCATTAAGATTTGCTTATTGGTTGAGGTGCTAGATCGATTCCTAGATTTTCACGTAATAAATCTTACAAGGTTTCATGTTTTTTAGTTTAAATTTTTTTTATGAAACTGATCTATACTGTTTGAGCTTAGCAAATTATGGATGTTGTCATCCTTGTTTTTCTATTACTAATTGAGGAAGGTGGGATGGGTTCTTCCCATAACACCTTCAGAGTCCCTAGAGACTTTTAGGGGAGTAGCTGCTAATATAAATTAATAAGATAAATAATAATAATATTACAATTAAATTCTAGTTTTATAAATACAGCATCATATTGCACCAAATTTGTTGAGTAAGGAAAAGTTGGCACACTCCGTCAAAATTCCTGCTTAACGATGAACCCCCCGAACCCCCATTGGTTATAATTCAAATTGAAAATAAGATATGGGGGGAAAGGGTTATGTCAGGTTTATGTCCACTGGTATAGGCTCTTCAGGGTTAGACGTAAAAGACCTCCCACCCCCTGATTATATAATAAATTGAAAATAAGTTAATGTAGGGAGGGTTGTGACAGTTTAAATTAGGTTATATTTAGGTCCGATGGTATAGGCCCTTCAGGGTTAGACGGAAGAGATCCCCCTCCCCATATATTTTCAATTAATTTTAAAACTGAAAAGTGGAAGGGGGTATCTACTCATCAGCAGAAACTTTTTTGGTGAAGCATCTATAAATCATTAGAAACTAAATGTATCATTTCTAAGTTGATATTTATGCAAGTTAGCAGTGTGTATTAGTGAGGAGCGGAGATCGGACTTTAAATTTAACTAGTCCCAAAAACTTTAGGGACTTGATTTAATCTAAATTGATTGTCAACCAATAATTTCAATTTATATTATTGGTAATATTGTTTCTCATTGTAGGGGGTGTAGCCCATCCCAACTTCACCGGATTTGAGATTTTCAGTTACACTTCTTCAAGTACTTTTGAATATCAAATGCTATGTTATATTTATTAATTTTATCTGTGGATCTCCGTTTTTATGGATGGTGTCAACCTTGTTTACAATAATATCAACATTTTAAAATCAATAGTGCTGCTTAAAAAGTTTTGTACTTTTCTTTTTGCCTTAAATTGCGATATAATATAATTATTATCATTTAGCAGTAACTACTTTGTTATATTAACGGGGCTACTATATAATTTCTGATGTCCGTACTTTTTTACATCCGTCTCTCCAAAAGACACAAAGTAGGGGAAATGTTATTTTCTCTGCTAATATTTGATATAGAGGGCTAAAACTTCTTCTAAACATTCCCATCAGCAAAATTAGTTCTATCAAACTTCCTGGTTTTATTAGGTTTTTCGCTGTTTTTATATTTTTACATTTCCTCTCAAACCTATTTTTTGACCGATTTTCAAAATTTTTGTATATAAGGATTTCAAATTTAAATTTTAAAAATGTTTAGAATATTTATAATATTATAATAATAGTTCTAGTTGTTATAAAGCTTGTTTAATTGTAGATAACGTTGCATGTAGCTTTATTAAAATTTTAAATTGCTTATGAATTTTTTTTAGATGATCCATCTGATTTAATAACATCCATGAAACAGTGTAAAGTGTCCAATAAAAATGATATCATACAATACTAATAACCAATGATAGGTAACTATACATTGTAATTGACCAATTGTAAATTTTATACTGGGCTAGCATTGGTCATTTTTATTGTATGACGTAATTTTTAATTGGACACTAAACGCTTTTTCATTCTAGATGATAATTTGGTTTTTTTTTCGTTTTGTAGACATCTTTTTAAAACTGTTCTTTAAAAGTCTACTTACAATGCAATGCAATGACTTAAAATCTTGTTTTTTTTAGAAATTGTCAATTTTACTGACTGTTGTTTAAGGGAACTATGCAAGTGAATCTAAGCACCTTCCAGCAGCAAACCCGGTTAATTTTATTGGTGAATATACTAGGTTTATGATTAATATAGTTATATTGACTTAATTAAGTTTCACCATGGTTTTATATAAAAAAAAATTGAAATGATTAGCATTTTATGATGAAAAATCATCAAATGTTTTGTTGAGCTTAAAGAGTGTTTAAGAAAAGTATATTGTATCAATGAAAAATGTATATTTTATAAAAAGAGGTTGTATCTAGTAATATTGTAAACAGTTTAATTAATGTACTTTTGCAATTTTTTTGCTGTGTTATTTTATTTTGTCCTTTAAACTTAAACATAAAACTAGTATATTCCCCCAAAAAAATACTAAGGTTCGCTGCTAAAAGGTGCTTAGATTCATTGCTCTTGTTTGTGCATAGTCCCATTTATGCCAAAATGGCAGCAAATGATTTGGATGATGATGATAGATATATTGATGACCATGCTCAGATGTTGGAGAAATTGCTAGATGAAATTATCATATCATCGATACAAAAAGCCCAATCTAGAGGAGTAAGTAATACTTATTTCTTGCATCGTATTATAAACGGCTTTCCGCGGATATAGAATGTACAATTATGAGATTAAAACTAGTTTTTTAGCCCCAAGGTGACGAAGTCACCGGCTAAAAAAAACTATTTTTAATCTTATGATTGTACATTTCTATATTCGGTGAAATCTGGATGTAATACGATGCTAGACATAGTTTTTTCGTATGGATGAGAACCGGTTCCTATCCACCGGATTCGAATGAATACGAGAAAATATTTTCCAGCAGTTGATCTTATTTTATGTATGCAAAAGATTTATAAAGAACAATACTCAATTTTAATCAAATATAAATACTACTATGTTCATAACAATATCAACTTCCAAATGCTAAAAATAGCAAAATACTATTTATCAACATGTTCTTTTTCTAATCAAGCAGTACACAGGTATTATGGTACATCATTGTAATTTATTTTATTTTGCTTTGTTATTGTATGATAAAGACTTTTTTTTATAATTTTAGAAGGACCATATGATTGATGATTCAACCAATGGGGAAACTGCATTTGATGTTATAGATGCTCTTGTAAATGATGTTATTAATTCAGCAATAGAACAGTCTTGCAAGGTAACCATATCTTTTTATTTTATTTTAAACATTATAGATTATGCCTCGTACAGTGCAATTATTGGTAATACTTTTAATTGAGTATATTATATAGATTTTGTATATTAAACTTTAAGAAAATGAAATTTCCATTTTATTTCTCATATTTAAAAAATCCGTTTTGTTAGTTTTACAATCATTAATAAATATTTAGGTCTTTGTTGTTGATGATTCAACCAATGCACATTGGGGCAAATCAACCAAAAAGGGGATTTAATTATTTAGTACCCTTAAAATTCATCTCACAAAAATTTCATTTTATACTTTTTTGTAGGTAATTTAACAACAAACAAATTCGCTTTTATGTTTTTTTTCTGTCATTTGAAAGGAACATGGAGATAAAGGTCATTTTATGAAGGTAGATAGAAAATTACCCGATTAACCCCTCCCGAAAATGGCCCCCCCTTACCCTATCCATCTATCTATCCATCAATCTATCAATCTATCTATCCATATATCTATCCATCTGTCTATTCATCTATCTATCCATCTATCTATCCATCTATCTATCCATCTATCTATCCATCTATCTATCCATCTATCTATTCATCTATCTATCCATATATCTATCCATCTGTCTATCCATCTATCTATCCATCTATCTATCTATCTATCTATCCATCTATCTATTCATCTATCTATCCATCTATCTATCCATCTATATATCCATCTATCTATCCATCTATCTATCCATATATCTATCCATCTCTCTATCCATCTCTCTATCCATCTATATATCGATCCATCTATCTATCCATCAACTATTCATCTCTTTATCCATCAACTATCAATTTATCCATTCATCAAGCTATCCCTCTATCTATCCATCCATCTATCCATCTGTCTATCCATTTACTTATCCATCTATCTATCCATATATCTATTCATCTACCTATCCATCTATCTATCCATATATCTATTCATCTATCTATCCATCTATCTATCCATCTATCAATCCATCAACTATCTTGAATTTCGTGTTTAAAATGTCTAATTAGGGGTTTTGGTTATCAGAGCAATATGAGAATTTTTTAGTAGCGCAGCTACCCTATCACTAGCTTTTTGGGCCCATTAAAGTGTAACTAGGTTATTTGTAGTCCGATTTTAGTGTTCAAAGTGTCAAATTTGGGGTCATTAAATTCATTTCAGTAGGAGGGGAGGGGATGGTGTAAATGGGGGTGGATGGGGATCCTTATTTTAGCAAGCTACAAGTTTCACTTTATTTTTATGTTTAATAAATCCATTTTAAATGTGGGCATGATTAACATAAATTTTTATTAACTAATATCTATATTTATAATGATATTATGATTCTTGTTTACTGTTTATATGTATACTAGCGGCTTCGCCCCTAGCCTCTAGGGGATTTGCCCCAAGAGGTAATTTAACAAGGATAACAACATCCATGAAAGAAGCGAAGCTCTGAAATGGAAGGACAAATGAACATTAACACTTGTGAAGTGTCAGAACTGAATATTAATGCATGTCTATACAAAATTGTAATTAAAACTGATTAAATACATGTTACTGTTTAAGGACATACTGACGTTTTTAGGACTTGATTATAGAGATGCTTCGCTTATAACAATAGACGTTATTGAAATAGGAATCATTATTCAAAAAATCAGATGAATAGGATATTTTTAACATTCAAAACCATTATTTGTTGTCAAAAAAGTAAAAATCAGCTTGTTATAAATGGATGTACGGACTTTCTGGTAACGATTATAGAGTTGCTGTGCTTTCTAAGTCGTACCTAACTGTTGTAGAAATCAGCATGAAAAGTTTGAGATCGATAGGACAATTCTAGCCTGTTTAAGTTAAGTAAAAGAGCTAACTGTACCAGACGTACGGACGGACCGACCCTAATTATAGAAATATGAAAAAATTGAGGGGGATTTTTATTTTTGAAAAAGATCTTTAAAAAACCACAGGACCAGTAGATATATTCCCTGAAGAGTAGAATTCAATCAGTTTAGTGGTTAGCGAGATCTTAAGGGATGGGCGGACAGACAAACAGACATCAAGCTACTTTGTATTATATATTAACACCTAGGGATCTAAGGAACAAAACAATAACCGATTAATATGTACATCCCCAATATTGATACATATTAAATACATATTTAATAAATTATATTACAAAATTATTTGTCTGTAGATGACAATTAGTGGTTGAAAAGTTTTGATACTCATCTTAATGAATCAACCAATAAAAAATCAATTAAATTTCCTGAAGTTCTTATGGTAATAAATATAAAACGTTATTATAAAACTTTGAAGTTTGGGGACTAGTGTAATTAACAGTCCCCTCCCTTTCTAAATAAAACTGCTGACTTTAAACATGAATACCCTGTAACTACATAATTTAAAAACAAAGCATTACCAATAGACAGACAGATAGACTACTTGCTAATTCCAATTTAGAATGATTATAAGAACCTCACGTTATTTGCATATTAACTTTACCTTTCCGCAGTGAGGTAGGGGACATTGGGCTGTTTATAACACTAGTCCCCAAAGTTTTACAGTTGTGTGTTAAAACGTTTTAACTACTAACTTTAATCTACATAAGGGGTAATTTTGTGTATTATCATTGAGGATGTACAACAATTTATTGACCTTTGTCTTATCCCTTTAGATCCCTGATATTTGTAATAATCTATAGAAACGATTATTTAGTTACATTAAAACATCAAACATAAAGAGGTTTAGATTTAGGTTTAGCCCCCCCCCCCCTCTCCTCACTATCATTTAGTGCAATAGAACTTGAAAATATTCATTATTAACTTTAATTCTAAGTCAGAATAAATATTTCCCAATATGTCTATGTTTTTGTGTCTTTATTTAATTGAATTATATCTTAAGTTTTGACTTTAAAAGCGCATTTAAACGCTTTTTCTTACTAACTTTTCTTGCACCCACCCTCAGAAAACGCGCTAAAAACCCCTACGGGGGCGCGGGGGGGTAAATGAAACCAGTACAGGCGATTATAATATGTCTTTGGGCAATCAAATATCGTATTTTTAGCCGGTGGCAACCTGTGAAAACATGTTTCCTCTTACTGTCTTCTTAAATGTTGATTAAAAAACAAACAAATAAAAACTAAAATCTTGACTTCAACTAGAATTATTTAGGACTAATTTCTTCAATTTGTGTTTTTTTCTTTTATACTGTCAAAATATATGTAATGCATGACTCATCAGAAGTTATTTTGTCTAATTACGTTAATTCTAAGAGATTTTATAAAACTTTTAAAATTGTTGGTGAAACACAAAAAGTATGCCTTTTTCTGTAAGAAAATTTTTGCATTTCTTGACTTCCATGCATTAGAATGCTTACTTAAAAAGCGTATTTTTACGATTCCTTTGAAATCTGATGTACATTGGGTATGATAATACTCATAGAATGTTTAAAACTTGATTTGGGGGTGGTGAATTGTTGCCCCTTGTTGCCCCTATGTGCAATGGGGAATCTTCCTTTGAAGTCAACAATGTCTTCGCAAATGACATTGTTGACTTCCCAATAGTGCAGACTAATATGGTTCATAATTTTTTTGTGATCAATAAAGTTTTAGCTAATCAAAAATTATTTTGAAATATTTTTGGCTGACCATAAACCTCTTGTTGAAAATCTTAATTTTTATTTTTTAAATTAGGTTCTCCAAGTATTAAATGGCAAAGATAATACTCAAGAAGATGATTTAAACAAACAAATTTCAGAGATATTTTTAGCCAAATCTTTTGTGAAATTAAAACCAATAGAAGAAAATAGTTGTGATACTAGATTGTTGATTGATGACCTAGATCAGGTGAAGGAAAAATTATCATTGTTATGCAAGGAAATTAAGTTCTTACTAAAGATTTTAAAGCTTTTATATATGTAGGAGCAGAAAGAAAATCTATCACATTGTTTCTGGTAATTATTGCTATCTATATTTCAAATACTTAATAGATTTTGTTTAAATCTAAAATATTAAATCATAAGTTATATTCTTACAATTTCATATTGCATTGGTATTTTTTAGGAAGTCTAAACTCAGTCAACTGTGTACTATTGCTAACATCTTGTTCTTCTTTCTTGATGTTTGTTTGCCTGCCTGGGATTTTATCAGTGATATGAAAGTTATTGCATTTGTGTATTGGCCAAACTCTAATTTCACTTGGGTAGAGATTTTGTTTCATTGTATATAAAAAAAGTTAATGTTGTGAATAGTCTGTAATGAACTGATTTTTAGATAGCTTTTTAATCTTCCTTTTGTTTATAAAAACAGTACAAACTCTGATTATTTTTTATTCTTATACTTATTTTAGAATGGTTATGTGGAAAAAGCAGGAAAACCCTAATAATTTAAAAATGATATTCTAATCAACATCTATAGAGATTGAAATATTATTAAGTATATAATAATAATAATAATTATATAATAAGATAATATTAAGATATTTAAATATCTATGATAATTCATAAACTATTCATAGAGTCTATAGTACAATAATCAACATTGTAAGAAAATAAAACAATCCTTTTTTTAATCATTATTTCTGTTCATTATAGCAAAATTGTGTTGAATTATGACCTCAATATTTGTATGTCTAACTTTCACCCACAATCATTACTTACATATATTTGCTTTAAAATGTATTGCAGCTTACCAAGCCATAATAAGATGCATTTCATATTTAGTAAAATAAAAATATTTTTATGCTGAAAAGGTGAACTGGATTTATTCAATGTCACAAACAGATATATAAAGTTTGAAAAAGAACAGATGTATTCTGTGGGATTTATTGCTTCAGGTTTTTCATTTATAAATGAACCATGAAAAGTTTTTTTAATGTAGTAATTAGACACAGAAGTTAGTTAGATTTTTAAAAACCCTTAACGGTTGTATGTGTATTTTAATTAACTGCAATTTAGATCTTTTTTTAAATATCTCCATCCTGGTAGGATTCTGATGCCAGTAAACCTGGCAAGATCATCCAGGTAAATAGCTAAATTTTTTTGATTTAAACAAAGCATATCTTCTGGTAAAACATTCTTATATGAAATATAGATGTTCAAGTCTCTTTCAAGATTAGGTTTAGGATCCTGCATTTCCTAAACCTCCAGGTCTCCAGGAGGGTTAAAATCTCAATCTTGATAGTAAAGGACACCAGCAGATTTAACAACAGCTAATGTTAGCAACATTTATATCTAATTTTACAGTTATCATATTGGTGTTACCAAGCTTGTCTCTCATTCTTGATCTTGTTATGGAAGGAAAAACATGCCTAATGGATCTAATGATTGCATTTGCTTATCAGCCTGAAATGTTGTTCAAGGTAAAAGATTATCATGTAAACATTATTATCTAATTGTCCTTTATCTCATGTTTCCCCTTATTCATTTTCTATGACCCTTCTATCTTGGAAACTATATGAGATATCAAGACACATTTAAAAGCAAATCATTTAGTTATTAAAATTCAAGAAGATTAACCTTAAAAAATCAGGCATTCATTGAGATTATTTATCAGGAGAGGGGGTTTGGGGGGAAATTAACCTCTAGTTTGTCAACTTCTAGTCGAGCTAACGGGCTAAAAATGTATAAATAAAGTTGTATATTTGTGCCATTTGAAAACTCAGAAAATTTGTCAGTGTACTTTTAGCACAATTAAATTGTCCCCGCTCCTTATAATATATGCAGTTGGAAAATCAGAATTTTTATATCTTATCTAATTGTTTAACTTTCTTATTGGCTCTTATTGTTAATAATTATTCAGGGTTTCATGTGTTTTATTAATCCAGATGATCTTGAGCTAAGAAGACAATATCAGACACAAAAAGTAAGAACAATGTTTAATAAAAGTCTTGATATATTAACCCCTAACAGTCGTGGGTGGGGGGGCATTGAATGCCCTCCCCCCCTCCAGTTTTTTCTATCTCATTTTCTGTGTGTAAAAGATAGAGGGCTATAAATAGTGACTTTTTAAATATGGGTATGATACATAACTGAGATTTGGAATTTTTTTAATATCTCCATCCTGGCTGGCACAGGATGCCAGCAAACTTAAGCTTTTCTTATATGTCTACATAACATATTAAAATTTCATATATATCTGCCACCGTTTTCCCGCCGACCGCTGACTGCGGCGGCTGCCAAGTACAGCTTTGGCCACATAAATTTTTGTTTTGAGATTTCTAAAAATGTAAAATTTACATAAAAACAAACATTTTTGAACAAAAATGTTTTTCTAGCTTCAAAAATAAGAAATGACAGCTGTTTGAAATTTTTAAGTTCAAAAGGACCTAAAAACAAAGGTTGTTAAAAAAAAGTATGAAGGAAATGAAAATTGACTTTGACTCTTTTATAGTTGGAAATTCATTATCAAGTGGGGGACATGCATAAAACTTTTAGCCCTCTAGCTCTAATAGAAGCTGAGATAATACACCCCATCCCCCTAACTGATAAAGGTGTAGCAAGGGGCCTGACTGTTAAGGGTTAACATAAAGATAAGATCTTTCCAGCTATTTCAAAAACTTTAATTCTTCTGTCTTTTGAACACTGTTAGCTTAGTCCATCAAAGTAAGATACACTTTTATTCAACATTTTAATTTTCAATATTACTTTTATTTAAGATTAAGATTTATCATCTGTTATAATTATATTATAATAGTTATTTTAATATTGCAGGTATATGAAATATGCATTGAATCAACCATGCAAATAATTCTTCAGACTGGAGTTTTCTCATTTCAACTATTTAGCAGTGATCCAATGTCAATTGACTTCATGTTGAATAAGGATTATACAATTGAAATTATCAGCATTACTACATCCCTCATTTCAATTTTGTGGGGACTGAGCAGCTACAAAATAAATGTTTCTCAGACAGAACCTAAGTTTTTTGATAAATTTGTATTGATGGTTCGAAATTCTGTTGACATTATTGCAAGGTCAGGGTTGTTTATTAATTTACACTAGCTAGGATCATTTTGGAGAGGGGCCAACTACAAATTTACAAATTTAATTCTATAACTTACATATATATTTAAACTGTTTTTAACCTATTTTTGAATGTATATCAAAACTATACTCTGATGCCTTAAGAATCATACTGCAGAGATAAAAATGAGAATAATAGCCCACATCGTTTTTTAAAGGAATTTAAAGTTTATTTTTTACAATGGATTAAGTAAATTTTGCTGAATCGTGTTGTGTCTTTTCTTTTTTGGTAAAATTCTTGCTTACAAAGCATTTTTTTCATAATATGATTAAAAGACAATGATAGTAAAAAAATAGCTCTTTTGATTTTATATTTATAGTAATTCATTCAAAGTTAAAAGCGTAGGATATTTCTTTGAATTAACATTAAAACTATGATGATTCAATGAACTACAATGACAAAACTAGAAATCTTTAAATTTTAAATATAGTGTTTTTACAAAGTGACTTATTTCCAATATAATAAAATTTTTATTTGATTAAAATGAAAAGAATGAAAACTAAACACATTAAAGATACATACTTTAAAAAAAATATTTTAAAAATAAGTTTGAATAATCTTATTTTATATCATATTTGTAAATGTGATAAAAATAAATTTGTTGTATTGCATAAACATTTGTTTTCGTTTTTTAAAGATTTGGCACTGAACAGCCGCCTTTCATGTGTTTTACATGGATATAAAGACATGAAACATTTTTATGTTAATTCATTCATATATTGTAAAGAATTAATTTTTAATTAGTTTTGATAGATGAAATCAAAAGACCTAACTTTACTCTATACTAGCATACAATATTCATGAAGCAAAACACTCTAAAAGCTGAGAAATTTACCCCCAAAGGAAAGAAACATCACGATTCAGCAAAATATACTTACTCCATAATAAAAAATAAACTTTAAAATCCTAATAAAAATCGATGTGGGTTATTATTCACATTTTTAGCTCTGCAGTATGATTCTACAGGTGTTAGAGTATATTTTTGATATACCTTTTAAAAATAGGTTAAAAACAGTTTAAGTCAAAGAATAAAGACTGATTAAATGTACCTGTAAAAAATTACCCTAAATACATTATTTTCTTAATTCTAGATAATCTGATATAAAAATGTAATTATTAAATTACAATTTTATCTAAATTTTAGCACTTTTTATTCATTTAGATTGGCAACACTTATGAGTATTATACTCTTTAGTCTTGGATGGAAATATGGTGTACTCATCTCCAGTTCTTGCATGTGCAACTTATTAATTGTCATTCCTTTTCTGGAAATTGTGTATTCCAAATTTTCAAATAGTCAAACTTTTCTTCCTGACAGATCTGTTATTTTCATTCCTGTTCAGTTGCCTCAAGATAAAATAATCATGGATACTAAGCAATTCCAGGAAATTAGAAAATTAAGAATATGTAACAAACTCAAAGCCATTGTCCTAATAGGAGTAGTTTTGTTACTTCAATATGTTTTACATCAAGAACTGTTGCCTTTTCCTCAACAAGATTTATGGTAATAATTTTATACCCAATGTTTACCAATCATGATTTTAAAGTATAATAAACTTACTACAAAGTTAAATTTGTATCATCATAATAATATTTTGCACTCAACTATTTATTTTGTACTAAAGGTGGGATTGTCAGAACAGATCAATAATGATTTCAAAGCTACTAAAGATTATGTGGATAATGATTGGATGTTGTCTAGCCTTTTCTTCTGTGGAATTTATACAGTATCTGAAGTTCTCAACAAGCTGGGTTGACTTTGTATTTAGGCCAAACACGTTTTATTCAAATTTGGAATTTGAAGGTTTGTATCAAAAAAAATTTAATATCAGTCACTTTACTATTAAACTTTTAAATTTATATTAAAGAATAATCTTTCTTAGAATTAAAGTTAGCCAACAATTATAGAAGATTGAATTGGAAAAGGTTTGTAAGTATTTTGACATATTATTTACTAGTGGAAGTGATATAATACAATATATATTTGTATTTTATTACAGATTGCAGAGATTTCTAAAGAAAACAATATTTGACATTCTTGGAGGTAAATGTATTTATCTTTATTCCTTTCTAGTCTTTTACTTCAATTACTACAGAATTAAATGGAAATAGGCACAATCCAATCAAAAGACAAAACATTTTTTTATAAGGGGTATGATTTATCTTTTAGGCTTTTGATGATGTAAATATGAGTTTATAAGAGATATTTGTTTGACTATTCAGGCCTAGGAATTAATTGTCAAATTCATAAATTAATTTTTTTTGGTTTTAAAATAGACATATTTATAAAATTCTTATTGAAGATTATTGTTATGATTTGTATAGGGCTGTAAATTTATTATACTAAAGCCATAGGAGATTCCTAAACACTTTAGTTATTTGAATGCTCCATATACCGGATACTTCTGGTGTAAGGTATACCTGTCAATGGCATCTCTATTGCACAAAAGGCTCAAGTGAGTTTGTTATTAACCCTTAACAGTCGGGCCCCGTACCGAACCTTAATCGGTTGGGGGGGGGGGGGGAGGCGTTCAACGCCCTCCTCTGTTATCTCAGTTCCTATTAGAGCTAGAGGGCTAGTGCAAGTCCCCTATTTAATAATGAATTTTCGACCTTAAGTAAGTCAAAGTCAATTTTCGCTTCCTTCGCGCTTTTATTTACAAACCTTTGTTTTTAGGTCCTTTTTTACTTAAAAATTTCAAACGGCTTTAATTTTTTTATCTTTTAAGATAAAAGAAATTTTTTTTGCAGAAAATGTTTATCTTTATTTTTAAATTTTATATTAGAAATATCAAAATATAAGTTTCAGCGGCCGCAGTTGTACTTGGCAGCTGCCAGCCACCGCAGTCGGCGGTCGGCAAGAAAACGTCGGCGGATCTTTATGAAATTTTAATGCGTAGACATATAAGAAAAGCTTAAGTTTAAAATTTGAAGTCTCTAAGTTAAAAATTGCGGCCACTAGTGCCTTTTAAAGATTTCTGGAGACCTGGAGGACCAGGACCTGCAGGATCATACCTGGAACCTGAAATTGACTTGAACACCTGTATTTAATATGAGGATGTACTACTAGAGGATATTTTAGTATTTTGGTATGATAAAATGCTTTGTTTAACCCTTACAGATCGGGCCCCAATTCCCACCTTAATAGATTGGGGGGGGGGGGGGGGGGGCTCCAAGAGCCCCCCCCTCTATCTCAGCTCCTGGTACAGATAAAGACGTAAAATTTTTTTCTGGTGGTTCATGTGTATTTTTAGAGAAAATACTTTTTCTAGTCATAGCAGTCAGACCGCTCCTTAGCCGCTTTTTAGCGGCCAGCCGCTAAATTTTAAAACAGCTGTAGAGCGGCCAATTTTGCAGCTAGGATGACCAAATTTTAGGACGAACTTTTATTTTTCATAACAAAAAAATTACTTTTTCTGATCATTGCCGAAAAACGGCAAATAACGGAAACCGCCATTTTCGGCGGTTACGGCGGTAAAACGGCGGTTGGCGGCGCAAATTAATATTTTTATCTGTTTATTATTGCTCAGGGATTCACCAAAAAAAATTATAGGTCTCTAGCTGTAATAGAAGCCACGCTATTCATGATATAAGTCTGTAGTAAAAGCCGGACAAAAATCGATCATAAAGTCGGTCAGGGAGCGGTCAAACGGTCATAACACCACTTTTCTCAGAAGGTCATTGTTATCTAAGTATTCACCAAAAAAAATTTAGGTTTCTACCTTATACACAAAAGTCATAATGTAGAAATTAAGATTCATTTAGAATTTTTTCTAATTTTTTTTTGCTACCCATCCGACTTTGACGTGACACCACGACCGACACAGACCAGATATCCTAATAAAATCAACTCTTGCCGACGTATAATTACTAAACTTAAAAAGTCATGAAGTTACAGCTCTCCATCTTACCTACAAAAAAAAATGAGATTGAAAAAACTAGAGGGGGGGGGGGCTCTTGGAGCCCCCCCTACCCCCCCCCCGATCTGTAAGGGTTAAGTAAAAAAAAATATTTTTGCTCTTTACCTGGATGACCCTGCCAGGTTTGCTGGCATCCTGTGCCAGCCAGGATGGAGATATTCTAAAACTTTCAACTCTCAGTTATGTGTTATACCCATACTTAAAAAGTCACGCAGTATTGGCTCTTTATCTTTTACACACAGAAAATGAGATAGAAAAAAACAGAGGGGGGGGGCCTTCAATGCCCCTTCCCTCCGACCGTTAAGGGTTAAATGTTACTTTGTGTTTGAGCAAAAATAGAAACAAGTTGTAAAAGTATTTTATCACCTTTATAAAAAACCAGGATTTTGGCTAGCTTGTGTGGCCGCCAGGATTGATATAACAAAAAAAAATCAAAGAAAACAAATTGCTTATTTGTGCCATTTGAATAGTCAAAAAATTGGGTAACTCTCTCTTTCACACTATAAAAACAATGATGACAACATCCATAAGTAGCAAAGCTCAAAAATATGAATAGATATCAGGAAAACAATATATAAAGCAGTGAAATACAATCCTATAAAAATCTAGAAATCGATCTAGCACCCCATTAAACAGACAGATGAACAAAACAATGTATAGATTAGATGGGCCAGTGGCGTGCGAAGCACTTTGTCTAGGGAGGGGGCATTTTGAAGATTTTGTAAAATTTTGCCCCCCCCCCTGAAGCAAAGTGCCCCCCCGGGCCTTCTACTCTTATCCCTTCTTCCCCATCCCTTCCCCCATCCCTATTTCCCATTTATATCCCCCATCTCTTCCCCCCCCCATCTCTTCTCCCCCATCCCTTCTCCCCACCCTGCAATGACCCCCCACCACAAAACATTTTTATGGGTGGAAGGGGATGTTATAAATTCTCAGATAAAAACACTCATTTTGGAAATAATTTACCAAAAATTAACCTAATATGTAAAACTGATTTTAAATATTTCATTATTGTATGACAACAAGGATGACAACATCTTTAAGTAGCAAAGCACAAAAAATCATTAATAAGAATACAGACAAGTAGATTTAAAGAGCATCTGTTGAAATAAATATATATTTTAGGTAGAAAAGTCACAAATCCTTTTTCCTGTATGTTGTGTGATGACAGTCAAAGTAAATTACATACTGGATGCTCGAAACAGCAAGAAATTTTATTTTTTTAAATATTATAATCCACAAAAAAATTTATCATACCATAAAAACCAAAGATATAAAAAACTATAAAAAAATTTTAAAAAATTACTTGTCCTTTCATCTACAGATATAAAAATCTTTTAGAAATATGGAAAACGTTGGGGTATAGTCTCTTTTGTGGCAACGCCTCTTAAGGGGCATTTCTAGGGGGGGCAGGGGGCAGGGGGGGGCGTTTTTGTCGCTAGGGGGGGGGGGCGATTGCCCCTAATGCCCCCTTCGGTTCGCACGCCACTGAGATGGGCATATGTCATAAGAATCTTTAATAAAAATTTTAGCTGTCTATCTTGAATAGGAGCCGATAAAATCTTGTTTCCCCCATAAGGTTACAGACTGACTGATGGACAGACAAAGTGAATTATAGAGTAGCTTTGCTACTAATAAGAGTCAAGAAACATTAGCAGGGGTGGGTGTGCATGAAATGACATCCACACACTATATGTCACCTACTCTCAATCACCAAGTCACAGCCATCAATGGTAAAATTTATAGTATTTAAATAATTGAGCATTTTTGCATACTTTTATAAAATTTATTTTAGGTCTTGTACTTTTTGTATTTGTCACTGGATCATTTATTGTCATTGTTACCAAAACTACAAGAAGTCAATATTATGTGGAAGTTCAAGAATCTATTGACACATCAAATCTAATTCAGTACATTGAAAAAAATGCCAATAAGTAAGAAAAACTTATGAAGTAGACACTAAAATATTATCTTTAATAATAAACTGAGTTAATTTCAGATCTGAAGCCTTGTGTTTGGTGATGCAAAATTCTTCTGATTCTGCCAGTAAGATATTTAGTTAATTTTGATAACTTGTATTATTGAGATGATAAATCTATATTTTGAAAACTAGTTGTGTCTGCTGTTCATAATATGATTGAAAGTCACAAATATAAAATATCAGAAACCTTTATCAGAGTGTGTAAACCTGAACACAAAATGTTAAACATTTCCAGGTGAGTTTAAAAATGGTTATTCTCTTATATTTTTTTTACAGTAACAACATTCAAATTGATTATGTTTAGTAATATTATCAAAGTTCATACTGGATTTCACCATTTGATTACCTCATGCCAAACTTTTCAACAAGAAAATAAATGTAAGGATGTCAACATAAAAATGAATGAGGAGGATAAATGTGAGAAAATATTTTTTGATTGTGAGAGTCTTTTCAATACTTTGTTGGTTGTTTATAAAAATGATATAAATACAAGAGATGAGAAAGGTAATTTATTAATATATTTATTGTATTTACTATTTGTCAATTCGTCCCTTAATCAAATTTTTATTTGATAGCTTTAAAGTAAACATCACTTTTATAAACATAAAACCAAATTCAATTGAGAATTGTAATATTCCAGTATTATATTCGAGTAATTTAGATCTAGTTGTTAACAATCACTAACCTGCAATTGTGGCATAACACAAATCTTATTTTCATTAATATATTTGTATTGATTCTCAGCACAAACCATGTCGTACAGATATGCTTCATTAATAGTAAAAGTAGAAAGCCATAGACTTAAACACCAAGAACTCATTATATGCACAGTTAAGACTTCCACACGAAGGCAATTATATGGTTGGTTGTCTGCAATAGATAGGGTGTTAGTGATTTGAGATCTACCTATGTTATTAACTATTCCCTCTATATAATCAGTAGTTTGCATTTACTTGTATATTTATTTAATGGTCATTGTTTAGGAAGAACACCACTTGTACTTGCTGGTGTTGATAACAAATTTGTAACAAAACTTCTAGAAGCAGGAGGTGATCCAACAATTGCAACGTATGATGGTGGCTTTATGACCAATGATAAAGATGTTGGCAAAATGCAATGTAGAGGTAAATCTATTGACAAAGATTTTTCTAAGATATATCTTTTATATATTTTCTTTTTTAAATAGTAAAAGATATCTTTGATTACAAGTGTTTGTATTTTAGCTTCTGAGAAAATGTACAAGAGTAATGGTAAATATTAATCCCAATAAGAAATTAAAAAGGATTTTTTGTTAAAGAGGACTATCCACGAACAAGAGCAAGTGATTCTAAGCATCTTCCAGCATTGACCCATAGTATTTTTTTAGTAAATATACTAGGTTTATGTTTAATATTTGCTTTATCGACTAAAAAGTTAGGTTTCACCATGGTTTATTATTAAAAAACTTGAAATGTTAAGCATTGTTTGATGCAATATCATCAAATGTTTTGATGAGTTCAAACTGTTGATTAAAAGCTTTGACATAAAATAAACAATTGTGATTAAAAATGTATATTTAAAAAAAGGATTTGTAACTTGTAAACAGTTTAGTTAATGTACTTTTGCAATTTACAACATTTGATGCTTTTCTGCAGTGTTATTTTATTTTGTCCTTTGGACTCAACAACGCATTTGATGATATTTCTTTAAAAATTGCTAAACATTTCAAAGTTTTTTCCTATAAAACCATGGTGAAACCTAACTTTTTAGTCAATAAAGCAAATATCAAACATAAACCTAGTATATTCACTAAAAAATACTATGGGTCAATGCTAGAAGATGCCAAGAATCACTTGCTCTTGTTCGTGGATAGTCCTCTTTACTAAAAAACAAATTTACCATTTACATCATGAAAGGTTGTTATATACAAAAATTAAATTTACATCAAGAGGGGGGGTGGGGGGTAGATTTCCTTTAGATAATAGATTAGATAAAAATATCTGGACTAAAGCCACTATGCTTTGTATTGTAATTCTAGCTTTATATATGGCATCAGCTAAAGGAGATAATTATGCAATATTGGAACTATTGAAAGATGGATATTCTGTCAACTCTATCTATAACTCTGGTAAGTCTATGATTCATTACTTTTGAATATGATCTATAAGGAAAAAAATACTTTTATATATAAATATTAGATATATATTTATATTTTTGGTTGTATAAATGGCAAGTTACCCACGAATATGTGGGTCCGGGATAATTCAAAATGTAAACTATGTATTCCTTTTAGTGGCCCAATTGTACTCTTAAGTTCTCTGATCAAATATTATATTTAAAATTAAACTTTAATTATCCTACCGGTTTTTATTTAAAGTCAAATAATGTAAAAAGAACAGGTTGTAATAATCGCCGCTAATGATGGTAACAAAATAATTTTCTTCTATATTATATTTCAGTGTAATCTATTTAATGGTTATAATCTAACTCAACAAATATAAAATTTAATAATAATACATCACATTTTTACAAGTGTGGTTAATATCTTTTATTTACGTCATAGAGATCATATTTTATTTAATTCAAAACAATTATCTACAATTTCAATACTTAAATTTTATTTAAATATTACTTTTAATTAAAAAGTGTTACAGTCTGCCCTCAAAAAGCTAAAAATTTCTTTTAATTAGGTAAAACAAAATTTTAATTAGACTGTTTGATAAAAAATTTTCTGAATAAACTTGAATATTTGAATGTAAAAATATAAAAAAATTACTTTTCTAATTGTTTTACTTAAAATTAAAAATTTCAAAATCATACTGTAGTTTTGCTTATTTAAAGAAAAAAAGGAATTTTAGCTTGTATTTAGAACTCAAAATTGTAGAAATTTAAACACATTTTGGAAATATTTAAAAGATTAATAAGGGATCCATCTGGTGGCAGCTGCTGTTTCAGTAATTCTAGTTGTAGGCACTCCTGGCTGCATATGTGGTTACGGATCATCAGCTCCTGATAATTCCAATTAAGTATCCAATGTATACATTTCTCCATATTCCAGGGAGAGAAGGATGTGCATGTTGTCTCAGCAGATTGGTGAACTTCTCTGCTTTTGTTTGTCGGACTCGTACCCGGAACGACTTGTTGACTCATCAGTCAGGTATAAGTGATTTCCCTTTAATTTGTATCAATAATAATTCCAAAAGCGATATATAAAAAATTTTTTAAGTTCTAAATTGCTAATCAAAAGATAAAAAAAAAATTTTAATTTGCTTATTCATAATATTCAAATGATTAAAATGGAAAAAAATTTTCTTCTGTAATTTTACTTTTCAACAAAAAAAATCTTAATTTGCTTATTACTTTTCATAAAATTTTTACTGAAAACTTTCTGAGGAGACCTTAACATAATTTGTAAAAATTTCTTTAATAATAAAATTTTCTATTTTTTATAAAAAGGAAAATAAACCACTACTTTTACATTTAATTTGCAATGAAAAATTAAATAAGAAATCACTTTACTATCTCTTTATCCTTGTTAGTTTTGGCTTCTTTAATTTCAGGTTTTTGTTGTTACTGGTTTCAACCCAATTTCCTATAATGTTTTAATGATTAGTTTTACAGTGGCCAGTGATCTATACACGTCTACTAGAATTTATCATTTTTACTTTTAATTTTTATAAAATTATCTTTTAAACTTTCAATAACTTTGTATGGTTATCATAAATCTTCCAAAAGTAATATCTTTTTAATACTTTTTATAAATTATAAGATTATCTTTTAAACTTTCAATAACTTTGCATGGTTATCATAAATCTTCCAAGAAAAGTAATATCTTTTAATATTTTTTATAGATATTTTCTAAAATGAACTGTAGTAACACCATTTACCTTCAGTTTACCAAACTCATGTCTGTGTTTACTGTGGCACAGGCATTTAAATTTCTAGTTAATGAACCGTTCAGCGCCATTTCATTCTTGTCAGGGTCTGTTGACCTATCCTTGGACACCTTAAAAGTAAACAGACTTTTAATGAATTTTTCAACTATCATTTAATTCGATACACTTTTAAATTAAATATCTTAAAATTTCCTTTAAGCATTTTCTCGCGTAAATTTTCTTTAACCATTTTATCTTTCTATTTAAATTATCATTCTAATATTTTTTCCCAGGATTATCATAAAATTATCTTATCTTTTTATTTTTTATTTAGGATAAAATTCAGTACCTTGATGAGATGGATCTTCCCACCGTTGATTTCTCTGGCATCATATTATGGATATCTTTGATTTTCAGCATTCTGCTAAATTTTTTCTTGTTGTGTCTCACAGGTATTATCTAAAATTAATTTATATTTTAGTTAGGGTGCTGTGGGGTTAAACTGAATACGCCTTTGGTTTCTAGCTGGTCTAACCATAGGTCTATTTTCGTCATTTATTTCTTTAAATATTATCGTTTTATAAAATTTCATAAGTTGAAACCTTAAATATTTCACAAATTTACCATTTTAAAGTTTCATTAAATTTGAAACCTTAAATATTTCACAAATTTACCATTTTAAAGTTTCATTAAATTTGAAACCTTAAATATTTCACAAATTTACCATTTTAAAGTTTCATTAAATTTGAAACCTTAAATATATCTTTAATAGCATATGATAAGTATCTTTTTGAGGTTTAAACCTTAAGATATGGATGATATATGGAGGATTTAAGGTTTATACCTTAAAATTATCATAGAAAAAACATTAAACTATGGTATGGCATTAATTATCTGACAATTTATGAGTAAAAGGATTTGATGAGTATTTAATAATCACAGGAAATTTGAGTATTTACATTTCTTTTTTGAGCATTTAATTACAAATATCACTGAAAATTGAGAATTTTTTAATACCATAAGCGTAAGAATATTTTTAATACAATGTGTGAAATTAAATTCTGAAGAAAAATTTTCTTTCTAGGATGGAACACTTATCTCAACTTTGTGCACGCAGCTATTGGGTATAAACGTAGCTATTCTTCGCTACCTACTTGTCTGTTATTCCTTTGTTATGGTTTTGCAGGTGAGTAGTAACTTTACATGAACCCCATATAAAATTACCCCTTTTAAAATGAATTTACCATTATTACTTTTCATTTTAAAAGTATTATTACCCTTGACTTAATAAGGGTAATCTTTTTTAGAATTACTTTTAACATATACTTCATAACTCTAAAAAAGCTTGAATCAATGGTATCATAAAATAATTAATTCAAGAAATTTTGCTATAGTTAATAAAGACATTTCTGAACGTTTACCATTTTAATTTGTTCTTTCGAGGGATATCTTTTATTATAGTTTACTAGATTTTACTCAATTCTCTAGTTTACTAGCCTATAGACTTTTTTTGTTTAGGTTATCGTACCACTAGTCTATCTGGTGACTTTCTTTAAGTGGCTGCACAAATTTTTGAAGGATTACTGCGACAGAAAGCGTGCTACAGAAAAAAACCCATCTACTGAAGAAGAATTTAAGTAATAATTTTTTACCTAATATCATATCTTTTCCTTTCTCTAACTCTCCCTTGATCCATTTTCTTCTCTGAAATTTCACATTACTTTATATTATAATTTTAATTTATTTCACATTTCAAAATAAATTAAACCAAGAATTCTTGTTTTACTATAACTGAGATTAACTGTTTTAATTTTGAGATATGTTTGCTGTAAGAGTATTTTTAATGAACTAATGTCATACCAGCTACTTTACTTTGGGTTGACAATTTTTTGTCCAGTTCTAAAAAGATGTTTTATAAAAGAACAGTCTTATGTTTGTTTAAAAAGATGTTCTATTTAAAAGAACCGTCTTATCTTTGTTTTTCTAAAGTTTTTTCCGTTATTTATTATTTCAATTTTAAACAGATTTTTATATTTCTTTTGCTATTTTTTGTTAATAATCTATTTAATAATTTTTTAACAATATTCATTTCACTTTGATATATCAACCGACCGAGTGTCCCTTTTTAAAGCATAATTTATAAAAGGACAGTCTCTTTTTTCTTTTGACTTTCTAGCTTATTTTTAACTTTATTTCAACAATTTTTTATCACCTAAGTTATCTTTTATCATATTTCATAAGCCACATTATCTTTTATGAAGAATAATTTTCAAGTCTTTTATTTTTATAACCTAAGTTACTTTTTATTATATTTCATAAACCACATTATCTTTTATGAAGAATAATTTACAAGTCTTTCATTTTTATAACCTAAGTTATTTTTTATCATATTTCATAAATTACATTATCTTACTCATAAATTTTCCTTTATAAGTGTCCCTTTAAAAAGTTAGTTTATAAAAGGACATTCTTTATTTAATGTTTCCTTAAATAATCACTTTAATATGTCACCCCTGTTAAAATGAATAATTTCATTGGGGGGGGTGTTTTGGTTTTATTTATTTGGTATTTATAATTTTCTATCTTTAAATTTTTTCATTATGTTGGAGGGGGAGGGGGTTATTTTTCGTGATGTTATGTGTTTAACGTTTGATTTTTTATTTTTATTTTATTCTTCATTCTTTTATTTAATGTTTTCTTAATATGTCACCCCTGTTACAATGTATAATTCCGGGGAGGGGGGGGGGTGGTTTTATTTGGGTTTATTTGGTGTTTATAACTCTGACACTTTATCTTTTTTTGATTATACTTTCATCACAGCTAGGTTCTATTTTTATCCATTTTATTTTTTCCATTGAATAATCATTTATTTTATTCAATACTAATGGATAATTTTTTCCTTGTTAATCATTTTTTTTTTTTTTTTTTTTTTTAAGTTTAAATATTCTAAAGATTTGAATTTATTTCTATAATTTTTACATAGATAACACCTGTTCTTTAAATTGAAAAGGTTTAAATACCCTATTAATTTACTTAAACACTTGTGCATCATTTCATTTTTATCATATTAATATATAATTCATAATTAGCATAATTTTGGCTTAATTTTTTATAATTTTCGTCATTTATTTTTCCAACTATAAGTTTTTCCAAAAAACAACCATTTTTTAGCACTAACTCATTTTTTGAGTCATTTTTATCATTAATTAGTTTTTCAACTTTTTTATACCATTTTTCATTGAATTTATCTTTTATTGGTTGTTTTTTATTTTCTCTAAAAAATTAGCCTTTAGGCATTCTTCTGGGGTATGGTGGTATTCATATTTTTCTGCCGCTTCACACCTTTCGCATGGTTTAGGAACCAATAGTTTCTTAAATATTTCGCAGTTATTATCCTTATGTTGCCCCTTACATTTACATTTTTTTTCAGTATGTTGGGGGGGGTGGTGTGGTTTTGTTTATTTGTGTGTGTAATGTTTGACCCTTTATCTTTATCTTTATATCTTTTTTTCCAACTTTTATTTTTATTTTAATTCAAAGTAAATCATTTTGCTTTCTTATTTTACTAAAAGAGTGTCTTTTTCTTAAATTGGAGACCCCACTTTATTTTTACCTGACCGTTTTTATTCATAGTGTATAGGACACTCCATTTCTTAAGCATGTTTTTTTCTTCTAACCAAATTTATTGTTTCTATGAATAATTTTTTATTTTTGGTTATATTTTCCTTTTATAAAAGCACATTTTTAAGATCATTTTAAACACAAAACCCACTCTACGGTTTTTTATTTATAAATGTTTAAATTTATGTACAATTTTAATTTTTAAAAAGTAATGATTGTCTTTTTAATTACCACATAATTGTTGTGTATATCTTTTTTTTTTTTTTTTTTAGACATACATTTTAGTTTCAAATTTTAGACTATTATTAGATTAGACTATTCAAATAATCAGCAATTATTTCATATCTCCTATTTCAAAACTATAATAAGTTACTTTACACATTTAAAATACAATTTTTGTTTATTTAATCATTTTATTTTTATATGACCTCAAAACTTTTTAAATTTTTATGAATCATATATCTTTGTGAGTGTTTATTTTATCATTTTAATTTTATATGACCTCAAAACTTTTCAAATTTCTATGAATCATATACATTTTCAAGTGTTTTTATTAAACATTTATTAACTAGTGTACACTTTTTATTTAATTACCCTTAATTAGTGTGATTAGGTCTATTTTACAGGTGTCCTTTTTTACGGTTTTATGGCTATCATTTTTAAGTATCAACACCTAATTATATAGTATATTCAATTTCCTAATTTTTCTTTTTAAATATACATTGATTTTTCAAAAATATCAATAAATAGTACCATTATTCTTTGTTTATCAAAGAAATTATCATTTTGAAGCTTTCATTATTTCTTATCATTTTTCCAACCAATGTTAGGCCAGTAAACACAGAAAGAAATTATCATTTTGAAGATTTCATTATTTTTTATCATTTTTCCAACCAATGTTAGGCCAGTAAACACAGAAAGAAATTATCATTTTGAAGATTTCATTATTTTTTATCATTTTTCCAACCAATGTTAGGCCAGTAAACACAGAAAGAAATTATCATTTTGAAGATTTCATTATTTTTTATCATTTTTCCAACCAATGTTAGGCCAGTAAACACAGAAAGAAATTATCATTTTGAAGATTTCATTATTTTTTATCATTTTTCCAACCAATGTTAGGCCAGTAAACACAGACTTTTTAATTTCTCAAAATTATCTTCAATATTATTATGGAAATTTATCTTATTTTACATTTGTAAACCAGAACATGTTTCTTCATTATAGGGTTTTATTATGAACAAATCTAATATATCTATTGATTTGGTTCTTGTTGAGAAGAATGAAATCATGAAGTGTATCAGCACTAAGATTTTTACCTAATTTAGCTTCTTCTAATCTTAATATTGACAGTAAATCTTCTGGCAAATACTTTCTCATTTGAGAATGTATTTTTCTCTCTTTTTCACTAACACGCAATCATAAGTACGTTCAATTTCCTATTTTCTTTCACAAGTGTTCTTTTTACTGTTTTATTACTTTTTTAATTACTGTACATTCAATTCTTTACCTTTTAATTTATCATTTTATTTATCATTTTAATTATCATAAAAATTATCTTTTTTAGAAAATTTTCATTATTCTTTCCACAATTTATTTAATAGATAATTTCCATATTATTTCCATATTTAAATTATCAATTTTCTTTTTCAAATCATCCATATATTTTTTGTTTAAATAAGAGTCTCTATTTTTTTGAAAATTATCTTTTCTGTATTGTCTAGAATTTCTTTCATTTCTTTCAAAATATCTTTCATTTCTTGGATATCTTTGTTCTTGTCTATAATTAAAACCTCTATAATCACCCCACTGATTTTGATATTGATTATTTTCAGGGTCATTTATGTTAAAATTTTCTCTATCAAAATTAAATTGATTAGAATTATCTTTATTTTTATTAAAATTTCTTCTTTCAAAGTTCATTTCTCTGTCCCTTTCATCCCTGAGATTTCCAAGTGAAAAATCATCAGCAAGCTCTGTAAAGTTATCGTTTGTCACATAACTTTCTGCCTCTCTGTTGCGCAATAAATCCATTGTTTCTGTATTGAAATTTGCATGTACACCCTTGTAATCTTCTCCATTTAAATTTTCCAAGTTATCTTTATATTTTTGTAGTCTTTCTAAATATTTTTCCTTATTTTTAAGAAACCAATTACTAAACTTTCTTCGTCTGGCACCAGCAAAGTAAGGATCATTTTGTTGCTCTGTGTCCGACATCTTTTATTTTCTTTACCTTTATGTTTTAAGAAAAAGATTTTTTACAATGTATTATAAAATAAAATTTGGTTACCGTTGGGGGTTTTATTAATATCTTTCTTATTTTTATTTTACCAAATTATAATTCAGGAACAATTTTCTTGGCGGAGACTATCTTTATTTTAGATTTTGATGTAATCTGAACAGGAACAATGTTTTGATGACTTTCCAGATAAATCAGGTAGAGTTATTTTTCAAAATTATCTTTACCAATTTTTAGATCAACAAGTAGAATTATCTTTTTAAAATTATCTTTACCTAAAAAATTTCACAATGTTTGTTTGAACTTAATTCTTATAATAGTTATAGAACCAAGAGTAATTTGACAGCTTCGAATTTTTTCAATCCAATTTTGTCCTCTAATTTCAGAACATAGAATTCTTAATTTCCATAAACCAAGAATATTTAAGCAAAATTTTATCATTTAATTATTTTAACAATAATTGCTTAAATTATAATTTTATTAGCTTTATAAATTGAACTTTTCTTTTGTGTTCAATATACAAAACTTTTATTTTACCTTTTTTAATTATCTTTATATTTAGTTTTATAATTTAGACTTTTCTTTTGTGTCCAAAGTACAAAACTATAATATTATTTTCTTAACAATTTTTTAAAATGTTAGGTAATTAAAAAATTTTCAACTTCCCAACTTTTTAATGTCATATAATGTAATGATATAATTACAGTGTATGTCCGGTGTACACACTTGTGTTTTAAATATTTGCACTTTTATACAACAATTTTCATGAAATTTTCAATATTTTTATATTTTGATGACGTATATTTTTAAAACTTTATTCCGAATCAGAATGATAGATATTATCAATTTGACTGTTTCCAATTATTATCGTTCCACCTAAATATCTTCTAAACTCAGGAAACCTGTCTAAAGTTCTATTTATTCCAAAATGACTAAATGTGAAAGGACCTGCTATTTCTTGATCTACTTCTTGTCTATTGTATGATGAATTATTATTCAGATTCCCCGCTGTACCTCTATCTCCTATACCTGTATTATCTTGTCTTATTAAATTATATCTATCTTGAATTAATCTTTTAACTGCATAATATAGAATTTTCAAATTTTCCCCAATTTTAAATGAGAAATTTGCTTCATAAACATAAAAATTATTATCTTGATTTATTGATTGATTAAAAGTTTTCTTTTTTACATCAAATTTAATAATAACTAGTTCAAAAATGTTGATTATCAACCTTAGAACGTAATGGAGCATAAATTTAATTTTTGTTGCCCCCTATTTTTAGTAGACAAACTTTATTTTTACTATCTTTTAGTCCTTATCAGACCAAATTATCTTTTTTGTATATCTACCGTAACTAAATTTTATCTTTTTGCCTCTATTTTTAGTAGACAAAACTTTATTTTTACTATCTTTTTGCCTTTATCAGACAATATTATCGTTTAAAAAAAGGAATTAGATTTTATTCACAAATTTTATTCACAATCAATTAGATATCTTTTGAAATTATAACTTAGATTTACTTTAATTAAAAGTTACCATTCATCCGACTAAAAAATTTTGAAAAAAACAAAAATTTACCAAGTCCAAAAGAAATTTTCCTTGATTCTTGACCGATGGGTTGCCATTCTGTAATAATCGCCGCTAATGATGGTAACAAAATAATTTTCTTCTATATTATATTTCAGTGTAATCTATTTAATGGTTATAATCTAACTCAACAAATATAAAATTTAATAATAATACATCACATTTTTACAAGTGTGGTTAATATCTTTTATTTACGTCATAGAGATCATATTTTATTTAATTCAAAACAATTATCTACAATTTCAATACTTAAATTTTATTTAAATATTACTTTTAATTAAAAAGTGTTACAAGGTGATACAAGAGATTTATTGTCATGAAACAAATATATATAATCTAAATATTTTGGAAATTAATCCATCTACTTCAGAAACTCCACTTCATGTAGCAGTTAAGACAAGAAAAACCAGCACTGTTGAGTTGTTGCTTCATCATCGTGCAGATGTAAATGCAAAAAACAATAAAGGTGTATATTGATTATATTAGCAGGGGTGTCCAAGCTTTTTTTTGGGGGGGGGTAAAATGGCGTGCGAAGCACGGTACAAATTTTTTTTACCCCTTCAAAAAATTTTTCCCCGGGATAAAAAATTTGCTTAGGGTGGGTAATTATCCCCCCTGAAATCTGTTGGCAGTGGTAAATTTTGTTACCCCCCCAAAAAAATTTACCCCCGGGGTAAAATTTTTTGGTGGGGTAATTTAAATTGTATCAAATATTTAGTATTAAAAATGTTAAAGATTTTTTTATTTTTTTTTGGGGGGGGGTATTTACCCCCCAAAATTGTTTTTGGGGGGGGGGGTTGATTACCTCCTTCTAAATGCTAGGGGTAAATTTTAAATGGAGGGGTAAACCCCACTTTACCCCCCTCCCCCCCCTTGGACGTTTTACCATGTACTGTAGATCCCTAAATTTAGCAACATTCAAGATTTTAATTATACACCTAGAGTCATAATTTCAAAGTGATTAACTAAAAGTAATGTTAAGCTATGTGTGATGATCAGTGTCAGGCAAAATTTACTACTTTTACCATTCAAATTATAAGATGAGATTTACAGAAAACCACATGCACCCTGTATAAGTCGATCTATATATTTATTAGTCTATGCCTATATAATTGTTATTATACCTTTTATGTTATTTCTCTTTTACTAATTCTGTATTTATTTATCCTCAGGGAAAGAAAGTCTTATGTTTGCATCAGAAAGAGGATACACTGAGGCAGTAAAACTACTCATAAAACATGGAGCATATGTTAAAGCCAGGGATGTTAATGGTTAGTTGCAAAGTGTATAATACAATTTCAAGATAAATATATATAAGCTGATATTAACTATAAAACAGAAAACCACAAGCACCCTGATTCTAAATATTTATTAATATATTTATCAAGTTATGCTTTATTTTTGTTGAGCAGATACTAAAGCCAAGGATACTTAGTTTCATAGTGTTTAGCAAAATATAAAGATAGACATTTTCTTTTGACCAAAAATAATGATTATGTGTTTATATTAAACAATTGAATGTTTTTTTACTGTAAAATATCTTTACTTAGGTAAATCTTGTCTTATGTATGCAGCAGAGGGAGGACACACTGAGGTTGTTCAATTACTAATAAAACATGGAGCAGATGTCACAGTGGTTAGTGATAAAGGTTAGTTACTTAGTATTAACAATATATAAAGAGTGTTTTGGTAACAGCTTCATTTTTGGTCAAAAATTAATTATTAGTCTAATATAGTAGGTCTTTAGATATGAAGCCCAGTGTAGGTAATAAGATTATTTATTTTATCATCATTATTTGGAGAAACAATTTTTGACCAAAAATAATGATTTAACTTTTTAAGAAATGTGTTTGTGTTACACTTTTAAAATTTGCATTTATATTTTTGTTTATAACTCTGTATTGATAAAATAATGTACATTGTAATTGATATATACCTAGGAAAAACTAGTCTTATGTATGCAGCAGAGGGAGGACACATTGAGGCAGTTCGATTACTAGTAAATCATGGATCTGATATCAAAGCCAAGACTCTAATTGGTTAGAAATAAATTTTTTAATTTAATTTCTAATTTAAAAGGCAATAATATTTTTAATCCTACAAGTATTATTTTAATACACTTTTTACTTAGGAACAACTTGTCTTATGTTTTCATCAATGGGAGGAAATACTGAAGCAGTTAATTTACTAATAAACCATGGAGCGGCAGTCAATACAATGAATTTCAATGGTTAAGTAGTATTATTATATATGACAAAGTAGAATGATATTTGTCTGTCTGTTCTTACATACATTAAAATCTTATTGCCAAACCAATAATTTTATGTTGTATTAACATTTGTATTTTTTTAATGAATTTTTTTTCTCCCTGCGTCTATTTTATTTACTCTAACAGATTACCTAGATTTTCTAGAAATGAATTTTGTATTTTAGCCCTTTCATTACTGACAGAAAAATTATTTATCAACTGAAAGTTCTGTTTATGCTCCTCCAATTATTGTGCAATATCTAGTTCTCAAGAGTAGAGAGATTACTCTAGAGAGATAATGTCTAATTGCACCAATAGAAAGAGGGTGGAAGAGCATTTACCACTTGTCATTGGTTGAATTAAACTAAAATTTTCTACTTTCAACATTAGAGTTATTATAGATCTGTCCTTTCAACATTTACTTGGATTAAGTCCATCACATGACGTACTGCCTTCATATTGTTGTTTCACATCTATGTTTTATCTGTGCATTAATAATAAATATGCTTTATCTATTTCAATCGTTATAAAATAATAAAAATCTCTTTATGAATTTAAGTTAACAAAATCATATTTTTTTCTTGATTTTCTATTAAAACAAAAAATAATATTTCATACTTTAAATGTATATGATTTATATTCTTTAATTCGTAATTTGTATCTATTATAAACATATAAAATATATAAATTCATAGTTTGTTTCATGTTTACCTCGAAATAAATTCTATCAAAATAAAACAACAAATAGCAATACAATACGTTGTGTACACATATGAGTAAAATAGAACATAATCTTTTCATTGTGTTCATATAAAGAGTCAGCTGTAAATAGTTGCATTTCTTAAGATAAAGCTTTTCTCACGTAAATTATATTGTGTAAAAATTTTTTTTTTAGTATAGTGTAAAGCACATTACAAATGAATTTCTTAATATAAAGTTAGCTTTCTAGAAACTAAATACTCAATAAAATTTTTAGATGTTTTGTCTGCTGGAGGAGTTCCTTTTCAGATTTACAAAAAAAAGGGTTCAGAACATGCTTCTTGACACATAATTCTATTTTTAAGACATGTATTAAAACAACAGTCTCATTTTATGATAGTCTATATAATACATATTTTTTGAATATAATGACGCATAATACAAAAATATGAATATCTTTTTTTTTCAAATTATATACTTAAATATTTGGGTATTTCAGTGTCCATAGAAATAAATATGTAATTATCTCAATGAAAAAAATGTAATATATTTGTACCTAGGAAAAACTAGTCTTATGTATGCAGCAATGGGTGGACACACTGATATAGTTCTACTACTATTAAAACATGGAGAATATGTTAATATCAAGACTTTTCATGGTAAAATTTTATCTATAGGGTGCGGTGGTCCAATTGTCACCAACTTTTAGGCGTAATGAATCAAAATGAAAACATAAAAAAAATATGCAACAATTTGATCGCTGAACCCTGCATATTCATTGCTCAGGGTAAACTGTTTGGCACTTTCAATATAAGTAAACGATAATAAAAAAAACATAGATTAAGATATTAACCTCAGAAAAATTGAAAAAAAAATAGTTTTCATAATGAATTTTTCACACTTCATTTTTGTCAGGAAACTTAAAAATAAGAATTACATCACATTTAAAAAAAAAAATTAAGATATGCTTTTGGTTCTGTTTTACTAAAATTCTAAATGTTTCTGATTTAAATTCTGACTTCGCAAAAAAATTGTATCTCTAGGAAAAAAAACTAGTCTTATGTATGCATCTGAGGGAGGACACACTGATATAGTACTATTACTATTAAAACATGGAGCTGAAGTCAATGGCAGGGATTCTTTAGGTAAAAACATATTCATAAATTGCTATAATGCTCATCTCTTTAAATATATAGAATTACTACTTACAAATTATAATCTTATTTGATTAAAAATTCTATTATGTATTATATTATGGTATCGAGTGAGATTAAACCCCTGTTGAAAAAATAAACCCCTCCCACGGCATCTGTGAAAAAAAACAGCCCCTCCCCCCCAGCATCATGTGATTTTGTACCCCATCTTAAATTTTGTACCCTGTAGTAATAAAGGTACTAAGAAAGAGAGGTAATGTCTGATTGAGCCAAAAGGAGAATAACATCGGTACATACATTTAATCTCATTGGTAGAAATTGTGTACACATTTTGTTATGAACGCATGTTTTTATTCATTTCATACATATAGATAAAAGTCAGCTGTAAACAGTATATTTTCTTAGTAGAAAGCTTTGCGGAATCAGAATTATTGCCCAAAAATTTCTTCTTTAATTTGAAAGCTACAAACAGAGGTGGATTCTTAAAAAAAAGTTAGGCTGGCTAATCGCTTGTGAGGCAAAATTTTTTTTGTTATAAAAATCCTCCAAAATCAATTAAAAAAATTTACAAAAATTAAATAAAATCTTAAAAGGGTTATTAACATATGATTTTGTTTAATTTTTGTAGATTTTTAATGTGCTTTTGGATGATTTTTCACAAAAATAATTTTACCTCACTATCAAGTAGCTAGTCTATCATTTTTTAAGAATCCACATCAGCTTGAGTCAAAAGTAAACAATACTTTTGTCTACTAGAAATGTTCCTCCTTAGATTTGACGAAAAAAGGGTTCAGAATATGCTTCTATTCTTATATTTCTATTCCTGTATTTTTTTGATGTATAAGGCTAAGCTTGGTGGTAACAAACTATAAGTTATAAGAGTACAAAAATTGATATGGGGGGCAGAAAACACACACAGGGTAACACTATTTAGTATGGGGGGAAAAACCACACATGGGGTTAATATTTAGTGAATGCATATAAAACTCACACAAGGGGATACAAAAATTAATATGGGGGTGATTTTCTCATGATAGATAAGGTTCAAGTGCTTATAGTGTTCACGAAGCTGGGAAAAAGTTGATATATGTCACTGATTAATGTTTTTTAAGAGTACTATTTTGAGAATTAAGTCTTAATTACTTCCCATTTAAAAAAAAATCAAACTTTAAAAAAACGAATTTATTCCCTTGAAAACATTGATGTATTTTGTGTTTTATTATACATATCTTAAAACCTATCAAAATCGACAAATAACAATCTTTTTGTTAAGGTTTACTTGCAAATTTAGAGTAGAATAAATTCTTTTGTTACATACATATTAAACTAACCAAAAAGGTTTATAATTTCTTTTTACGGGGAGATTAAACGATTTTTACCGATAATCGAAAAGATATTACCAAATATGGATATAAGGTCAGCTGATTTATAGTTGTCGATTGTGAACATAGCACCCTCATCCTATCTCAATATTTACTACTTACTAAAAAAGCTTCAAACTTCCATAAAAAATTAAAATTTTAAATATTAAAATTTTTAATGTATAATGTATAAATCGTTTTGGAGGGTGGTGGTATTCTCCTCCGAAATAGTTATAAACATTTCAAGAACTTATGACGAGCTACCCCGTAAAGGAGAACCATACTGGTTCAGCTGTTAGCAAGATCCTTTAAAACAGACAAACATACAGACATCCTGTTACATTATTATCACAATTTATATTTAGGATGTGTGTATTACTTAGATATAATTTATTAACTTAAACAGAAAGAGGGCTACTTATAGTAGATATTCAAAATAAGCTTTAAAACACAAAATAATTTATAAGTTTTGGGTCATGGAAAGGAAACAAGTTTGTGGGTTTTGTTGTATTTGTATCCTTTGTATCCTTTCCATGAACAAAAGTTTTTATTATAAGCGTTTTCTAAGATAGGCATTTTTTTAGTATAACCCCTCTCTCTCTCTCTCTCTCCCTCTCTCTCTGTTTTTCTTTCTCACACATTCAGATTTTTACCTGGGGGGTTAGTTGTTAAATAAATATTATTTAATGTATAAAAAGAAACCAAATCTAAATTTATATTTTTCTAATTTCTATTTAATCCACAAGCAACTGCGTCTCTAGTATCTACGGATATTCAAAGGGATATAAAAGGGCAGAAAAATAGCTTAAAACCAACAAATGACTTTTTTAATAAAAATAAAATAGCCTAAAACCTCTCCCAAAAACTATAGGAAGCTTTACTGTAAAAGTGAACCATATCGTTTCAGCGGTCCCTTATCTACAGATTAAAAAAGCTTACAACTTTATAAATTAGGATATTGTTAAATCTTTTCATTTAAAACTAAAACCTTCTGTATGTAATTGTATGCAGGGAGGAAATGGATATTTGGCTTTTTATTACATCAGTTCCCAAAGTTAATGACATTTTGTTAGTTGGCTAATTAACTTAATTGGTTGGTTTATTACTTTGAGTGTCCAAATGTTTATACCACCAAATATTGTTTACAAAATGGGTAATTTTGTGTATATTTTCATTGTGTATATCCATTAATTTATCGGCCATTGTCTTATGCCTCTGGTTCCCGGGTTATTTAGGTAGCAAGTGGGTTTGTGGGTGGGTGCGTTAAGTGTGTGTGTGTGTGTTAGTGTTATACTATGATAGTGTGTGTGTGCATTTGTGTGTGTTAGTGCTATACTACAATAGTGTGTGTGTGCGTGTGTGTGGCAAGATAGGTAAGGTATGTGTGTGTGTGTGTGACGAATTACAATAACTTTTCATTGGAACAAAAAAAATAATGTTTGTTTTTATGGAAAAACTTTAATAAAATGATTGAATTTTTTGCTGAAGTATATAGCAAATATAATAAATTTTTACTTTTTAAACAATTTAATTCCTAAATATCATTCTTTCTATAGATTTAAACAATTTTTCTATTGTCTTTATACTAGCTCAAACATACCGAAATTCGGTTAATGATTTTATAAAATAAACCAAACTTTTTCATTACATTTTAAAGAAAGTTCAAAGACAAATATTATTAGAGATGTATTATAAAAATATTTCCTAATTATTGTTTTTTTTGTTTTTATCTGTGAGCGAAGAAATGGCTTATTATTTCATAGTTTAATTGTTGCACAGATTTTAATGTGAACTTTAGGTGAAAATAAACTCGGCATTTTAAACTGATTTTTTTCTAACCTAATTGAACATTTAAGGCATTATTCTATGGAAATTACTTAAAAAATAGGAAAAGGTAAATGAAAATGCATTTTGAAAAAATGAATTCTTGATCACTTTAAATCTGGAGAATGGTAAGAAATAGAGGGTAGGTTGCTAGACTGTGGTAACTCAGATTTACAGTAGGAAGCCATATGTGCACATTGGGGTTCAAAATTTATTATGGAGTCATTTTTTCAATATGGGGGTAGGTTCAAGCACTTATATCTGGAGAATGGTAAGATAGAGGGTTGATTGCTAGACTTTGGTAACTCAGATTTACATAAGGAAGCCATGTGTGCACATTGGGGTACAAAATTTAATATGGGGTAATTTTTTCATGATGGGGGATAGGTAAGTGCTTATATCTGGAGAACAAAAGGAGATTGAGGGCTAGTTGATAGACTGTAAGATAAGATAAAATAAGAATTTATTTCCTCTAAGGTGCATATAATATAGGGCGATTACTAGTTAAGTTACAATTTTTACTATAGGTTTCTTCCTGAAAGAGATTGCATATTAACAAAATTTACTAAGATTTCTTTCCTGAAAAGATTGCATATTCATTTATTTAATTATTATATATCTCTTTCATCATATCATAGTTACAATAAAATTGATTTATTGTATTGCAACTTATTAAGAGTTTAATTACAAAAGTTTAAAAACTTATGGACCTAGCTCAGGGCTGTAGTGAACAACTCCTTCCCGTTCACCTACATTTTATTCATTTGCTATACGATTTTTTAAGAATTAAACTCTGAGCAAGCTTAGGTATGAGTGGATGGCTTAACCCCAGCCGGGGTTGTTGAACCGCTGATTGTCGCGGCGCTTACCAAGTCGTTCCTGAGCATAGAAAAACATAGTTATAATATGATAGTTGTGTATTACATTAAAGGACGCCTGCAAGAAATAACACGCTTTAACTGCTGAAAGACTGCCACAAGAAGACCCAATACCCCAAATTTAAAGCCTTCAGCTTCAATAACAGAAAAGTTCTAGGCATTTCAAAATAGCATTTTATGTACAATGGAATTGTTGAAAGATTTCCAATGCTCATAAAAGAAAAAAACAATATTAAATTACGTCGCCTAGACACAAAATTATAACCTTATCTTTGTCAGAAACTTAGATTGCATGTAACTAATTATATTTTTACAATAAAAACACCACATTTTATAGTCAAAATCTATGAAAAAAATTCGATTTAAATTGCATTTTTAAACGAAAATCATAGCGGAAACAAAGGGGTAAACTAATACAAGCTTAGCTGTGATTGGTTGTTAAGCTGATTCAGCCTTCTGATTGGCTACAGTACATTCGGTACAATGCAAGTAAAACTTAATTTTTTTTAATGATTTTGACTATAAAAATGGGTATTTTTATTGTAAAAATATAATTAGTTACTGGAAACCTAAATTTTTGACAAAAATAAGCTTATAATTTTGTTTCTAGGCCACGTAGTTTAATTTCAAAGTTTTCAACATGAGCATTGCAATTCTTTCAAAATTTTCATTGTACATAAAATGTCATTTTAAAATGCCTAGAACTTTTTTGTTATAGAAGCTGAAGGCTTAAAATTTGGGGTATTTGGTCTACTTGTGGCAGTCTTTCAGCAGTTAAAGCGTGGTATTTCTTGCAGGCTTCCTTTAAAGACACATATGTGATAACTCATATCTACATAAAGATGCTAAATATGCACATGGGGGTACAAAAATTAATATTTTTTACATGATGGGGGGTAAAAATTAATATAGGGGTCACTTTTTCATGATGGGGGGGGGGGAATTAGGTTATGTTAGGTCAGATCAGGTCAGGTTACGTTAGGTAAGGTAAGGTAATATTGAGTAGCTCCACAGGGTTAAGGCCCCCTGCAGGGGTTAGATAATATTGAGTTGCCCTGCAGAGGTTAGGTAAAATTGAGTCGCCTGCTGGGACTCACAAAGGGGGTTGGGTAATATTGAGTAGCCCCTAACCTAATTCCTCCCCCCTTCATGAAAAAATTAACCCCATATTAATTTTTGTAACCCCATGTGCATATATGGCTTCCTTTTGTAAATCTGAGTTACCAGAGTCAATCAACCAACCCTCTTTCTCTTACCATTCTCTAGATATAAGCACTTGAATCTTCCCCCACTGTAAAAAAATGCCCCATATTAAATTTCAACATGGCCTTTGGTTCACTCCTTAACTAAAAAGTTCCCTATACACTTATATTTTTTTATACAAACAATAGTTAATTAGGAATTGTGTTCCTTTCTAAATAAGGAGATTTTTAATGAATAGGAACAACAAGTCTTATGTATGCAGCAATGAGAAAGCACACAGATACAGTTGCGTTTCTAATAAAACATGGTGCTGAAGTCGATGCCAAGAATTTTAGAGGTATCCTATTATATAAAGTAATAAGCGTTTTTTGTCTGTCCCAAAGGATCTCGCTAACTACTAAATCGATATTGTTCTTTTTTACAGTAAAGCTTCTTATAGGTCCTTAAACTATTTTTGGGAAGGGTGTCTTGAACCCCTCCCAACAAAAAATTTTTTTTTTTATTCTTTTGAAACTCAAATTTAATATGGGATGAGGTCGACTTTTCCTCCTCCTAACTTAAGTGTCCCTAGAGGCTTCTAGGGGCGTAGCCGCTAGTCTATAATACAAAGTAGGTTGGTGTCTGTCAGTCTGTCTATCTGTCTGTCCCTTAAGATCTCGGTAACCACAGAACTGATCGGATTCCACTCTTCAGGGAATATACCTACTAGTCCTGCGGTGGTTTTAGGCTATTTTCTTGGGGGATGGGACAACCCTAACCCACCCAAAAACAAAACGTCCCCCCTCCAATTCTTTTTAAAAGAATTTGCTGAAGATTCCTTGGTACTTTTACGAATTTTGCCTTAATTTTTTTTTTAATCATCTCTTGGGGCAAAGTTTTTGTATAAATCATATTCGGATTTATGGTCAATCATATACAGCAATGTTGGGCCAAATACTTTTTTTGTCGGATATCGGATATCTGGCTGGTTTCTAATGCAGAATATCCGGTTCCGACTGGATATCTGGTCAACGTTCGATATCCGGTATTAAAAATCAGCCAGATATCCGGTATCCGGATATTTTCAATATCCGATTTCCGGCCGGATATTGAAAATGGTCAGATATCCATTAACCCTTACAGATCGGGGGGGGGGGGGGCTCCAAGAGCCCCCCCCCTCTAGTTTTTTCAATCTCATTTTTTTTGTAGGTAAGATGGAGTGCTGTGACTTCATGACTTTTTAAGTTTAGTAATTATACGTCGGCAAGAGTTGATTTTATTAGGATATCTGGTCTGTGTCGGTCGTGGTGTCCGGTCAAAGTCGGTTGGGTAGCACCAAAATTAGAAAAAAAATTCTAAATAAATCTTAATTTCTACATTATGACTTTTGTGTATAAGGAGAAACCTAAAATTTTTTTGGCGAATACTCAGATATCAATGACCTTCTGAGAAAAGTTGTGTTATGACCGTTTGACCGCTCCCTGACCGACTTTATGACAGATTTTTGTCCGGCTTTTACTACAGACTTATATCATGAATATCGTGGCTTCTATTACAGCTAGAGACCTATAATTTTTTTTGGTAAATCCTTGAGCAACATCAAACTGATAAAAATATTAATTGGCGCCGCCAACCGCCGTTTTACCGCCGTAACCGCCGAAAATGGCGGTTTCCGTTATTTGCCGTTTTTCGGCGATGATCAGAAAAAGTAATTTTTTTGTTATGAAAAATTAATAGTTCGTCCTAAAATTTGGTCAACCTAGCTGCAAAATTGGCCGCTCTACAGCTGTTTTAAAATTTAGCGGCTGGCCGCTAAAAAGCGGCTAAGGAGCGGCCTGGCCGCTGTGACTAGTAAAAGTAATTTTCTCTAAAAATACACATGAACCAGCAGAAAAAAATTTTACGTCTTTATCTGTAACAGGAGCCGAGATAGAGGGGGGGGCTCTTGGAGCCCCCCCCCCCCCCCCCCCCGATCTATTAAGGTGGGAATTGGGGCCCGAGCTGTAAGGGTTAATAGTAAATGAGTTTGTTAGCCAATAGGAGATGAGACGTTGTATTAGCAAATTAATGATTAGATAATGAGGAAGACATATTTTCATGTTAGGAAGGGGGTCTATTGAGCCCCCCCCCCCCCCCACTTCCCCTTTTGCAAAAAGATATAATTCTGTTCTAGGTTTGACAGCCTTGGACTTCGCAAAGGGACATACTGAAACTGAGAATTCTGGCGTTGGCAGGTGTCCTTGCCAGCTGCCGCTGTCAGCAGCCAGTGAAAAACTACTGATGATTCTTAGTAACTTTGAAATGTTTATCAAATAATCTGCAAAAGATGAATTGGTAGATATCTTAATTTCAACTTATTTCAATTTGTTTAATCAACTGTAATTTTTATATTATTTTTTCTTGGCTACATCAATAATTAAAACAATAGTTCTGCTCGTTTTAGATCTTTAGATTTGAAAATTAATACCTACTAATTAATCTTTTCAAACTTAAAAACAAAAAGATACCTCTTAAATATTAAAAAAAAAACATTTTTAAAACTCCTATCACACCTTTATACTACTTTATATTACATATCTGATCATTGTTTTTAGTTAAGTTTTTTCACTATATTGATTGATAGATCTTGAAACAAGTTATTATTTTTTTTTTAATTTTCTGATAGATTTACACTAATTATGAACAATTGTTTTGAAGGTTAAAATACATTTTTAATTTTAAATCTGTATACAGAAAAAATCAGTGTGTTGCATTTATCAGACTATTAACATCAAAGTAACTATCAAAGCTTATTTAATAAGGGGGTATTTACCCCTTACAACAGATACCGTGAAGGGGATAATTACTGCTCTAAAGCATATTTAGATGCTGGGTAAAAATTTGGTTGACAGGGAAAACGAGCTTTGCAAAACATTTTAACCCTCTCCCAAGACCTAAATCTTAAAATGAAATAGCCTAAACCCATAACAGGACCTATGTAAAGCGCCCTTAAAAATAGAAAACTATGTTTATTATTGTGTGATGTGATGATATAAGGAATTTAGCTGGGTTTTTTCTTATTGTAAAGGTCGTCATCCAGATGAAAAACATTAGAAAAATCACCAGGAAACAGTCATCGTTTTATTTTGTACAATAGTTAATCAGAGACCGTTATAAAACAAAATTAATTAAACTAAAAAATAAATAAAGTAGGTTAATAAATAAAAAAAAATAATAGTAATATGCTTGAAGAATATAAAAATAAAAATATTTAAAGCAGATTTATATGAATCGTACATGTATTTTACATACAATTAACAGTGTTGATTAGTAATTAACATTGCAATGTATAATTAGGTAATTATTTTGAAGATGTATTGAGTTAATTAAGATGTAACTGTTTGTCATCTTGGTCAATTATGGTCATTTGTTAATTATTTCTAACAAAGCAATTTGTTTCATTAATATAGTTTTGACATTTTTAATTTACAAGAAAGAGAATAAGCAAGGATATAGTAAATCACGAAACCTCCTTATATACAATTTTGATTTTTTTTTGTTTTTCTTTCTTTCTTCTTAACTTTTTCTATTTATCTCTATTAAACTATAATTATTAACGCGACAGAATATAACTATGGCAAATCCATCAGATCGTTTTTTTAAGTTTGTCACATTAACATTGGCTAGCGTATACGCACAATTGGCCTCTACGAGGTTGGTGGTACCTCCCCCAAAATAGTTATGAACCTCTCCAGGACCAATGGTTAGCTTCACTGTAAAGTAAAACTATATCGTTTTAGCTGATAATGTGATAAAGACACACATCCTTTTGGAAATGTATGATATCATAAAACATGATCTCATATATTTTCTTTATTAAAGTATTTAGTAAACTTTCATGTAATAAACAAGTTTAAATTTTATAATTCTCAAAATTATGATGCAGCTTACTGTAAGCTAAAATTAAAGTAATTTCCGGAATTTTATATTCAGAGCATTATAAGTTGCGATGCTATACAAAACAACATAACAAAAGCCATAATACCAAGGTATGTTGAAGAAAACACATCATTATGTAAAGTTACATTCTTATTCGTAATGCTAAAGGGATTTTTTTCAACCCTTTCCCCCCCCCCAAAAAAAAAAAAAAAAAATATTTTTGTAAGGTGGTAAAATTTATAGGGATGTAGGAAGAGTAATTTTGTTAAGAAAGAAGGTAAAATAAAAATTTGGAGCAATTAATGCTTTAAATTAAATTTACCTGATTTGTGAAAGTGTAGCCTATAAACCAAGCACCCAAAAATTAGTTTGTTTAAACCTAACTTCCAAAAACATAATTAGAAGTAAATTTGTAATGATAAAATATATTCATCAAACAATTTATGTATTTCTATACTCACCCCCCCCCCCCCCCAAACAATTCCCCTTTGGGCGTCCTAGTGTAGTTGTTTGCAAGTTTTCAACACTTGTTGGGCAATCATAACTCTTCATGGTCAAAGTAACTAACTGGTAAATTTTTATTAAACAGTTTTATAGAAACTCCCATAATGTTCACATTAACTTGTAATAATGTAAAAACTTCTTCAGAAACTACTTCACTCCTAATTGGGTCTTAATCAGAGAAAAAATATTCATATTTCTAAATACAAATTAAACCTCAGATTAGTCCTGAAATGGTTTGTCTCAAATGCATCTTGTAAGAAAAGTAAAGGATCTGGGTATGGTATGGTTCTCCTTTACAGAGAAGCCTTTCATATGTCTTTAGAAGATTTCTAACTATTTAAAAGGAAGGGTACCTCAATCCTACTTTTAGAATATTATAAATAAATACATATAATTAAAAGAAGTATTGTATAAAATGCATAGTAAATTTAGGATCCAACTTAGTTGGACAAAAACATTTAAAATTTATTTAACTTTTGCTAATCTCTATTTTTTGCTTTTAATTTATATTTTACTCAGATAAAGTTAGGCTAAGGGGGGCTAAAACTATCCAAAGGATAAAAATAAGATGTTTAAATAAATATAAAATCTGTTGGCATATACTGCACTTGATCCAAAAGTTTTTATGCACTAAATATTTGTTTAATAATAAATAAAAACTTTACCAAGAATGTGAACATTTTTTTTACACTTTTGTGTCATGTTCTGTACATAAATAACTATACTCAAATTGTAGTAAAATTAATGGAGATAAAACATTAAAGATTTAAAATTAAAAGAATATTTAGAAATAAGCAACTAAAATATCAACAAAAAAGTAAGCAGGCAAAATACAATTGAATTTCGACTATAGGAAGCTTTTGGTTTATATTCAGACGAAGATCAAAATACATAACTTTTGCACCACTTCTGACGTCATATTCTCCATCTCTTTTTCAGGGGTTTTCTTTCCCACTTCTACTCTCATCTTTCTCATTATATGACGTCACAGGAATCAAAAGTGACACAAAAGTTATGGATTTTGGTCTTCGTCTATAATTCGTCTTATTATATTTTATAGTATGAGCTCAAATTTTTTTTTTGAAAAATAATTTTAATATTAAGCTTTATTGTAAGTTGAATTTGAAGCTATTTATCTTTATTATAGTTATGATATGAAAAAAATTCCTCTCATACACATTCGATCATAATTTTGATCATTAACGTTGTTCATATTGTTTTATTCAAGAGATTGATTATTTAAAGTTTCTATATTTTAAATTTTTTGAAAAATTAATTCAATACTTTATAATTTGTCTAGAATCTAGGGGTAATGAAAGGGTAGAAAAAAGCCTAAGACCATCCAAAGGCTAAAACTAAAACCATCCCTGGACAAAAGTAAAGCCTACTTGAAAAAGAGAACCCTTTGTTTAAGTATCTATTAAGATCTTTTGCTTCAATCAAAAATCCCTTACTAATTTATACAATAGGCTATGTCTTTTTAAAAGCGAAGCTTTTCTATAATTAGGGTCGGTCCGTCCGTCCGTCCGTCCGTCCGAGATAGATAGCTTTTATACGTTAATTTAGGCATTTTAGAATTGTCCTATCGATTTCAAATTTGCATGGTGATTCCTGTAATAGTTAGGTACGATTTAGAAAGCATAGCAACTCTATAATCATTACCAGAATGTCCGTATGTCCATTTTAAACATGTTGATTTTTTTACTTTTTTAACAACAAATTTTTATGTGATCTAATTATCCGTTTGATCTGATTTTTGGTACATTATTGATTCCTGGAACAACAAAGAACAATATTATAAGCGAAGCAACTCTATAATCAAGTCCTAAAAATGTAAGTATGTCCATAAACATTATCCTGTATCAAGTAGTTTTTTTAAAAATTTACTTACAATTTTGCTTCGAATCTTATACTTTTATATTCTGATTATTCAGTTTAGTCACTATACAAGTGTTAATGTCCGTTTGTACTACCGTTTCAGTGCTTCGCTTTTATGGATGTTGTCATCCTTGCTTCTCTAGATTGTACCTCCTAGTTTCCTTCTATGCATACTTCCATATTGTAATATGTAATATGAATAAATAAAACCAAGGTTATATCAAGTATGATTAGTTATGTAAAATCAAGGGTTGTCTGTTTAAGTTTAAACATTTAATAATCTCAATTCTGGTGCAGTATAAGTGTATAATCATTAAATAAAAGTAACAGGATACCTGTATGTGTGCTTGTTTGTTGTATTTTGAAGAATCTTGCAAGCCGCTCAAATTATATGGTTCTCCTATACAATGTAGCTTCCCGTAGATTCTGGAAAGGTTTATAACTGTTTTAGGGAGGGAGGGTACCAACTTACTCCCAAGAGAATTTGAAAATGGGAGCGTATTATCTATAAATCAAAAATCTGTAAAAAAAAATAATTTATTCACATCATCAAAATTCAATTCCCCATATTGTCTAAATTCTAATTGTCAGTTATTTCCCAAACTTTAAGTTTGGAAATCATCAATAAAATAGAAGCAGGTATAATAATTTATTGATATAATTTGTGTATATATAACTATGTAATGATTTTGCAGATAACTTTATCATATACATATGGTTATATACCTTGGGATTTTCAGTAGCAAAGCTTCTCTCTAACTAAGGTATGCTAGTAAGTATTAATTTTTTTATTTGCCAACCTTTTCATTATATTCAAGAAAACGTACTAATCCTTTTTTACTCTTATTTATCTGTCTTGTACTAAATCACAGACACATACATAAAATTAAGAAACTAATTAAGCACAATTATTTTTATCTAAATTATTATTTTCACATGGCATCTCTGTCTGGGTCCTCTTCCCTCAATGACTTAGAAATGTTTTTTTACCGCTTTTAAAGTAAATGCCATAGAGTCAAAGTTATTACAGTATTTTAGTGTGGATAACAACTATTTATATTTTAAACATTATTTGATAGTCCCTTTTACAAAATAAATCTAATATATTTTACTTTCAGTAGATTGTACATAAAAACCTATTCATTTTATTATCTTTTAACCAATTTTATTCTTTAAATTTGCTAGGAGGGAGAGAACAACAAAAGTTAAATAACACTCTTTCTCTCTATTATCATATACGTGTATATATTACATCTACGCAACTATCACCGTTTCCGGTATTATTTGTTATAGTTTCGTTACTTCAAGATATAGCTATCCTTGTAAATAATGTACTACGGAATTTTGATACATAGCTCTCATCAATGCGTTTATAAGGAATATTTATAAATAGCAGCAAAGCCTATACCAATGGAAAAAAGAATTTATTGTGTATGTCTAATGGAAGGTTAAGATCTCGTTAACCGTTTGACCAATATGGTTCTCCTTTATAGTGAAGCTTCATAAATGTCCAGTTATTGTTTTGAAGGGGAAGGTGCCTTGAGACTCTAAAGATAAATCTACCCTGAAAAAAAATATCTCCGCATGAAAAATATTTTACTTTTTCTTCTTAAAACTAAAATTGAGAATGAAGGGTCTATTCTACTACCTCTCCTTCCATCAAGTGCGCTTGAAGGCCTCTAGGGGCGACGTTGATTAGAATTAAGAAGTTGTAGTTAAATGCTACACAAAAGTCAAAAGAACAAAAAATGTAACTAATTTCTTTATACTCTTAGGTTTAGTAATAAGACAAAGATAAATTGATGCCCACCCCAATACTTATGTACAAACCAATAAAAAAATAAAAAAGGCCCAAAAAACTTTGGGTACCGCCATAATCTACAACTAATATCCCCCCTATCCTGTTAAAACATGCGTAAAAGAACTATTTTGCTTGAAAGAAAAAATCTAAAAGACAAAAAGAAAATATTGGGTAGATCAAGGTCATTACTGAAGCTGACGGAAAATTATCATTTTATCGACATTTTGATCATGCAGAAAAATGAACAAGATAAAAAGGATCCAGGAAAAGTTGTATAAATATATCCTTATATAAAGTTTATAGTACAGGTTTTTGTCTAAAGCTAAAGCTATCGGAAAATAGTGGTTTAATTTGGTTGTACTTTAGAAGGACGCCTTTTAAATAACTTGATATTGTTCTAGGCTATTATTCTGACTTCTATTGCCCTCTCCTAGAAGTTAGGGGCGAAACAACTAGTATTATTTATGGTAATGGCTTTTTTGTCTGAAGCAAAGGAAATCGCTAACCACTGAACCGATATGGTTCTGATTTACAGTTTAGCCTCTTATAGGTCCATGGAAAGCTTATAATTATTTGGCGAAGCGTATCTCAGCCCTAAATCAACCTTAGAAAAATTCTCACCAACCCTCCACTTCTTTTTACTTTAAATTGAAAGGGGGGTGGCTGGTCGATTTACCCACCCACCTTTAGTGCCCCTAGAGGCTTCCAGTGCAGCTTGGTATAAAATAGTATATAACTTTTACTATGTCCGTATGTGTTTTTTAGTAGCGAAAATACTCTATTATGAGAAATGTCCGTCTATCCGGTTATAAGCTACGTTCAGACGGCTCCTTTTTTTTGATGAAGATTTTTATACCAATGATCATCCAGTATTTAATCTACTTAGTACATCAGTATGACAGTAATACTACTGTGACAGTCGTTGGATAACTGTAGAAAAAAATGATCTATTTATGGTTTTTTTCTACAGCTCCCTAAGAACAACTATGTACTATGTTTCGTTTTTTATTGTTCTTGCGATCCGAAAGAAAAATTGTAAATGTAATCGAAATTAAGATATTTGTTACATGAACTCAAGGAGGGAGAGGACATTGGACTAAAAATTATGTTGGTGCCAAAAGTTAATTTTGGGTACTATTATTAAATCTTGATTCAACTGGCAGTGTCCAAACTTCTTAATCTGAAATAATATAAAATTTGTTTTTTTTGGGAGTTTATTTTATTTTTGCTATTGACGAGGCAAGTGCAATTTGTACATAGGTAGCGAAACACATATCAAGATATTTATTGTTATATACTAATTTTATAGTTGCATTTGTTGGTAAACAGAAAGGAAAAAAAATGTGTTGGTTTTAGGAAACACCCTCCCTGAAGCACATGCCTATTATTGGAAACAGCCCCTAGCAGTCCAAAGGCGGTTTCCGTTGGCAAGATGTTCCAAAATAACAAACTACAATTACAGTCAAAAATAAAGCTCTTGGGTAATGTGATACTTAAGTCACAATAAGACTCCAGGAATAATATTTATTGAGTTTTTGTTTGTTATTGATACACTGTCTTATTTAATTATATATTCACCAAGCTTTATAGGTTTTGTCCCTTTATAGTCTTGGAGATATAGTAGCCGTTACCTTTACCTAATCAATTACCTCATTCGAGCGGGGATGCTGTTTATGACACTTAAAATCCAGGCCCAACTAACCAGGATAACTCAGGGAGCAAAATGTCTCCTTTTCTGTCCAAACATCCGGAAAATATTGTTTAATTACTCTTTATAGACAATGAGAAGGACGTAAGAACACAGCATAGTATAGAATAGCTTTAGTACTAAAACATTGGGGGGCTACTTCATATACTGAAGCTTATAAGGAAAATGCCAACTTTATTGGTTTATTATCTTAGACACAAGAACAGAATAACAAAACAATTTTGAAGAATAAAATTATATTTTATGAGATAGTTTTTTCATCTTATTTTCTTTTATCTTACCATGTAGAATAATTTAATATAGAATTAAATTCAACAAAATTTCACTTCAAACTAATAAGTAAATCAAATCAAAAGTGTTTTTAATAATTATTTAAATATAGGTGTCTATGAGAAATGTTTTATTATAGAACTAATACCAATGGTGAATTATAGCAGACCAGCGGCTACAAATTTGGAAACCTCTAGGGGCACTTGAAGTCAATCTCAACTTTTGATTTTAGAAAAGGAAGAACAAATTATTAGTGGGGAGATATTTTTATCAATTGCGATTGGACCTATGAGAAGCTACACTGTAAAGGAGAGCCATATATGTTAAGCGGTTATTCGGTATACACAAACATCCTGTTACTTAAATATATGATAAGATCCAATAACAGTAATATGGCATTTATAAACACTTTTCTCGTATTCATTCGAATCCGGTGGATAGGAACCGGTTCTCATCCATACGAAAAAACTATGTCTAGAATGGTATTATATCCAGTTTTCTACGAATATAGAAATGTACAATCATAAGATTAAAACCAGTTTTTTAGCCGGTGTCTTCTATTTCCGCGGAAAGCCGTTTATAATACGATAGGAGAAATAACTATTCTCGTATTCATTCAAAACATTTTAATATCCGGTGGATTAGAACCGGTTCTCATACAAACGAAAAAAACAATGTTTAGCATCGTATTATTTCCAGTTTTCTACAATTATAAAAATCTACAACCATCAGATTAAAACCAGCCCGTGCATTTGGCATCTCAACCAAACCAATAAAAAAGCATGTCAATGTAAACCTATTTGTCTAATAAGACTATCTTGTTAAGATACATTTATTACATTTTTGTAATTACAAGCTATAATTATTCTGGTAAAGAAAACCTGCCTGGTAATAAATCATATGAATGAAACACAAAGTATTCCTACTATAAAGAGAAACTCTTCTATACTGGTATATTATAGGTTTACATACAAATTTCTCACTATTTCTCTATTGTGATATCACATGTAGCAGGGAACCAATAGGACCGCCTCACCCATCCGAAAGAATAAGGATTTACAAAAACCACCCCCTTTCTCCTTCAGACTCCCGAAATAAGGTCACACACAGTTTTAGATTCTTGTTTATGTAAAAAAAACATTTGTTAAAGTAATGTAGTATCTCTTTATACACAGCCTTAGATTCTTATTATGAGGAAATGTGCAATGAATGTCTAATAAAGGTTTTTTTTCTTTTGAGGTCTTATACAAGAGATATTATGCTAAGAAATATTGTAATTATTTAGGTAATATTTTTCCCCCTCCCCCCAAATGTTTATTGATTGAGTCGCTCATTACACTCCTAACTTAGGGTTAAATCTTTATGCACGTTGGGGTCAATCTGCCAGAGACCTGGAGGATCAGACATGTAGAATCATATTTGGAATCGGAAATTGACCTGACCACCTATATTCCATATTAGGATGTTCTACATAGGAAAATTTTTGTATTGTATCGCATCAAATACTTTGTTTAAGTCAAAACAATCAGTAATGTTAAATCACTACATATTTAACCCTTACAGATCGGGGGGGGGGGGGCTCAAAGAGCCCCCCCCTCTAGTTTTTTCAATCAAATTTTTTTTGTAGGTAAGATGGAGAGCTGTAACTTCATGACTTTTTAAGTTTAGTAATTATACGTCGGCAAGAGTTGATTTTATAAGGATATCTGGTCTGTGTCGGTCGTGGTGTCCGGTCAAAGTCGGTTAGGTAGAAAAAAAATTAGAAAAAATTCTAAATAAATCTTAATTTCTACATTATGACTTTTGTGTATAAGGTAGAAACCTAAAATTTTTTTGGTGAATACTTAGATATCAATGACCATCTGAGAAAAGTGGTGTTATGACCGTTTGACCGCTCCCTGGCCGACTTTATGACCGATTTTTGTCCGGCTTTTACTACAGACATATATCATGAATATCGTGGCTTCTATTACAGCTAGAGACCTATAATTTATTTTGGTAAATCCTTGAGCAATAATAAACAGATAAAAATATTGATTTGCGCCGCCAACCGCCGTTTTACCGCCGTAACCGCCGAAAATGGCGGTTTCCGTTATTTGCCGTTTTTCGGCGATGATTAGAAAAAGTAATTTTTTTGTTATGAAAAATAAAAGTTCGTCCTAAAATTTGGTCATCCTAGCTGCAAAATTGGCCGCTCTACAGCTGTTTTAAAATTTAGCGGCTGGCCGCTAAAAAGCGGCTAAGGAGCGGTCTGACTGCTATGACTAGAAAAAGTAATTTTCTCTAAAAATACACATGAACCACCAGAAAAAAATTTTACGTCTTTATCTGTACCAGGAGCCGAGATAGAGGGGGGGGCTCTTTGAGCCCCCCCCCCCCCCGATCTATTAAGGTGGGAATTGGGGCCCGATCTGTAAGGGTTAAAAAGGTCACTTAGTTACAGCCACCTATCTTTCAAAGACAAAAAAATATATTAAGGGTTAAGAATAAAGTTTCACATATAAAAATCTGTATCCTTGACCCCTGAACCACGCCCAGACATAATTATAGCACAGACAAATTATTATTATAATACATATATCTATCCTTGACCCCTGAACCACGCCCAGACATAATTATAGCACAGACAAATTATTGGCATGCATGATACAGCGCCTTCCAGGGATTTAAGAATGGCCAAAAAACGAATAAATTTTAGTTGTTTTTCTCTATGCCTTCTAGTACCCAATAAATCTTAAACTAACCTGACCTAGCAATCATCTAAATATTGGGATGCGATACTTCAACGCCCATAGATATCATATTAGGTTGTATGTGGAGAAAGTCGCTGAAAAAATCAGCATGTGATGCCATAAAAATAAGGGATTATCCATCTCTTTTTCAAGGGTTTTCTTTCCCACTTCTCATCTCATCTTCCTCCTTTTTACGACGTCGCATGCTGATTTTTAAGCGACTTTCTCCTCGTACTATTAGGTTAGGATAAATCCAACAGACAACCAACTCTTTGATTGCAAGACTTTTGTCTGCAAGTCCTGTACATGGTGATTAGTTGTCCCTTATCAAGGTTCAAGGCATTCCCCCTTAAATGGACCAGACTCGAAACCGACACCTCCCTGACAGCAAGCAGGCACGCTATCATTTACGCTGATCTTTATTAGTAATCAGTATGTCTGCCGCCAAAGGCGATATCCATCACATGTTTTAAAACTTTAGTGTGATATTTTGGATATGCAATAATCAATTTAAATATTTTTACTTACCCCTTTACACTATTAAGAAAACAGCCAATACAATAGAAAATAAATGATTATCCAAAGTATTGATATTATTAATAGGGCAGGACAGACAGACAATGCATTAATAATGTAAGACATTAGATCCTTTTTGGTCTCTCTACACAGATAATAGGACGCATTTATATTAATCATGGAGGTAAAATTATAAGATGTGAAAATGAAACTTCTAAAAAATTTTAATCAACAATTTTATGAGTTCATCTGTCTAAAAACCTTTCAAGTTACTTTGATCAAAATTTCTTGTAACGAATCCAATATATTCTTAACAGGCTCTAAATTTCAATATTTTCATCTGTTCTTTTTAAAAGCGATGCTTTTCTATAATTAGGGTCGGTCCGTATGTCCGTCCGTCACGGAGAGCTTTTTTTTGTTAATTTAGGCATGTTATAATTGTCCTATCGATTTTAAATTTTGCATGGTGATTCCTTTAGTAATTAGGTACGATTTAGAAAGCGTAGCAACTCTATAATCATTACCAAAATGTCCTTACGTCCATTTTAAACATGTTGATTTGTTTACTTTTTTAACAAAAAATTTTTATGTGATCTAATCTTCCGATTGATCTGATTTTTGGTATATTGATTCCTAGGACAACAAAGTATAATGTTGTTAGCGAAGCAACTCTATAATCAAGTCCTAAAAAATGTAAGTATGTCCATAAACATAATTTTGTATAAAGCAGTTTTTCAACAAATTTACTTACAACTTTGCTTCGACTCTTATACATTTATATTCTGATTATTCAGTTCTGACACTTTATAAGTGTTAATGTCCGTTTGTCCTACTGTTTTAGTGCTTCACTTTTATGGATGTTGTCATCCTTGTTTATGTTTGAATCATACTTGTATTCGGTGTAAGTTGTATTCTTAAGGTACGCATTTGTAATCATAATTGATATATAATATTTTGAAGCCAAAAATCACCTTTACATCCCCTTAAAATATTTTTGGTAAGGAAATAAGTTATGGTCTTTGTATTATTTAAAATACACCAGGCAACGGGTCGCCAAAAATTGGGCTAAAGACGTTTCTTAAGAACCTACATCTAATGAATGTCTGTCGGTGTTAAAGGAATGGGATAGTGGGTCTAAAGACGACATTCTGGTTGATTTGGACTCTAATTGTCTCTAACTAAATTGTGTGCTAGAAAAAACGCAGTTATAACAATATTGATTATGATCTTGTTTTAGCTTGTTTGAATCCACAAGTAAAGTGATTTTTCCAAGGTTAAATTTTAGATAAAATAGAGTTTATGGAACACAAAGAAAGAAAAGTACGTTGTGTTACTAGAAATTACAAACTCTAAATCAATGTGTATTATAGTAAAACTCTAGAGGGTAAAGAAGTTAAAAAAAATGTATATAAATATACCATGACCCCATGCCGAAACTCTAGAGGGTCTTTGAAAATCAATAGTTTCAGGAATATCAACTCAGCAAAGTGGCAGAAAAAAACTTGCTTGCAGACGAAAAAGGTTCTTGGAAAAGGGAAGTAGGTAGTTATCAATAAATACATCTACACTATAGATTTGTTATATTAACAGAATATAAGACTAGGCAAGTTTCTGTGAGAGAATTAATAAATCATTCTGGTAACCTCTTACCATCATTAATCTTTGATAAAATAAAAAGGGAACAATATATCTCTGAAAGGACACTCGATGAATAAATAAAGCATTCTATAGTAGCGGAGCTACTTTATAAATTACCACGTTATTTGAATTTCCATCTGTCTATAAAAAGTAATGGTTTAGTTAGTTGCTATTTTATGTAGTATTTTTTTTAATTGAAGATTCTCTTAAACTTACTTTATACCAGGGAGGGAGGGAACATTGGGCAGTTTATTGCACAAGTCCCCAAACTTTTAACAAAATTAGTTGGCTTAACAACTTTGGGGACTTTTTATTATTTGGCTCATTAAGTTGAATTTCCATACATTTTAACCCTTTAGATCCATGACTTTCTATGATCTTCTAGTTTATGAACAACTTTGTTTGGATTTTATGTATTTTCTACTGAAAATAGGCCTTGCACAAAAATTATGTAAAATATATATTTTTTACTTACTTTTCATATAAGCTTTGTATTATTAAAATTATATTTTTTCCTAAAACTTCTTGAAAAGAAAGGTGTCCTCTTTAATAGACAATATTCTGTGTCCAAAACCTGATAACCCATTATGATATATCATTTCTTTTCAATATTTCTTTCCTAACACTATCATTATTTTTTGTACGTGTATTAATAATCAATTTATTTCTTTTATAATGATTTTATCACAAAAACTCACATGCATTTATCAAAAACCCAATTTTCAAAAATCTTTTACAATTTTCTAATTTAGAAACAAAACCAGTATATTTATATTTCAAATGGAAAAGTTCGATATACAGGTGGATAAAGTAAACGAAAGAGCATTAGTAACTTGAATGAAGAACAAGTATATCATAATTCCATCTTGCAATGTTATTAAATACAAAGAAAAATAAATTCTTCATACCATTGACGCTGTAAAGTTATCAGAGCTGGATCTTTAAATCGTTTTGTAGTGCGCCAGATCGGGGCGATCCAAATTTCAACCAATGAGAGCACAGCATTGTAGGAAATGCCGCGCTGTGATTGGCTGAAATTTGGCGCACCCCGATCTGGATCACCACTAAAATGATCTAAAGATCCAGCTCAGTAGAAAAAATGCTCATTAGTCAGATATATCTCCTAAAAAATCAACATTATGTCTTAAAAATCACCCAAGAAATTCCTTTTAATAGCTCCAATATAAGGCAAATTCGAAAACAGACATTGATGTCAAATCATGGGGCGATTTTATTTTATTGCATCGTATTATAGACAGCTTTCTGCTTTAGATTAAGATTATTTCAAGTTTAGATGGCCCTGAGGGACCGAAGTCTCGTATTAAGTAAACTGTAGGTTTTATAATTTTTATTTTATTATATGCGGAAAATTTTCTGTATTACGATCAAATCAATTTATTATAGGTAAGAACATGTATTACAAGAATAATTCATAGATTTCAAGGGACAATACCCCTCGGTTCACTGGTTGCGTGTCTGTTGACGCACTGGGAGAATTGCTGGAAACATGATTTTTCAGTACGACTCAGAAACGGTTCTAATCCACTGGATAAAAATTAGTTTCAAAGCCATACAGGAAAATTGTATATAATATGGATAAAAATAACAAAATATACATCAGGTGTAAAACACTTTATTTTAATATGAGCAAATATTAATTTTCTAATATTGATAAAATATAATATTTTGTAAACAATGTTACCAACCATAAAATTAAATTAACCAGGTTTCCAGTGACATGCAAATTTTTGGCTCATTGCTCATAAATTTGAAAATTACAAATTTAATTTATTATTATAACTGGTTCTAAAATATTTAAAATCATGTAACATATAATAATACAAGCGGCTTAGCCCCAACAGGTAATTAAAAAAAATTATGTATGTGCCTATCGTAGGAATCATTACATCTTCTATTACCAACCCAGCTGAAAAAATTGCAAATGGGTCGCCAATTTTCGCGCCTACCCAGCTGAAAAAATCTGAATGGGTCGCCAATTTTTACGAATAAATGGCGAATTTGCAAAACATATACAAAAAGAATTCTTTAAAAAATTGGGGGGGATTCTTTTTTTTTTGAGAATAATGGTGTCTAATCCCCAAAGAAAAAATCCTAAAACCACCACAGTACTGGTAGGTATATTTCCTTAAGAGTAGAATCCAATCGGTTCAGTGGTTACCGAGATCTTAAGGGACAGACGAACGGACGGACAGACAGACAGACAGCCAGGCATCATTCTACTTTTTATTATAGATAATCAATTTGAATTACCCACGAAAAATAAATCCCAATTTTGTTGGCCCTGATTTGGATTCGAGTTGGTTTCTTTTTACTTTCGATTCAAGTAAAGCTTTTCTACAAGAGGACTCTATAAATGGGTTATTATTTATTTTGGTCATGGAAAATAAACAAATGCATGCTTTTAAAAAATGTATTCCATTTTAATCAGTCAAATGTTTGGGTATAGTCCCTTTCGTGGCAACGCCTCTTATTGTCGTATTTTCAAAAAAGCTTTTGTTAGATTATTTTAGGTTTGGTTAGGAAATTGGTCCCGCAGTGTTAGAGCCTCCGCAGGGTCTAGAAATAGGGGAAACACTATTGTGAAAATATGACTTAACGCCCCTTAAGAGGTACTATATCCAAATGTTTTTATTAAAATTCTAAGAGATCAAAATATAATAACAATCTTAAATTTCCTCTTATATTGAAGTGTGGCCGTTTTTCCATCTTTTGCTATTCCTTTATCCTTAAATTTGATAGAATATTGGCATAATATTTAATATTGCCCCCCACCCCTCCACCCACCCCCATCTCGTAATTTCCTCTCCATCAATTTTTAATATGAGACAAAAATTGAATTTTACATCGAATATCTAAAATTTTATTCTTTTTTTTGCATGATGGGGAATTTTTACTTGCACAACTGCTCTTTAGTCAAGGTATGCCCGTCTGTGCGTCATAAAACTAAAAAAATTAATTTAAATTTAATTACATTTTGTAGTAAGACATTGTCAAAGTCGACCAAAGTAAATTTTCATAAACTTTACTTTACTTTTTTACTATTTTTATCCAAAGAGATTTATCAAAACGCAATAGGAGCCATCATGCAAGATCATGTATAACAAAACTGGAATAAATCTTATTTTTATTCATTTCACTATCCGCAGAAAGCTGTTTATAAATGGTATTTTATTAATCATAAATAATGGCATTATTGGTAGACATATTATTCTTGTTTATCTTTTCCTGTATGCAGAATTTTTCCCTAAAAATATGTTTGATCTTTTTTATGTACAATGTGTTTTGAATTTATTAAAATTACAATAAAGGAAAATTTGGGTATAAATAAAAAAAAAAACAATCACTTATTATTTAAACCGGCATAAGTACTTGAGATCCCATAATGTTTAGAGTTTTTGATGGGGCATTTAAATACCTTTCTATAAACGGATGAAAAAATTACCTGAACTGAAGATAGGCAACCCTCTAAAATTACAAAGATAAGGAAAGATGGTATATAATATGTAATTAAATACAAAACGACAGATAGAACGACAGACAAAATGACAGACATATTTACAGACAGAAAGACAGACTTAAGGAAAGACAGAATGACAAATAAACAGAAAGTCATATTCACTTATAAAGAAGGTTCGCTACTAAAAATAATGTGTTAAAGTATGTGTGTGTATTTGTACAGTTTGAACTGAATAGGTATTTGTAATATTCATATCCATCTATCTATCTCACTATATATATCTATATTTGGTCAGAATAGTATGCAAATAACTTCAATTATTCAAAAACTTTTCTAGAATTTAGAGGTACCTCAGCTTTCCATGAATCAGAATTATGGTAAATTAATTTTGAGTAGCTTTGCTACTAAAATTAAAATATTACATTAAATACTAAATTTTGAAATATCAAATGAATAAAAATTAGAACCAAAAGATTGTTTAATCAAAATTAAATCAAATTAATGTAGATTAGGAATAAAGAATAAAAGCTAACCCTCCCCACTATTTTCAATTTAAATTATAAAAAATGTGTGCTTAGAGTTGGGGGGGGGGGGGGGGGGGATGGAAGATTTATTTGTTGATCGTCAGGCACATTTAGGGAAATAACCATTAATTTTATTATTATTTTTTACTATATTATGCGAAATATTTTTATGAATAACTGTCCATATAGGTATACATTCTAAAAAGGTGTGCTGTTAAAATAAAAAAAGTTTTCAAGATTCATTGTATTTCTGATCATTCTATAGTGTCGTTTTTGTACTATTTGGTACTATTTTGTTTGCGTAACATTTATTTATGACAATGTCTCGTATGCAAGTATCTTGAATTGATTTTGAAATGCTAAAAAATTTTTGCAATGATGGCTGAAACGTCTATGAAACTATCCTACACATTTACCATTAAATCAATGCTCAACTTTGTTTGCAATAGTTTTTAGAATATCCAATGAGCAATGCCCTTCAAAAGGCCAAAGCCACAGCAAACCAACCATAACCTGGGTAATAGATAATAGTAATGGTATAAACAAGGATGGCAATATACATAAGTAGCGAAGCTCACAAATTATGTATGGACATCCGGTAAAAATGAACTATAGAGCAGTATAAATATACATTGAACTAAATAAATCGCGAAACCTTTTAAATTTTATAACATGAAAATCTAGAATCGATCTAGCACCCAAATTCATAGACAAATCTTAATAACTTAAAAATGTGAGCTTATTTAATCCCTAAAAACTACAGGCGTCTTTGCTGAAAAGGAGCCGAGAAAATCACGTTTTCCCCCAAAACGTTTCAGACGAACATACGGACGGACAAATTTCAAATTATAGAGTAGCTTTGCTACTAATAAAGAACAGCAACTCGTGTTTTTTAAAAAGAATTTATAGTTATATTATCGAAAAATATAACAACAAGGATGACAACATCTATAAGTAGAGAAGCAAAAACATTCATAGATGGACAAACTGACAAACTCATTCCAAAACATTAATATTTGTTTAGCTCAAAATTCTTAGCAGTCGCCCTAGAGGCTGGAGACAAAGGCACTGCATAGGTAAACAAATATCAATCTCCCAAAATAAGTTTTATAAACAAGTTGTCTTATTCGTAAAATTGAATCTTTAATGGTAAGTACAATCTAGCACTTTCCAAACTGTACAATAATCCATTGTCTTATCCCTTAAAATCCCTGAAAAATGAATATGCAGAACCAAAGTATCCTATCCTAAATGTACCCCAATAAGAGCAATGATCCATACATATCCGATAGTAACGCCACACTATTCCCCAGCTATAGGGACAGCTTTCCGTGGATTTTAATATGAAAAGGATTAAAACCAGTTTTGTTAAACACAAAGGGCCAAAGAATATAATCTTTCTAATGATTTTATGATCTTTGTTGAAATATTCTTGGAAAATTTCTGTTACACATTGCTACACATGATTTTTCAGTATGTCAAAGAACCGGTTCTAATCGAGCTGATATTAATGGATTTCGAAGCCATACTGGAAAACAAAGTAAATAAGCTCGGTACCCTAAATAAGAATATATCCTTCTAATATGGTAACAGGATGTTTGTCTGTCTGTCTAAAGGATCTCGCTAACCGCTGAACCGATCGGGTTCTCCTTAACAGGGTAGCTTCTGATAGGTCCCGGGAAGGTTTATACCTATTTTGGGGGAGGGTACCACCACCCTCCCACGAGAAATCGCCTACCCCCCAAAAAAAATTTTTTTCACTTTCTTTTACAATCTAAAATAAAAATTGGGTTATCAAATAAGACTCCTACCTCCTCAAGTGCCCCCCAGAGGCCTCTAGGGGCGTAACCGCTAGTTTAAGATATTTGATTACAAAAACATAAAGACTTAAACTTAATTTTCACCAAGAATTTTAACCTACTGAATGAGTACTTTTGTTCATATTTTTTGGGAATTCATTGATTTATCTTTTATTATATTATCCTTGTAGTTTGTATATTATTATGTCTGTACTTATTGTATACCTTATTTTGATTGTATATATTTGAGGAAAACTACAACAAAAAGGCTAAAGGTGATGGATTGGGTCAATTTTCCAACATTTTCCCTAAACTTTACTTGTAGCTTTAGATATTTATCTTAAATCTTTTTATGTTACTAGCGGCTTCACCCCCTAAAGGCCTCTAGGGACACTTGAGGAGGGGGGAAGAGAATCCCCCCAAGCCGAATTTACCAATTTATTTTTCTTAAATGTTTTTTTTTCTTTCGGGGTGGGGTTATTTTGGGAAGGTGGTATTAACCTCCCCCCAATAAAGTTAAAAACCTTCCCGAAGCAAATGAGAAGCTACCCTGTTAAGGAGAACCAGATCGGTTCAGCGGTTAACGAGATCCTTAGGTACAAACAAACAGCAGACATACAGACAGACATCGTTCTACTTTGTATTATAGATATTGCTGCATTGTTAGATGCCCCCCCCCCCCCACATATTTTGTCTGTATTACAACTCTCTAAAGTTTACGTTCCCTCGATTTTAATCTGCTTCCCTCACTGAATGAATGTCTGACTCTTGCTCTATTTCACTCATTCCCTACGAAATATTTTTAGGTGATTATTAATTCTATTTAATATCATTGGTTGTGGACATAGATTGACTAGCTCTCTCTTCCCCCTTGTACCTCTTTCATTTTTCTTATGTTTGCTTTAATACTTATTGTTTAGATATGTAGATAGGTGTCTTAATTCAAAAAATTGTTGTATCTACGACTATTTGCGGCCTTTGTAGTACTGCAATTTATTATAGTTGTCCTTGTTAATGGGATTTGTTAATTACGCTCTATTTTCTGTGATCTATTAAAATTAAAAGAAATCATTGCTAATTATTACTTTTAATGATTTCTATTTGAACTTGATCTTTTCTCTTCAGCATTGCCTTTCTTAAAAAAAGGGACACTACATATCTTTGCTATGACAAGATAATCTGGAATTTTATTTTTCTAGCTTTTCTATAATTAGGGTCGGTCCGTGCGTCTGTCATTACGTACGAACGTCCGTAACGGTTAGATTTTGTAAATTTTTTTTTGTTAGAATTAGGCTATCGATTTTAAACTTTGCATGCTGACTTCTATGACAGTTAGATACGTCTTAGAAATCATAGCAACTCTATAATCGTTACCAAAAAGTAAGTACGTCCATTCAAGACTAGCTATTTTTTTACTTTTTTGACAACAAATTTGTGTATGTTAAAATTATCCTATTCATCTGATTTCTTGAATACTGATTCCTATTACAACAACTTAACAAGGTACAATTTTAAAAGCGAAGCATCTCTATAATCAAGTCCAAAAGACTTCAGTATGTCCTTAAACAGTGTTATGTAATTAAAAAGTTTTGTAACAGATTTACTTACAATTTTGTATAGACTTAATATTCAGCTTATTCAGTTCTGACACTCTACAAGTGTCAATGTTATTTTTTCCTTCCATTTCAGAGCTTCACTTTTATGGATAGTGTCATCCTTGTTATCAGAGTATTTCAACTCCACAAAATAATTCAAAATTAGATTCTTTAGGGGGAAAATTGTCATTGATTTTGGTTGCTGTTTCCCCTAGAGTTTAATGGCCAATTCGTTCATTAGTAGAAGGGGGGCTGGTGTAAAGGGGGGGGAGTGTAGAACGGATCGTTGTTTTAAACTAGAGTACATGATAATCTGGTGTAAGATCCAAGGAGTAATACTGTGGTATCCGCCGAGGGTAAATGGCAGACACCGGAGTTCAATTAGATTACGGCAGTGTGACAGACGTGGACACCTTACTATAGAGAAGCTACGCTTCTCTAGCTTTCACTAGATAATGATCAACATCTATTTTCAGTTGTCACTTTATTGAAGGGTTAAGAGATACTAAAGCTATATACAACAAACAATAATTACATGGATAGGAATAAATAATCATAACATGAAAGCATAAATAATACATATACAATGGTCAGTTTGGGCAATAATGATTCCCCCATCCCTGGAAAGGGTGGGGGAGAATTAAGAATACAGTTAACCATAATAAACATGACAGATTCAAATCATTAATTCTAAGCGTAGGGAGGGGGTCACTAGACCCCTTCCCCAGGACTCGGGGGAGGGCCATTGACCCTCCACCGAACCCCAGATCAGGGGTGCCATAGACATGGCTCACGGTTGCCGAATACCACAACTCTCCCCTCGGAAGGCTGGGAGGTGGTTTCCCTATCAGACTTCCGACAGTGGTTGAGGCCTTCGGCCCGCTCCTTAGGGCTAAAATATATATACAAACGATAATGATTCAATGGAATCCTAGTGGTGAGTATCTTCTTAGGGTTGATGGGCTCCCAATGTGGGATAGAAGGCAGAGGCTGACTTGGGTTGGATACGTTGGTCAGCGCCGGCAGGTATCAGGTTTGCTGGTGGCACAGTTGTTGCTGGAACGGTCAGCAGTGGGACCTGCGGGTTGTTGTTGGCAGCGGCTGGGGCACTGGCTGCCAGGTTGATTGTCTGAGCAGCGGCCTGTCCTCCTGAGGGGCCGCGGGGTCGGCCAGAGGGCGGTCCTGGCCTACCTGGGCGGTCATGCCTGCTGTCAGTTGATTTCATAGACACCATTTCCTCGGCTGCTTCCCTGCCGATGGGAATGGCATCCCAGTCCACTGAAAAGTCCCGGGACTTGGCATGGTTGAGCCTGGCTCTAGCCAGCGCTTTCCTATATAAAGCTGGATGGTACAGGAACACTTGTGATATCGCATTCAGGGCTGCCCGGACTCCTCCTTGTGCTGCTGCCAGAGAAATGATGGTTAGGTCCCCCAGCAGTTTGAGGATCAGCAACAGCAAGCACAGTATGGCGGCGCCATCTCCCCACTCGTGGATGGCTTGTCTAAATCCTGCCCAGACATCCAGGGCTGCCTCTCCTTCCTCCGCCAGTCGGTCAATGTTGTAGGACACTATCCCATGGTCTCCTGTGGCCGAACAGCTGCCTTGCTGAACGCAGGAGCCATAGGATAGGCCGGTCAGCATGGCACTCTTGTATGCTGGGAACGCCAGCAGTTGTTGCCAGTCGTTCAACTCAGCCTGCGAATACAAACCACCTGAACTGAAGTCATCTAAGGGTTCTGTCAACAACTGCTTAGGCGTATCCAGCGGGGGTGGCCTCTTCTTGGGAGCAGGGGTTAACTCTATCCAGCCTTCCTCCGCGTGCACAGTCAGGGGGTAGGTGGAGGAGCAGGGAATCTTGGTGGCGTGCTCACTGTATACCCGTGTCACAGCGTCTACAAAACCTGTGGGCTCCACTGGCACTTTGTCCCAACACTCCTTGTGTTCGCGGACAACATACTTGTGCCTTTGGCAGGTCAGCTGCAGCAGGATGTCTCCCCTCAGTACCGAGAACGTGCTCCCCTGGACACGCACCGGGTGGGCCGGATCTAGTTGCTGGAGCTTCCAGCAGTTGGCCGCTACTTCTTCCGCTGCAGTGCTTTTCATGCGCGTTTCCAGGGTAAACCCAATATAACCTGCATGGATCTGTGCTTGAAGGGGAACGTCAACATCCCTGGCCGACACTCTGGGCAGCGCAGCCGCGGCTGGGTCAGCTGCCACGAACAACGCTGGATGGTTGGTGGCATGGGCCTCGAAGTCGCAGTTCACAATTGAGGTGGGGTTGGTCATGTTGATGAAAAACTGGGCCTGATGGTCAACCAGATATGCATCCCTCACCAGGCTGGGCTGGAGGCTGCGGATCAGCCTCAAGGGGCAATCTCTTCCCAGGTGGTCCCACACGTAGGTTGCTTCCCCAGTGATACAGGACAGCTCAGAATGGGGACACTCGAGGGTCAGGTGGTCAGACTGGGACTCCACCCGTCCATCCTCCACCACATAGGTCTCCTCCTTGACCAGCAGCCGCCGCTCCTGGAGCACTAATTCATTGCGGTATAGCTGGCCCTCAAAGTGGACGTCCTCCCCCTCGCAACCCACCCCCTCGGGGCTGTTGACGAGGGCGCCCACCATGTCGATGGTGAAGAACAGGGGGTGGTTCAGCTGGAACGTCAGTGGCTGGGTCTTGCCTGGCAACGTGTATACTCGGTTCCTGGCCAGGTCTCGGCACGCTTCTGGGTCTATCTTGGTTGGCCTCATGAGGGTGGGGACCGAGGTCACCTTGAGGTGACCCCATACCCCACACCTGAATGTCCACTGGGACACGGTGAGCTGACAGCTGAACCCAGTGGTTTCCCTCACCTTGACTTGCTGCAGGACGTGTATTTCATGGCCCAGGGGCACCTCCTGGTGTAGGGGCTCCGTGTCACACATCTTTTCTTTATTGTAAGACGTGACATGGGTGGGGTTGGCACAGTCCCACCCCACCAGGATGTAGCTGGTTGTAGGCCACACGGCTGCCAGCAGGAGGCCCCACAGGACCATCCACCAATGGGAGAGGCTTCCAGGTAACCATCTTCCTCGTACACGCGGCTGGGGATCTCCGGCTCTGGTCACGGCTGCTTCTTGGGGCTGGACACGGCTGGGCTGCTCCTGGCTAGATACAAATTTCCATTGAGCGTTATCTGTATGCGGCCGAGGCACCCCGATACCCTCCCCAATGACAGACTGGCAAGCGACTGGCACTTGCCTGGGTGTCGGCTCCCCTAGCCCTAAGTGCTCCCTTCCCTGGTCCAAGGCATGCCCAGTGGCATGGGGCTGAAGTGCATGTGGCACAGGCTCGCCCTTACTCAATGCCCTCCCCTGCCCTAGGAACTCAGGTGCATGTGGCACAGGCAAGTCCTTATTTTCCCAAATTTCAATCTCCCCAGCCTCAGGTGCAGGGGGCACAGGCAAGGCTGGGTGTTTACAATATTTTGGATACAACACATTTAACAAATTCAACTTATCCTGATGGTGAGCAGCTGGGTTCCCTTGGCTGGTAGAGGGCTCTGGATGGCATGTAGCTGGACTCTCCCTGCAGGCTGGTGGCGCTGGCTGGCTGGGGGTGACGGGTGTCACCCCTTCCTCTGGGACCGCTGGCTCGTTCCAGGACTCAGGTCTCTCGGTGGCGGCGACGGTTGTCGCCCCAGACATCAGGTTGGAGGCTGGCTCGTTCCAGGATCCAGGTATCTCGGTGGCGGCGACGGTTGTCGCCCCAGGCACCAGGTGGGAGGCGCTGGATAGCACCCCCCCATCATCCCAGGTGGCGACGCCGGGTGGCGTCCCATACATCGATGCAGAGGTGCTGGCTAGCACCTCCTGCCTCTCTCGTTCAGCGGCTGCCAGGGCCTCCCCATACACCGTCTCAGGGACGCTGGGCAGCGCCCCTCCACTCTTGCTGGGTAGGCTCAGTCGGGCAGGTTCCATCATGTTGAGGCTGAAAGGCTGGGGCCTCAGCACCTCTGGCTCGGCTATGTTGTTGGGCTGTATCAGCTCTGGCCCCAGATGGTTAAGACTGAAGCCTAGGCCAACCCGGTTGGGTTCAGCCGCGCCGCCCAGTACGTTGATCCTAGCTGGGACAGTCCCGAACTGCGGCATCCCATCGGCTCGGTCCGCAGCTCTGGGGGCGGCTGCTTGCGGTGGTGGTGCTGGGGGCGCGCTCCCTTCCATATGGGCCACTCTGCTGGGCTTCCCTGGAGGGGCACCCTTGTCGGCGGTGCGCCTGCGGCTGGCTACCTGGGCCCAGTCAGCTCTACAATCGGCCGCCGTGTGACCGTCATAGTGGCAACGCTCACACTTGGCAGAACGGTCACGGCGTGGCTGGGTGCGCCTCTCCTCTAGGCTAACTTCCACAGGCGTTGGACAGTCTCGAGCTCGGTGGCCTCTCCCCTGGCAGCGGTAGCAGCGGCCTGGAACCTTGTCATCTGGAGCGACCTTCCCCATCTGGTGGAGACCCGGAGCCAAGGAGCCAATCTCCATTGGCTCCGACTCGTCATATTGGGGCAACTGGATGCAGGCAGATCCAGTCAGCCCGTCGGTCGAGTCCACTAAGCACACACCTTCCTTCAGCTGTTTAGTAACCATGGTCACGGTGAACATGGCCTTGCGAGTGTACTCAGGTACACTCGCAATTTCATGGTTCATCATGAGGCGTTTTACATTGGCGTTACGAATTCCACGATTTAATTCGTCCACCAACAACTCAAGATCCTCATGGTTGTAGGCGTCCCTATACAAGGCGCACTTAGTTGATATGTATAGGTTCTGTCGAGTGTTGCTTGTAATCCCTAAACGCTTGTTTAAGCGTTTGGGATTCAAAAGCAGGGCGAAATAGCAATTCACACTCGGTCTTGACCTGTTCGTAGGTCAAGGCTTGGCCTGCCTCGCCAAACAGATGGGACGCCATTTCCGCCGCTTGCCCTACCAATGACAGTAGTAGGGCGTTGCGGCGGTTGAGGGAATCATGAGGTGGCACGCGGTAAGCCGCCCATGACATCTCAAGTCGGCGGATATGTGCCGACCAGGATTGCTTGGGCGGCCCTCTAAACTCCGGCAGATTGCTCAGCATCAGCTTGCGGTACTCGGCTGGGGCCGGCTGAGGGTCATCCTGGAGCCATCCTGGGGCTTGGTCACCTCCTGGGACTTGATGCTGGTCCATTGGGTCAACGGTGAAACGGCGGGCACAAAGTTATACAGTACTACAATGAATGGTTTGTCACTTGAGGCTTCCTAGCCTAACAGCCAACACTGTTTGTATCACTAGGTTGGGAGTTTAGTTGCAGAGATATAACTTAGCTGTACTTATCAATAGTTAGGTGTTGAGGTAGATAGATGTTGAGGGTCTGAACTGCTGTCAGGAACTGATTGGGTTTTCCCTTATCACACTAGAGCTAGGAGGAAAGAAACTTGCAATTCTTTATTTGCTAAAACTACCCCTGTTAAATGCTATGGGGTAGCTCCGCTCTGGTGTGAGAGTGTGTGTGTGTGTGTGTGCGTGGAATCTTCTGTCCTTGTAACGCGCGTTCGCGCCGTCAAATCCGCGCACACGGGGAAAACGCGCTCTCACCCCTCAGCTCGCTCTCTCATTGGTCCGCTTCGTCCGTTGGATTTATGATATTTTCCGCACTCTGTTGCGCTACCCGTGAATGGCGCTCTGTGTATCCGATCGCTAGCTCCACACTACAGACGGACTTAGTCTAGTGTGGGTAGGAAGGGGGAAGCGCGTGAGGGGACGGGGGTAACTCCGTCCGTTCCCCCTGTGAGGGAGGGGGGTAACTGTGTGCTGGTGTAATAGGGCCTTTTCTTCATAATCTTAGGCTTATCTGTTATATCACCCTGATGGTATTTGCCTTCAATGGAGAGGGGCCCCTCCCCTTCCCTTGGAATAAGGGGTGTATTGTTGTTGTGCTGTGGGCTTGAGATTGTTTTGATTATATTGCATCTAGCTTCTATTTTTTGTCCTTATCACAATTGCATAACAGATTTGTTGACCAACTCTGTTCTATTTTTAGCTGTTATCACAATACACAGTAATCCAAGCCTGTTCTATTCTTAGATTTATCACAACACAACAATTTGTTTGCCAAGCTTTGCTCATAAATCTATTGTTTGGCCATCACACTAGGGTGGTAATCCCTGCAAATGTGATATAATATCTGTTTTCTAGATGGGTGGCTGCGTTGTAGCTTCTCAGGATACTCGGGGTTGACGTAGTTTTTCTCTGTTCTGGTGCACTACACCCGTATGTTAGCTCGCAGCTTGCAGCTATGTGGCATGTTTCAGCCTATCGGCGGCAGGGAATGTCCCGTCCTGCTAGCGCCGCTGATCCAAATCCGGCTGATGGCGGCAGGGAATGTCCCGTCCTGCTAGCGCCGCTGGTTCGGATCCTGCTATTTCTTGCAGTAAAGTTGGCCTATTTTCAGCCGTCTACACGTATTTGGCTTGTTTCAGCCGGTCCGCAGGCCTGTTTCAGCCCTTTTGGCGCTCAATTCTCCGTTAGATATCAGCGCTGCTCGCGGTTATTCGTCAGATTTCGCTGTTTCGCTTCCACAACTGCCGGATGCAGAGTTAAACTTTGCTGTCCAGGGTGGGTAATTCAGGTTGCTTGCGTCAGTTTTGCCAGATTCACTGCTGGGAGTACCTTAGCCTCAGATGCGCGTCTGCTCTACACTTGTGGTTCGCCGTAATCTCACACAGCTGTCACCAAAGTTGTGGTATCCGCCGAGGGTAAATGGCAGACACCGGAGTTCAATTAGATTACGGCAGTGTGACAGACGTGGACACCTTACTATAGAGAAGCTACGCTTCTCTAGCTTTCACTAGATAATGATCAACATCTATTTTCAGTTGTCACTTTATTGAAGGGTTAAGAGATACTAAAGCTATATACAACAAACAATAATTACATGGATAGGAATAAATAATCATAACATGAAAGCATAAATAATACATATACAATGGTCAGTTTGGGCAATAATGATTCCCCCATCCCTGGAAAGGGTGGGGGAGAATTAAGAATACAGTTAACCATAATAAACATGACAGATTCAAATCATTAATTCTAAGCGTAGGGAGGGGGTCACTAGACCCCTTCCCCAGGACTCGGGGGAGGGCCATTGACCCTCCACCGAACCCCAGATCAGGGGTGCCATAGACATGGCTCACGGTTGCCGAATACCACAATACATCCATTGTTATGTAGTACTAACGGATTGTCTTTTTAATTATGTGCAATGCTTGTTGAATGTTTTCCTATCACGAACTAAATTCTTCCTTTTCCACAGTTTTATTATCTAGCTAATACAAATTAAGTGCAAGTGCATTCTTGGCCAGGGACACGAATATATATCATTAAAAATATTTTTCCTGTCATTGCCTTTAAATAGCAAAATACTTGTTCATAACTAAAACTGATTTCTTTTCTGAAAATCTATATTTAATTACTTGGATATATTGTCAGGGGAAAATTTTGGCTGCTAATATGGACCTCATGCATTGGTCAGTTTGATCATCATGTAGGAGGAGAGGGTATGGAGTATGGTTTATGGTGGATAACGTTATTTTAGCCAGCTTGAAGCATCACTTTAATAGAGTAAATGAGAATCTGGTGCAACATCCAAATAATTTTATATCGATTTTTTTCTGACATTTGTCTGCTGGTCAATCCAACCATTTATCAGATCTTACTGGACAAGTAAGTAGTTGTAACCTTTACTTTTTATTCTTGCTCGAATAAAAAACTTTTAAAGAATACTGATTCTACGAGATAAAATCATAACTTATTAGTTTCATCACTTGAAACAATGAGTAAACAATGAAGGTTAATGATGATTTATTTTTTGATCTGTTGATTAGCAACTGCAATGGCCTTCAAGAATAGGAATCATGAATAGGAATAGGAAGATCATGAAGAAATGTTAGATTGATAAATCCTACTTGAATTTATTTTAATATTCCCCCCTCCCAACCTTCATTCGTTTTAGTCACTTCAAACCCCTTTTCTGTAATACTTAGATACTTGGTTCTTCTAAAATGAAGATATAGGCTGGAATAAGGTTTTTTTTTATTTTTATAATTCACATTAATATTAAGAAATGCTATTTTTCTTTGCCATAAGGGCTAAAACAATAAAAAGTATTTTAAGACATAAGAAATACAAAAATAATGTAAGATACTCTGATAAAAAAACTTTTATATATATTTTTTGGGTTTTTTTCCTTCTTTTTCATATCTGATCAATCATAATCCTCAACAAAATGGAAAAAGTTTTTAGTCGATTTAATCTTCCTCTACAATTCTTTGGATTGTCCCAGGGAGGGAGGGGACATAATTACATTAGTCCCCAAAGTTTTATAATATCATTTTCTTATTCGTTGGCTAATTTTTAGGGGGGATTTTAAATTTTGGTAAGTTGGTTTTATAAGTTGAGTTACTTTAAGCACATACGGTTATCTGCAGATGGGGTGATTTTGAGTAGCATCTTTGGGGATGTACATCAATTTATCGGCAATTGTCTTATCCCTTTGGATCCCTGAGATTGCCCATTTAGAGTGTGCTTATACAGACAAACAAAATTATAAAGAATCGATAAATAAGACAGCATTTAACATTAAATTGTATCTAAGTAATAACTGTATAAGTACATATAATCCAGAGAAATACCTGACCAAAGTGATGGAGACTCTTTCCATCTGCTTGCAGTTCTATGTTTGGGACTTAGCTGTGTTTAAATTTCTGACGCTATAAGCTGATTGAATCAAAGACTCTGGACAAAATGGGGACAGGCTTTTATCTATGAACAAAGGATAGGTTAATAGACAATAAAATTCCCACCTTATGTAAAGAAATAAGCATAGACTATGAAGGTGTGAACAACAAATAAACTAAACATATAATGAAATTGCTCAAAATTTTATAAACAAAGAATAAGATATCGTATTTGGGTTCCATACAATATAGAGTCAAATGTCCCATCCTTCTCTATATTTTCCCAAACGTAGTGTAAAGATACAAATTTTAAGCTGAAATGGTTGATTTTTTTTGGTTAAAACTTTCTGCTGTAATGATTGAAATCTCTTTTGTTGAACAAGTCTCAAGAATTGTAAAAAACTTGAAGAAATTGTCCTTTTTGCGGATTCATCATAACTTTCTTTTCTTACCAGTTTTCTTTATAAAGCCGAGCCAGGCAGCCGCGACTAAGCCTCAAATTTGAACCCGTTTGAATATTTTGAAATTTTTTTGAAAACATGGATTGACATATTTAGGTCAGGTTTAGACTTCCAGCTGATTATTAAATAGTAAAAGGTTTATTTCCCTAGGGGTTACAGGGGGCTGATGCGCGACTGCTGATCAGATTTTCTAAAAATTTGACCTGTTCGCCAGTTTGTTATAATCTGATGAACGAACGGAGAGGGCTTTAATTATCTATGGACTAGAAAAAAATGCCTAGTCGTGAAACATTAAAACCAATAAAAGGTTCTAAATACGTATTTTTTTGGTGCAATTATGATTTAATGGAGAGTAAAATATTATTGGATTTTCTTTGGGGTTGCTGGTGTTAGGTTTTTGTGGTAATATTTATATTGCGCATCTACTCTACAACTTTACTAGAAGAAATTATCACAAGATTATAACAAGCTATATTTGCTTGATTCATTTCACTAAGAGACAAAATGCAAAATGAATTGAATATGATTGCTATAATCGAAATATATCTTCATGTCTTAGAATAGTGTTTTTTTAAGGTTGAAAAACATACTGGCTTTAAAAAATGTATTAAACTTAACATAAACATAAACTTCTTAAATAGTATATCCTTAAGAAGTAAGGTTTTTTGTTTTGTAAGATCTCGCTAACCACAAAGCCGAAACAGCAAACCCACCATAAGGAAAACTGCACATAAGTTGCAAAATAGCTCTTGTTAAATTTATTTAGCATTCTAAAATGAGTCGCGGTTAAAAAAATTAAATTAAAAGACAGACAATCTTAAAAACTTGTAAGCCAGATAAAAAAAGTTTTCTGTAGTTCTATCTTTAGCTAGTTTAATTTAAAAACTTTTTATCATTTAGGTTTAATAGAATGAGATTTCATATATGAACAAGAACAAGTTCATAGCGCAAAATGCCTAGCTTTGTATTCAAATGGCATGCATAAAAGTCAATTCTATTATTGATATTTTTAAAAAATCAAAGAAATCATTTCGATATTTTATTTAAAATCATTAGTGAGGCCAATCTTTGATATCTGATAAGATATTTTTTGATTCCGATGAGAAAGCTCCAGGTATAATGAGGAATAAGACAATGCACGATAAATTCACATAAATCCCCAATGAGAAAATATCCGTAGATTATAATTAGTGGTTGAACGGATTTGACACTTCTTGTTTTGAACTAACTAATCAAAATTCAGTAATTGGTAACCAGTATTATTTACAGCCCAATGTTTCCTCCATTTCTGGTAACCGATTTTTGTTATTTATTCGTGGACTAGCAGACAACGTTTCATTGGTACCCTAATTATAGAGAAGTTGCGTTTCTAATCTGTTAATGCTTATTTGAGCTAAAAGGATTAGATTATTAAAACTCAGACCAAGTTTTTTTATATCTTGATGATCTTATATCAAAACATGAATTAAAATCTATAAGCATGAGATATAGCTTTAATCTATCAAATAAGACAACAAACACGATCTTTCATTAGTTGGCTTAAAGTTTTGCGTGGGTCTAATAAAACAAGCAGAGTCCAAACTTTTCTACCGATAATTATTTCATGCACAGATGGGTTATTTCAATTTTATGTATTTGAGATAAATTGATTGTCCATTGTCTTGTCGCTTTAGAATAATTGATAATAACAAATAAATGTCATATAATTCAGTTTAAATGCGAGATAATTGTTTTTAAAAAGTTATTTATTTTGTAATAATCTTTATTCTACATATATACTTACTGGGTCAATAATTTTGTATTATTTACTAGGTTTATCTTAATTAAAAGATTATGTTACATAATTTCCTCTATTATAGATAACACATAATGCACTGTTATATAAAGGTTTAGTAATTAAACATTTTAGAATAAAAATTACGTCCAATTATAAAAAACCGTTCAGAATTGTAAGCTAGACATAACAGCATTCAAAAAGAGAAAAAATGGGAAGAGGATGGTAAATAATGTTCTAAAAGATTGGGGAGGAAATTGATTATTGACGGTATATGAGGGGAGGACAAATTAAGTGCTATGGAAGTAAAGTGAATTATATGCACTTTTAATAAGTTAGGGTAAGGCATGTATTAACATTACAGAATTTAAGACAGACAGACAGAAGGACACTTACACAGCGGTAAAAGTATTAGGCTAGGTTTGACATAAAAGTGTTATATGTCACCATATGAAACATGTATGTTTGGACAAACAGAAAGATATGCCCTAAATGTAGAGAAGCTTTTATTTTAAGATTTCAAATAGTTTTGCTTTATATTATTGCTTGTTAAGGTTGGATAATTTACATGGGTCTCAAGGGAGATACATTTTGGTACACCACCATTCTCGAAATCAAAAGTAATCATACTGGTTGATAAAAGTTTGGACATTGGCTAGTATATTAAACCAAATAAAATTAATTTAAAGTTCTTCAAAGTTTCTAAGCCATGAGATAATGTTTTTAATAAGACTATTATAATTTACATTTCAATGTCTCCTCCCTCCCTTATTATTTATCACACGGCAGGTAGGAAAATTCTAAATAAAACATATCTTGATTAAAACAAATTAACTAATGGGATGAAATTAAGTTACTAAATGCACACAAATGAATTTACTTTTCTCTAAATTAATATGTTTAATTTGTTTAAAATGGCCTCGGTGACATTGAAATTCGTACTTTGAAAAGCAAACTAATATATTTAGTTTTAATTGGTAGAAGATTATAGTTACTGATACTTAGTATTTCAAGAATTTAATTATGTTGTTGAAAATTACTACGAACAAAATCTCTAAATGCTTTTCAAAGATTAATTTATATTTGGCTTGTTTTGTTTATTTAAAGTAGATAAACCTTATCAAAAATATTTGTAAAATTCAAGAAATTCTAAAAGCATATGTGCAAAAGTAAAAAAAAAACCTAATTTTGCCTTTCATCAGTTGGATTATAAATATTCTTTTCTCTCCTTTGCAATGACACTTGTAGTTACTTATGAACTATTACGCGTATATAAGAGACATAATTATTGGCGTTAAAGTATCGTTTTATGGTTCCCAGAAGTTTGCAAATATGTAGTAAAAATTTTAGTCTCAAAGATTATTTTGATTTTAATTCAGCTTCAAGTACCATTGATCAAAAATCTTAAGGTAAATACAACAATTAAGATAACTTGATATACATTTACGATAGCGAACATTACCCCTTCTGTAGATTATTCATTGTTGGAAAAGTGTGGACACCGCTATTTTGTACAACCCAATCAAATTTATTTAAGTAAACGTGTATTTTTATTTGGACGAGAAACATACTTTTAAAGTGTCATTATAATATATAGTCGATTGTCCCCTCCCTTCTTTCATATAATGTTCTAAAAATGTTATACAAAAGTTTTCAGGTAATCCATTAATTTTATAAATTTCTACGCACCATTATATAAAATAAATCTGAACACAAACATAAACCATTTCCTTTGAAAAAAGTTTTTCTATTGCACATAAAATGTTTAATAATCACGATGAGAATGCTTTTTCATTTGAAAACTAGAATTAAGAAATCTCACCGCTAATAATAATTCACTATTCAGGGTCAGTCCAGCCATTTAATCACTGGCATTAAAAACGATTCACCAGGGGAAGGGGGGGATTTAATGGGGATTAAAGAGCAAGGCAGTTCTTCTTAATATTTTTTTAGGAGAGTGTTGACATTACAAACATTCCCCTTAAACATATATTTTTTAAAAAAAGTATAAAGCTTTTTTTGGTCTTAGATGGGTTATCCTAAGTAAAGCTTAGAAAAACTACGTATTTTATTTTTTTCTCAATAATTTTCAAACAAAGATAGTCAGAGATAATTTATAAGCTTTGAGGTGAAAGTACAATCCTGAATTTAAATTACATAATAAAAAGATACCTAACTGCATCTTTGTTAGATTATATAAATCTTAATGTATTTTTAAAAGCGAATCTTTTCTATAATTTATGTCGGTCCATGCATCTATCCGTCCGTCCGGGACAGTTAGATCTTTTTGTTAATCTATATAAACAAGTCCTAAAAGTGTAAGTCTGGCCCTAGGCAGTATACTCTATGTAAAAAGTTTTGCAACAAGTTTATTTACAATTTTGTTTAGACTTATGTATCAATAATTTGCTTATTCAGTGTTGACACTCTACAAGTGTTAATGTTCGATTGCCCTACCGTTTCTGAGCTTCACTTTTATGGATGTTGTCATCCTTTTTTTTATGTTCATTTGTTAACAAGAAAACCGCATTTTTATGTGCAATAAAAATAAACTAAGGGCCTGTGTTTCAGTAAATTAATATGTATGTATATAGTTTAAAATTTGGATCTTCTGTTGTAGAGTAATTAGAGTAAAACACTAGAGGGGCAAAGGGTAAAATAACTGTATCTCCCCATCGCAGTGTTTTTGTGCCAACTCTCAATTGGGTCTTTGAAAATCAACCAATGGTGTGGTTTGTATTAACACAGCCAAATTAATTCAAAATGGGCCAGGTAGAATTTAACTTTTTTTGGTAGAAAATATGTGTGATTATCGGGCAATAGCTGGAAGCAATTCTATACTAGAATTAAAGCATTTTGTTCAATATTCTTATTTTTTATTATGAAATAACCAAATTATAAAAATTTTCAAGATAAATAAACTTCCTAGCTTGCTTGATTTAAAAAAAATAAAATTAGGGTTGGACCGTCCCTCCGTCCGGAACGGATAGCTTTTTTCGTTAATTTAGGCATGTTAGAATTGTTCTATCTATTCTAAATTAGCATGGTGATTCCTGTAGTAGTTAGGTATGATTTATAAAGCGTAGCAACTCTATAATTGTTACCAGAATGTTCGTACGTCAATTTTAAACATGTTAATTTTTAACTTTTTAAATGTGATATAATTATCCGATTCAACTGATTTTTGAAATACTGATTCCTAGTACAAAAAAGTAAAATGTTATAAGCGAAGCATCTCTATAATCAAGTCCTAAAAATGTAAGTGTTTCCTTAAACATTATCCTGTACGTAAGCAGTTTTTCAACAAAAAAAATTACAATTTTGTTTCAACTTCTTATACAATTATATACTGATTATTCAGTTCTGACACTCTACAAGTGCTAATGTTCGTTGTCCTACCGTTTCATAGCTTCGCTTTTATGGATGTTGTTATCCTTGTTAATATCCATCTACTTAAAATATGTCTATAAATATCAAAACTAAAGTTGTTATAAAATGTTTAATATTATATTCTTGTAATCTGTCGTGTACTTTCTTTCTTTAATATGTAATCCTATCAATCATTTTTGTGCAATAAGGATTAAAGTAAAATAATCTTATATCTATCTTTCCATCTTTCTATCTATCTACTATTTTATGTTAATAACTTAATATGTGGATGCACACTATCTAATTAACTATTTGTCTATCGATTTATTTATATCTCTTTCTAAATATCAAGCCATTTAACCAATAAAGGTACTAAGAAAGAGAGGAAATGTCTGATTGAGCCAATAGGAGAATCGCATCGGTACATACATTTAATTTCATTGGTTGAAATTTTGTACACATCTTGTTAAGAATGCATGTTTTTTTTCATTTCACACTTAGATAAAAGTCAGCTGTAAACAGTATATTTTCTTAGTAGAAAGCTTTGCAGAATCAGAATTAATTGCCCAAAAATTTCGTTTAAATTTGAAAGCTTAGTAACGAGGTGGATTCTTAAAAAAAAGTTAGGCTGGCTACTCGCTGGTGAGGCAAAATTATTTTTATTTTTTTTATCCTCCAAAATCGAATAAAAAAAATTACAAAAATTAAATAAAATCTTAAAAGGGTTATTAACATATGATTTTGTTTAATTTTTGTAGATTATTAATGTGCTTTTGGATGATTTTTCACAAAAATAATTTTGCCTCATTATCGAGTAGCGAGTCTATAATTTCTTAAGAATCCACATCAGCTTGAGTCGAAAGTAAACAATACTTTTGTCTGCTAGAAATGTTCCTTCTTAGATTTGACGAAAAAAGGGTTCAGAATATAATTCTATTCTTCTATTTCTATTATTTAACCCAACTGACTCTTTATCTATTTATCTATCTATCCATATATCAATCCATCTATATATCCATCTATCTATCCATCTATTCTAATCATATTTCTATATATCCATCTATCTATCCATCTATATATCCATCTATATATCTATGTGGAAACATAAGGTGAGTATTTATGAAACTAATTTCAATATGTCTATCCATCTATTCTAACTATATATCTATCTATCTATATATCCATCTATCTATCCATCTATCCTTCTATCTATCTATCCATCTATCTATCTATCCATCTATATATCTATGTGAAAACATAAGGTGAGTATTTATGAAACTAATTTCAATAACTATTCAAACTATACTTACAACTTTACTAACAATATATCTTTTCATCTATCTATCCATATATCAATCCATCTATATATCCATCTATCTATCCATCTATTCTAACCATATGTCTATCTATCCATCTATCTATCCATCTATGTGAAAACATAAGGTGAGTATTTATGAAACTAATTTCAATAACTATTCCAACACTTGGGGAATGCATCAACATCCATGGATTAGGAACAAGAAAAGCAAAGTTATTATAAACTCTAATCCATAAATATGATAAATTGTATTAGTATTTTAGTATTGGTGTAATATTTTAGAAATTGCTGGTTTGTACCTAACAATTAATCCTTATAATAAAGTCACAGAATGTCTGTCTGTTTGTTTGATTATACCGAAGGATCTCGCTAACCGCTAAACCGATATAGTTCTCTGTTACAGGGTAGCTTCTCATAGGTTCTGGGAAGGTTTATAACTTTTTTGGGGTAGGGTACCACGACCCTTCAAAGACAAATCGCCTGTGTGGGAAGAAATAACTCCTCTCCCAACCCCCCCTTCTCCCCAAAATATATTTAAATTATAACACCCCCCTCCTTAAGTTTAGGGGCGTAGCCGCTATTGACTAATTAAAAGAACTCAACGTCTGTATAAAATGAAAGAAATTGTTTATAAAATTTTCATTTCTAGTATGATTTACAGTCAATGTCCTCTGCTTCTTTATTATTGTTCTTTTCAAATCTAAGTCTGATCCAAAAATCTTTGCCTAAATCATTACTTGGCAATAACTGTCCTTGTTTCTGTGTTAAGAATGCAGTGCATACAAGGGACAGTCTACAAGTTAGTTTTGTTAGCTTTAATGTTAGCGTGCCTGCTTGTCAGGTTCGAGTCTGGTTAACCTCAATCATATTATAGACGTTAAAAATGCCACATGATGCTGCTACTTTCTGTACATGATACTAATTGTATAGTATGTAAGTGAATGCCATGGTCTCTAAACAGGTGCATCTCATTTCCATGCACAGTTTGAACTTCCAGACAAAGGTTGTGCCATTAAAGGATATTACTTATCCTAATTACCTAACAAGATCATTAGGGTAGGTCCAAAGGAGATCTTACGGTATGAGAAAATGGACGATAAATTTATGTTTACGTTCCCGAATAACAAAATTACCCTTTTTTTAGAATAAAGTTAGTGATTGCAAATTTTTGACAATGCTTATATGAACTATCTAAGATATGTTTTTTAGCCAACGAATGTCTAACATTTATACTTTCAATACTCGGTTTTGTTTAAATTTTTGCCATATTGTTATTTAGTTGACATTGAGAAATTTTTTTCTCGTATTCATTCGAATCCGGTGGATAGGAACCGGTTCATATCCATACGAAAAAACTATGTCTAGCATCGTATTATATCCAGTTTTCTACGAATATAGAAATGTACACTCATAAGATTAAAACTAGTTTTTTTAACCGGTGCCTTCGGCACCACGGGGCTAAAAAAACTAGTTTTAATCTTATAATTGTACATTCTATATCCGCGGAAAACCGTTTATAATACGATACGAGAAATAACTATTCTCATAATATATTTTTATTACAAGATGGAGGGTACCTTCCCCATCCCACAAAATTACATTCTATATTGGAAATTCTAATCAAATTTGAATATTGAATTAGCCTTGCTGGGTCCTTAGTTACTACCAAACAGGACAAGAAGAATTAATCAAATCATTAAAAAAACGTGCAGCTTCGCCCCCTGAGGCCTCGTATGCTAAAGTAATTTAATGGAACTTTATTGTTATTTATTTAAAACTTAAATGTTTATGATTTGTTTATACCAATCTATTTAATACTCTCAATAACATAATAGTTATTTCTCGCATCGTATTATAAACAACTTTTCGCGGATATAGAAAAAACTGGTTTTAATCTTATGATTGTACATTTTTATATTCGTAGAAAGCTGGATATAATACGATGCTAGACATATTTTATTCGTATGGTTGCTATCCACCGGATTCGAATGAATACGAGAAAGTTGAATTTAGTTATTTATTCACTATCTATTACATACTTTTTAACAACAGGCACCTGTAAAATAAAATTACTTATATTTAACAGTTGCACTATATGACACTACTGGCCACTTAAGGTAGAGAGACAAATTTATCTTGGGTGATGGTAACCTGACCTAAATTAGTTATAAGAGTATGACAAGCTTCAATATAAAGGAGTAACATATTGGTTCAGTGGTAAGTGAGATCCACAAGGACACAGAGAGATTCACTAACATCTTGTTACTTTTCTAAGGACTTGTTTTTTCGCCATAGCCTTTTGGGAAGGGCATAGAAGTTCAGTAAAAAGGCTAAAAGTGCCCTAAGACATACATATAGCTTCCTTGAAAAGTACGGACAAATGTGATCAATATTTTTTAAAGATCTTACATATTTAGCTTCAGACCAAACCTTAGTAGTTTATAGTATAGGATAGACTGAAATATATGACTAATTCTATACTTTGCATTCTGTTTTTTTTTTAATTTACAGTACACTATGGTATTTACATTATATTTAAATTTATGTTACATGTACATAATACATTCACTATACAAGGATATACTAGATCCTGTTATAAAATTTCAGGAGAAATGTCGCTTTTGTCTCCATTTTCTTTATACTACATACTAAAGAACGGGTGTGAATGTGATTCAGAAAAAAAAAATCACATTTCCTAAATTTTTGTACATTACAATGTTCAAATTTTTAAATATCCCATAGTAGTCCTCACAAACAATGGATTATATGTCTGAAAGCTGTCATATTCAGACGTATAATACTTGAGACGTTTTTTTCCAGGGAGGGTGGGGACATTGGGCTGTTTAAACTCTAGTCCCCAAAGTTTTTAAATAACCTTTCTTATTCGTTGACTCAACAACCTTTGGGACTTTTATTGAATTTTGATTAGTTGGTTCATTAAATTGAGTGTCTAAACGTTTTAACCACTTATAATACAGAAGGAGTAATTTTGTTTATCATTATAGGTGATGTAAATCAATTTATTAGCCATTGTCTTATGCTTTTAGATCCCTGCGTTTTTCCGAGGTTTTTAGTATCAAATATAGGACAGTAAAATTATTATTTAATGACCTTTTAATCTGACTGTGATACAGCAGTAATAAAAAAGTTTAGGAACCAGCTCAGATATTTTAAAACTAATTGAGAATAATGACATTTATGACACTAAAATTATATAAATAGGGATCTAAAAACAGGACAAAAATTTCAAAAAATATTTTTATTAGAAAGGGACGATTATTTTAAAATCTGTATGAAGATTTATGTAACAATGAGGTATTAATTAATGTAATTGCATACAATAACGATACTCTTTACTCCCCTACTCCATCCCCTATCCTGCTACTAGATGAACGAACTAACCAACAAATGAGGTCAATATTAGCAACGACAATATTTCCCCTGTCAATATAACCAAGCATTCAATATCCACAAGATTATGAGTTATGTCATTAACCAGAATTAAGGTTTTGCTTAATATTATTCCTTTCACAATTGCGGCTTCATTAATTCTATTATGAAATGTTTTGCAATGTTTAAATTAGCAGGCTTAATCAGAAAACAAGGAATAGTTATTTTTTATGGTTTTATTAAAAATCATCAAAGAAATTATCATAATTGTAAAGATTATTTTTTTTATTAAACACTGATTATAAAGATTATACTTCAGGTCGTAGCAGGACAAAGGGTCTCAAAAATCAGCCATGTGACGTCATAAAAATGAAGTGGTAAGCTAAATGTTCCCTGTTAATTATTAATTCCCTATTATTAGCCTTTTAAAAGCTAATTATACAGTTTTACTCCTTTTTTTCTATTACTAGCCGCAATGCTTCTTGAGGCCTCTAGTGGGTAACTTAAGGAAAGGGGCTGGGTCGATCCTCAACTTTTCATTTACGTTTTGAAAAAAAAGAATATTTTTGAGAGGAATATGTTTATCTAGAGGTGATTTCTCTTGAAGTTGATATACCCTATAAACCTCGCCTGGTACTATAAGAAGAAGAACCATTTCAGACCAGTGCAGCGGTTAGTAAGATTCTTTTTACTTTTTACATAGGTATATGTTTTGAAATTTTATTTCTGTCCTCTTACATATTCTATAATCTTGACAGGATTAGTGGTCGCCATGCATTAGCAATAATTATATTCAACAATCTGTCTTAGAATAGTATGTAAACATTAGGGTTGTGGGAAATATATTAAAGCAAAATAAAATAGCGGGCATGAGCTTTACGTATCTCTGCCCATAGGGTGGAGACATTTTCGCAATTTTGAATTGGGTCTTTAAAATCAACTAATAAATAGCGTTGGAAATAGAAACAAAAAGAACAGAAAGCAATTTGATAGCAGATACAATAGATAGGGTTATACCTTAGGGATAATACCAAGCAGAATTAAAAACCCCTCACCGAGGCTATGATTTCGTTTAAATTTGAATGATGAGGGGAAAGGTTTTCATAAGATAAAATAGGTTCAAGTAATAGCGCTGTTGATTATATTTGACAAAACTGTTTTTATTGTAAACATAAAAAAGTATATTATTTTACAGGTGTAGCAAAATTTTTTGGATGTGAAAAAATTGCTTGTTGTTATAATGTATTTAGCAGGGTTTAAAGAATGTTAATAAATCTCACATGCACCCTTTTTTTTGTGTCAGGGGGTAGCACATTATTGTAACACTAGTGGATACGCCCCTAGAGGCCTCTAGTTGCACTTTTTTAAAATTTCATGTCAATGTTGCGTTCAAGTCTACGTTAAAGCAAAAATATTTTTTTATTTTTGTGTGATTTATCTTGGGAGAGTGGTGGTACCCTCCCCCAAAATGGTTATAAACCTTCCAAGGACCTTTGAGAAGCTACCCTATCAAGAAGAACCCGATCTGTTCAGTGATAGAGAGAAAATTCGGTACAGACAAACAGACAGACATCCTGTTTTTTAATTATAAGGTTTTTTAATTATAATTATCAGCCTAACTTCTGTGTTTTACATTAAAAACTCATTCTAGATGGAAGCTGGGATAGAACAAGCAACTACATTTAAATTTTATAGTTCAACTTTCAAAATATGCTGAAAGCTTTTATTCTTTTAGAATTAAAATGTGTGTGTGATAATTTGAGGAGTAAAATAGTTGTGCTAAAAACTTTTCTCATTAAGTCAAACTTTTCTCACACCGCAAATTAGAATTGTTCAAACTGTGCTTTTCATTTTTTGTCTTGATCATACTATAAACTTTTTAAAACTACAAGTGTCTTGTAAGTTTCATTCATGAAATAGTGTTGACAAAAAAATCAAAGTAACAAGATGCCTGTGTCTGTCTCTGTATGTGCTTCACCAATAGATATCTGTAACAACTAAAACAATATGACTCATATAGTTTTTTAGTATTTGTAGGAGGATATCTCCATCCTTCCAAGGCTACTAGGAGTGTAGACATTAGTAATGTTGATGTTTTGATTAAAATCATCGCATTTGAAATAAGTTTTCTTGCATTAGTGATTATTTTTGGGTCATATGGCTTACAGAAGCATCTATAATTGTATCTCCTATTGGCTTTTATAAATCTACTAAGTGCGATAAGGCGTAGTAAAGGAATTCTTCACCCCACTAAAATTTGAATTCCCCTTTCCCTGACTTCTTAATTTATACCCCCCCCCCCCCCTCCAGTGTATTACTGTGCACGATACTGCTCATATATTAACTTAAATTCATAAATCAAATTACACACTAGAATTTATTATTTTATCAAATTTAATTTTGCCCATATGGAATAATTTTAAATATTAATTTTCGAATATTCGCTGCTACCCTAATTTTAAATGTTGAAATTAAGTGGATTATCCTAAATATGGTCCAATATTCATTACTATTGCACACTATATATTATAGGATAAGGTACGTCATAATGTAAAATAGGTTAGGTTAATTAACTGATCTGGTATTAATTATTATTTAAATTATGAGGCAAGAAATCCTTCTTTTATAGTTCAATACATAGCCAGCCTTTTATAGAAACAAAACATAGGTAATCAAAATTAGGTCCAAGGAAAAATGCAAGAGTGACAAACGTCGGAGTAGACGCATATTCTAACGTAAGCTGTTTTAAACTATCTAATAGGTTTTTAAAGCCTATTCCCTGAAGGGGGCTTTTTTGTATATACAAATTTTAATCTTATCCAACCTTTATGTAGAGATAACGAATTAAATTTTATATTCTTGGACACTTCGGCGTGTGTCCACTCCGACGTTTGTTTAGTATTTATACTGTTATATCATGAAATCTATTTGGTTTAGACTTGAGAATTAGCTAAGATTAACCTAGATTTGCGTACTGTATAATAAATTGGACAGGATAAGGCTTCTTTGCAGGTCTCAGCAGCCGCGCGTGAGCCGCTAAGAAATTAAACTTTTCAATTTTAAAAATCAGCTGGAAGCCTAAATATGGCAATTTCTCTTTTTTAAAAATTGTCAAAGCATCCGAAGTGGTTCAGATTTTTTGCTTAGTCGAAACTGCCGCGCGGCAGCTTATCCCTGTTTTTTTTGTTTTGTTCTTTGCTCTGCATATTAATTGTTTTTAAAAATGATGAATTGTTCGTAATTATTGTAGGTTAGACTTTAACAAAATGTTAGTTATATTTACACTTTTGAAAAGTACAGCTAAATAGTAAATTAATATGTTGACAATAAAATGCATTTTTAATTTAAAAAAATCTTATTTAATTTTTTAAATACAACATTGAACACGTGTAAAGATCAATAAATTGTAATTGAAAGAAATAAATAAAGAAAGACAATGAATGTAATGAATTACAATCAAAAGAAAATCCATTACTTTTTTATTTTGTGAAAGAGACATGAGAACAATGAGTGTAAAACTAGGCACTTAGCAGCTCCTTTGTTTTCACAGACATGTCAGATATTACATGTGTCACATGCTACCAGGGAGGGAACAGATGTAAACTAGTATCCAAAGTTTTATAATGTTTTTGGGAACATTGGGAACTTTTAATAAATCTTGATTGGTTGGTTTAAATTAGCACAGTCAACATATTTTGAAATTAGGGGTAATTTTTATCGCCATTGGGAATGTATTTACTTTTATAGTGCCTATAAAAATGACGTCATACTGGCCTACTATTGGTCAATTTAATGGATACTGACCTTTCATTGGTCTATCATTGTTCGATTGTATTGTATGACGTCATTTTTTTATAGGAACTTTAAAAAGTTTTTTCTAATCAGGCAAGGTTTCTATTAACAAAACAGATCTTAAGGGATAAGACAATGGAATAATTATTCTGTTGGATTATGCCTTCAATATTTTGATAAATTTTATTCAAATTAATCTTAAAATTCAAAATCATAAGTTTTTACTTTATTTACTTCAATATGGAAAAAAATTAATATATAAACATTCTTTAATATTTTTTTTCTGCTAATAAATGATATATTCAGATGGTTTATGCAAGGTTATTACAGAATAACAATCCTCATACCATTCAATTTGACCAATTCATTGTGTTTAAATAATAATCAATTAAAGAATTATATATAAAAATCAGAAGTTATCTTATTTCCTTTTATAATAAAACTATTTTCTATGACCTTTGGCTGTATCAATAATAATGTTTCCTTTTAAAACTGATGGCATTCTCTCAAAAGATAATTTTATGGTTTATGTTGACTAAATATGGCTTTGAAAAAAGTGGTTTATATTGCTTAATATCGCTATGCAATTATTTAAATTAAACTTGACAAATGTCTTTTGAGCAGAAAGAACTCAGGGTTTTACAGCATAATTAATATATATCTGTTATTTTTCTATTGCGGGGGGGAGGTATAATTGAAGTTAGTTGGGAAAGTGAATGAGATTGTAAAGGATACAATAAAGAAAGGAAACTAATTGTTATTCAAGAAGACTCCAGGCATTTATGGATATTTAAACAAGCAATCAAATGTCTTTATTGAGTAATAATAACTGGTACCAAAAGTTTTTTTTTATACACGTTTCCTCATTTTTTGCTTTAAAAACTTTGGGTACTTTTTCAAACTCTGATTTGACAGCTCAAATTAGCAGTATCCAAGCATGCACCCAATATTGTGTGGTAATTCTGTTAATCATAATTGGGCATATGTGTCAGTTTATCATTAGTTGTCTTATCCTTTAAGATTTCTGCTTAAAAAACTAACATGTCAACAATACTAATTTTTAGTCAATTTAAAAAATATTGTATTCCTGTAAAAATGTATAAATGATATTCCAGTCTCATACCTCCAATACTCAGATTAATTACGCAAAAAAATCCTTTTTATTATATTCTTTTTTTATATGCATTATATATTGGTTATTTATTGCTCATATTTGCCTACCTCTATCAAACGAACCTAAAATTATGTGACAATAATTATTTTAAAGTTTTAAAAGAATCTGCAGGGAATGAGAAAATATTAGACTGTACATTATACTTGTATTTAAAGTATTATAGACACATTCTCTCATTCGTTGCCTAAAGGAAGTCAACCCTCTATTTTAAATTTTTGTTTACGGAGAGGGTAGAGGTCCACTGCGCTAAATAGTTAAAAACATTCCCTGGACATATCTGAAGATTTGTTGTAAATAGAAACTTATCTGTCAAGCGGTTAGTGAAAACCATTTTAACACATATCCTGTTACAATAATATAAGAAATTAAAATCCCAGATAATATAAAAGAATTTCACGAACACAGAAATAGTGTCTGACTGATTATGACGTAACAAAAAAAAAATTAGCCAATGAGAGGCCGTTATTGACCAATGGTAAAATTTATAGTGGCCTCTCATTTGCTAATTTTTTTTGTTACGTCATAATCAGTCAGACACTATTACTGTGTTCGAATTTCACCATTGTGACAACTTATCTATTGAACTATAGTCCAATTTTTGTTTTTTTTCAGCAGCCTCAAGTAAAAAATATAACAAGAGCTATAACCATCGTTTTAAAAATTCACAACTCATGATTTCCTTTTAGGCATTTTTCTTGATTGAATTATATAAACGGACAGGTAAAAAAAACATGATGCTTTGCTGAAAAATAAATCTGTATAACTATATATATGTATATGTATAATCAAATTTACAGCAATATTAATTAAATGAATAATTAATATTCTCTAATTATATTCTGTCATATATGAAACTTAATGTGCATTCACTTTCGCATGGTGTTTCAAGTTCGCAATATTACAATATAATTTTCATTTAAAAGTAACAGGAGGTTTGTCTTTGTTTGTGTCTACATGTGTATGTAGCGATGGATCTCAGAACCGAAGAACATATATTGTTCTCTTTTACTGTCAAGTTTAAGGAAGGTGTTTTAATTTTTTGTGGGGGTGGGGAGGTTTGTAAATAGCTTTAAACCACCGCAGGACCAGTAACTTTATTCCCTGAAGAGTAGAGTCCAATCGTTTCGGAGGGGAACGAGATATTGAGCTTCAGACGGACAGACATCGTTCTACTGTGCATTACAAACAAATTAGTGAAAAATTTAAGAAAATCAAAGTAATTCATTTCTGTTATTACTATCATAGTTATTTATAGTATCTTTATAATAGACAATTTTCCGCAGAATATTAAAACGAAGATTAAAGCCCATTTTGTTAACCCCGAGAGGCAGAAGGTATTGGTTAAAAATAACTGGTATTAAATTATAGATTTTTATTCTAATATCTATAGAAAATTGTCTGTAATATGATGCTATACATTAATTTTCAGTACGGCTGAGAACCCCTTCTAATCCATCGGATATCAATCGATTTAGAGGCCATACTGGAATATGAGGCTATAACATTTTTATAATGTGATACTTAAAAGGAAGTTGTTTCACACCATGACAGTATGTGGGATAAAACAAATGAAATGTGACATTTATTAAAACCAGGTAGGGAAGAGACATTGGGTTGAAATCTCTCTCATTCTTTTGCTTAAAAACTTTGGGTACTTTTATTAATTTTTTTGTGGCGGGACAAAGAAGTTGTGTCTAAATATTTCCACCAATGATTTTTTTCTACAAAATGGGTAATTTTGCCTTTTAAAACTAGGGATGTAAATTGATGTATCGCCCATTGTCTTATCCCTTACGGTCCCTGTTATATCTTACATAAAATTAATGAAAATGAAATATGTTTATTGTTTAATTATAATAGATTAGAGAACATTTATTGTTAAAAGCGCTTTTATTCTATATTGAAGACATTTGCTTGGAAATTTAAAATTTTTTTTTGTTAATACACTTTTTTTAAGAATCCTCAAAAAAGAATAGATAAATTTTGAAATTATCAAATAATAAAATTATAGAGTAAAATATTATAGTGGCAAAGTTTGAAATAACTGTAAGTCCATTCTACTGGACACTGCCGATTTTCAGTAGGGTCTTTGATTATCAGCCAATAGTCTACGGAATATTAACACGGCTAAGTCACTACAAAAGAACAGAAAGAAATTTGTTAGCAAAGGTAATAGATCCCAATCACTTGTGGCAGGTAGTTGTCTGAGTTTATACATATAAATTCATAATACATTAACCCTTAACAGTCGGGCCCCTTGCCGCACCTTAATCAGTCGGGGGGGGGGGGGGCGTTCAACCCCCCCCCCCATGTTATCTCAGTTCCTATTAGAGCTAGAGGGCTAAAAAAATTTTGTGTAAGTCCCCTGTGTTATGATGAATTTCCGACCTTAAGTAAGTCAAGGTCAATTTTCGCTTCCTTCACCCTTTTATTTAACAACCTTTGTTTTTAGGTCCTTTTTTACTTAAAAATTTCAAACGGCTGTAATTTTTTTTTTTTTGAAGCTAGAATAAAAATTTTTTTGCAGAAAATGTTAATCTTTATGTAAATTTTATATTTCAAATATCAAAATATAAATTTCAGCGGCCGCAGCTGTACTTGGCAGCTGCCAGCCGCCGCAGTCGGCGGTCGGCGGGAAAACGGCGGCGGATCTTTATGAAAATTTAATACGTTATGTAGACATGTAAGAAAAGCTTAAGTTAAAAATTTGAAGTCTCTAAGTCAAAAATTGCGGCCACAGGAGCCATTTAAAGATTTCTGGAGACCTAGAGGATCAGGACCTGCAGGATCATACCTGGAACCTGAAATTGACTTGAACACCTGTATTTAATATGAGGATGTACTACTAGAGGATATTTTAGTATTTTGGTAAGTCAAAAAATATTTTTGCTCTTTACCTGGATGACCCTGCCAGGTTTGCTGGCATCCTGTGCCCGCCAGGATGGAGATATTCAAAAAATTCCAACTCTCGGTTATGTGTCATATCCAAACTTAAAAAGTCACGCAGTTTGGGCTCTTTATCTTTCACACACAGAAAATGAGATAGAAAAAACCGGATGAGGGGGCGTTCAACGCCCCCCCCCCCCCCGACCGTTAAGGGTTAAATAAACCAAGCCATAGAGTTACATAGTTACAAAGGTACGTAGAATAAAGGTCCTATTTCTATTGTACGTAGTTATATAATTAAAGAGTTGAAAAGTTGCAGACAACGTGAGGGAATGTGGGGAGGGAGGTGACATTGGGCTATTTATTACACCAGTCCCCAAAGTTTAATAATGACGTTTTCTAATGGGTTGGCTTTTATTAAATACCTATTGTTTGGTTGATTCATTAAGTTGCGTGTTCAAACGTTTCAATCACTAATTGTAATCACATAGAGGGTGATTTTGTGTATCGTTATTATGGCTGTGCATACATTTTTCGACTATTGTCTTATCCTTTTAGATCCCTGGAGGGAATATGCGCATTATATTCCAACTTACATCACTAGTTAAATATGCTAAAACGATGACGTCATAATAATGAAAATAGTTTTTGTGTTCACTAGAAAATATATAAAAAAGTTACACAAATTTTATAGTTTAACCATATTCTGTAGAGCAGTACCAAAAAAAATGAAAAAAAAGAAGCGTAATATAATCTTTTGACTTTAAAACATTGTAAAATTGGACAATTTTGTTTATTTTTTTGTAAAAATTTATTAAAATGTAAATAATCCTTTAAAATTTAAAGAGATGTGATTTATTGACTGATATTTTCCCATTCAAATATAAAAAAGGTAAGGTTTAATAAAATATCTTTGAAACCGGTTCACAGCCAAACTGAAAAATCATATAAAGCATCGTATTATAGACAGCTTTAAGCGGATATTAAATTGAAAAATTTAAAGAATAATACCAGTTTTACCGACAACACTTGCGCACAGATCACTCATCCTGGAGGGTCAGGGATGTGTTTGTATCTCCCTTCTACCTCCTGTCTATAATACGATGCGATATTATAACCCATATTAGATGACTGTATCATTACGTACCCCTTAACAAGTATGTACGAAAAGCCGAAATGAAAAGCAAAAATATTTAAAGAAAACCTTGTGAAGGGTTAAAGCATGTATGAGAGGTATTTTGAGAGTAAAGAGATGCAAAAAAAAATATTTTCCAATATTCACAACATTTTCAAAGTGTTTCATCACAACAACTAAATGTTTCAATAGAAGGGACCTAAAGGGATAAGACAATGGCCAATAAATTATCCCCAATGTATATTACAATTGGTGGCTGAAACGTTTGGACACTCAACCAAATGAACCAACTAATCAAAAGTCCCCAAAGACTTTGTGCACTAGTATATTAAACAGCCCAATGTCCCCTCCCTCCCTGTGAAGATAGCCTCTGCAGACGGTATGCACCAAGAGATCTTATTTTGTTATCTATGAACCAAATCTTGCTTAATTGTATTGCCTGAAGAATATGGCCACACGCTCTTAAAACAACTCACCCTTTGATATTACGCCCATTGTCTGGAAGTTGTAACTGTGCCTGATAATGATCTGCGCGTGGAAAAGTTTGAACACTGCTAGATTATTCCAACTCAATGAAGATTTAATAAAAGTTCCAAAGTTTTAAGCCTAAGATAAGAGGGGCGCGTTTAAAAACTTTGGGTACCAATATTGTTTAAAGTCCCCACAATCTATACCTATACCATTTTATTTGCAATTAATTGATTATTGTAATTTTTTGTATTTAATAACGTGAGGAAGAGATAAAACACCGATTTTCATCACAGTTTGCTGTAAAAAAGGAAATATTCACAAAATTGTTTCAAAGAAAATTTGATAATTTAAGATAAAATAAAACTAATTAAATTGGTTGTCCTTATGTTCATTTGTTTCTAAAGAAGTCAATTGCGCATTTTATTGGATAAATTGTTGTTAAAGAGAATTTCCCAGGGATATTCTCACAAGAAAACTAATATATATCTCTAATAACAGCTAAGAAAATCACATTTAAAAGCATTTAAGACTTTTAAAAACAAAGTTTATATCTTTTTGAAAAGCGAAGCTTTTCTATAATTATAGTGTGTCTGTCCGTTTTTTCGTTGATTTAGGCATATTAGAATTATCATATCGATTTCAAGCTTTACATGGTGATTCCTGTAGTAGTTAGGTACGATATAGAAACGTAGCAATTCTATAATCGTTAACAGAATGTCCGTCGTCTATTTTAAACATGTTAATTTTTATCATTTTTAACAATAAATTTTTATGTGATGTAATAATCCGATTGATCTGATTTTTTTAATACCAATTCCTATGACAACAAAGTACAATGTCATAAGCATAGCATCTCTGTAATCAAGTCTAGAAATGTAAGTCTGTCCTTGAACATTATCCTGTATCTAAGCAATTTTTCAGGAAATTTACTTACAATTTTGTGTCGACTTTTATACATTTATGTTCTGCTTATTAAGTTCTGACACTCTATAAGTGTTAATGTTCGAACATTTCAGAGCTTAATTTTTTTGGATGTTGTCATCATAATTTTTAAGTCAAGCAATAGTAAATGAAGTGCCTATGCTTATGATAAAGCAACTACTATATAATTGGAGTAGGTCTGTACATCTGTCCGTCCGACACATCTTATAAGTATACTTTAACTTACAAGGTTTATAATTTTTGTATTTATATTTAAAGTTACTATACTTTATTATTTTATCTACTTTATAATTATTTATAATTATTACATATTTTTTATACATTTCATGAATATGCCCCTTAAGCAAAGTTGCTTCATAAACCTTGAATTACAAGATTATCCAAACTTCTTTCCATTTTCCTATAAAATCAAGGTTAAGATTAGAAGTGGAATTATTTCTAGCTATTTTATATATATTAAATTTTATAAATTAAGTTTTAATTATATCTCACAGTAAAACATTATATTCCTTTTAAAGCCATTTCAAAGTAAGAAATAATAATGTATATTTTATAAACTTTAGAAATTGTGATAAACCTTTTTATATACCACCATGGTAAGGAGAACCATCTAGATCATCTAGAAAAAAAGCATAAAAAGTTATAGGTATACTTAAATATCTCTTTATACAATTAAAAATAGGTATGACTTCGATCTTCGGTTATCTACAACACAAGGAATCTTAAGATATAAGCAGTGGCCAATAAATTAATAAACAAAATGGCTTCTTATGTTACTATATTTATTTGTGTAAAGTTTAGAAACTGCTAGTTTAAGAAAACCATCAAAATCAATAAATTTAAATTTAATCAAACTCAAACAAATGAAAGAACTTGTTGTAAAATTTTATGTACCACTTTAACTAAGAGACCAATATCACCTCAATGCCTGCCATCAACAAATAGTCTAACTATAAAAAATTTTATGTATTTTTTTTTATTCAAACTAGAATAATTAAAAGAAAAGAGAGTTATTCATGATATTAAAGAGATATAAATACTCCTGCGTAACTTTAGAAATATCTATGTTCAATCGCCCGTGACCTTAGATTTTCAAGATTTGTCTAGGATGGAAGAAAAGGGTTTATTCAAAGCAGTCAAGACCATATTTTTGTTGTTGTTAATTCTAACTGGTGCTTAAGTTGGATATGTGATCTCCTACTGCTAGGAAAGGTAAACAGCTGACTTTCTCATAATAAGGAAAGTTTATTTTTTTTTTAGATTTATCATTATAGAAAGGTAACAGGTTGTCTATCTGTCTTATCAAAGGATCTTGCAACCGCTGTACCGATATGGTTAGATATGGTTATCCTTTACCAATCACCAACCCTCTAATTTAAAAAAAAAATAAGAGGCGAACCCCTCCCCTCACCTTAGAGTCGTAGCCGCTAGTATGTAAAAAAATTCTTCTTTTTAAAATTGTCTAAAAAATTTTAAGTTAAGAGATACCTCGGGACATACATACAAACATCTAATTACCTAATATAAAGCTATTTGAGGTATGTTTTGTATGTATTATAAATGTGTAAGTATGTATGTTTATTCCAGATGATTATCTGGCCCAATTGGTGGAGACGATTTCGTCTGTTAGCAAATTGCTTTTTGTTCTTTTGTAGATACTCAGCTGTGTTTATATTTTCAACGCTTTTAGCGGATTCCAAAGACCCAATATAAAATCAGGACATGGTCCCCGCCATGTGGGCAGGGGTACATATAGCTCATACCCCTCTAATATTTTACTTTATTGCATGTATACCATGGACCAGAAGACAGGTATTGGAAAATTGAATATTCTTAACAGGAGAAGAATTTCAATATTGTGACCCAGTTCTTTTTTTAAACTAAATAAATACTAGGGGAAAGTTTTCTTATGCGAAGCTAATCTATAAGAATGGATGTAGAATATACGTGGATATTATGACAGGGGCGAAAATTGGTGTCATTTTAGGTAGCTAACAAAGGTCAGTTTGTTTATTTAGTGATATGGAAGGAAAGGGGGTAAAAGGAGTGGAAGGGGGAATAATTTTTAGGCCAGCTGCAAGTTTCACTTTACTAAAGAATTCAAAATCTTGTTTAAGATCCAAGAAGTAATATTTCTATTTATATCCTATAATATAAGGTTTTTTTGTCTGTAGGTTAAGATTTCGATAAATACAGAACCAAATGAGTTTCCATTTTATGGAAGATTCTTGTAGGTCCCTGAATGGTTTTAGGCTATAAATTTTATTTATATAATAATTTCCCTACTTTTCTTTATGCTCTTAAGCTCCTAGATGCTAGCAGCACAGCCTCTAGTAAGATTATATTCCATTAAAGACACACTATCACAGAAAAAAGAGTATTTTCATTTACTAAATATGACTAATAAGTGAATATCGAAAGATCTATTTATAAGCTACCTATGGGAATTATATTCCTTGTTTTATTATACATAATGAATTTATTTCATAAATATAATCCATTTACTTTGAAAATAATCATCTTTGAATTGAAAAATATAGAATATTTTTAGGGGGTTATTTTTATCTGGTGGCCATGTCTTAGGGAGGAAGAAGGAGTTGGTTACTAATCATCCTTGCCAAATAGCCTAAATCCAGCATTAAAACTAAAACAAATGGCCTAGTTCTTTTTAAGATCTTAGAGGACATGTATACAGCTTACTTTTTATGATAAATAATGTATGATAATATAGAAAAAAAACAAAATATACTGTACAGAATTACATTATTAAAACAAGATTATCCAATCTTTTCCCGCAAGATTTATTGTGTTTTTAATGGTTAGCATCTCTTCTCCTTTTAACATTTATATTTGATTTAAAAATGTAAGATATATAAATTTAATTTTCTTCCATGAAATTGAAGATGGAAGATTTTTTGGGAATTATAACCTAATCGTTCCCAGGGAGATAGGGGACATTGGGCTGTTTATTTCACGAGTCCCTTATGTTTTATTATGATAATTCTTTATTTGATGGCTAAACAACTTTGGGGACTTTTGTTGTATCTATTCGGTTGGTTAACTAAGTTGTGTGTATAAATGTTTCAATCACTGATTGTAATCTAAAGAAGGGGCAATTTTGTGTATTAGTATTAGGAATGTAAATAAATTTGTCGGCCAATGGATTATACCTTTGGATTCATAAATTGGTCCAGTGGTTGCAGAGATCTTTGTCTTAACCAGAAAGTCAGACGGACAGACAGGCAAACAACATTCTGCTTTGTATTATTGATTTGCTCTTATACTAAAAATCTTTCTGTCTATCTATCAATCTATACTATCTTATAATCTTTATTATTATCTACATATTTTTCTACCTACTCATGTGCATAATAATCTATCTATCTAATAATATTGCCTATCTATCTATAAACATATTTTAATTTTTTAATTATATACTTATCTATCAACCAATCCATAATTGTGTATACATCTTTTAGCAATGGACACACTTTTTTGAGGCCTCAGATTATTTATACGTCTGATGATTTAAAATATAAGTTTGAAGAAATTTCAATTTATCAATTTAACCAAATTTGATTTTCAAATGTATTCTTTAAATCTAATAAATGTGCAAGAATAGATATTCAAAAGCGATTTATAATATGGGCGATAAATAACTACTAAAATTTATGTTTCAAATTGCTTAATCGGAATTGAAAATCTTAAAATGAACATTCCTTTAATTTTCTCTTTTGTTTGTAATTTGTTATATATGATCCATTCTAATGATAAGTTGGACGAAAGAAAACTTTAAAAGATATAACTATCCAAGCCTTTCCTTCATACAGAAGCACTTTCTATAAATCTAGAAATCCACATTAAACAAGAAAAAAATATTTTTTTGGGTGGTGGTCATCTTTTATTGGGAGTGTCTTAACCATGACACTTTGGTTAAGTGTGACTTCCGATTTAGCGGGAAGTTCTAGAGATCTTGTTTGACGGACAAAAACCCCCAATACCAGGAACCATCAAGTTTCAACAGCAGGTTTGAGTATAGATTTATTGATACAAACTATTTCAAAGTCCTGAAATTACAAAATCAATTAATACAAAATTCCAGTTTTTATAACCACGTAATATTATTTGCTTTTTAAAAATCTTTTTTTTCTACGGTTAAGAATCTTTGGGTACTTTGGCTTTAAAGGAAAATTATTTGGTTTAATAGATCATTTTTAAATGCAAAAATAAAGGCACATAAAAATTACTAAAACATAATAATTGAATCATAATAAAGTTTCATGTTTAGCTGGCTAAAGCCTTTTAAACTTAATAAATTCGTCCTATACGCCATTCAATTTAAATAAAATGAACAAAATCTACCTGAAGTTCTTATGGTTTAAAGCCCCTGGTATACTAGGGTTGTTCACGCACTATGAGACCAATGATAGGCCAACTTTATTCTCCAAAATCTTCATCCACTCACATATCATTCAAAAGTGAAGAACGTGGAGCATCAAAACATAAACAACATTCATGCCGCGTCTCTTTAGTAAAGGAAAGTCAAACAAAGACGACATTTGCGCTTAATTTGAAATTTGAATAAGGAATTAATTTCGATCTTGATAAACACAAAGCTTCCTCGAAAAGAGGTTAAGACACACCCCCCGTTTGAAAGTCAAATTAACTTCCTTAATGAGATTCAAGATTTTTTGCGATGAGCACTAGCAACATTTCTCACTAAACTCAACTCACCATAATCACATGAGAATGGCCACATCCCGAAAAACATGACAATTTTTGCTCCTAACTAAATGAAACCCCGTGAAATGCATACACAATATTATACTCCTCACTAGGACTCATAATACCTCACATTTAGGATAGAAGGATGGGGATTGGTTTGTACCATACAATATTCCAGGCACATGACACTCACAAGATCACATACACAAAATCCTAAAATGGACAATCCTATTAATCATGATGTTATAAATATAACAACTTATACTGGTTAATAATCATTTCATAATCAATAGGTAATAAATCATTATTAATAAATCAATAAGTACCTACGAAATCTGGTTGAAATGTAAACAAATAATGGTAAGAATATAAAACGAAATAAATCTTAGACAAGAAAATTAAGATTTATAGGTACTTAAAACTAAATTTGTTAAGCATTAAAAAGAGTAGTAAGAAAAAAAATTTCAAATCCTTGGGCAGAAAGTTTTTCAAACTTAATGAATAAGAACTGTAACTATCTTAATCAACAATAAAACTTTTAATACTTAGATAATAGCAAAATAATAATAATATCTTTGTTAGAATTTCCATCGAAATTATGAAAAAAATACCAATTTTTTCTTTGTAAAATAAAATGAGAATTTAAATATGAATTTTCAATCATTCCTTGATCTGAATAAAATGTTTTACTTGATTGAAATTCATAAGTAATTTTAAAGAAAATCTGCTAAAAAAAATACTTGATTTTTTTCTTAGAATAAATATCGAATCACGCAACCTCGACACATTTATTCTTTTTTGGTAAACTTTTCAGGTAAGTTTTATAATGAATTGTACTTTTGAAAAGAAATTAAACTCAATAAAATTAAATTTGAGCATATGAAATAGAATAAAATTAATCGCATTTCGCTTGATTCTTATTTTAGGCATAAAAATAGGCATATGAAAATGTAGCTTTTTACTAAAAAAAATGTTCTTAATTTTCATAAAATAAGAATCAATTATTAATCATAATTTTTAATATCTGCGATAAAATGAAGGTAAGGTTAATTTAAAATATGCATAGTTTATCTTAAATTAATTCTGTGATATTCATATAAATAATCAATATTGTAATAATATCATACTTCGTGTTCATTTATATAAATGCTTATCTCATAGAAAATAGAGTTTACATTTTTAAACATGAACGAAAATATATGTACCTAGGAAAATAATTGCTATAAAAAACTTTCTCAAGGTTTTAAAATTGTCCGAAATCGCTAGGTACGTATATTACTACGAATCTCTGCTCTCGGAATGAAGAAAAAAAATCTTTACGCGTGGATTACTAGGAATCCTTGCCTCCGGAGTGAAAGAAAAACTTTTATTTGCTTACAAATTTAAACAAATATCTTGATTTTTTGCGATAATCTTTTAAAGTAATAATAAGGAATATTTTAAACATTATCATAATAATATTACATGTTGTGTTCTTTACTTTAATGCATTATTTCATATGAGAATCTGAAAAATAACATTTTTTTAAGTAAACGTGAACCATGAAAAAAATACCTCGAAAAATAGTTTGTAAAACTCTATTTTTCTCAATTTAAAAAAAATCTGCAAAAATCATTTGGTAGTTAATACACACAAACTTTTGCTTTTCGAAATCATACTTAAAGAAACAAAATCTTTCAAAATTCTGGTTTAAAAGTCTAAACACTTTGTAGAATTTTTGTGCTTAAATATGAACAATAAAATTAGTTGAATAATGAATACTTATTCTTTACAGAACCCATTTAGGTTCCCTTCACAAGCTTAATATATAACTTGTAATATTTTTTCTTTAAAAGATCATTTTCACACATAAATAGTTTATGTTGTAAATTAGATTTGTGGGGTTGGTAGACTTTCAATAACTTTCTGGCGGCAACACCTGCCATATTGCAGGCCCTTTACCCTGTGTCGGGCGGCCAGCTTGGCAGCAGCCAGGTCGATTCTTGATTCACAACAGCACCAACCTCATTATCAGAACCAGCTGCAACACAACCAAACTCAGTATCATCATTGTGAACGGCTACAGCCTCACCAGCCGTAGCAATGTTATCAACAGCTGCGGCAGTATCTTTAACATCAGAATTGACTGCAACACAAACAACAGCATCAACTGCAGAAATAACAGGTTTAACAACAACAGCATCACAAGCAGAACCAACAGGTTCATCATCAACAGCTACGGCAGTGCTCGCCCTAGCAGTGTTGTTAAAGGAAGCCTGCAAGGAATACCACGCTTTAACTGCTGAAAGACTGCCACAACTAGACCCAATACCCAAAATTTGAAGCCTTCAGCTTCTATAACAAAAAAGTTCTAGGCATTTTAAAATGACATTTTATGTACAATGAAAATTTTGAAAGAATTTGAATGCTAATGTTAGAAATTTTGAAATTAAACTACGTGGTCTAGAAACAAAATTATAAGCTTATTTTTGTCATAAATTTAGATTGCCAGTAACTAATTATATTTTTACAATAAAAATACCCATTTTTATAGTCAAAATCATTAAAAAAAATTAAGTTTAACTTGCATTGCACCGAGTGTACTGTAGCCAATCAGAAGGCTGAATCAGCTAAGCAACCAATCACAGCTAAGCTTGTATTAGTTTACCCCTTTGTTTCCGCTATGATTTTCGTTTACAAATGCAATTTAAATCGAATTTTTTGCATAGATTTTGACTATGAAATGTTGTGTTTTTATTGTAAAAATGTAATCAGTTACCGGCAATCTAAATTTCTGACAAAGATATGGTTATAATTTTGTGTCTAGGCGACGTAATTTAATACTGTTATTTCTTTTATGAGCATCGGAAATCTTTCAAAATTTCCATTGTATATAAAATGGTTTTTTGAAATGCCTAGAACTTTCTTGTTATTGAAGCTGAAGGCTTTAAATTTGGGATATTGGGTCTACTTGTGGCAGTCTTTCAGCAGTTTAAGCATGGTATTTCTTGCAGGCGTCCTTCAACGGCTGCGGCAATATCTTTAACATCAGAATTGACTGCAACACAAACAACAGCATCAACTGCAGAAATAACAGGTTTCTCAACAACAGCATCACAAGCAGAACCAACAGGTTCATCATCAACAGCTACGGCAGTGCTCACCCTAGCAGTGTTGTCAATGGCTGCGGCAGTATCTTTAACATCAGAATTAACTGCAACATAAACAACAGCATCAACTGCAGAAATAACAGGTTTATCAACAACAGCATCACAAGCAGAACCAACAGGTTCATCATTAACAGCTACGGCAGAACCAACCGGTTCATTATCAACAGCTACGGCAGAACCAACCGGTTCATTATCAACAGCTACGGCAGAACCAACCGGTTCATTATCAACAGCTACGGCAGAACCAACCGGTTCATTATCAACAGCTACGGCAGAACCAACCGGTTCATTATCAACAGCTACGGCAGAACCAACCGGTTCATTATCAACAGCTACGGCAGAACCAACCGGTTCATTGTCATCAGCTACGGCAGTTTTCATCGGCCACGCACTCTCATCCTGGCGCAACCATTCTGGACCCAATCTGTACCTGGATCCTGGGCCCAAATCTGTTACCTTGCAGGTGCTCCTGGATGACTCTGACGACAAAAAATCAGGCAAGGTGCCTCCACTAACACTGACAGCTTTAAATGCAGATTTCTGCTCACCAGCTCCACAGTCAGCACTTGTACAGATAAAACCACTACCAAAAATGGTTCTCCACAACATAGACTGGCCCACTTTCTGGTAGGTTGACGGAAACACATCAGGATGGGTATTTCCAATGATAATATCCAAGCCTCCACTAATATATGTGAATCTTTCTGGCGGCATCTTAAATATTTCGGCGGCAGTTTCAGGATGGACCGAGCGCATCTCGTTGCCACCTCCGAGGTTAGGCATAACAGCTGCCTCAAATTCCCTCAAATTACCATCCCTGTCCTTCAGATAGAACACCACATTGCGGCAGGATGATTCACTGCCGTCAGCAACTGAAATGTTTGTATATCTGCCGGTAGATTTCAGCTTCAACTTGCTGGACAACTTCTCAGACACAAGTGGTAGATTCGCACCAGAATCAAACATGACGGCGGCATGGCAGGCGCCGCCGCCAGGTGATACAACTGGAACTATTTGCAGCAGGAAGGTACATGTGCTAGGCGCAGAACTTGATTTGTAGACTGTATTCACACTAGCACTAGCCTCATGCAACATACGACTATGATAACTGTCGCAATTATTGGTGCCACAGACACCAAGCTTATCCGATTTATTACAATTGTCAGCAGCATGACCATCACACAGGCAGAGTTCACACAACTTATTCTGCTGGACAACTTTTTTTCGGTCAACAACATCCATCTTCTTAAACGTGAGACAACGGAAAATCGGATGTTTATCCTTGCAACTTTCAATAGGACATGCACTATTCCACTTGGAAGTTTTGTCTTTTCCAGCCCGTCCATTCTCATTGTCACTGTGGCCAGATACTTGCGCGGCGGCAGCTCTGTCACGATTCCTCTTGCCGGCGCTAGTGTCATAGGACATATCACCAGCCAACATTGCTCCCCTTGTCCTCTCCAGAAGTTCTACAATCTTCTTGTCTGGTAGGTTCATGCTACCTAACTCCATCATAATTTTCTCTCTCAGGGCATCTGGACATTTGTCTTTGAAAATATGAATCAGAGTTAGGTGGTGGTAATCCTTAGCTTCAGAACCAACGATGGCTTCTACTTCCTGCATGGTGCTTTTGAAGGTAGCAATTGCACTGACCACGTCCACAGGTTTATCCACAGGTTTCATCTTGTTCAGCTTAGTCAAAATCTTCATAAACCGGCGGGTGTTTGATAAAAACATCTGATCCAAAAACAACCATTGTTCATTATGATCTCTAATCGCTGACACTTGCTTGCGTAGCTCTGGGTTGGTTATCACCTTTTCCATACACAACATCAGACTTAGCCTCTGGTCAGTAAATCCATAACCAGCGCACAGATCTTTAAAGACCTGTTTAAAGTTGGAGTAATCCATGTCAGTGCCGTCAAAGGACGGCAACAGGCTGTTGTCCCAGCGCCCATACTGCGGGTTGGGACTCCGAATATCCACGGCAGACATACTCCTGGAGAGTATGGCAGGTGTCCCACTCTCATTCAAGTTAGATGAACGACGTTCCATCTCTCTAAGCCTTCGGTACATATCACGTACTTCTTGGCGCAACTCCATGGAAATCTTGAGCACTCCCATGTCCATCCTCACCTTCTCAATGACGTCAAGGTTCTTGGCGACAGTGCTCAACCTCGTGTCGTCTGAATCATTGTCAAGCCAGTGCAGAATTTTCGTACACTGCTCCAACGATGCATAAACTTTATCTGCAACATTTTTCTGTTCACTAGCTTCATCCAAATCACGCTTAAACTCGCGCATCTCACTAGTCTCCACGGCAGATTTTAGACTTTTTATTAGGTCAGATTGGTCCTTGACCTCACTAAAAATGTCACGAATTGATTTTAAATTCACATTTTCACATGAACTAAAACTTTGGCAGGCTTTTAGATTTTCATAAAACACTTTTAACTGTTCATCAAACACTTCTAGCCTTTCACTGCCAATAGCGATAGCTCGCTCAATTTTCTGCTTTTTAGTTAGTGGCATAATGATTCACTAGGTAATTATTTCACAGAAAAATTGTCAATGTTTTTTGCATCAATAATCACTAGATGCTATTGATCTCTTGAAGAATGCTAATGCCTATTCTTCAGATTCTTTGAAGAATGCTAATGCCTATTCTTCAGAACCGTTTGAAATTGCTTGTGCAGCTCCTTCAAACTTCAGGTTATTTGAAATTGTCTTAACCATGACACTTTGGTTAAGTGTGACTTCCGAATTAGCGGGAAGTTCTAGAGATCTTGTTTGACGGACAAAAACCCCCAATACCAGGAACCATCAAGTTTCAACAGCAGGTTTGAGTATAGATTTATTGATACAAACTATTTCAAAGTCCTGAAATTACAAAATCAATTAATACAAAATTCCAGTTTTTATAACCACGTAATATTATTTGCTTTTTAAAAATCTTTTTTTTCTACGGTTAAGAATCTTTGGGTACTTTGGCTTTAAAGGAAAATTATTTGGTTTAATAGATCATTGTTAAATGCAAAAATAAAGGCACATAAAAATTACTAAAACATAATAATTGAATCATAATAAAGTTTCATGTTTAGCTGGCTAAAGCCTTTTAAACTTAATAAATTTGTCCTATACGCCATTCAATTTAAATAAAATGAACAAAATCTACCTGAAGTTCTTATGGTTTAAAGCCCCTGGTATACTAGGGTTGTTCACGCACTATGAGACCAATGATAGGCCAACTTTATTCTCCAAAATCTTCATCCACTCACATATCATTCAAAAGTGAAGAACGTGGAGCATCAAAACATAAACAACATTCATGCCGCATCTCTTTAGTAAAGGAAAGTCAACCAAAGACGACATTTGCGCTTAATTTGAAATTTGAATAAGGAATTAATTTCGATCTTGATAAACACAAAGCTTCCTCGAAAAGAGGTTAAGACAGGGAGGGTGAAGATAACTTCCACTAAATTAGTTGAAAACTTTCCCTGGTACTATAAGAAGCTTCACTATAAAGGATAACCATATTAGTTCAGCGGTTAGCTGGATCCTTCGCTAAAGACAAAACAAGCTTACTACTATATATAATTGATATTTTAAAACAGTTTCTTCATTTCTATTTGTCATCTTTATTTCAAGCCTCTATTCCAATATATCAATTATAAATCCCTCAATTTTGTTTTGGCCCACATAAATCTAGATTTGGGTTAAACTAATATATCATTTTATAACCACAGAAAACATTGCCCACGAAATGGTTATAAAATTCAGCCATTAACAGTTAATGTGATTTAAAATCCCAAAAGTTTTATATTAACGTTTTTTTATTCGTTTTCGTTTTCTTTTTCTTAACTACTTTGGAGCTTTTATTAGTTTTTGATTGGTTGGTTCATTAAATAGAATGTCCAAACATTTCAACCAACGTTGTGAATTACAGATGGAATGATTTAGTGTATCATCATTGGGGATGTGCATCAATGTATCTTTCATTGTCTCATTGCATAAAATCGTGTAACTTTTTAAAACATGGCCTGTAACTAATGTACATGATACACAAACTAACCCTTCTGTAGTACTTAACTTAATGAATGAACCAAACAAAATTCCAGAAAAGCCATCTAAGTTGTTAAGCCAGCGCATAAGAAAATGCTATTACAAAACTTTGGCGACTTGTGTTATAAACAGCTTAATATCCCCCTCCCTACCTGGATTTATTATCAGTCAGTGAGTAGATCGTATTATAGTTGTAACTAAGATACTAGAGAAATGTTTTTAAAATCTTAGCATTTATTTATCCTAAGAATAAATAACTAATGTTATACCTAATTCTCCCTGACAAACTAATTATAGAGAAGCTACGCTTTCAAAACAAACACAAAATTAGACAGATAATCCATATATTTAGTCTAGGTGAACATAAAACCAGGGAGTAAGGGAGGGGACAATGGATCGAATATTCAATTTTTAGGAGTCTCAGACTTTGGGGACTGGCTTAAAGGGAACATGCATGAATTTAGCAGTTTCTAACCAATCTTGGGGACCAATTATGAATGACGTCACGCAAAATCATGCATAATCTCGCGGCAAACTAGCGCGTCAACAAAAAGATAAACAATAACAAGCAGACAGAATATTTTGATTTTGAAAATTATTTTGTAAATTGAATCATTACATTTTTTAAAAGCGAAGCTTTTCTATAATTAGGGTCGGTCCGTCCGTCCGTAACGGATAGCTTTTTTCGTTAATTAAGACATGTTAGAAATGTCCTATCGATTTCAAATTTTGCATGGTGATTCTTTTAGTAGTTAGGTACGATTTAGAAAGCGTTGCAACTCTATAATCATTACCAAAATGTCCGTACGTCCATTTTAAACATATTGATTTTTTTTTACTTTTTTAAATAGCTTTTTTCGTTAATTTAGGCATGTTAGAATTGTCCTTTCGATTTAAAATTTTGTATGGTGATTCCTGTAATAGTTAGATACAATTTAGAAAGCGTAGCAACTCTATAATCATTACCAAAATGTCCGTACGTCCATTTTAAACATGTTGATTTTTTTACTTTTTTAAATAGCTTTTTTCGTTAATTTAGGCATGTTAGAATTGTCCTATCGATTTCAAATTTTGCATGGTGATTCCTGTAATAGTTAGGTACGAGTTAGAAAGCGTAGCAACTCTATAATCATATAATCACCAGAATATCCGTACGTCCATTTTAAACATGTTGATTTTTTTTTACATTTTTAACAACAAATTTGTATGTGACCTAATTATCCGATTGGTCTGATTTTTGGTATACTGATTCCAAGGACAACAAAGTACAATATTATAAGCGAAGCAATTCTATAATCAAGTCCTAAAAATGTAAATATGTCCATAATCATTATCATGTATAAAGCAGTTTTTCAACAAATTTACTTACAAGTTTGCGTTGACTCTAATACATTCGCATTCTGATTATTCGGTTCTGACATTATACAAGTGTTAATGTCCGTTTGTCCTTCCATTTCAGAGCTTCGCTTTTATGGATGTTGTCATCCTTGTTATATCTAATTCTTGTTTAATGTTAATTCATTCCGATTAGTGCGTTGTAGAAAGAAATTATATTAAGATTATTAGTTATTATGAGCAAAGCCTTCGTATAATTAGGTCCCGCACATTTGTACGTCTGTAACGGTTAGCTCTTTTCGTTATTTTAGACATGTTAGATGTTTCTTATTGATTTAATGTAAAGGCAAAAGTTTTTTGTCTTTAGCTTAATATTTCTGTTATTAATGATCCGATTAATTTCAAAATTTTATGGAAAATTCACGAAGTCCTGAGTTGTTTAAGGTTTGTTTATCATTAAAATCTCAAGATGGTGTTATTTTATTTTCCTGTCCTGGATGCTAGGAGCGCAGCTACCAGTTATCCTAAGATATGTTACTTAAACCTTAAGATCTTTAAAATTAAGATGTACTTATGTTCTCAACTATTTAATTATGTAGTATGAAATTTTGACGCAAGGTATCTCATTTTTATTTCGATAATTGAAATAACTTGAGTTAAAAGTTCTGTAGGAAGGTAATTGTTTTAGTAAGTTTTGTAATATAATTTTTAAAAGGCTTTTTCATGTCTAAGCTTTTTAATAAATACAATAAAAAAAATTTGGGTAAAAGAAGTTGTAAAAGTAAAATGGTATGTTTCCTTAATTTTCCGAAGTTTAAATAATAACAATTATGGAAATGAATTGTAAACAAGGGTTTTGATCTCTAGAATCAAGGCTTGTAGTAAAGCAACAGTTTAAGGATGGTGCATTTCGAATTAAAAAACATTTCAAAAAGTAAAAAATTCCCACTAAAGGTTGCTATATTGCAAATACTTGTTTAATCTGGAAATATCTGGGTTTTCAACCTTAAAGGGTCACAACTATAAAATTGAATTAACTGCCAATTGTCCCCTCCCTTACTCCCTGACATAAAACACATTTTTATTCATACAATTAAAATACAATAGGATCAGTTGATGGCCTACTGGACTAGCTCCTTATTTATTTAAATAAACCAGGGAGGGAGGGAGTTATACCTAGCTAAAATAAATCCAAACTGACTATCAACATACCAACTTAATCCCACAAAAACTACACAAACCCCAAAAACCAGATTGACAGGGATAAATATATATAACACAAAAATATTTAGAAAATGTAATTAACTCAAAATGTTCTAAATGTGTGAGAAAACTGTAGGAGTGATGTACTTTGTAAAAAAAATTAAGATATTAAGATAGTTGTCTGTTTGTGTGCCTGTCTGAAGCGAATGGTTTCACTAACCGCAGAACCGATTTGTTTCTCCTTTACAGTAAATCTTTTCATAGGTATTTGGTACATAGAAGTTTTTTTTATATTTTACATTCACCTTCCTAAAAAATATTTTATAAATATTTTGTTGAAGTGTTAGATGCTAAAATGTTAGACATTTTTATGTGTTTTTTTTCTTTCTCTAGATTGATCTTGTCGTCTAATGTTCCAATAAAATTCAATTCATGGACAAGGGAAATGTAATGACGAAAAAACAGACAGTAAAATGTTATTGCTCTGACTGAAGGAGTGAATTGGCATACAGAAAACATCTTTTCATTTGTCATGTGACTTTTTTCATTTGAGCTTAAATTGCAGCTACGGCTTATTTACACGAGTCGATTGTTAATCAAATAATGAAAGCACAAAATCATAAAAAATAAGCTTTGAAAGTGTAGGATAGTGAACCTTTAACGTAAAAATAAATAAACTGATGTATAACCACAAGATAAAGTCACGTAAAAACTTCTAGATATTTATAAAGATATAAATGCAATATCATCGATAAACAGACAGCATAACACATAATATCTCATTACTTCTAAAACGGAAGATTTAGAAATAAGAAACATTGTTTTTTATTACATAGTTTTACCTTGAAATTTTATTTTATAAGTTAAGCTGATATATACAGGGTGCGGCACATAAATCGAGACATTTTGTAATTTTTAAAGAAATGAACATAAAATCGTCAATTTTAACAATTTTATTGAATTTTAAAAACTGGGAAGCAAAATAGGTATATGACTAGTAGATTATTTAATAAAATCGCCGCCAGCCTCAATCACCGCTCTACCGGCCTCCTCAACCGCCGGCAGGTCCAGGTCAAAATGTACCTGTCCAAGCTGGCGTAGTTCTCCTTGATAGTGGCAATGAGGGAGGTCTTTGTGGTTTTGGCACGTCTATTTGTGCATGCTTCAAAGTAGCCCTAGACCCAAAAGTTCATTGAATTAAGATCGGGCTGCTGGGAGGCCACATTTCCTTAGAACATAAGTAACCGCCAAATTGACAAAATCCATGTTTTTGCTCTCATTTAGGCTAGAATTTAGCTACAGTGGACTTTAAGTACTCAAAATGCTTGTCTCGATGAGCTTAAGACACACAAAAAATTTTGGGTCAAATTTCCAACTCCTTCTCTGTCGGGCCTTACTGTTTGTGATTTCTTAAGGCTCAAAATCTTGAAAAATCGACCTCATTTCGGCTAGGATTGAGCTAAAATGGATTTAAACACGGCAAAATGTGTGTCTCAATGAGCCTAAGACACCCACAAAATTTGGGGTCAAGATTACAACTCCTTCCCTGTTGGACCCTACGTTTTGTGATTTTGCGCATTAAACCACACCGGCGCAATTGGAATCTGCCTTGTTGAACATATGCGCGGCTAGCTCGGCGTACACGTCCATCTTCGTCCAAATACTTTTTTGTGCTAAAAGGTCATTACCTAAGCTTTCTATAGTGGGGTCAAACGTCCTGATTGGTCAAGTAGTTTTCGCGCCATGGCCGTTTAAAAAATGTCTCGATTTGTGTGCCGCACCCTTTATTTTCAATGGTAGTTAACAAAACTACCCCTTTTGAAGTTTAAAATTATTGGTGGGAACGTTTGTTCACTGCTATTTTATACCAACAAATCCAAAGTCAACGAATAAGAAAACATGTTTTTATATCAGTATAATTTACAGTCTAATACATCATCTCTTCCCTGAGAATGTCTCTCTTATGTAAATTTCAAAATATTCTAATCGCTGTGGAACAAATTAAAACTAAGTCATTCTTTCTTTATTGTCTAGAATTAAAAAGATAGATGGCTAATTTATTTTTCTTTCAACTAGAAAATAATATTAATAAATGCGTAGCAAATAAAGTTTAATATGACAAATAAATTTACGGACGAACTTAAATTGTAGAAGAGCTTCGCTATTATGAAATATTTTTTTTCTTTTTTGCTTAAGCCAAACAAAAACAATAAGATAATCTTGTTTTTATCTACTTACAAAAAAAGTTACAACTTTTAAATCTTTATGTCAATAGTAGAAAAACAAGAAAGTCAACATCCACAATGCATTAAATCCAAATTTATATTAATAGGACAATAATTTTTAAATCATGTAAAAATAGATCACAATTAAAAACACTCAGAAATTGGATATATGCATATAGACTTGCAATTTATAAGAGAGTCACATCAATTCCTATTGCTAATACATCTATATATATAGATATCTACCTGGATCAATTGTTGGGCACCCAATTGAAAGTTGGAATTTAACTCCTTCCCCCTCTATTGTTTACACTAATCTATTGAAACAGTAATTTCCATGCTAATTAAAACCCTATATTTACAACTATTTACATATTAGATATACAGGTGGAAGTTGTTGGAATACAACTTAAATGTAAAAAAGCTTCGCTTGTTAAAAAGTTGTATAACTAAAAGCTAACAAATCTTTTGTTATTTCACATAATCCTTACTCATGCTTTTAAAGATATATGCTGTTTTTTCTTTGCAAAACTTGGAATAATCCTTTTAACTTATCATGTGCCACAAAATTGGCAAATCCAAATATGTCTTATTAACGTATACTATAATTGGGCTCATGGCCAGGTGCAGAATTGGCCATTTTATGTAAGGTTAGAAATAATTGATTATCAGAACAGCTTTAAGTATCATATTCCGTAGCTTACGTAGGGTTTTGCAAGGTGGTTCTGTGTCTTTAGGGGAATGAAAATAAGAAGGTAGGACTTTGAGTACTTCGATATTATGGGAGTGTTGACACCCCTATAAATATACCCCAATCAACACTTTATGACCTTTATTTCATAATTTAGTATTGATTGTTTGGTTCAGGGAGGGGTAAAATTTTTGTAAGGGGGGGGGGGGGTAATTCGTCTTTTGGGGGGGTAAAATAACGCGCGAAGCGGGCTGCAAATTTTTTTATCCCCCCAAAATTTTTACCCCGGGGGTAAAATTTGCTTGGGGGGGGGGCCCCCTGAAATCTGTTGGCAGGGGTAAATTTAGTTTACCCCCCCAAAATTTACCCCCGGGGTAAATTTTTTTTTTGGGGGGGGGTAATTTAAATTCTATTAAATATATAGTATTAAAAATGCGCGCGAAGCGCGCAAAAAATTTTTTTTATTAGAGATCTTTTATTTTGGGGGGGGTATTTACCCCTCCAAAATTGTTTGGGGGGGGGGTAAATACCCCCTCCTAAATTGTTGGGGGTGCCTACGGCACCCCCAGGGTAGGGGTAAATTTTAAATGGGGGGGGGGGGTTAATTGCCCCATTACCCCCCCCCCCTTGGACGTCTAAGGTTTGGTTGTCTGTTAATTTTACAAATTGTATTCTGGGTTTTGGTTTTATTTTTAGTTTTGCATAAAAAAAAAACATATCAATGTAAAAAAAATGAAAAAACTATCCTCTTTTAATTTAAGGCTTCTTAATTTTTTTTCTTCTGTCATAAAATTAGATAAAAACCACAACCACACTTTTAGAAACTACACAGTGATGCATACTTATTCCTACTGTTTATCTAATAATCAGCAGTAATAGCCTAGCAGCCCTACAGTATGCGTGGCTTTCCAACATTTATGACGACTTGCGTGGTCTGTTGATTCAATGCTAATAAAACTTTAAGAATTGGTTTAGAATGCATACACAAATACCAATAAGTTAGAATTGAAAAGTCTTTTTTACAATTCTGAAAGGAGGGTGGGAATTTGGAGTTTAAGATAGATGGGAAATTGTGAGCACAACTCCACTAAACTATAAATCCTTTTCAGCTAGTTTTGTTTTGCAAACAAAAATTATATTGCACCTTAAACTGCAGTTTGCCCGCCAAAACTGTTAACATTTAAATATTAGCAATTAATATTAAAATGTTTTGCCTAGCTTCAAAGTTTTTATAGAAATAATTTCTACTTTAAGATTTTTAAGACTCTTATTTCAATTATTTTTAAAAATCAAAGAGTATGCAAAATATGAAATTAGTTACAATGCATAAACAACAAAACTAACTTAAACTGCAGTCTTCAATGAAACATAAATTAGAATTTAAAAGTTCTCTTGGTAGAAATATTTTAGTTTTGTTTATTTATAGCTTTTTCATGTTTTTTTCTTCAAATTAACAAGGTAAAATTAAATTGTGTATTATTTTTAAAAAAAACATTAAGAAGCGTCTCTTATTTCTAGTAATGGTAACCTTTGTATTGTCTATTAAATACTTTATTAATTTCAAGCTGTACGTAAAAAGCTAAATTTCTACGTATTGGCTATCGGGTTCTTATTTAACTCTAGAGGTAAAGCTTATTTTTAAAAATTAGTTTTAGTTATTTTTGTTTTAAAATTTTCTTAGTCTATAACCTTACTTATATCATAAGTGGATGTAGGGGTAAGGGGGCTTATTCAATCCGTAGCAAAATAAAGGATGGTAAATTCAGCCCCCCCCCCCCACCCCAGGGGATTGTCAAGTAAATTTTTTTTTAAATAAAGAGTAAATTTGTCAAATTTTTCAATATGCCCAGTCAACGTATTCTCTGATAATACATTGTTATGCTTGCTGAAAAGCATATCAGAATCAGAACTGTAAACGAGAAATTAAACTTATTCTGAAAAATGTAACTGTAATATACATATTCTTTTTTGAGAGGCTGATTAATGTATCATATATTTATGCTTTAAAGAAAGTGTAGAGTCGGGGCGCAGCTACAGTTTTGTATATTATTGATGGTCTATTGAGGAAGTACAAACTACAAAGTAATTTGTTTCTTCATTCTGCATGCTTAGTTTCTTATACCAGACTTCCTACAAAACAACTTAACGTTTTCATTTTTCAGATTAATGTGATAATATTCTTTAATACAAACATGAAAGCGAAGCTAAATATCAGACGGAAGAACTCCAATTTTCATTGCACATTGAGTGACAGTTCTTTCAATATAAAAAATATTATATCAAAGCAAAAATTAAAGGCAAATATTATGCAATAGATCTTAATAACAGGATATTTATTATCGATGTGTTTTCGTATTTAGGCTTGATTATAGAGATGCTTTACTTTATACAATTTTTATTTTAAAGGAAGTAATTATAACAAGAATTAGAAATCATAGCTATTAAAGCTATAAGATTAAAGCTATTTAAAAAAAATGTTTTTTCAAAAGTAACTTTTGCTGAATTACAGTAACGCTGACCCTTAGATTTTCCCTATTTTCAAACAAACTGGGCTTAAAATATGAACAAAGATTCAAACTTTGTTATCCAAGAGTATAAAATTATGCATAATAGATGCTTTATATTATAACAAAGAATAATCGATATATTATCACTTGGATGTTGGACCAGATTGACAATTACTCTGATGAAGTGATGCTTTCAGCTAGCTAAAATAATTATAACCCCCATCAACCCTCTTTACACCGTCCCCACCCCTTTACCAACTAACCAATAAAAGATGTCCATATTAGCAAGCTAAATTGAAGACAAATCTTTCCCTGTCAATATATCCACGTATATCCTATATCCATTCAAAAACTTTAATATAAATAGCTTTAATTATATATTTTACCAAAAAGGTATGTCCTTTAACCCGTTCAGTGAAATTAAAAAGTACAAAAAGGATTTAAAGCTATTTATCGTGAATTTAACAGCGAATTATTTGAGATGTAATCTTATTTGTTTTTACCATTTAACCATGTAATAATTTACAGAGATAAAATTACAAAATTACTAGTTGAAATTAAAACGTTGCTAGTTTTTTACATACAAATCAAGATTCAAGAAGTTTTTAAGCTAACAATGTGGAAAAACTGTTATATGTTTTAGAAAACCAGAGCTGGATCTTTAAATCGTTTAGTGGTGCGCTAAATCAGGGCAATCCAGTTCGGCGCACCTAGATATTATTATATTTCAATCTTTAAATCAAAATGGAATGGGCGAACCAGCGCGCCAAGTGGCGTGGTACTAGCGCGGCAATGGCACTCAACAAGTGCCATTGCCGCGTTAAACCGGGGTGAACTGAATCACCCCGATTTAGCGCACCACTGAATGATTTAAAGACCCAGCTCAGTTGAATTTACCCTTGGAGGGAGGGTACAATTGACAATGAAAATTACTCAAAGTCTAAATCGTATACACTGACTCAAAAACTTATTGAAATTGTATAGGTTGGTTCAACACTAGTAAATTTCAAACTTTTCAACAAATAATTAATAATTGATAATTTTGAAAATATACATTATCCTCGATTGTCTTATCCCTAAAGATCCTTGTTGCCTTCCTGCAAACTTATAATATTAGAGAAACAGGTTGAATTTAAAAAAAAACATATTATAGACAACTATTATTGATATATATTTATCTCTTGGTCGTACTTAAGGACAAGTAAAATTGCGTACATTTATATTGCAAACTGTATGTGTACGCTCTTAACATTTAATAATGGCCAAACTCTTGGTTTCTGTTTGAATCTAGAATTAGGAAGTTGGTATCTGAATTATTTTCGGAGTACAAATGTTTTTGTTTCACAATAAAGGGGGAGATGAATTATTCAGATATCCCGTAAAACAAAGTGATAAATACATTTAACTCTTTTAGAAGCTTTTTAATTTTAAATCATAAGCTTTATAAGATGTTTCAATAAATGTATTAGACAATTTATTTTACGGTATCTCTAAAAAGTTATGTAAACTAAAGGCTTAACCCTATATTAAGAATTATTTTGGAAGTAAGGTAGTGGGGGGGGGGGGGCTTACAAAGACTATGTTAAGAAATGAAAACTCCTCAACCCGGGAGCTTTTCTGTATAGAGAACCCAATCAAACGAGTGGTTAGCAAGATATCTTAACTAAGATTTGATTTTACAAAAACAAAAAATCTTTTTTGTTTTTATTATATCCACTTTTCTTGAATTTGAAGCACATAAATACGCTAAAATTAGCCCACGGGGTGCAAATTGTTTGCAGAATACATCAATTGTTTTTCGAAACTTCCCCAATAAATTAAATTAGACCCCCCAGAACTAACCACCCAGTAAGGGAGGGAGGAGACATTGGGCTGGTTATTGCACTATTCCCCAAAGTTTTACGATAACATTTTCTTATCCGTTTGCGTAATAACTTCAAAGACTTAAATTGATTTTTGATTAGATTATTAAGTTTAGTGTCTAAACGTTTCAACCATTGATTGTAATATACAGAAGGGATAATTCAAAGAAAGTCCTTAAAAAAATAAGCATGTTACGTCATAAAAACGAGGGATTATCCATCTCTTTTTTTTATTGGTTTTATTTCCCACTTCTCGTCTTCTCATCCCTCATTTTCATGACGTCATGGAGGGACTTTCTTGTCTTCGGATAATTTTATGCATTATCATTGGGGATGTACATAAATTTATCGGCCATTTTCTTATCCCTTTAAATCCCTGGGTTAGGGTAAGAAGGTTAAAAGGAGACATGTGGACGGAAGGTCTATATGAGAAAAAAAAGAAACTATCTTGTTTTCCCAGTGCATTTCAGGCTTTTTTAATTCCTTACACGTAATAAAACTTTAAGGATATATACAGTACGTATATTAAACAAGTTTTAGAAAAGTATGTACTGTAAAATTGATTATAAACAGGAAAGAAAACGACTAATTATCTAAACATAAACAGGAAAGAAAATAAGCAGACGAAAAATAAAAATGTTAACCATGTTAAATTATAAAATGGTTTAACTTTCATTATCAACTTTTAAGAAAACACTAAATGAAGCTATTCTAAATAACGGTCAGTTCATTTGTTTAACTTGAAACTACCCTTGGCTGTAAGTATAATCTAGAAAATTACTTTGACCATAAGATGGAGATCTTTTTGTTTGTTTGTATAAAATTGCTTTATTTTCTATTGCAGTGACTAGGCTGTATTTTTATTTCCGACGCTATATTGTCCGGGGGGGGGGGGAGAGGGTAGATACACCCAATTCTGCTCACTTTTGTTTACAATTTAATTCTGAATTAAGCTTTAGTGAAATAGATTACATGTATGTTAAACGATTATAATTCAGACTTCATTATAATTGAAAAATTATATAAATTTTGTAACTTAAATGTAATATAGTTAAAATAAATTCTTTGAAAAGTCTGGTAATATAATCCTTTACTAAGAATAATTGTATAAAATACTCTGAAAATTTTCTTTTGTTGTTGATCTTTCCCCAGAAATTTTTTCTATTTATAAATTTGTTTATTTTCTGTTTTGAAAAGTTCGTTATTAATTAAATAAAATTTATTTAATTTGGAAAAATTTAAAATATGAAAGGAATAAATGTGAGAAAAAAAATCATAGAAGATATATGTTTTTTTGTTCAATGAATTTTCAAATAGATAAAAAACAATGTAATCCATTTTTTAATTAGTACATTTTAAACAATAATTATTTGAAACGCAAATATCTATTAACAATTTTCATTAAGTTTAAAACTTGATATGGTTTTAGTTTTCCTTTCTTTCATATTTTATGTAATTCTATTTAATAAACTAGAGGCTACACCCCTAGCATCTATGGACTTTATATTCGAAGGGAAATGGAAAGAAAGAAAAATAGCTTAAAAACATACCAAGATATTTTTATAAATAAAATAGCCTAAAACCATCCCGGGACCTACAAGAAGCTCCACTGTAAAAGAGGAATATATCAGTTCAGCGGTTAGCTAGATCATTTGCAACAAACCAAAAAGCTTATTACTTTATATAATAGGACTAGCGACTGCTTCCCTTTCGCCTAGGGGATCTCTATTAAAAGGGGTAGATAGGGGACTAAAAAATAGCCTAAAACTATACCGATATCTATGTGAAGTTTCCATGTAAAGAAGAACACAATCAGTTTAGTATGAAATTTGAGCTTCAGACTAAAAAAACCTAAGTACTTTAAATAATAGGACTAGCGGCTTCGCTACTAGAGGCCTCTAGGGGGAGTTTTATCCCAAAACACATCTTTTTAAATTTAGATTTAAAGAAAAAAAAAAAAAAAAAATTGAAGGGGGGTTAGAAGGTTGATTTCTAGAACGATTAAGCACAATGTAACAAGCGAAGCATCTTAAAAGTTATAAAATGTATATACATAAGTTTATTGATATCATGCATCCTGTATGTGATTAATTTTGATATAAATATAAACGGAATTTTCATGCAGACTTCTAAACGATACTGTATATTTAATTTATCATTATTCGTCTGCTTAACCGTCTCATTTATTCTAATAAAAAATATTTGTTGAAAAGCTTCACTTTTTGTATGATGTTAAAATGATGGAAATCGAACCAAATATATTGAAAATTTGAATCCAATAAATGTTTAGAATAGATGATTTCAAATGGTAGGAATAGCCAAGCGCTAAATCTTTCTATTTTTAACATTTAAAACCAAAATAAGATGGGGTTAAAATAAACTAATATCTTTATAAATTATGATTTATTTTTAATTAATGTAGCTTTGACTTAAACATAGCCTTTGACAATTTAGTTTGCGCATAACCTTTTTTTGTGGATGATACTATTTTTTTGGTTAGGAAATTTGCCCGGCATGGTTAGAGCCCCCTGCAGGATCAGAAATAGGAGAATAGCTACTGTGAAAATTAACAAAACCCGCTACTTCGTTTTCTTTCCATGATCCATGTTTTTTTTTATGTATTATATACCAGTAACCTAAATTGCTTATTGAATTGCCATTTAAAATATGTAAATAACCAAATTACAAATTTATTCATAAAATAGCTATTTTGTAGATTGTATCCATCCATAACCAATAAATCTAAAATTTTAAAACATTCAAAACAAAATTTGAATATCGTAAAATCCAGGCGGCTTCACACAAAGAAAAATATATTTTTCAACACAAAAAAGGTTTCTTTTACATCTTTATTTCTTAATTTGTTGCTTTTAAACTTTAAAAGCGGGTGCGCTTCTAGAAAATATTGGCTCTACATCCTAGGGGTTAAACATCTTATGCCTTTATTTATTCAAATCTAGATGATAAAAAAGCCTAAAACCATCTAGGGATTGAGAATTGAGATCTCAAAAGTTCTGATATCTTAACAATAAACAAAGGAACCTAACGATTTTATTGCTATTTTATCATATTCTAGGAAGTTTGTTGTCTGTCTTTAAATATATTTTAAGCCCTTAACATTAGTGCTGAATTTCTAGTTGTATTTGTAGATGAAAAGGCAGGTAGCTTATTTGTTGGATGAAATTTGTTTCAAAAATTCTACTTACAATATAATTACCATTTTTGCAACAAAACTGTCTATTTTCTTACATTTCTAAGATTTTATCCTAAAAATGAAATTATTTCTTTATACAGTATCCATATTTACTCACTTTTGCAACGTATTTATGTACAATTTCGTTTAGACTTATAGAAATTAATGATCTACTTATTAAATTCTAACACTCTATAAATGTAATTCTTTGCTTGTTTTTTTGTCTTTCCTTCTGATTTTAAAGCTTCGCTTTTATGGATGTTATCATTCTTGTTGTTTAAAATTTACCTTGCTAAAACCTTTTTTTGTACCCCTCTTAGGTTTTTTCTTCAATTTTGGGTCCTCCCCCCCCCAAAAAAAAACTATACGATAATTTTTTTTTACAATGCGGCCAGGTTCATAGTTTTGTGGGGGGGGGGGGGGGGAGAGGGGGGTTGTCATGAAATTTTCAAAATTTAAAAAAATGCTAAGATGATAATACCATCCTTTGTCTATCCATTTGCTGTAACCCATAAATTACTCACCTTCTCTGGCATAAAAAGGAAACATATTGAGTGATTACACTTTCAGTATTCACCCCCCCCCCCCCTCCTCCATTCATCCCTCTTTTGTGTGTTTTCCCACCACCACCACCCTTTCTAGTGCTTAACCAGTCTCTTGTCTCTAGTAGAAAAAGTGTTTTTGTGAAATGGTAAGATTGTTGATAAAAGCAAAGAATTCTTGTAAATATTAAAAACAAGAGAGGATGTTTGTCTGTTTAAAGTGAAGAACGTGCAAACTTAAATCTTGTTCAAGTGGAGAAGGGGTTCAAGTTGCTCGTAAAAGTATAAAAATGTTGTGTTTTTTTGGAGCTTGTAAAATTGTGACCTCAATCAGTACCTCAAAACATTGGGTAAACTTATCTTTTGATGGGGTAAAATCCAAATTATTTATTTGGAATGGTATTCCAACTTTTAAAACCATCCTTGGACGTCCTTATTCTGTCCGTCTGATTTCTCATAAGATCTGTCTTGGGAACACTAGAAGTTTTATAACTGTCTAATGCTTGATAAAACAATCCTTAGTAAGTATTTTTAAGAAAAACTTAGCATATTACAATGAAAATCACTGGAAAAAAATATTAAATATATCAATTTACAATATTTCTAAGATTTATATTCCAATTTGTGTAGACACCTAATATAACACATCTCATATTCTCTTCATTCAAGAGAGAGAGAGAGAGAGAGGAAAGGGAAGAAGAGGGTTGAAACATTGAACAGAGGAGTAACGGAGAAACTTACTTTAGCTTTAGTTCTCCGACAACCAGTGGAGTGAGAGGATCTTCAATTGCTCATTCCATCTATATCTTTAAATATTTCTTAACATTTAGTTTATATAAACTTCTATTTTATATACTTACATGTATTTAAACTTTTATTAGAATTATCATTTACTTTATTTCATTTTCCAACTTATTAAAATGGTTATTCTTTATCTGAACATTGAATGAAGAATTAAATTTGCAGTTAATCATGTTAAAAACAAGGATGACAACATTCATAAAAGTGTAACAAAAAATCGGATATAAGAGGGAATGAAAATTTAAACAGAGTAACAGCGCTACAAATTTAGAATCCTAAACAAAAATTCTTTGCATATATATGTATATTGTTCAATATCATTTCAATTATCATTAAGATTTAGCGAATATAACATTTTACCTAATTGACAATGGAATCACTATTTACAAAGCTGCCAGAATCACATTTTTGCAAATAGAATTAGTTAATTTTTTTATTTAGTATTTAGTGTGATTTTTTTGGTAATGAGTTTATAGTTGATACGCTTCATAGATGATATAATCTATACAAAGACAACATATTTAAATTTAAGATCAGAGCTATCCGTTACAGACGTTAGGACACATACTTGGTGTAAAAAACCTTTGTTAAAAAAAGTTTTTATTTCGTCACAGTTTGAAAGTTTAAATTGTTGATTGACACATAGGTTAAACTTGAAGATAAATTAGAGGCAATTAAAGAGCGATGCATTAGCAATTTACAAACTTTTGTGGTTTGTGTTTTATTTTCATTTAGAAAAGTTATAAGTTTAAAGTTGATTGTGTGTATGTTTTATTTGAATGTTAACATTAGCAAAACCTGTAGTTACCAGTTTGGTTAGTTATCTTTTTCAATTAGAAAGAAATAGGATCAGTAATGAGTATACTAGAAAATTGTAACACTATATTAAAAACTTTAGATTATATATATAATTTTTGGTTTTCTTAAGATTTGTGAAATTTAATATCTAAAAATTCTTAGACACATACAAAAATTCCTATTCTAGTATATGCCTTTTCAACAAATAAACATGCTTCCCATAAAAGGATCGGGAGTTTTTCATTATGTCTACAATCTGCGGGACCTGTACCTGCGTTGCCATAACCCTGCAAGGCTACCATATGCTCAATATAAACTAACAAACCATCCCTTATCTTCATTTTATTTTTAAAAGGGGGGGGGGCTTTGCCTAGTAGGACCTTTGAAGGAATCTGCCGAAATATTATTTCAATATTATTGTGAAGTTTTTTTTATTTTTACATATTTATTTATAATGGCAGATATTTCATTCTTTATAAAAAAAATTAAGCTACTTAAGCCAGATTTCGTAAAGTTATTATTAAAATGATGATTAATTTAGCTTATCTCACAATTATTATCTTTTTTTAACTCCAGTTCCCGACCCCTAAAATTCACTGGGAAGAAAATAATTATTCACAGTGTGAAAATTGAGTTTTCTTTCCTGGTTTACATAAGTATTGGTAACTATACTCCAAACATATACCAATTTTGACCACAATTGAAGCTTTATATTAGTCTAAATAAAACTTAAAAGTTACTTTTACCTCCCCTTTTAAATTACTTGAATCTCTAGGGGAACCAATTACTTGAGCTTAACCCCCGCAGGTTGTTCTAATCCTACGAGGCTACTCAACCTAACCTAACCCAGAGTAAAACAGTAATACGATTACTTTAATCAAAATGCACCTCCCCCCCCCTTTTTTTTTGTTTGTAATCTATCTAAAATTAATGGGGTTGGGGTTTCTGTGTTCGCTAGGCACTTTGAGGGAAAGCCCTAAAATTATTACCAATTATTCATGCTAGTCATGGTAATACACATTCCCTAATTATTGAGAAGCTGCACTCTTATATTAAGACCTTAAAATGTTTGTTAGCATATTTCTACTTTTCCAAATACACAAATTCTAACATAGCCTTATTTTTTATATGCTTTGCATTTTACCATGTGACCTTGACCTTATGTAATTGATCATATTTTGTGACCCCATCTGTAATTTTAGCTTTATTTTTACTTTTCCTCATCATACTACAGTTGGGAGGTTTAATCCATTGAATGAAATGGTAGATTGCAAAAATCATATCAGCCTTGATGATATCATTACCAAGAGAGAGAAAATATAATCATACATATTGTTTTTTAGAGGGTCAACACCGTAATCATACATTATATTTCTGCTTCTATAAAAATAGATTCAACCTCCTAACTGAACTGGTAGCAGGTGTTATGGATAGGGTTACATACAATATTGGATATAGGGATAGGTAAGTGTTTATAAAATGTATAGATTTGAGAGAATAACTTTTAATCGATGTTTTACCTATCCATCCCCAATTATTTGCTGACTTATTTCAAGCTTCCCAAAGCTGAAACACATATTTGAATAAGTTCTTTATAGTGCCTCTAAAATAGGGGATAAATTTAAAAAACGCTTGGCAGAAATTTATTGACGTCATGTTATGCTAATCCATTACTCTAGTAAAATTCATTCGGAATACCACTTCCCCTTATTGTGAAATGAAGTAAATGGGGAGGGGGGAAGGGTGTAGTTTTGTGTTTTTGAAATTTCTAGGTCAGTTTAGGTTAGGTTATACTGAGTACAGGAAAACCCTAGGGGGTGACAAATTGTCTAGGTCAGGTTAGGTTAGGTTAAACTGAGTACAGGGAAACCCTAGGGGGTGACAAATTTTCCAAACCCACCCCCGGAAAAAGTATAAGTTAAGCAATGTGCATATTCCTATATCCTAGTCTAACCCACACAGACATTCTAATAAAAGCTAAATTGACACAAATAGAATTGAGCCTTTATTTCTATATGATACTTGCAAAACAAGTTTTTGATATTTTTGTTTGAAAATTTAATTTAATTTTAAAGACGAAACTTTTCTATAATAAGGGTCGGTCCGTTCGTCTGTCCGTCCGTAACGGTTAGCTCTTTTCGTTAATTTAGGCATGTAAGAATTTTTCTATCGATTTCAAACTTTGCGTGATGATTCCTATAGCTGTTAGGTACGAGTTAAAAAGCAAAGCAACTCTATAATCGTTACCAGAAAGTCCATTTTAAATATGTTGATTTTTAACTTTTTAAGCAACAAATTTTTATGTGATTAAATTATCCGACTGGTCTGATTTTTTAATACTGATTCCTAGGACAACAAAGTACAGTGTTATGAGCGAAGCATCTTTATAATCAAGTCCTAAAAATGTAAGTATATGCTTAAACAATTCCTGTATTTAACTAGTTTTTCAACAGATTTACTCACAATTTTGTTTTGTTTGACTTTTATATAAATTTATATTCTTATTATTCAGTTCTGACACTTTACAAGTATTAATGTACGTTTGTCCTTCCGTTTTAGAGCTTCGCTTTTATAGATGTTGTTATCCTTGTTATTATATAAAGGAGTAAGCTTTTTGGTCTTTATCGAAGGATCTTGCCAACCGCTGAACCGATATGGTTTACCTTTACATTAAAGCTTCTTATAGGTTCAGAAAAGGACTTTTTATTCTTTTTTTTGTAAAACTTACATTGTAAATAGGGTTATGGGTCAATTTTAAAAGCCAACCTCCTCCTACCCCCATCTTAAGGGTATCTAAATGCTTCTGGAACGTAGCCGATAATTCATTACATAAAAAAAAAATATAAAATGACTTTAAACATACTGAGCCATTTTCTATGCACAGAAAAGTTAGATGGAACTAATTATCCTACAGATAATAATTAATTCTGTCAAACTTAAATTTCGCTACGTATCAATATATCCATTCATGTTTAGGGTAAATATTTGTAAAAAGTATGAAATATATGGAAATGATAGCATAAACGGTTTCATGTTAAGAAGCTTATCCTGGGAAATTAAGTTTTGCATAACATACATATACATATTACATATTTCCCCATAGATTTTTACTTATTATTAAAATTTAAGAATTGATTTTTATATAGGGCTTTTGTAATCCTTGTCAAATATTACTACTGTGAAATTATTTAGCAAAAATTTTCTATAATTGTTCATCAATAGTGTTTTTTTCCACATAGGTAAAGCAAACAATTTTACTAAACTAGCATCTTTTTAAAGATGAAATAAAAAACAGTATGTCTGTTCTTTTTCTATTTCAAATATATTGAACGAAAATATAAAGTAGTTGCGCTACTTTCAAAGACTTAAATTATTGCAGTCATGACAATAAAAAAGTCAATTATTTGAGACAAATGAAAAATTTATTTTGATAGAAACATTTAAAATCAAGGTATCGGCAGCCTTCTTCCGAAGACTGAAAGAAAAGTGTCCTAGCTCCAGCTGTAGATGTAGCGAAAAATCTTCAGTTTTCTTCAATTGCGACTGTGAATTTTCCTAAATAGCAAACCGCGGCTTAGATGACCCAAGCGGCTTCGGCTTGCGGTCGTGCTATCGGCTGCCCGTCCTTGTTTAAATCTGATGGGAGAACCAACCATAATTCTCTCTTTATCTACAATCTATTTCTCCTCAGTAGCAAGAATTTCGTACAATTTTTTTATTTATTGAAATTAACCCTTTAATTTTTATAACCACGTCAACGAATTAGTTATTTATTGCCTTGTATTATATCTATAGCTTTTCGCGGAAATTAAAATAAAAAAAATTAATAGATTGAAACCACCAAGAGAACGAAAGCTAACAAAACTTTGAGAAGCTACACCGTAAAGGAGAACCATATTGGTTCGGCAGTTAGCGAGATCCTTTGACACAGACATACATCCTGTTACTTTATAATAAGGATTTTCTTTGCAGCTTTTGTTAATAAAAAAAATGTAAAGTAATTTGTCAATGAATAATAATAATCTTGAGTTATAATGTGTATAGTAAAGGTCCATTACACCTTAAAAAGAAATTGTGTAAGAATTTCTCACATTCAATTTACAGAGAAAAAGAAAATAGTTTATTTTCATCAGCGTCTGAAAACCCCACCCCCTCCCCCCATAACCCTCTTAAAAGGACTCTCCACAGAAAAATCAACTTTGGATTTTTGAAAATCTAACCTGAAACTATTATTCTCTGTTCAATTTTAGGCATTTTTTGTTTTTGTGGCATCGCGATCGAAGCCCTTTGAAAATTTTGTCCGCCGCCTATTTGTACTGCCGCTATAAAAATATATACTACACTTTCCTCCACTCAATATGTGTTCGCCGCTAAAGAACATTTGCTCCATTGCAACCGGCCGCTCTACGATTTATCCTCAGCCTTGACTGGACAATCATGCCGCCTCCATTTTGTGTTCGCCTCTGCCAAATATAACCATCTTTTGCCGCAGTTGCCGCATTCATCGCCCTTCTCCGCCGCTACTCCGCTATACATTGCGTACGTAGCTATACACAACACCCCCAGCCTCCATTTAATTTCTGAACAAGGGAGAGGGGAGCATGTATTAAAAAGCGACGTACAGCGGAGTAGCGGCGGAGAAGGGCGATGAATGCGGCAACGGCGGCAAAAATAGAAGCTAAAAATCACTAAAGCAGCACAAATTTAATGGCGGGAGGATTCACTTAAAGGAGGTAAAAAATTTCAAAGGGCTTCGATCGCAATGCCACAAAAACAAAAAATGCCTAAAATTGAACAGAGAATAACAATTTCAGGTTTGATTTTCAAAAATCTAAAGTTGATTTTTCTGTGGAGAGTCCTTTTAACTTTTTCTTTTCTTTTTATATAACAAATTTATTTTTCATTTTTGTTTTTATTTCATTATTAAAGCAAAGTTTTATATATTTAGGGTGTGATTGTACATTAAATATTATAAATCATAACTTTTCATACAATAATAGTTATTTCTTTCATCGTATTATAAACGGCTTTCCGCGGATATAGAATGTACAATTATAAGATTAAAACCAGTTTTTTAGCCCCGATGTGTCGAAGGCACGGACTAAAAAAACTGGTTTTAATCCTATGATTGTACATTTTTATTTTTGTAGAAAGGTGGATATAATACGATGCTAGACATAGTTTTTTCGTATGGATGAGAACCGGTTCCTATCCACCGGATTCAAATGAATACGAGAAAAAGGTTAATGATATTTTTATTACCACAGTTAGGAATATTATTTTTATTTGCATATTCGTTAGTAGCGAGTGTACAATATAACTCTTTCTAATAAAGTAGTAACTATGAAACTTACTTTAAGTCCGTTTGGTTGGCTTTACCTGTCTGTAACTTTACTAAATGGTACTTCTGTGCTTTGCTACTAATGCATGTTATATAGTCCTCCTAGTTTCATTAATATCTACTCTTACATAATTTTTTTTCAATTTGTCACGCAAAATATTTAGAATCAGAAACTGATACAATTTGAGCTTTAATTTTAGATTTACAATAATTATTGAAATAACTTTTCAATAACATTCAATAATGTATTTTAGTTGTTTATTTACGTTTTGAATTTCTGCAAAACTAAAAAAAATATTTCTCTTAGCGCCATATCCTCAAACCCTGATGAAAGCAAACATATATCAGTTTGTAATATCGCATAGTTGCAATGGGTTTGCAAATTTTGTTACTATTATACCTACATATCAAATTTGATGGTTGTTTGTTTTCTGGGGTGTTAGAGATATAACACTAGCAGAAAATTGTTATCTTCAACAAATGGTTCAATATTTATATGGGACTTACATTACAAATCTTTTATAAAAATTATCATACTAAAAATTGTATTATGCGAATTATAATTTTGCATAAAAAATATCTTTACTATTTCCTTCAAATGATAGATTTGTTTTAAAATACAAAAAGGAACATTTAATAAATTTTGACAAGAAATTAATTTTATCAAATATGATAAGTTTTGCTTGTTGTATATAGTCCCTATACAAATGGTCCTATGTTTTAGATGAACATTAGATTAAAACGTTTTTGTTTAATCAGAAAGACTTTCTCAAAAAGATTAAAATGTAAAAAAAGCTTAAATACAATTTTACATAAATTTTAAGTTGGATTTAATATTTTAATCTTTTTCCCAGAAAATAATACATAATTGAATACATAAGCGTATTAAATGACTTATATAACTGCTAAAATATAAATTTAATATTGACAGAGCGGTGTCAACCTACTTAGAGGTAGCCAACAAACTTTAGTATTAGCCAGCCAAATTATGTTTTTACAATACTGCAAAATGTTTTAAAGTATGGTACTACTCCTTTAAAGTATTGTAGTATAGTTTAAATTTAGCTTTTGAGGTACAATTAACAAATGGGGCTTAGGTTTCCATAAAATTATTAACATTAACTAACATTTATCTTTTAATACAAAAGTTTAAAGTTCACTTGATTGTAAAACCTACCAAATTTATCTAAACTTTTTGAATTATTTAACCTAGGTGTATTAATGAGGAAAAATAATAATGTCTGGTAAACAAATAGTTTTAGTTTTTAAATGAATTGTTTTATCATTCATTTGCAAATTAAATAGGATCTAAATAAAATTTGAAATTGAAACAAAAATTAATATAATATTTAAACTTGATAAATATAAACCTATTATGAATGGATAAATCATCTGCTTATGGGTCCACATCAACTCTAATTCTAAGATTTCAATGACCTTCATCACTAACAGACCCATAAAAAAGATGTATAGTATATACAAGATTTAGTAAGTAAATAAAAAGGCCCTTAACAGAGGTGTCACTCATTTAAACTGTGTTTGACATCTGTTTAGCCAATCAGTGTTTTATATTTTTTGTATTTTATTTCTGTGAGGGACTAATTACTGTTGTATTCTCATATAATTGGATAGAAATGACATTTCCAGATACATGTCTGAAATGGTTTCTCTTGTATTGGGAGTTTCTCAGTAACCTAATTACTTCAAACATTTCTAGGTTCAGACAGTAGTGTATCAATTTTTCAATAGCAAAATAAAAGTTACTTATAAAAGTTATATGTCAAAAACCAATGAGATATGGTAGTTTCTTCTTAGTCTTAGCAAGATAGACAAAACAAGGCTTGAAAAGACTGTGAGATTTTATTGTTGACTTCTTCACAATCAAATCTGCCTGTGTTAACTGGAAACAATTTAGCATCTTGCATAGGTGTTTTAGCTAATAAGAAGATCTCTTCAAGGTTTATCTTCTTAATGAGTACCACTGCTACAATAAAAAAAGTGTGTGAAAATGTTTACCTTTTGAGTGATTATTTTAATATAAGAAGAATTATTTAACGCTAAGGATCTAATAAGATTTTTTAAAATTACTACACATAAATTTCCAACTGTATCTATTACAAAGTAAAAGATAGTTTACAAATGTAAAAGGATTTGTAAATGTTTTGCATTATTCAGTATTGCATTTGTCAATCTTTGTTTCTATACCATCCTTCTCACGAGGGATAAATTTTTAAAATAGAATAGAATAAAAGGTTTTGGTTAACACTGCCTTTTTTACTACAGGGATAATCTAGAAGAAATAAATTTGTTGGGCATGGGATAAGGAAAGGGAAGTCTATTGGATGCACTTAAGAGTTTCTACAGGTTTGCCCCAAAGTAAATTAATGCCAATTTGTTAGCATTATATTGGATTTGCCAAATATTTCTTTTGCAGTTTTTTAAAATTTTTAAAATATAATGAAATTTGTATTCTATGACTAATTAAAGATGATTAGTGTCTCCATCAGTTATCAAATCTTGATCAAGTTTTGCATTGTTACAACCAGCACCTGTTCTTTGGCCAAAATATTACACTTATTTTGCTTTATAATAACACTTTATATTTTGATATTGAAAACAATTTTTAAAAAGTATTAGTTATTAAATGAGATTCTTATGACTCAATTCTAAAACAGAAGTGAAAGTAAATATAGTAACATATATGTATAAATTTTATCAGCTTTTTTGAAATTCTACACTAAATATCATAATTTTTCTTGGTTGTTTTAAAGATTAACCTGCACATTTCATTAACAATGTTGCAACATGAAAATAAAACATCTTTTGTAACAACTTTCACCAATTCCTAACATTTCTAACCTTTGCAGCAAATTTCCTCATAAAAAATAATAATTAAGATTTTCTTTTTATACAAATAAGGAAAGAAATAGTTTAAAAGTATAGTCAACCATTTTTAATCTTTTTATATTGTTCATAATTTTAACAGTCACAGTGTATTTTCTACATATACTAATTTGATATTTGATACTTTTTCCATAGAAAAAATATATTTAGTTTCAAAATTTATGATATAATTAAAATTTGTAGAAAAAGTTTAAAATATAACCTTTCTATCTCTATTTGAAATAGAAAATTGATTTATATTTTATACATTCCATCCAATATGTATTTTAGAGTGAAAATATATTTTTTTATGATTTTGACTGTAACCAAGAATTTATATTACCAAAAGGTTTGAATTTCAAAATCTTGAAGTAATCCTGTAAAAGGTATTTAGGTCATTACAGAGAAAAAGTATCACACAGATTTATTTTTGAAATAAAGTCTCAAGACTTTAATTTAGTGCTTTAACACAGAGTAACTTGTTAAGCATCCCCTTTATTTTAAAATAAATTGAAAATAAGGTGTGTTTTTTTGTTATTTTGTTTATTACTTTAGGTCAGTTTTGGTTAGGATCTTTTGGTTACTAGGCATCCCCAAAGGGTTACAAACCCTGATGAAAGCAAACATATATCAGTTTGTAATATCGCAAAGTTGCAATGGGCTTGCAAATTTTGTTACTATACCTATATCAAATTTGATGGTTGCCTGTTTTCTGGGGTGTTAGAGATATAACACTAGCAGAAAATTGTTATCTTCAACAAATGGTTCAATATTTATATGGGACTTACATTACAAATCTTTTATAAAAATTATCATACTAAAAATTGTATTATGCGAATTATAATTTTGCATAAAAAATATCTTTACTATTTCCTTCAAATGATAGATTTGTTTTAAAATACAAAAAGGAACATTTAATAAATTTTGACAAGAAATTAATTTTATCAAATATGATAAGTTTTGCTTGTTGTATATAGTCCCTATACAAATGGTCCTATGTTTTAGATGAACATTAGATTAAAACGTTTTTGTTTAATCAGAAAGACTTTCTCAAAAAGATTAAAATGTAAAAAAAGCTTAAATACAATTTTACATAAATTTTAAGTTGGATTTAATATTTTAATCTTTTTCCCAGAAAATAATACATAATTGAATACATAAGCGTATTAAATGACTTATATAACTGCTAAAATATAAATTTAATATTGACAGAGCGGTGTCAACCTACTTAGAGGTAGCCAACAAACTTTAGTATTAGCCAGCCAAATTATGTTTTTACAATACTGCAAAATGTTTTAAAGTATGGTACTACTCCTTTAAAGTATTGTAGTATAGTTTAAATTTAGCTTTTGAGGTACAATTAACAAATGGGGCTTAGGTTTCCATAAAATTATTAACATTAACTAACATTTATCTTTTAATACAAAAGTTTAAAGTTCACTTGATTGTAAAACCTACCAAATTTATCTAAACTTTTTGAATTATTTAACCTAGGTGTATTAATGAGGAAAAATAATAATGTCTGGTAAACAAATAGTTTTAGTTTTTAAATGAATTGTTTTATCATTCATTTGCAAATTAAATAGGATCTAAATAAAATTTGAAATTGAAACAAAAATTAATATAATATTTAAACTTGATAAATATAAACCTATTATGAATGGATAAATCATCTGCTTATGGGTCCACATCAACTCTAATTCTAAGATTTCAATGACCTTCATCACTAACAGACCCATAAAAAAGATGTATAGTATATACAAGATTTAGTAAGTAAATAAAAAGGCCCTTAACAGAGGTGTCACTCATTTAAACTGTGTTTGACATCTGTTTAGCCAATCAGTGTTTTATATTTTTTGTATTTTATTTCTGTGAGGGACTAATTACTGTTGTATTCTCATATAATTGGATAGAAATGACATTTCCAGATACATGTCTGAAATGGTTTCTCTTGTATTGGGAGTTTCTCAGTAACCTAATTACTTCAAACATTTCTAGGTTCAGACAGTAGTGTATCAATTTTTCAATAGCAAAATAAAAGTTACTTATAAAAGTTATATGTCAAAAACCAATGAGATATGGTAGTTTCTTCTTAGTCTTAGCAAGATAGACAAAACAAGGCTTGAAAAGACTGTGAGATTTTATTGTTGACTTCTTCACAATCAAATCTGCCTGTGTTAACTGGAAACAATTTAGCATCTTGTATAGGTGTTTTAGCTAATAAGAAGATCTCTTCAAGGTTTATCTTCTTAATGAGTACCACTGCTACAATAAAAAAAGTGTGTGAAAATGTTTACCTTTTGAGTGATTATTTTAATATAAGAAGAATTATTTAACGCTAAGGATCTAATAAGATTTTTTAAAATTACTACACATAAATTTCCAACTGTATCTATTACAAAGTAAAAGATAGTTTACAAATGTAAAAGGATTTGTAAATGTTTTGCATTATTCAGTATTGCATTTGTCAATCTTTGTTTCTATACCATCCTTCTCACGAGGGATAAATTTTTAAAATAGAATAGAATAAAAGGTTTTGGTTAACACTGCCTTTTTTACTACAGGGATAATCTAGAAGAAATAAATTTGTTGGGCATGGGATAAGGAAAGGGAAGTCTATTGGATGCACTTAAGAGTTTCTACAGGTTTGCCCCAAAGTAAATTAATGCCAATTTGTTAGCATTATATTGGATTTGCCAAATATTTCTTTTGCAGTTTTTTAAAATTTTTAAAATATAATGAAATTTGTATTCTATGACTAATTAAAGATGATTAGTGTCTCCATCAGTTATCAAATCTTGATCAAGTTTTGCATTGTTACAACCAGCACCTGTTCTTTGGCCAAAATATTACACTTATTTTGCTTTATAATAACACTTTATATTTTGATATTGAAAACAATTTTTAAAAAGTATTAGTTATTAAATGAGATTCTTATGACTCAATTCTAAAACAGAAGTGAAAGTAAATATAGTATTATATATGTATAAATTTTATCAGCTTTTTTGAAATTCTACACTAAATATCATAATTTTTCTTGGTTGTTTTAAAGATTAACCTGCACATTTCATTAACAATGTTGCAACATGAAAATAAAACATCTTTTGTAACAACTTTCACCAATTCCTAACATTTCTAACCTTTGCAGCAAATTTCCTCATAAAAAATAATAATTAAGATTTTCTTTTTATACAAATAAGGAAAGAAATAGTTTAAAAGTATAGTCAACCATTTTTAATTTTTTTATATTGTTCATAATTTTAACAGTCACAGTGTATTTTCTACATATACTAATTTGATATTTGATACTTTTTCCATAGAAAAAATATATTTAGTTTCAAAATTTATGATATAATTAAAATTTGTAGAAAAAGTTTAAAATATAACCTTTCTATCTCTATTTGAAATAGAAAATTGATTTATATTTTATACATTCCATCCAATATGTATTTTAGAGTGAAAATATATTTTTTTATGATTTTGACTGTAACCAAGAATTTATATTACCAAAAGGTTTGAATTTCAAAATCTTGAAGTAATCCTGTAAAAGGTATTTAGGTCATTACAGAGAAAAAGTATCACACAGATTTATTTTTGAAATAAAGTCTCAAGACTTTAATTTAGTGCTTTAACACAGAGTAACTTGTTAAGCATCCCCTTTATTTTAAAATAAATTGAAAATAAGGTGTGTTTTTTTGTTATTTTGTTTATTACTTTAGGTCAGTTTTGGTTAGGATCTTTTGGTTACTAGGCATCCCCAAAGGGTTACAAACCCTGATGAAAGCAAACATATATCAGTTTGTAATATCGCAAAGTTGCAATGGGCTTGCAAATTTTGTTACTATACCTATATCAAATTTGATGGTTGCCTGTTTTCTGGGGTGTTAGAGATATAACACTAGCAGAAAATTGTTATCTTCAACAAATGGTTCAATATTTATATGGGACTTACATTACAAATCTTTTATAAAAATTATCATACTAAAAATTGTATTATGCGAATTATAATTTTGCATAAAAAATATCTTTACTATTTCCTTCAAATGATAGATTTGTTTTAAAATACAAAAAGGAACATTTAATAAATTTTGACAAGAAATTAATTTTATCAAATATGATAAGTTTTGCTTGTTGTATATAGTCCCTATACAAATGGTCCTATGTTTTAGATGAACATTAGATTAAAACGTTTTTGTTTAATCAGAAAGACTTTCTCAAAAAGATTAAAATGTAAAAAAAGCTTAAATACAATTTTACATAAATTTTAAGTTGGATTTAATATTTTAATCTTTTTCCCAGAAAATAATACATAATTGAATACATAAGCGTATTAAATGACTTATATAACTGCTAAAATATAAATTTAATATTGACAGAGCGGTGTCAACCTACTTAGAGGTAGCCAACAAACTTTAGTATTAGCCAGCCAAATTATGTTTTTACAATACTGCAAAATGTTTTAAAGTATGGTACTACTCCTTTAAAGTATTGTAGTATAGTTTAAATTTAGCTTTTGAGGTACAATTAACAAATGGGGCTTAGGTTTCCATAAAATTATTAACATTAACTAACATTTATCTTTTAATACAAAAGTTTAAAGTTCACTTGATTGTAAAACCTACCAAATTTATCTAAACTTTTTGAATTATTTAACCTAGGTGTATTAATGAGGAAAAATAATAATGTCTGGTAAACAAATAGTTTTAGTTTTTAAATGAATTGTTTTATCATTCATTTGCAAATTAAATAGGATCTAAATAAAATTTGAAATTGAAACAAAAATTAATATAATATTTAAACTTGATAAATATAAACCTATTATGAATGGATAAATCATCTGCTTATGGGTCCACATCAACTCTAATTCTAAGATTTCAATGACCTTCATCACTAACAGACCCATAAAAAAGATGTATAGTATATACAAGATTTAGTAAGTAAATAAAAAGGCCCTTAACAGAGGTGTCACTCATTTAAACTGTGTTTGACATCTGTTTAGCCAATCAGTGTTTTATATTTTTTGTATTTTATTTCTGTGAGGGACTAATTACTGTTGTATTCTCATATAATTGGATAGAAATGACATTTCCAGATACATGTCTGAAATGGTTTCTCTTGTATTGGGAGTTTCTCAGTAACCTAATTACTTCAAACATTTCTAGGTTCAGACAGTAGTGTATCAATTTTTCAATAGCAAAATAAAAGTTACTTATAAAAGTTATATGTCAAAAACCAATGAGATATGGTAGTTTCTTCTTAGTCTTAGCAAGATAGACAAAACAAGGCTTGAAAAGACTGTGAGATTTTATTGTTGACTTCTTCACAATCAAATCTGCCTGTGTTAACTGGAAACAATTTAGCATCTTGCATAGGTGTTTTAGCTAATAAGAAGATCTCTTCAAGGTTTATCTTCTTAATGAGTACCACTGCTACAATAAAAAAAGTGTGTGAAAATGTTTACCTTTTGAGTGATTATTTTAATATAAGAAGAATTATTTAACGCTAAGGATCTAATAAGATTTTTTAAAATTACTACACATAAATTTCCAACTGTATCTATTACAAAGTAAAAGATAGTTTACAAATGTAAAAGGATTTGTAAATGTTTTGCATTATTCAGTATTGCATTTGTCAATCTTTGTTTCTATACCATCCTTCTCACGAGGGATAAATTTTTAAAATAGAATAGAATAAAAGGTTTTGGTTAACACTGCCTTTTTTACTACAGGGATAATCTAGAAGAAATAAATTTGTTGGGCATGGGATAAGGAAAGGGAAGTCTATTGGATGCACTTAAGAGTTTCTACAGGTTTGCCCCAAAGTAAATTAATGCCAATTTGTTAGCATTATATTGGATTTGCCAAATATTTCTTTTGCAGTTTTTTAAAAATTTTAAAATATAATGAAATTTGTATTCTATGACTAATTAAAGATGATTAGTGTCTCCATCAGTTATCAAATCTTGATCAAGTTTTGCATTGTTACAACCAGCACCTGTTCTTTGGCCAAAATATTACACTTATTTTGCTTTATAATAACACTTTATATTTTGATATTGAAAACAATTTTTAAAAAGTATTAGTTATTAAATGAGATTCTTATGACTCAATTCTAAAACAGAAGTGAAAGTAAATATAGTATTATATATGTATAAATTTTATCAGCTTTTTTGAAATTCTACACTAAATATCATAATTTTTCTTGGTTGTTTTAAAGATTAACCTGCACATTTCATTAACAATGTTGCAACATGAAAATAAAACATCTTTTGTAACAACTTTCACCAATTCCTAACATTTCTAACCTTTGCAGCAAATTTCCTCATAAAAAATAATAATTAAGATTTTCTTTTTATACAAATAAGGAAAGAAATAGTTTAAAAGTATAGTCAACCATTTTTAATTTTTTTATATTGTTCATAATTTTAACAGTCACAGTGTATTTTCTACATATACTAATTTGATATTTGATACTTTTTCCATAGAAAAAATATATTTAGTTTCAAAATTTATGATATAATTAAAATTTGTAGAAAAAGTTTAAAATATAACCTTTCTATCTCTATTTGAAATAGAAAATTGATTTATATTTTATACATTCCATCCAATATGTATTTTAGAGTGAAAATATATTTTTTTATGATTTTGACTGTAACCAAGAATTTATATTACCAAAAGGTTTGAATTTCAAAATCTTGAAGTAATCCTGTAAAAGGTATTTAGGTCATTACAGAGAAAAAGTATCACACAGATTTATTTTTGAAATAAAGTCTCAAGACTTTAATTTAGTGCTTTAACACAGAGTAACTTGTTAAGCATCCCCTTTATTTTAAAATAAATTGAAAATAAGGTGTTTTTTTTTGTTATTTTGTTTATTACTTTAGGTCAGTTTTGGTTAGGATCTTTTGGTTACTAGGCATCCCCAAAGGGTTAGAGCACCACGTTTAGTCCTGCAGGATTAGTGCAACTTGCATATGATTAAAGTACTCTTTTGAATTGTTTTCAATCGTTTTTTTTAATAGGGGATTACTCTTAGATCTCAACATGCACTTTGATTAGATACAACTTTCAAAATCAATATCTTTTTTATTTAATTTTTGGGGGGGATATAAGAAGGCAGAATTTTAAAACATCTTTGCATAATATCTCCCTAATTTTAAAACCATTCTAGAAATGTAAATGCTGTTCATGTGCTATTCATTATTTTTCAAAGAATTGTACATATTTAAATGTTTGTGAAAAGAAAAGATAACTTAAATCCTTTTGGTTTAAGATAAGCAAAATGTGAATACAATCTTAGGTTTACAAAATCCTACACTAACACATATATATAACGTCATTCTAAGATAAAAGTATAGGCAAATGACCAATTCTATTATCTTTGAATTTATCAGAAAACTTGCTAGTTTAATATTCCCATTTCAAAATATTTTCATAATTGGTTTAGAGCAATATAACGCCAAGGTTAATTAAACAGGAATCGTAATTTTTAACCCTCTTTGACTTACATCATAATGTCTTAGATTGTATTAAATAAAAAAATCAAAGATTTCTAAATGGTTGTTTTTTTTTAAAGAAAGGTTGTATCTAAAAAGTAATATTCAAATTCAAAGGTAAACAATTGATTTTATATTCCTAAAGCTCTTTTCTGTCCTGTTTTCTTATTTACTTTTCTTTATTTTCTAGAAAACTACCAACACTAACACATATATCTAAATCTGACACAATTCAGCTCTAAAATCTGATGCAACTTTTAGTAATTTCCCCTTCAAAATCTTAGAAACCCTTTTCCTTCCTCTATTTACATCATCATTACAGAAAAACAATAGAGAGGTAAGGGTTTTAAGGGGTGGGACCAGTGCCGAATTAAAATTGGGTCTTTGAATATCAGCTAATAGAGTCGGAAATAATAACACAGCGAAGTTGCTACTACACTGGATCCAAGTAGTTATACCTCTGATATTTGTTTAGTATCTTAAGGTAATTTTAGTTCCATTTTCAGTTGTTGAACCCCACAAAAAATCTCTCAGTTTATTAGGTTTTGATACATTAAATTTTTATGCCAAAAAAAATATGTGATCCAAGTTTTAGAAATTAGGAAAAACTTAAATGTATACCTGGATGTGAAGAGGTCCACTTTAAAGCCTTGGCTATAACAAAATAAATCCCGAGTTTAAAATAAAATTCTTTCATAAATTCTAAAGGAAAACATAAACTAAATTTTACAACAAGTGTTTAAAACAAAAAAGAAAGAATTTTGTGTATTCTTATGCCCTTGTTAATTTCAATGAACATCAAAAAAATAAAAAGAAGAATTTGTTTAACGTGCATTTTATATGAATTGTAAGGAGGGAGAAGGTATTCTTCAAATATGAAATTAAACTGACTAAGATTCGTTAAACAGCCAATTAAATAAGGATGACAGCATTAAGTAGCGAATCATTCATGTACAAATTTTTAGTAGTCATTAAAAAAGAGAAAATGAAAGAAGGATTTGTTAAAATGGAAAATAAGAGAAAATCACAAAGCATTCAAACTAAATATGTTTATATTTTTTAGCATGACCGACGGACCGACGTCAGGTACAAACCATCATTTTTATTAGACGAACATTTTCTCTATATGACTAGGACATGCCTTGCTTTGCCACTACCATACTTTTATATATATAAACATGGTTTAATTTGTATTTAGTAATGACATTTTCCTATTACAGACAGACACACTGACAGACAGACAGACTAAATGAATTTAAAATATAGCATAATAAAGTTTCAGAACACACAATGAGAAAAGGAGGGGGAGGGGTTTCTTTGGGAGCTGAGGGCTCCTTCATTTATATTATGGTAAGATTTTCATTTGCGAGGCTGCCTAATAATTAGCTAATGTGTCTGTATGTACAGCATGACCCTCGAAAAAGTATTTTTAAGCATCTGCAGCCCTTATTTCTCAATGAATTATTAAAAAATGCATATGTCCTTGTTCTCCATAGTATTCCACGTAAGTAGATATAAAAATATTTTTTTTACCTCCATTAACACCGGAGATTTTTAGAGCTAAAGTTTTGAAAAAGTGACTGAGAAAAAGATTTTTTTTTTGTTTCTCTTATTTTTTGGATGGTTACATTATGTTTTTCTGGCAACTGAATAATGAGACACAAAGAAAAACAAGTTAACTAAATATTTCTTTTTTATTCCACCAAAAAATATAAATTTTTAATGGCAAAAAATACTACTGAATGAATTGATTATTTGCAAATTTTAGGTTATTTATTAACCCTTAATTAAAGAAAAGGATTAATTATGACAGTTGCTCCGCCTACTTTTCTGACATCTCAATTATTTAATAGGGGGTAAATTAAGCTTTTTAGACTAAAAAATCATTATGTTTATTTTTATTTTCTTTATAACTTTTTTGTTATTAAAGTTAGGATTGTGAAACAAAAACAATTTTCCTGCTATATTCATAGAGATTTATTTGGTTTTTTAATCTTAAACAATTTTGCCTAAAAAGTAAGTTTTTCAAAATATCATTAAACTAAAAAGACTCAAAAAATATGTGTAAAAAAATGCTTTTTACTCAAAAACTAAATTTTTTATTTCATTTTTGTATAAAGTTTCTGCTAGTAACAAAAATAAAAGGATTTCCAGCTTAATTTTGCTAAAAAGTCATTTCATGTTAAAAGTTACTTTTTCCTCAGTCACTTTTTCAAAACTTTAGCACTAAAAATCTCCGGTGTTAATGGAGGTAAAAAAAATATTTTTATATCTACTTACGTGGAATACTATAGAGAACAAGGACATATGCATTTTTTAATAATTCATTGAGAAATAAGGGCTGCAGATGCTTAAAAATACTTTTTCGAGGGTCATGCTGTATTTAATGTAAAATTTTCAACATAAAATATTATAAACTAGAGGCTACGCCCCTAGAGGCCTCTAGTGGCATTTAAATGTTTTTAATCTATTTTAAATATCTAATTTGAGAAATAATTTGTCTATGTTATCAGCTCTTAAATTCATGCTTCTACGCAGCGCGACTACGCCAGCGACACTATGCGGCGAAAATATTAAAAAATTTACGATCTTATTGTGATTTCTCTTGGGAGGGTGGTGGTACCCTCCCCCAAAATAGTTAAAAACTTTTCCGGGACATATGAGAATCTACCCTGTTAAGGAGAACCCAATCGGTTCAGCGGTTAGCGAGATCCTTCGGTACAGACACACAGTCACACAGATACACACACAGATACACACAAAGACAAACAAACATCCTGTTACTTTAGTATAAGGATATCATGTAAAAAAAACAATAAGATTTTCTTTCAGAGACTTTATGTATCTCAATTGTTTTATAAACTCTATTTTCGTATAACTGAATATTATTACATGGATGTTACACCAGATTTTAAAGTACTCTAATAAAGTGAACCTCGCAGCGGGCTGAAATAACGATGCCCACACATCTACTCCCTTTACCCCATTTCCTCTCCTCATATTTGATAAACGAACTGACCAAGAAATAAGTTCTATGTTAGCAACCAATACTGTGGACAATATTTCCCCTATAATATCTACTTATATTCTATATTCATTTTCTTAATGTGTTTCTATAAATCTTTGCCTGTTCAAATAGAAATACTTTTCCCTTCCAAGTTGTTCTGTCCCCAACATGATAAAACAAATTTGTGGCTGGAATTAACTTTAATCCGTAAAACGTGCAAATAGAAGATTGGAGAAAAAATGGAAAGTCTTGAATTTCATTTTTGGATGCGTAGCATCTTTACAATTGTCAGTCTATTTGTAAAACAACTGTCGTATTTTTACATTTTATTAAGAATTTGTTTTTGTAAAATTCCTGTTAATAATGTACATTAAACTTATTTGTCAGTCTAATGGTTAAACCCCAGGGGTATAGGTGAAAACAGAGAAAATGCTATTTTATTTAATACTATTTCAGATAGATTGCTGAATTTTTATTTTTATGCTTCTAATATTCTTTTATATTAAATATCACTTTCTTTTAGGTGATGTCAATACTGTATCTAGCCTTGATAGTTCTAGTTGTATTAGGAAGTCTCTCATGGTCTGTACCTAGGGTAAGCAAACCTATTGATAACAAATTTAAAATAAATTAAATATAAATTTTAGAAGAACACTGTGTATTTTAGTATTGATTATAAAGAATGACTAAGTTTTGGCTAAATTTACCACTAAGGAAAATTAGCTACTTATTAATTATATTTAGTACTTACTTAAAAAATTTATATGGCCTCTGTATTTAACAACGAATGTTTTTAAGAATATATTGTAATATATTTATATATTTACATATACATTTAAAATACATATATATACTTTTTTTTACAATTTTACATCTAGCAAAATGCGGTACTATATGTTAACAGAAATTTATACGTGTTTCAAGATATGAAAATATACCAGTATTTTAGTAGCCTTTTTTGGAATTATGCCTTGAAATAAGTTTATTATGATCTTTGAAACTACTTGACACACTTCAGAACTTTAATTATTTCTTTTAAAGTATATAAAGTTGTAAAACTTGAATTTTCCTGGACCTATAAGAACTTGACTGTATAGAAAAACCATACGGACAGATAGACACCCTGTTACTTTTACTAAGAATTGATTGGGTTGTTCTATAATAACTTTAAATAGTCTAAATCCTGTTAAACCAATATCAAGATTCCCAGAAAGCTAGAAACACACACCCATATGCCCAAATTAAGAATATATGATACATACTGTATTTTAGACTACTTGTCGTACTAACTATGGCTTGATTATAAATTAATGTATGAATGTACTTTACCTAATTAGTACCACAATATTATACATTTTTTTTAACAGTCTGATATATTAGGTAAAAATAAAGAAGTAGTGTTTTTTAAAAATCTTACCAATTTCACAGAGACGTAAAAAGCTTCAAATTGTTTTTTTAATCCTCAGGATAAGAATCGGTTCTCAGCCATACTGAAAAATCATGTATAGCATCCTATCACAGATAATTTTCAAAAAATACTAAAATAAAAATCATAATATTTATACCAGTTTGTTAGCCCGGGCTTTCGACCCCTCGGATCTAATAGAACTGGTTTAAATATTATATTATTTTATTTCAAAATTCGCGGAAGCTGTCTATAATGCAATAAATAACTAATCTTAACACTAAATATTTCTCTCCAGTACTTAGGATCCTACTTGTTCTTGTCCTTATTACTGTCATTATAATTATACATTATGCAAGTGTCTCCTCTAATTTATACAATATTATACAAGAACTTATTTATCTGGGTTAGCTAGAGGGTGAGTAGGAACATTGAACTCTTAATTTTACTATATACACAAGATCTCATTCGTTAGCTTTAAAAAGTTGGGAATTTTAGAAAATCTTGATTGTGTTCTACAAACTAATGTAGTATGTAAACTTTTCCACTAATAATGTTAATCTAAAGGAGGGTTAATCATATATTATACTTATGTATGTACATCAATTTATCGTCCTTTGTCCCATCCCTTAAGATTCCATTTACTTGTTACTAAGTAAAAATGAGACGACATTTAAGGTCATTCACGCTTATATTATTATTAGCTATGAGGAAAATGAAATGTCTTGAAAGAAAAGACTAAAAGTATTTCATCAACAACTCATTTCAATTTGAAAGTAGATAACTTACACTTTGGAATAATTTCCCTTCATATTTTACAACAAAAAAATGGTTAAAACTTTTGAGGAACTTAAAGTTGATCTTGTAAGTTTTGAATAAAGTATTGTGTTTCAGAACACTTGATATTTGTCCTTCTATCTATGTATCTATATTTCTATCTATCTATCTATCTATCTATCTATTTATCTATCTATCTATCTATCTATCTATCTGTCTGTCTATCTATCTATCTATCTATCTATCTATCTATCTATCTATCTATCTATCTATCTATCTATCTATCTATCTATCTATCTATCTATCTATCTATCTACCTAACTATGTTTATGTTATATATTTTTTAGAAACACTTAATATCTCGAGAAAAGCGATTAAAGGAAGAGAAAAGGATGTTAATCAAATCCAGGAAAATAATTACAATGTGTTTTAATTTAACAATCAATCTTCAACCCTTTATTCCCCCCTTCCATAATGTGATAGCTACGAGATTAATAGTTTGATACTTTGATTCTTTAGTTCTCAAAGAATAAAATACAACTTTGGGGACTTATTTAATTTTGATTGGTTGGTTCATCAAATTGAGTATCCAAACGTTTCAACCACTAATTGCAATGCACAGAAGGGGTAACTTTGCGTGTAATCATTGGGGATGTACATTAATATATCTGCCATTTTCTAATCCATTTAGATCCTTGTAATAATATCCATAAAAACGAAAATAATATGATTAATGGAGTTTTATAAAGATAGGGTTATAGATTAGCTCTAGTATTGAAATACTCTATTTATTCCTTCGGTAGACAGCTGTTTCATTAAAATATCTAAATATATTAAATTTGATGAAATTATTCTGTTGTAAAAATTCAGAGATCTAAAGGGATAAGACAATGGCCGATAAATTGATGTGCATCCCCAATGATGATACACAAAATTACCCATTCTGTACAGTTAGTGTTTAAAACGTTTGGTCTTAATAAACCATCCAATCAAAGAAGTTAAGCCAATAAATAAGAAAAGTTATCATAAAACTTTGTGGACTAGTATAATAAACAGCACAATGTCCCCTCCCTCCCTGGTAAAAATTACACAATTGTTGCAGAATTAAAATTGTCTCCATACCTCTGGAAATAATATAGAATATAAAACAGCAAAAAAAAACAGTCATAATTCACATTGGTCCAAAAGTCCAAAACAATTTATGTACCTCACAGAAAAAGCTAATTATAAGTCATTCTTACTGAATGGGGAGGGCTACTTCACCCTACCAAGATGTATCATACTATAAATCATCTACTCCCCGCCAATTTTTCCTCCTTTTTCTTCTTTAAAACTGTTTTAACCTATTTTAAAAAGGATATCAAAAATATACTTTGACACCAGTAGAATCATACTGCAGAGCTAAAAATAAGAATAGGCTCCAAAATAACTTTTTGGGGGGATTTTAAAGTTTAGTTTTTACTATGGATTGAGAAAGTTTCACAGATCTTAAGGTTTTTTTTTATTTTGGGGTAAAACTCTTAGCTTTTAGAGTATTTTGCTTCATAAATAATGTATTCTAGTATAGATATACCTTTGAAAGATAGGTTAAAAACAGTTTAAACCTAAAATAGCGCAGGTGGTAGTTTTTTTTATACTACTCTTGAGTTTAACTGTTTTGATTGGATGGACACCCTTTGTTATGGACACCTAATGAGATATTTTAACCAGGGATCTAGATGGACAAGACAATGGCCGTTAAAATAATGTACATTCCCAATGTTGATACACAAAATTACTTCTTTTGTATATCCAAATTAGTTGTTTGAAAAGTTTAAAAACTCAACTTATTGAACCAACCAATCAAATTGATTAAAGTCCCCAAAGTTATTAAGCCAACGAATAAGACAACGTTATTATAAAACTTTGTAGACTATTGTAAAATAAACGTCCCATTGTCCCTTGTATATTTTAAGAGTTGCTCATTACAGAGATGTTGTGATATTGTTGAGCACGGAACCCCTCTCCAGTTAATTTAAAATACATTGAAATTGGGAGAGTTGTTCGTTTGATTGTTTACTATTCTAGATCAAGTTAGGTTAGAGTGTATTTGCACTAGGAAGCCTCAAAGGGTTAGGGCTCCATGCATAAAACATAGGCGTTAGACAGAGGAAAAAAACTACCTCTCCCCCCCCCCCCTTATTTTCAATTTATTTCAAAATAAAGGAAAGGGGGAGGAGGAATTGAGGCGCCTCTAGAATTTTTTTCACATCTCCTTTAAATTTAAAAGTGATGTACACTAGGGTGGGTCGATTTTGAACTTTTTTTTCTGAGGCCAAAGCGGAGATCTGCAAATGATTTGTATGAGTATAATACACATCTGGATGATTTAAAATTTATCCTAAGTCTTAAAACCGCTTACGACCAGACATTCAATTGTATAGCTAGTTGTAAATGGGAGTCAAATTTTTTTTAATCAGAACTATGGCTTCATGGTGCTCCCAGGAAAGGCATTGAGGAGTAGAATCAGGAACTTTTGACCGTTTCAAAAAATCTCGTTCCTAGCCTGAGAAAATCTAAAAAACCTCTACAAATTAGACAATTCTCAATAAACCTTTAAAAATTGTGTTTTTTTTAGTGATTTCTAAGGCTAGGAACGAGATATTTTAAAACGGACAAAAGTTCCTGATTCAGCTCCTCAAGGCCTTTCCAGGGAGCACCATGAAGCCATAGTTCTGATTCAAAAAAAAATTTTGAATTTCGTCTTTGCATATTAATAAGTAATGAAATATATTTTTTAGTGGTTGCGTTCTAAAACTCCATTTTTTAAATTCTTTTTCGGTCAGAAATGTTTTTAAGGTTAATTCTATCTGTTGCATATCCCCTCTTTGTCTAATTCCGATATGAACCCGCCCTAATGTACACTCTTGTAAAATGATGCAGGAAGGTTGTAATTAGTATTTAACCCCCCCCCCCTTATTTTGCAATAGGCTAAACGCTCTACTGCATGGCCCCTAAAGAATAAGGATAAATTAAAGTTTTTTACATTTATTATCAAAATGTAAAAGGACAGTTGTATAACAATTCGATTTTAATTTAGAAACCAAAATTTAAAGAATTGCTTTGAACCAATTGTTGGTATTTGTTTATTGGTAGATAAAGGAATTCAAAGGAATTTCTTTCTTCTTTTATGATTTTCTTTAAATCTGTTTTTTTTTATAGAATGAATTCGTTTAAGGTCTGAAGTTTTTGAATACTTTGGTTGTTCAATGATTTAACATTCCCCGAAAAATAGATGAAATTTCTGCTCTTTGGGCCTAAATCAAACATTTCTCCTTCATACTTGACATTAAAAAAAGACTTTTGAACAACCTTAAAACAAAGTATTAAATAAACTGTTTTGTTATACAATTGTGTCTTTTCATATGTCTTTTCATATTTTTTTTGCAAGATTATAATATTTTTGAAATTAAACAATTAGGATTTATGATAATCTAGTTTTAGATTTTCCGACTGTTTTGATTTTTGGTATTCTGATTTCTGGGACAATATAGTACAATATTATAAACAAAGCAACTCTATAATCAAGTCCTAAAAATGTAAGTATGTCCATAAACATTATCCTGTATCAAAAAAAATTTCAACAAATTTACTCACTATTTTGCTTTGACTCTTATTTATTTATATTTTGATTATTCAGTTCTGACACTATACAAGTGTTAATGTCCATTTGTTCTACCGTTTTAGAGCTTCGCTTTTATGGGTGTTGTAATTCTTGTTTTTTATATAATTAATTTACATTAATAAACACACATTTCGAAACAATTGCTTTTTTAAGAAAATCTTTTAGGTAGTTTTTTTTCTAGCTCTGATTTTACGAACTTTTCCTAAAAAGTCAAGTTGATTTTAGATAAACGGTAATTTTGGTTGTTTTTATGTAATGTTTGTTTGGTAAAGGTAAACAAAGCCCAGAATGCAGGGATTCAGGGATGGGTCAATAAACGATTAATCAATCTTTTAAAAATAAATTCGTTTATTAAATTTTGGGACAAATGAAAAGTTACTAATGAATTACACAACAATTATCCCCACCTTCCCTGGGAAGAATGTAATGTTGATTAAGTAAGTTTTCCTTTTCCCAGGAGGATATACTAGGTATAGGTTTAGGCTACCATATCTGGGATCTAAAGGGATAAGACAATAGCCGATAAATTGATGAGCATCCCCATTGATTTTACACAAATTTTCTCCTTCTTTAGATTGGTATAAGTGGTTGAAACGCTTGAACACTTAACTTTATGAATCAACCAATGAAAATTCAGTAGAGACCCCAAAGTTGTTAAGCAAACGAATAAGAAAACTTTATCATTAAACCTTGTGGAGACTAGTGTAAAAAGCCCAATGCCCCCTGCCTTCATGCTACCATACAGATTTTTGTTATGAAACAAGAGTAAATACGGTCATAAAACACAGAACAGAGAGCAATGGAAAGCTGTTATATTTTAAAATCTTTGACTGTTGGCTTTGTATACATGTATAAATAATCAAAAATGGTCAGCTGAATTTTAATTGCCGATTGTGTACATAGATTCCTCATCCTATCTCAATATTTACTACATGCTAAAAAAGCTTCAAACTTCAAAAAAAAAAAATTGAAAAATATAAATTTTGAATGTATAATTTATAAATCGTTTATACATTATATCGCTTTTCCCTTTGACCGGAGTAGCTGAAAATAGTTGAGTTATCTGCTGCACAACATCGGAAATTAGGGAAGAAATAGGCAACTCGTTTTTAGTTGATTTCAAAAATATATGATTTAATTAATAGTGATATAATCAATACAAATTTGGTTGTTATTAACTGAATATTAGGTTAAACTAGCATAGTGAAAACAGTTCAAGTCAAAGCTAGACTGAACAGTGATATCTTTTAAGACTTAAAGAGTAAATATAAGTTTCAAGTCATAATATAAAACAAATAGAACATCTACCATTGTGTACTGTATATATCTATCTAAACACAGGAACTATTATGTTCTCTTTAGCCATGAAGCTTTACATAGGTCTTTTTTAATGACTTTGTGAGGGTAGCTAAATTTTCCATGAAAAAAATTACAAAAAAAAAAATTTTAAATGATTTATTAACAAAAATTTATTGAAGTACCTCTCCCCTTTCTTAAGTAGTTCATCCGCAGGTAAAAAATTAAGAAAATATTGGAAAAAAACACATTGTAATATAATTTGTAGAGAAAAAGTACCTGATGCCTGTACAGATAGTGCCCCAGAGTGTATAGTATAATTGAAATTAATAATAGATGGTCAGTAATAAAATGCTATTTCTCGAAATCGTACGCGGAAATACGCATTGTTGGAAGGGGGACGCAAATTTCTGATCTCAATTTTCGCGATTTGGTTTACCGATTTTCTCTATAAGATAAAAGCGATGCTTGCAAGATTATCTACCCTTCCAACATTGCGTATGACTGCGTACGACTTCGAGAAATGGCATTTTATTACTGTCCATCAATTAATAACTGTTTTTCATTTTTTATTAATTATCAGAAATATAGGGGAAAGTAAAGAGAAAAGATATGCTTTTTAATTTTTTTGTTTTAAAAAGGTGAAAGAAATTTGAATGGTTGTTTTTCTCATCAAGAGACATATCATCGAACAATTTAAGTTTAATTTTTCTATTTTCTTGTTTTCTTGCTAAATTTCTTATTGATTATATATGTCTCTCAAGTGAGATTGTATCTATATGAAAATTCATTCAGTTTTCTTTATACACCTTTTTCCACATTCTTCAATATAAAAATTAAAAAATAAATGAAATTGTACAATTTTTAAATTTATTATTTTTCCCTCTATTTCTAAGTAATATTAGTGAATATAATTTATTATGAATTAATATGATTATTATAATTCTTGTCAAATATGTGAAGCATTCAGTTTTAGATATAATAAATTGAAAATACATATTGTTTTGTTTATTTTGTCTTTCATCAAGTTAATCTAGTAACATAATTAATAATATAATATATTAATTACTGGATGTTCTTCTCCAGGCACGACTAAGCTTACAATTTAAACATATATTTATGCTTTTAATTTTTGAAGGTCAGCTCAAGTTCCACGTTCAAGTATAACTTGACACGCTGTCTCATGAAAGCTCTTCGTTATTACATCACACTCACTGATTTTTAGTGTGCCGAGCCCTGTTATTCTATATGGATATTTTTATATACGCTCAAATACTATATAAAAGAGAATTTAAAAAAATGTAAAATACTAATATGTACAGTGTACGTACTGTACAAGTCATAATCCTTACTTTGTCAATCTCAAATCGCTGACTATACAATTTTTTTTATATTTGCAAAAGAAGACCTTGATTATTTTGCAATTGTGGATCAAATTAATCTTATGGAAACAAGGACAAAATCATATATTGTTAGGCGAACAATAATCAAAAAGTTTTTTTGTGGTCAAAAACCATTAGGAGGGACCACTGAAATTCCTAAAGCCTGGAGCAACAAATAGAAAATCTATATTCTAAAATTGTAAATACTTATAAATAATCATACTTATAATTTCATATTAATGAATATCTTTATACAGAATAAACGTAAAATTTTAATTAAACTTTGGGTATAAAATTTGATGATTAAAGGCGAAGAAAAGAAAATGAAATTATTAAATTCCGCAGAAACTATTTAAGTTGAGAGTCTCTTAATTGGATCTAAAATTAAACATCAAATTAATATCATGGAAAGGGTGTAGTTTCTAAAATGGTAAACAAAGAATTAAATTATTAATTTTTTTAATAATCATTGAAAAGGTTAGAATAAAGCTAAACAGGAGGGGGGGGGGGGGGTAGTAAATAAACTCTACATAATAAATAACATTAAGAATAAGCTTTTTAGGGCAGATTTTTACCCCAGAATAACTGATTACAGGTAAGCCAGGCTCCAGAAGTACATATTACCTGGAGAGTCCCACTGATTCTAAACAGAAGTCAAATGAACAGTTTAACATAATTATAATCGTCTTTTCTAAATATTTACCCGCTACCATTGCTCAACACGTAGCGCATTCGCTAGTCGTCGGGGATGTGATAGGTATGAATCTTGGCATAAAAGTGCGTCATAACTAAAGACGTTAAAAATGGTTCCTACTGCTGCTAATACTACTAATGCCTTGGCCAAAAACAGGCGCAACTCATTACCATGCACAATTTGGACTTCAAGACAAAGATGGAGAGATAAATATTTTTGATTCAATTTTTTTCAGCAAACATGTCTCCTTCTGATGCAGATGTTAAATGACGATTTAATTTGTTGAAAACTTTTCAAAGAATATATGAGTAGGTATTTGTCTTCTGGCTTAATATGTTTCATATTTATTAAATGTTTGTTTCATAATTGAAAATGTTTCATTAAAATTAAATTCATTTGTAATGTATTTTAATATTTGTTGAACAATTTTAACTAATTAAAACAGATATTGTATATTATTTATTAACTGATCATCTAGAGAATCCAGAGCATCATCGGTATTTAATGGGATGCGATACTCTAACACCAAAGGATATTATGTTAAGCAACATATAACAGACAACCAACCCTTTGAATGCACGAACTTTGTCTAGAAGTCCTAATTGTGCAAGTTAATGACTTGCGTCCACTTATTGGCCAAGGCATTTACCCCACTCTCAGTATTAGTGTCACATACTAGACATAGCAGCAGTAGGTACCATTTTTAACGTCTCTAGTATGAACCCAACTTCTCCATAACAGTAAGCATGCACACTATTATTTTTAAGCAAATGCCGAAGGTTGATTAATTGTATAACTATTAACTAACTATACATTACTTATTTGGTACGAAGTACTGGAAAGTGTCATGTGAGACGTCATAAAAATACGTTTTATTATCCATCTCTTTTTTAGTGAATTCCTTTCTCATTTCTCACATATCTTCTTCTTAGACGTATTTTTATGACGTCACAGATGACACTTTCCAGCGCTTCATTTCGAGCACACATGTAGTAGTTACAGAAAAGCTTACCTTAAAAAATCCATTAAAATTTTACGATGTTAACCTTAGCAAAAAATGTATATTTTTCCTATAATTAAAACTTTTAATTCCAAGATTTGGCAATTTCAAGTTGAAGTTTGACATGCAGAGCGTAAAAGCATAGACAGGGACGTTCTTGTAGAAAACAAGGATGAAAACAAACAACTAGTATAACTAAGCACATAGATATTTAATCAATATTGTCAGTACTGAGATCAATAATTACGAATATTCCCTTTCCTAGCAACGCCCCTTAAGGTGCGATTCGTCGATTTGATAATGGCTTTTGATAGGTTATTTTAGGTTAGGTTAGGTTTTATTGGATTGGGTGATTGTCCCGCAGGGTTAGGCATATGGCCTCGCAGGGTTAGAGTACCCCCCGCAGGGGCTAGAAAATACAAAGAAACGAAAGGTACTATACCCCAATAATTGAATATCTTGCATAATTATAGATAAACCAAACAATAATTAATTAGATATGCAGGATTACTTAATTTGGCAAAATAAACATAAAAACTTATGGATGTACTTTGTAATTCAGAGTTTCAAACAAACAGGCAATTCTTTTATGAATACAAATTTAAATGACCTATCTTTTCCTGACGTGCCGACGTTTTTGGTGGACCGATACGCTGGTGATAGTTGTTGAAAAAAATTGTTTGCAGCATTACTTGTTATAGGTAGTATTATGTGTCCTATACTTTTTTTTTAACTGGTAAATACTACTTGCTAGATGCTTGTCATGGATATTTAAAAGGCCTTTCTTTTGTATTATTATAGTTCTATGTACAGTTGGGAAACTCAATTCTATTTTATTTTTTGCTTGTTGGGCATATTTAATTGTCTTTCTTGTTCCTTCATTTATTTTTGACAATGGTTAAACCTGTCCTTGATGAGAGAGTTAGTGTAGGAGTGAGAGAGATATAAATAGAGGGAGGAGGGAGATAGATTGAGAGTCAGAATGCACTTCTAAATATATCAAAGGTTTCTGGTGAAGTTGGTAACCATTTCCCAAGAATTAATGGAAATCTCGCAAAGTAACTTCTTTACCCCCACCCCAAACCCTTGCAACCCACAGTGAACTGTCAAATGTGGTAATTTATAGGAAATCAAATTTAGCCATTTTTATTGTATTCTAATTTTTTCCTAAGCAACAGCAAACTTGTTTTTTTTCCAAATTTAGCAAAGCCCTTTCTTCCTATTATATAAAGTAGTAAGAGTTTTTTCTCTGTAGCAAAGGATCTCTAATATTTAAAATGGACAAGGGTCAACGAACGCCTCCCCCTCAAGTACCCATAGGCGCATATCATCTAGTTACGATGCTGTGAGTATTGGTGCAAAAAATATGACGTAAAAAAAAATTAGCCAATGAGAGGCCACTATAAATTTTACCATTGGTCAATAACGGCCTCTCATTGGCTAATTTTTTTTGTTACGTCATATTTTTTGCACCAATACTCACAGCATCCTAGTTACTAAATATAGTAAAGCCTTTCTTCACCAATTTAAGCTTGAAAAACTACTATATCTTTATGGATCGATAGTATTATACAAAGTAGTAAGTTTTTTTGTCTGTTTGTTGCCTAAAGACTATTTTGTTGCATTGCCTATAACAAAAGTATACAAAAATTAAAATATAAACAGCATAAACGTTAAAGGTAATTACATAAAAACGCACCAACCTTATAAAAATGTCCATAATTTTCCAATGGTGCCAATTTAACCCTTTTTTTCGTACTGCCCTATCAAGATTTAGGTTGAAAGATAGGAAAAATGTGTTTGAGAAAATGCTTCGAAACCGATTAATATCCGTTGGATTAGAACCGGTTATCAGCCATAATGAAATATTATGTAGAGCATCGTAATATATTCAGGTGTCTACGAATATAAATAATAAACATGTACAATCATAAGATTAAAACAAGTTCTTTCCGCCAATGCCTTCGGCATCTTGGGGCTAAAAAAACTGATTTTTATCTTATAATAGTACATTTTCATGTCTGTTTATAAAACGATGCGATAAATAACTATTAGTTTTCTGCCAACTAAATGTAAATACTGTCAAATAGCTTGATGGACACAGCACATTGACAAAACAGAGAAAACAGGAAGAATTTGTGTAGGTTTGACTTTAGCAAAATGTTTGATTTGCACCACTTCGAGAGAAAGGACATTGTTGAATCAATATCGATACCCCACGCTCCCCCTATATTTATAGAAATATAGGGTGGGGGTTCGATTTATTTTTAAAAGCGAAGCTTTTCTATAATTAGGGTAGGTCCCTCCGTACGTCCGTCCGTCACAGAGAGTTAGCTCTTTTCGTTAATATAAACTGGTTAGAATTGTCCTATCGATTCCAAACTTTGCATGATGATTAATGTAGTAGTTAGGTACAATTTAGAAAGCTTAGCAACTCTATAATCAATACCAGAATGTCCGTACGTCCATTTTAAACATATCGATTTTTAACTTTTTTGACAACAAATTTTTGTATGTTAAAATTATCCGCTTCTTCTGATTTTTTTAAAAAAACTGATTCCTATTACAACAAAGTGAAATGTTATAAGCAAAGCATCACTATAAACAAGTCCTAAAAATGTAAGTATGTCCTTAAAAAGTTTCATATATTTCTGCAGTTTTGCAACAAATTTACTTACAATATTGTTTGTACTAATAAAAGTGTTATTGTTCGTTTGTCCTTCCATTTCAGAGCTTCGCTTTTATGGATGTTGTAATCCTTGTTTATTCTATTTTACAATAAATAGGTGCAACTTATTACTAGGCCTATATAACTTTCAGACAATAGTTAGGCGTTTAAATGAAGATATAGCCTAATCAAGATATTTTTCTTAACATGACATATTCCTCTTTTCCATTTTTTAGTAAAAGTAAAAGAAAAATGATTCGATACCCAAATTAAATGTGAATCTGAAAATATTGATCTTTCAAAAATATATTAAAATGAAACCTATTTGTTTATTGTCTAAGTTATGTTGATGAAATAAAAAATATTTAGTTTTATAAGATTTATTTGTATGCCTAATACACAGGCTTGGACAATAATTTATGTATTTTTGTCTGAATAAATCCTAATTGTGGCTATAGAAGAATAATTATACATATAGGAATACTGCATATTTAATTTACATTATATATACAAAAAAAAACATTGATCATAAAAAAGGTTGTTTTATAATAGCAAATTTTTCTTGTTTTTAGTAACAAAATTAATCTTATCAAATATTACTTTGTCTTGGCGTTTTCCTCTTAATTATGTAAAGCATGAACAGGGGACTAGTATTCTGAAATCATTATTTTTATTTAACCAATCTAAAACCTTGTTTTCGAGTGTTTTAAGCAGATAAGAAAAAACAATTTCAAATGAATATAAATAAATCATAGTTCAATGTAATTGCTATATAAGTTTTTGTTATTTTATATAAGAAGTACTGAAATTTTTGTTACCTTTACACAAAGCGCGCTGTTTTAGCACTGAAAACTGTCCCCCTTCCCCCCCCTCCCTTTTTTAATATTGAAATAAGGTATTGATAAAGATTTTTTTTCTTTTTTTCTTAACCTTGCAGGAGGCCCAAACTTATCTGACCTAAAGCAGTAAACAATAATATTTTAGTATGCTTGAAATTTGGTTAATCAGTAAATCATGCAGGATTGTTAGATTATGTACTTGAAACTATTTTATAAATAAATCTTTGGTATTCTAAAGATTTATTAGAATTTCTATCCAAAATAAAAATATTATTTCCTCTTACAATTAAAGTATCCTCTTTATTTTAAATGGTAAAAATATTTAGTTAAAACAAACATATTTGTTATATTTGATGGAACATTTGTTAGTCCAAGTTAAGGATTAAAGTGCTTCAAAATGCATGGTTATGTTTATGTTAAGTAACACACAAATTTTAAGCAATCATATAGCAATTGCAAAGGTTATACAAATGAAATATGAAATAGAATATAAAACAAAATATGACACACCTAAAATCTAAACAGCATTACTACGTTTAATTTAAGACCTCGTGGTTCTATAGTTTACATGATCTTATTAAAAATTGAACCATTACGCATCTCTTCAGTAAAAAGAAGGTTGGATAATAACTTTTCAAAAATGGCTTTGAAACCAATTAATGTGCGCTGGATTAAAAACGGTTGTCAGCCACACTAAAAAAATCATACATAGTATCGTTTTACAGTCAATTGTTTACGAATAATGAAATAAAATCCAGTTTTTTAAGCACAGGCCTTCGGCCCCTTGGGGCTAAAAAACTGGATTTAATCTTATAATTTTTATTTTAATGTCTGCAGAAAGCTATCTATAATACAAAGCTATAAATACATAGCTATTGAAATGTTCAACTATGAATTGATATTTTGAAATATTATCCAGTTTTGTATGGACACTTAGCATTGACTTGAACACAAAAGTTATGAAAGTTTAAAGCTAAGCTCAGAACATTTTACTACAGTCAACTTTCTATCTTTCACATGGATTAAGGGATGGAAATAACTTTTAATGTAAGAATCAAGGTTGGAAAGCCTTCTAGTTTAGACGCGAATTGTTTGATGAGAATTTTGATGACTCGACTGCAGCAACGTTTTTAGTGACTGTTCAGCCACGGGTACAGAATGTCTGAAATTAGTAGGGCTTCAAGCGGATTGGGAAATTTTATAATTCGATCGATGGCTGTAGTTAAAAAAAAGCACTGTAGCATTCTTTGTGTGGGCAGACAGACAGAAGAGCTGTGCCAAGATAGCTCATAAATAGAGACTGCGTAAAACCTGCATTATAAGGTGTTTTTCTATAAATGATAACTTAGAATAAAATTTAAGGTAGATTCCTCTTAGTATTATTTTTAGCGATTTCGAAAATTTGAGTACCCCCCCCCCCCCCCCCCCCGACAACAAAATAATAATTTAAGTAAACTATTATTAGGTTGGACAGGAGGAAGGGAGGGAGGGTATATAAGGCGAGACACGAGCCTTGCCTTGCCTCCTTAGTCAACCATGCCAACCAGTTTAGGATCTCAGTCCCTCGCTACAAGGCAGTCGACTAGCAAACAGCTTCAAGCTTTCAGTCTATTTATATACAGAATTCTTACTGTATTGTTTACCCCTTTCCCCTCCCATCTGACCAACAACCCCCTTATCCCCGCCCCCTTTATGTTCTCCCTCTCGTCCGCTCCGTGTCCGCGTTTTTTTACTGTATTGTTTACCCCTTTCCTCTCCCATCTGACCAACAACCCCCTTTTCCCAGTCCCCTTTATGTTCTCCCTCTCGTCGTCCGCGTATTTTTAGCAAGAACAATTTTATTTGTGGGTTGCGTAGCAATATTTAAAAGAAATAGCCTAACCTAAAATAGTTTTTTGAAATTTAGAAAATTAAAGTACCCCCGACAACGAACATCTGTGGCCGCAGCGCTCGGCTCCCTAGCCTATAACCTAACCTAACCTAACCTAAAATAGTTTTTTGAAATTTAGAAAATTAAAGTACCCCAGACAACGAACATCCGTGGCCGCAGCGCTCGGCTCCCTAGCCTATAACCTAACCTAGCCTAACCTAAAATAGTTTTTTGAAATTTAGAAAATTTAAGTACCCCAGACAACGAACATCCGTGGCCGCAGCGCTCGGCTCCCTAGCCTATAACCTAACCTAACCTAACCTAAAATAGTTTTTGAAATTTAGAAAATTAGAGTACCCCGACATCAAGTTGTGGACACAGGAAAAAGGCAAGCTTCCCCACACAGCACGGACACGTTATTGAATTAAATTGAAGCTTGCCTTTTTCCTGTGTCCAAATCTTTTCCTCCTCCCGCAGACTATCCAGACTGTCGGGGGGGGGGGGGGGGGGGGTTCTCAAATTTTCAAATTGATAAAAAATTTTGTAACAGGATAACGCCAAATTTAAAAATGAAACATTTTCTGGAAATAGGGTAATGTAAAAAATATATTTATTATAAAATATTTACAATTTATTAACATACTACACAATATTTTGATTTACATTGTCTTTATCCTCCAGAGCTTTATCTCGATAAGTAGGCTTTAATGCATAAAGTATAAAGATTTCTTCTTCAGAATCATGGAAAGGGAAATTTTTTCCCATGAACAGTGCAGCAATATTAAGCAAAAATATAAGAATTTGTGTATTAAAACTCTTTGTTTTGATGAGACTAAATACAAAATATATGACGAGTTTTTCTAAAATCTTAAAAATTGACTGTTAACATTTACTTTCAAGTTTGATATTGATAGGACAATTCCAGCGTGAATAATTTACCCCCAAAAAAATAATTGTTACTAACGTACAGACTCTGATTATAGAAAAGTTTCACTTTTAAAAGGTTAAACTTTACAATTTATCTTTCTTATTCTCATAGTTAGATTTTTGAGAGTTTAAAAAAATTATCCTATTACATGAAGTAGTAAGGTTTTTTATGATTATGATTTTTCTAACAAAATAAAACAATTGAGTTTAGCTTACTTACTAGTTATAATGTTTATTTAAGGTTTTTTGGTTGGTTTTAGGTTTTAGCAGGGACAAGGGAATGTCTGTCTGACAAACAATTCTATTAAATTCATGCCAATTTATCACGAAACCTCACCAAGTATGTAATGTTATGAATGGTGCAACTATTACAAAAAAGGGCTCTTAGTATAATACATAAGGGTATTCATAAGGGTAATTCACTAAACCTCATGAGAATAGTGTACACTATTAAATAATAAAATAGCAGACGGATTCACAAAAACATCTTACTAAACAAGTAAGATGTAGGGAGATTAAAAAAATATTTTTAAATATTTCCTAAAATTAAAATCTTTAAATTTTTTTCTTATCCATAAAATTTGTAACTGTTTAAAGACAAAAAACAAAATATTTTGACAAATTTTTACTTCGACTCATTTTTAAACACCACAATTAACCCCTTAGAGCAAGTTTAGGCATAAGTTTCAAATTGATTCAAAAACTAAAAAACATCTTACTTTAAAGTTAAAAATAAAATTCATTGTTCATTTCTTATTAAAACAAGGATGACAACATTCATAAAAGCGAAGCTCTGAAATAGAAAGACAAATGGACATTAACAGTGTCAGAACTGTATAAACTGAATATTAATGCATATGTCTTTACAAAATTGTAAGTAAATTTGTTGCAAAACTGATTAAATACATGTTACGGTTTTAGAACATACTGACATTTTTAGGACTTGATTTTAGAGATGCTTTGCTTATGTATTTTGTTGTAATATGAATCAGAATTCAAAAAATTAGATGACTAGGATAATTTTAACATACAAAAATTTGTTGTAAAAAAAGTAAAAAATCAGCTTGTTTTAAATGAACATACGGACTTTCTAGTAACGATTATAGAGTTGCTGCTCTTTCTAAATCGTACCTAACTGCTATGGGAATTAGCATGTAAAACTTGAAATCGATAGGACAATGCTAACCTTTTTAAATTATCAAACAAAGCTAACTGTAACGGATGGACGTACAGATGGACGCACGGACCGACCCTAATCATGGAAAAGCTTTGCTTTTAAAAAATAATAACCATAAATCATACAATACTAAATCTATTTGACGATCAACTTAATTTAAAATAAACATAAAAAAACATATATTGGTGCCTTACAACAAAGTTGCCTATGAAGCACTGATTCCCCCCCCCCCCCATATTTAAATTATATCTGCTGGTTTCTTAAATGCTATACCTAAAGCACTCCCGCCCCTTTGATCGTTTACAGTTTGTTTTAAAATTAATGGTAGGGAAAGGAGGATTCTGTGCTCCACTAGGCACTTTGGGAGAAACTACCCATATTTTAAATTCTGTAAACTTCCTTCCAACTTGTTTCGCAATTAGGGGCAAGATGTTGTCGAGAAATACAAAATTAAACCACAACAAAAATTATAAAATGTTTGATTTGGAAAAGCATAGTTATATAGTTTAAAACTTTATTGCTAGGTGTCGCAAAAACTTTTTTTCTTTTTAATTTTTAGATGGGATAAATGTTTAAACAATCTGAAATATGTTTCAAAGTATCACAGCTATCCACTGTTTGGATTTTCAATAAATTTTATTCACTATTTAACCTATAATTTACGAGTAGTCTATGATTTAGATAAAATATCTAAATAATGTAAAAAGCTTACTCTATGTTCATTTATCTCAAAAATAAACATAGTACTAATCTCTGAAAATCATTTTTGAATGGCTTATAGTAAATTAAGCAAAAACTGACAAAATAATGTTTTAGATTCTTGTCAAATTCTGCCAAAAGTTGCTTAATCTCATCATCTAGTTTAAACTGGAAATCTATGAAATCAGCTCTAAAGCATTGTTTGCCAGAATAGCCTTCCCTTGTCCCTGGGTTTTAGTCTTGTTCGTTCCACTCTATCCAACTTAAGATACAGAGGCCCTAGATGCTAGGGGTACAGCCATTAGTTTTCTTAATAAAATTATTTAATATCAACGAGAAATAGTTTTACAAAAACTAAACAAAAGTGGAGTGAAAACCAAAAATGGAATATCTAAATTAGGAACAATTTAAATGTATAGACTTCAGTGTAGACGGTTACACAACAATTGCATTTGGATTTATAATCTAGTCACTAATTCTTAATCATAGGCGTACAGTAGTAAGAAGTACGGGGGTGAATTCACCTCCTGGTAAAATAAAGGGTTGTAGATCCTAGGTATCCACTTAACACACTCCTCCACACACCCTTAGCAAAAGGTCGACACCCCCTATATACCTCCTTGATAACCCCCCCCCCCCAAAAAAAAAATATAAAGACTGTCAATTTAAAAAAAACTTTAAAAACACACACCTTGATTTTTAGGGGGTAAAAAATTACCCTCTTTTTTTGTAATATAACACCCTTCATTTAGGTTTAAAGTGGGTTTTTAAGATTTTCAAACAACAATCATTATTTCTTCATTTGTCAATGAGTAGTAATATATTAGTAAATAAGTAAATTAGGTAGATTTACTCATTTATTTCTAATTTCAGCCAAAATATGAATAATTGACAGAGCTCGGCAGCCACAGTCATCCTCAGCCTCGTTGGTTATAAACCATCCCCAAAATGTAATCATCTAGGCTTTCTATGACACACAATAAGTCGCAGATTTGAGAAATCTAGGTGGCTTGGAGGATGATTTAGCCACTTAAATCCTTAAACACCTTTATTCTAAGCCTCATTCAACCGCAGACGCATTTTTTTTTATACAACTGCAGCTATACGGCTACCGACCCCCAATGATTAACATCAAATTACGCCTTAATAGTTTTTTGATCCACGTGTCTTTTTACTGTACTGTCTCATGTCTGCCATTAATGGATTTTTTTGTTTGTGGTCTTACAGTGTGACTAAAAGTAGGGTTATTAAGCACGTTTGTCTTTCAGTCTAATTTAGTTATCAAAACCGTGAATGACTTATAACAATGGATATATAATGACTTGGAAAAAATCAAAAATAAGCCATGTGACGTCATAAATATGAGGGAGATGAGAGGAAAAGTTGGAAAGAAAGCCCCTCAAAAAGAGATTGATAATCCCTCATTTTAATGACGTTGCCCAATCCCCTCCCATCCTATTGGATGAACGAATTTACCTAAAACCCCCTGTTAAAATATCCACGTAAATTCCACATCCATTGCTGTAATTTATCTATAACTGATTATTGGTCAAAAGTTAAATCAAAGTCAATTTTCTCTTCCTTCACCCTTTTATTTAACAACCTTTGTTTTTAGGTCCTTTTTTACTTAAAAATTTCAAACGGCTGTAATTTTTTTTGCAGAAAATGTTTATCGTTATGTAAATTTTATATTTGAAATATCAAAATATAAATTTCAGCGGCCGCAGCTGTACTTGGCAGCTGCCAGCCGCCGCAGTCGGCGGTCGTTGGGAAAACGGCAACGGATCTTTATGAAATTTTAATACATTATGTAGACATGTAAGAAGGGCTTAAGTTTAAAATTTGAAGTCTCTACGTCAAAAAGTGCGGCCACAGGAGCCTTTTTAAGATTTCTGGAGACCTGGAGGATCACGACCTGCAGGATCATACCTGGAACCTGAAATTGACTTGAATATCTGTATTTGATATGAGGATGTACTACTAGAGGATATTTTAGTATTTTGGTAAGATAAAATGCTTTGTTTAAGTCAAAAAAAATATTTTTGCTCTTTACCTGGATGACCCTGCCAGGTTTGCTGGCATCCTGTGCCCGCCAGGATGGAGATATTTAAAAAAAAATCAAACTCTCAGTTATGTGTCATACCCACACTTAAAAAGTCAAGCAGTTTGGGCTCTTTATCTTTCACACACAGAAAATGAGATAGAAAAAACCGGATGGGGGGGGGGCGCCCCCCCCCCCCGACCGTTAAGGGTTAATTCATAAAATTCCCAAAATATTTTAAAGAATCATAATTGTACATTGTTATCATTGTATAGTAAAGTTTATGCGGTACTTAGCATAATTATGCTCAGATTTTTCATGAATTTTCAGTCATAAAGATAAGATTAGATCCAGAGATAGAAAGGGATAGGACAATGGCCAATAAATTTTTGTACATACCCAATGATGATACACAAGATTAATACTTCGGTATATTGCTACTATTGGTTGAAACGATGTGACCCTCAACCATACCAACCTATGAAATTCAAGTACAAGAAAACATTGGAATTACTTAAACCTTGGGGACAATAAACAGCCCAAAATGTCCCCTCCTCCCCTGGATTGGATCACTGTTGGCAGAAAAAAAAACTCCAAATGTCTTAAGATGTCATTACATTTATTAATTTTATATCAGCAACGACCACTATTTATTAAAAGCAATATAGTCGACTTAAATATTTACAAAAAAAAACTAGTATAAAAACGCATTTAGATACCATATCAGTTACAACTTATAGCCTTTTAGTCAAAATAGCCTTTTGAAATAAATATGGAGTAGCTACACTTTAGAAACTGTAATTGTATGTTTCAAGTGATAGAACGATTCTAATATGATAAAATTCCTGGATAAAATTAAAGAAAGGACATACTGACATATAGTCTAACCCTAGATGTTGTTGTTGTAGACATTAGGAGCTAAACTCTTCACTTGATATACCAAGAAATTCCGCACATTTTTTAGGCTTCGTCCATAGATATGTAGGGGTTAACCTTGTAGGTTACGTCGGGCAATTAAAAACATGTACAGTGGTGTGGTCCTCGTGGTTGCAATCTGTACATTTGGGGTCAATGTCTTAACGAAGAAAATCTTCGCTATTAAATATTCTCTGATAGTTACTATGCACGTTTAAAAACATGTTCTATTCTTGGGCAGGGATCTTAAGGGATATAACCATGAACAATAAATGAATATACATTTCTAATCTATAATACAAAGTAGAATGATGTCTGTCCGTCTGTCCGTCCATCCGTCCGTCCGTCCGTCTGAAGCTTAAGATTTTGGTAACCACTGAACCGATTGGATTCTACTCTTCAGGGTATATACCTACTGGTCCTGTGGTGGTTTTGGCCTTTTTTCTTGGGGGATGGGACACCCCCAACCCCCCCAAAAACAAAAATTCCCCCCCCCCATTTTTTTTGCAGAAGATTTTTTTGATAACCTCTAGGGTCAAAGCCCCTAGAGGCTAGGGGCAAAGCCGCTAGTGATAATATAAAACATAGCCCCTTCTGTAACATAAATGTTTGTTAATAGTTATTTCTCGTATCGTATTATAAACGGCTTTCCGCGGATATAGAATGTACAATTATAAGATTAAAACTAGTTTCTTTTAGCCCCGTGGTGCCGAAGGCACCGGCTAAAAAAACTAGTTTTAATCTTATGATTGTACATTTCTATATTCGTAGAAAACTGGATATAATACGATGCTAGACATAGTTTTTTCGTATTCATGAGAATCGGTTCCTATCCACCGGATTCAAATGAATACGAGAAAAACAAGGATGACAACATCCATAAAAGCGAAGCACTGAAACGGTAGGACAAACGGACATTATCACTTGTATAGTATCTGAACTGAAAAATCGGAACATAAATGTATAAATGTCGAATCAAAATTGTAGGTAAATTTGTTGAAAAACTGCTTAAAACAGGATAATGTTTATGGACATACTTACATTTTTGGACTTGATTATAGAGTTGCTTCGCTTATAATATTGTTCTTTGTTGTCCCAGGAATCAAAATACCAAAAATCAGATCAAACGGATAATAAAAACACTTGAAAATGTGTTGTTAAAAAAGTAGAAAAATCAACATGTTTAAAATGGACGTACGGACATTCTGGTAATGATTATAGAGTTGCTACGCTTTCTAAATCGTACCCAACTACTACAGGAATCATCATGCAAAGTTTGAAATCGATAGGACAATTCTAACATGCCTAAATTAACGAATAAAAGCTATCTATCTCGGACGGACGGACGTACGGACGGACGTACGGACGGACGGACGGACGGACGTACGGACGGACCGACCCTAATTATAGAAAAGCTTCGCTTTTAAAAATGTATACACTACTAGTTTGGAACCAACCAAAGTTTTAAGCCAATGAATCCGATTTGAAAACTTTGGACGTAATCAAAGGCGTGAAAAAGTAATGTAGCGGGGTATATCCACCCCATCCTCTGGAAAAAGAGGGTTGATACACTCCTCTAGGTGTACTCTCCATTCCCTACAACCATTTACGCACATCCTTCTGATAAATTCAGCCACGGTGAGTGTCAAGTGAAAAAGTCACACCCCCTTAAATTTAAGGGAGAAAGAAAAATAAATAATCGCTTCAATTTATCTGTTTTATTAGTAGGCGACAAATCACTGTGTAATATACGATCGTGGCTCAACACGTAAAGCATCCGCTCGTCTTCGGGATGGTGATAGGTTTGAATCTTGGGCCGACACCGCGTCATATATAAAGACGTTAAAAATGGTTTCTTCTGCTGCTATGTCAGGTGCGCGACATAAATAGTAAGAGTAGGAGGAATGCCTTGGCCCATAAACTGGCGCAACTCAATAACATACACAGTAAGGACTTCTCAGACAAAGTTCCTGCAAGCAAAGGGTTGGTTGTCTGATGGATGTTACTTAACCTAATACCCTTGTGTGTTAGAGTATTGCATCCCATTACACGCGAATGATGCTCTGCAATTCTCTAGATGATCACTTAAATCGAAGGAGAATCCCGTCCTTACGAGGTAATGGTAAAATATACGCTCCAATTTCCCCTCCCTCTTTGATACCTCCCTGGTTGTTCTGTTGTTGTGTTCCTTCTGCTATAATTTATCTTGATACTACTAATTGAGGTGAGAATAATTAAACATGCCATACTTAACAGGGAATTGGGGATAGGTAATTGTTTCTAAAAAAAAAATAAAATAGAAAAGTTTTTTTTTTTTGGACATTTGGCGTAAAAGAAGACAAGTACATAGAAATACAATTAATTTACTTTCACAAAAAATTGCATATTACTTTATCCCTACCCAATAAGGAAAGATTAAACATGCAAACTAATGTTTAATTATATAGAAAAGCTATTTTTACACTAACTCATTTTCTTTAGAACGAACATAATAAACCAATGCACATAAGGGCAACAAGGGGCAACAATTCACCACCCCCAAATCAAGTTTTAAACATTCTATGAGTATTATCATACCCAATGTACATCAGATTTCAAAGGAATCGTAAAAATACGCTTTTTAAGTAAGCATTCTAATGCATGGAAGTCAAGAAATGCAAAAATTTTCTTACAGAAAAAGGCATACTTTTTGTGTTTCACCAACAATTTTAAAAGTATTATAAAATCTCTTAGAATTAACGTAATTAGACAAAATAACTTCTGATGAGTCATGCATTACATATATTTTGACAGTATAAAAGAAAAAAACACAAATTGAAGAAATTAGTCCTAAATAATTCTAGTTGAAGTCAAGATTTTAGTTTTTATTTGTTTGTTTTTTAATCAACATTTAAGAAGACAGTATCAGGAAACATGTTTTCGCCGGGTGTCGCCGGCTAAAAAAACGATATTTGATTACCCAAAGACATATTTTAATCGCCAGTACTGGTTTCATTTACCCCCCCGCGCCCCCGTAGGGGTTTTTAGCCCGTTTTCTGAACATGGGTGCACGAAAAGCTTGTAAGAAAAGGCGTTTAAATGCGCTTTTAAAGTCAAAACTTAAGATATAATTTAAATAAATAAAAGACACAAAAACATAGACATATTGGGAAATATTTATTCTGACTTAGAATTAAAGTTAATAATAAATATTTTCAAGTTCTATTGCACTAAATGATGTTTTAATGTAACTAAATAATCGTTTCTATAGATTATTACAAATATCAGGGATCTAAAGGGATTAGACAAAGGTCAATAAATTGTTGTACATCCCCAATGATAATACACAAAATTACCCCTTGTGTAGATTAAAGTTAGTAGTTAAAACGTTTGAACACACAACTGTAAAACTTTGGGGACTAGTGTTATAAACAGCCCAATGTCCCCTACCTCACTGCGGAAAGGTAAATTTAACATTCAAATAACGTGAGGTTCTTATACTCATTCTAAATTGGAATTAGCAAGTAGTCTATCTGTCTGTCTATTGGTAATGCTTTGTTTTTAAATTATGTAGTTACAGGGTATTCATGTTTAAAGTCAGCAGTTTTATTTAGAAAGGGAGGGGACTGTTAATTACACTAGTCCCCAAACTTCAAAGTTTTATAATAACGTTTTTATATTCGTTAGCATAAGAACTTCAGGAAATTTAATTGAATTTTTATTGGTTGGTTCATTAAGATGAGTGTCAAAACTTTTCAACAACTAATTGTCATCTACAGACAAATAATTTTGTAATGTAATTTATTAAATATGTATCAATATTGGGGATGTACATATTAATCGGTTATTGTTTTGTTCCTTAGATCCCTAGGTGTTAATATTTAATACAAAGTAGCTTGATGTCTGTTTGTCTGTCCGCCCATCCCTTAAGATCTCGCTAACCACTAAACTGATTGAATTCTACTCTTCAGGGAATATATCTACTGGTCCTGTGGTTGTTTGAAGATCTTTTTCAAAAATAAAAATCCCCTTCATTTTTTTCATATTTCTATAATTAGGGTCGGTCCGTCCGTACGTCTGGTACAGTTAGCTCTTTTACTTAACTTAAACAGGCTAAAATTGTCCTATCGATCTCAAACTTTTCATGCTGATTTCTACAACAGTTAGGTACGACTTAGAAAGCACAGCAACTCTATAATCGTTACCAGAAAGTCCGTACATCCATTTATAACAAGCTGATTTTTACTTTTTTGACAACAAATAATGGTTTTGAATGTTAAAAATATCCTATTCATCTGATTTTTTAAATACTGATTCCTATTTCAATAACGTCTATTGTTATAAGCGAAGCATCTCTATAATCAAGTCCTAAAAACGTCAGTATGTCCTTAAACAGTAACATGTATTTAATCAGTTTTAATTACTTTTTTGTATAGACATGCATTAATATTCAGTTCTGACACTTCACAAGTGTTAATGTTCGTTTGTCCTTCCATTTCAGAGCTTCGCTTCTTTCATGGATGTTGTCATCCTTGTTTAATTACCTCTTGGGGCAAATCCCCTAGAGGCTAGGGGCGAAGCCGATAGTGTACATATAAACAGTAAACAAGAATCATAATATCATTATAAATATAGATATTAGTTAATAAAAATTTAAAAATCATGCCCACATTTATAATGGATTTATTAAACATAAAAATAAAGTGAAACTTGTAGCTTGCTAAAATAAGGATCCCCATCCACCCCCATTTACAACATCCCCTCCCCTCCTACTGAAATGAATTCCATGACCCCAAATTTGACACTTTGAACACTAAAATCGGACTACAATTAACCTAGTTACACTTTAAAGGGCCCAAAAAGCTAGTGATAGGGTAGCTGCGCTACTAAAAAATTATCATATTGCTCTGATAACCAAAACCCCTAATTAGACATTTTAAACACGAAATTCAAGATAGTTGATGGATAGATAGATGGATAGATAGATGGATAGATAGATGGATAGGTAGATGAATAGATATGTGGATAGATAGATGGGTAAGTAAATGGATAGACAGATGGATAGATGGATGGATAGATAGAGGGATAGATTGATGGATGGATAAATTGATAGTTGATGGATAAAGAGATGAATAGTTGATGGATAGATAGATGGATCGATATATAGATGGATAGAGAGATGGATAGAGAGATGGATAGATAGATGGATAGATAGATGGATAGATAGATGGATAGATAGATGGATAGATAAATGGAAAGATAGATGGATAGATAGATGGATAGATAGATGGATAGATAGATGGATAGATAGATGGATAGAGGGATGGATAGATATATGGATAGATAGATGGATAGATAGATAGATGGATGGATAGATAGATAGATGGATAGATAGATGGATAGACAGATGGATAGATATATGGATAGATAGATGGATAGATTGATGGATAGATAGATGGATAGGGTAAGGGGGGGCTATTTTCGCGAGGTGTTAATCTGGTAATTTTCTATCTACCTTCATAAAATGACCTTTATCTCCATGTTCCTTTCAAATGACAGAAAAAAACATAAAAGCAAATTTGTTTGTTGTTAAATTACCTACAAAAAAGTATAAAATGAAATTTTTGTTAGATGAATTTTAAGGGTACTAAATAATTAAATCCCCTTTTTGGTTGATTTGCCCCAATGTGCAATGTATAAAGTTTTAAGTTGTCTTTAAGTTTAAGTTAAGGAGGGGACAATGGGCTATTTTTTTCACCAGTCCCCAAAGTTTTATAATAGCTCTTTCCTATTCGTTAGCTTAGCAACTTTATGGACTTAAGGGGTAATCTTTTTTATTATCATTGGGGATGTACATTAAATTATCGGCCCTTTTGGTATCCCTATAGATCACTTGGTTCGTTGACTCATCAATAAAATATCAACTGCTCATTTATTCAATTACTTTTAGACTAAGGTCCTTAAATTAAAGATTTGTTGGTTGTTTGAAACCAAAAACAGCGTTATCTGAAGGTACATTTTTAGAATTCATTTATGATTTTCCTTTGTTTTATGTTGAAATATGTGACTTATGATGACAAAGATTTGAGTTATAACAGATGTTTTTGTCTATTTTCAGGTATTCCTTCGATTCAGCAATACTTGACAGGTTTGATGGTTTGTCATTGAATTTTGTAAAACTCTTTTGCTGTTAAAATATTTTACCACAAAACTGAAAACATGGGAGGAAGCGGAATAGATTGTTTGATATAACGGTCAAAAGTCACTCTTTTAAAATGGAAAACTAAATAGGTTCAGAGAGAATAGAATAAAAATTAACTTTAAACTGACAAGGAATGGGATATCCATAAATAGATAATTACAGTGTGTTTTTTTATGAGAACTTTTTAAAAAGCAATTTTACCCCACTTATAGTTATCAGAATTTAATGATTAACGGCTTATTTTCTTCGTTTTTTATAACCATTTTTAGAACATCAAAAAAATATTTCAGTTTTTATTTAAAAAGTACAGTTAAATCAAAAATTCAAAACTTAGGTGTCAACATCTAAAAAAGGTTTTCGCACATTTTTCTTAAGCTCAAATCTTCTACCCTTTGCAAGAAAAAAATTCGATTTTCAGTAGTCCACTTTGGGGGGCCAGTACTCCCTCCCAGGTTGAGATATGGCCTTCAAACTTTAATATGTTCTGGTACATGTCCCCAAAAGTATCTGTATCAATTTTTAACTATGTATCTCAACTTTGAAGCGTTTTGCAGCCATTCTTGCAAAGGGTAGAAGATTTGAGCATGAGAAAAATGCGCTATAACCATTTTTAGATGTTGACACCTAGGTTTTGAATTTTTTATTTTACTCTACTTTTTTAATAAAAACTGAAATATTTTTTTGATGTTCTCATAAAAAAAACACACTGTAGTTAAAAACTGAATTTAACAATAAAAGCAGATGAGGTTAAGCAATTGGATTTCATAGCTGCTCTGTTAGTTAACCACGGATTCTCATCTGTTGGTTCAAAAGAACACTGTTTCTAGACACGTATATAATCTTACTGTGTAGGTTATGGAAAACTATTAGATACATCTTCTAATACAAGATTGATTTATCCTTTTTATGACCATAGTCTGACCTTAAAGGATGTAATGAATCAATCTAGGGTTTGGCAGCTGCATGTTGAATTGGTTGCATCCAATAAGATTAAATAAGTATATGGCTGATAACTAAGACGGTGATTTCCCTCAAAGTTCCTTGCAAGCACAGTACTTCACATTTGTTTTAAAGACTATACAGTTTACTATTGTTTATTAATAATTAAAATGTATAGGATGTATTTATGACATATAAAAAAGTTTACTTTTAGTATGACTGTATTTTTGGCAGAGTTTTTTACATTTTGACAAAAAAAACATCCAGCTAAACTTCTGCAAGTTGCAGGAACGCCATGTACCCGTTTTTTTCCGCATCCACCCATTAAGTGTTACATTTTACATTTAAATTCAAACTTTAACTTTGTTTAATGTGAAATTTACACGAAATTAAGTCATTAACCTAAAGATTTTAAAATTATCATTGCAGAAATTAAAACAAAAGTTATTTCTACATAGATATTAGGTTTAAGGAAAAAATATCTCAAAGTTATATTTTATTTTCGTTATGTTTGTTTTGTTATGTTGCTAAAAACGTCAAGCACATCCAAAAGTAGCGAAAAATGAGTAAACCTATTTTTAATATAGACACATTACAATCTTTCCCAATTTTGTATTACTTTTGCGGAACATGATTCCCATGACGTCATATTTTTCTTTCCCGAAAAAGGGAAGGAGGGAAGAAATTCTCTTCAAAAGAGAAGGAGAAAACCCCCTTTTCTCTCATCTCTTTTTTCTTCCCCCCTTCCCTTTTTCGGGAAAGAAAAATATGACGTCACGGGAATCATGTTCCGCAAAAGTAATACAAAATCGGGAAAGATTAGTAATGTGTCTTTAATATAAAATAGATAAAATAATTATGGTCTACTTGGTCAAAAGCTAGATAAAAAATTACGTTTACATCTAGTTGAAGAGTGGCTTTATAAATATTGACTTATTCACACTTACACGTAGTTACACACGAGGTTGAAGACACACAAACTTTAGGACATATGTAGAACAAATTTGCTGTCTAATAAATTTATATAAACAAGACATTTGAAAGCAATAAAGAAAATAAATTGAAAAATGTCTGTCTCTTTACTGTCTACTTAAAACTAGCTATTAAACAGTATATGGGTCTTAGGGGATAAGTCAATGGAGACAAATTGTTGTATGCCATAAATTATGATAAACAGATTTACCCTTTCTGTAGATTAGAATCATTTTTACATTTTACTAAAAGATATTTTCTGAAATTGCAAGCTTTTTAATGCTGTGCTACATATGAAGATATGTTGTTTCACCCATAACATCTAGGAGCTTTAATTTAATAAGGGAGGGAAGTTGTACAGTTAAACTAAAATACGAGGTTTTATATAAAATAGTCTAATCCCACCCCAAAAGCTATGGTAGACTCCCGTAAAATGGCTTCATGGTTAAAAATAACTAAACTACGTTATATGAATGGATTTATTATTACTTGGATATTACACCAAATTTTTTTGTTCTCTAATAAAGTGAATTTTGTAGCCGGCTAAAATAATGATCTCAATCGCACCCCCCCCCCTGATCATCCCATCCCCTACTCTCCTGTTAAACCAGTTGACCAATAAATGACAAGAGAAATAGCAAACTGAAATTAAGAAAGTTTTCCCCCGGTCATAATATCCACGTATTTTCTACATCCATTGTTGTATAATAGGATAAAAAGTACATAAGTTAAGAAATCCAATTGGTAATTATTCTGTCTAAAATTCCGCCATAAATTTCAACTGTCTGCCAATAATTTGCATATCCTAAATTTGCACTCGGGAGGTTTTACAGTACGTCTGTTTAGTGCAGCTGCTATATAAGTTTGGAATGTCTGATCTCTGACCAATAGCGTTAAAGCTTCTTTTTGGGGAGGGGGTACAATGAGGGTTTTTAAAGATTTTTGGAAGGGGGTAATTAAAGTATTTCCAAATATTATCGATGCACAGTATATTTTTTTTTGGGGGGGGGGAGGGGAGGTAACATTCCTCCTTTAGAATCCTTGCCTAAGACTCTAACCGATGACGGGTAATAAAAATCTGAAATAGAAATGACGCAAATGACGCAAATTCTGACGCAAATTCTGACGTTTATCTAAAAATGCAACATATAATAATAGCTATTAAAACAATATTCAAGCATAACTTTTATCTTATTAGGATAACAATTAAATAAGAAAAATATTTTTACCATATGAAATTCGTGATCAAACACCTAATTGAAAAAAAATGCAAGACATAGCTTTTATTTTAAGAAAGACTAGGGGCAACGGACGCCCCCAAGAAGCCTCTAGGTGTTCTTAAGGTGGGAGGGGGATAAGTCAACCGCCCTTCTACTTTTTAATTTGAGTTTTAATAAGAAATATTCAGAAAAAAAATTTGGGGGTGTGATTTTAAATTGGGAGGGCGGAGATACGCTCTCCCAAAATAGTTAAAAACCTTCCCTGTACCTTAAAAAAAGCTTAATTACAAAGGAAAACCAAACAGATGTCATTTTTTAACAATTTTATAAAAAAAAACCATTGGCGCACTTGTATAAACACCTTATCGCTAACAAGTTTTGGAATAGACAATCCAGAACTATCCAGTTCAAAGGGAATGGAGAAAGAGAGGGGGTGAATCTATCCGAAAATAGTTATGATCGAGATCTTCCTTCATCCTCTAACCACTGGTAACAATACAAATAGTTTTTTAGTAAAGATTCTTGTATAGATTAAATTTGTTTTAGATGTGCTACACATGAGCATGAGCAAGATTTTTTGTTCCAGTGCGTCTAGGTTTTCCTTTTAATGATTAGAACTAAAATTTATAACTAAAGTAAAAAGTTTTGCAATATGCATAAATTTAAGGTAAAAGTTATCTCCAAAAATATGTTTTCTTATTTTAGGTTAGTAATTATGAATTTAACGGTTTCTTTTCTTTCATTCCTTATAAAATAAATGCTCCCTTTTACACTCACCAGCCCTAGTTCAAAAATACAAACTAATTTTAACAAAATAAAATCACTAAATTTCACATTTTATTTAGACAGTTAATCAATTTAATTTTTACACTCAATTTCGTCAATTAACAAGAAAGAACATTAATATCCTTGTTATATAATAGCTTCGCTTAAAAAAGTAAAGATAGAGAACACAAAAGTACCTTTACGAGTAGCTACTCTACTAAAGTTTATCTTTTTGCATTTAATTTTATGAAACATGGAACATATGTGTTGTTCCTGTACTGTCAACATACAAAAATAAACTAAAATAATAAAGATAAATTCTGTTTCTCATATGCTGAATAAATTGTCAGGATGGAAAGGACAATATTTCTTTTTAAAAAAAGGACGGCAGCATCCAATATTGGTTATATTTTAGTATGTGCTACCTATCATTGAACTCATACTGGCGGGGCTGCTGTCAATGACACTAACCAAGGATAACTAAGGGTAATCAAATATCTCCTTTTCTGTCCAAACAAACGAGATATTAGGTTAAGTAACACTCAACAGACAACCGACTCTTTGATTGCACGACTTTTGTCTGGAAGTCCCAACTATATATGGTAATGAATTAAGACTGTTTGGGCAAAAGCATTCCCCTATTTTACCGTTCACCTGATATTGCAGCAGTAGGAACAATTAGCTGATGCTTTGTGTATCAAGCCACAGTCGCGGGTGTAGTTTATTCTATAAAGCCCAGCTTCCATAATCTTGTAACTAACGCAATTATTTCTATTGGAAATACAACTTTTAACTTCTCTAGCTATGTTTCAGCATAAGTAAGATATTAGAACCCATTACCCTAATGCGAGGCGATGCGCTAAGTACTACGCTACAGTCACGACTTATTGTAATTTATCTAAGCACTTTCTTCTAAAGGATTCAAATATTTGTTACCCATGGTGTGATTAGCTGTCCGTGTCTTTGAATCATGCAGTTTATACAGAGAATAAAAAATGCATAATATTAGATAAATCCTGGAATATATTATTTTTGTTTGTGTGGGGTGTGGGGTAATAGATATACGGCGTGTTAGATATACAATCTGCTTTATGAAACACAGGACTCCCAACCGCGAAAATTGCAAATTGGTTGCAAATTTTCGCAATATTTTAGCGAAATAAATTGCGAATTTACAAAATACATTATACAGAGAATAAAAAAAAGCATGATATTAGATAAATCCTAGAAAATATTATTTTTGATTGTGTGTAGGGTGTTGGGTAATAAATATAAGGCGTGTTAGATGTACAATATGCTTTATGTAACAATGGGCTGTCATAACCTCACAAAAACTACATTTGTGATATAATTATCCAATGCTGTTTCTATAATCAAGTTCTAAAAATGTATTTATGTCCTTAAACATTTTAGCGTCACCACGTCCATAACTTGGATCATCAGAATGTTCTGGCCGGTAGACATGAACCCAGTCTTAAAAATAGTGGCACCAGCTTTGTGAAGATATCTTCTATGCTTCTGGTTACAATCATTAACATTACCCAAGCTAGTCCTACAGGACAGTGAACTATAAGCCATTTATTGGCTGATTAAATCTAGCTATGTCCTAATTTTATTCTACATAAATAACCGATAAATTGGTGTACAATCCTAATAATGCTACATAAAATTAACACTTCTGCAGATTGCAATTAGTGATTGAAACGTGTGGACACTCAACTTAAAAAAAAGACAATCCAAATTCAATGAAAGTCCCCAAAGTTGCGAAGCCATCGAAAAAAACATTATCAAAAATCTTTGGGGGCTCCCAATAAACAATGCCCCCCTCTCTCCCTGGTCTTTTTGCTACATTGAATGTAGTAATGCATTGAATGTTATATCTATTCTATATGCTCTATTTTTATTATTATGAGTATGAGTATTTGTTTTCTCGTATTGCTTTGAAACCGATTAATATCCGGTGGATTAGAACCGGTTCTCAGCATTACAGAATAATTGGGTCTAGCTTCGTATTATATCCAGTTTTGTAAGAATATAAGAATGTACAATTATAAGATTAAAACCAGTTTTTTAGTCCCTGCCTTCGGCATCTAGGGGATAACAATAAACTGGATTAATCTTATGATTTTACATTTATATCCGCGGAAAGCTGTTTATAATACGATTTGAAGAAAAAAATATTCTCCACCTCTATTTACACACAAACTACATTTATCTTGCTCCGATCAGATCCACCTTGAAAATCCTATGTTATGACGTTTTTACAGGGATCTTAAGGGTTATGGCAATGGACGAAAAAGTAATTCTTGAAAAGTTAAGACACTACTATTCTATATGAACCAATTAAAATGTGATAAAAATACCCCAAGATCTATAATAATATTATTTACAACCAATTGTCACCTCCCTGCCTGTTTTGTTTATTACAATCTATTTTTAGTAGCGAAGCTACTCTATAATTCACTTTTTAGTAGCGAAGCTACTCTATAATTCACTTTGTCCGTCCGTCAGTCAGTCCGTCCGTCAGGCAGTCAGTCAGTCCGTAACGCTATGGGGGAAATGGGATTTACTCAGCTCCTATAAAAGATAGAATGCTGAAATGTTTTGACAACATTCCCATAATTAAGGAGCACAACTGACTATAACACATCGTTGGCGTTCGGACCGATTTTTAGCAGGTTTTAGGCTATTTTTATATTTTTCACATTTTTCTCCATATCTTCAGTGTTTATGGTCCGATTTTCAAAATTTTTTCAGTTACAGATATCAAAATTAAATTTCCCGTCGTTTAAAGGAACAACCATGAAGGCCAGACTGCCTTTTTAGAAGGTTTTAGGCTATTTTTATATTTTTCACATTCTTCTCCATATCCTCAGTGTTTATGGTCCGATTTTCAAAATTTTTTCAGTTATAGATATCAAAATTAAATTTCCCGTCTTTAAAGAAAACAATCATGACGGCCAGACTGCTTTTTTAGCAGGTTTTAGGTTGTTTTTTATATATTTAACATTTTTCTCCATATCTTCAGTGTTTATAGTCCGATTTTCAAAATTTTTCAGTTATAGATATCAAAATTAAATTTCCCGTCTTTTAAACAAAATAACCATGACGGCCAGACTGCCTTTTTGGCAGGTTTTAGGCTATTTTTATATATTTAACACTTTTTTCCATATCTTCAGTGTATATGGTCCGATTTTCCAAATTTTTTAAGTTAAGGATTTAAAAATTAAATTTTTTGTCGTTTTAATAAAACAACCATGACGGCCAGACTGCCTTTGATCAGGTTTTTGGCTATTTTTATATGTTTTACATATTTCCCCATATCTTTGTTTATTTTGATTCAATTTTCAAACTTTTATGGGATATCAGTACCAAAATAATTTTTCCCATTGTTATGAGCATCTTTAATATAATTTACTTTGACCATCATCATCATGCAAAATAAAACAAGGTTTCATGTTTATTTTATCCAATAAATATATTCTTGATTTTAGTAAAAACCTTTTAAATCTACCTGTACGTATTCCCATCGACGATTTTTTGTGCTTCGCTACTTATGGATGTTGTCATCCTTGTTTATAATATTTGAGGGTTACACAGTATACTTTCAGAAGAGCAGGTACTCTATATTCGAACTAGCGGCTACGACTCTGGGCGGGGGGAATCAACCCTCCTTATTTAAATTTTCTTCTAGAGAGGCGATTTCTTTTAGAAGTTGGTGGTCCCCTACCCCAACATAATATGAACTTTCTTAGGACCTAAGAGGAGATACACTTTAACCCTTAACGGTCGGGGGGGGGGGGGCGTTGAACGCCCCCCCCCTCCGGTTTTTTCTATCTCATTTTCTGTGTGTGAAAGATAAAGAGCCCTAACTGCTTGATTTTTTAAGTATGGGTATGACACATAACTGAGAGTTGGAATTTTTTGAATATCTCCATCCTGGCGGGCACAGGATGCCAGCAAACCTGGCAGGGTCATCCAGGTAAAGAGCAAAAATATTTTTTTGACTAAAACAAAGCATTTTACCATACCAAAATACTAAAAAATCCTCTAGTAGTACATCCTTATATAAAATACAGGTGTTCAAGTCACTTTCAGGTTCCAGGTATGATCCTGCAGGTCCTGATCCTCCAGGTCTCCAGAAATCTTTAAATGGCTCCTGTGGCCGCAATTTTTTACTTAGAGACTTCAAATTTTAAACTTAAGCTTTTCTTACATGTCTACATAACGTATTAAAATTTCATGAAGATCCGCCGCCGTTTTCCCGCCGACCGCCGACTGCGGCGGCTGGCAGCTGCCAAGTACAGCTGCGGCCGCTGAAATTTATATTTTGATATTTCTGATGTAAAATTTACATAAAGATAAACATTTTCTGGGAAAAAAATTTTCTTATAGCTTCAAAAATAAGAAAATTACAGCCGTTTGAAATTTTTAAGTAAAAAAAGACCTAAAACAAAGGTTGTTAAATAAAAGGGTGAAGGAAGCGAAAATTGACTTAGACTTATAAAGGGTCGGAAATTCATTATCAAACAGGGGACTTGCACAAAAAAATTCAGCCCTCTAGCTCTAATAGGAACTGAGATAATTAGGGGGGGCGTTGAACGCCCCCCCCCCCCCCCCGACCGATTAAGGTGCGGCAAGGGGCCCGACTGTAAAGGGTTAAACGAGAATGGTTAGGTAGATCTTTCGGTATACCAAAACAGACATACATCCTATTACTTTTCTATAAGGACTACCTACCTATAAAGATTTTAAGTACCCAAATTTTGACTCTAATTTCTCTCTGATTTAGACCTTATTTCCAGTGATCTTAAGAAAAAAAGACAATGGCTGGTAAATTAACGGACACCCACAGTGATAAAACACAAAATTACCCTTTCTGTAGGTTAGTGGTTGAAACGTTTAGACACTCAACTCAACCAACCAATCAAAATTCAATAAAAGTCCCCAACGTTGTTATGCCAACAAATAAGAAGATGTTATACTAAAATTTTGGGGACCAGTGTCATAATGTCTTCTCCCTCCCTGATATGTAATTAGGTATCAATCTCAATCAGAATAGTAATTTGCACATTCTGCAAAGCTAAAAAAGAAAACTCGCTGTAAGATTATATCAATTACTAGCGGCTACTCCCCTAGAGATCTCTAGGAGTAATTGAGGTGGTAAAGGGGGGGAAGTAAAGCTTTCTATATTATATTAAAAGGAAAAGTAAAAATGTTGTGGGGGGTCATTTTTCTAGGGATGATTTATCTTTGGAGGGTGATGGTACCCTCCCAAAAAATATTTATTAACCCTTCCAGAACTTATTACAAGCTACATTGTAAAGGAGAACCATATCGGTTCAACGGTTAGCGAGATCCTTCGGTACAGACGGACACCATATTGCCTAAATATATTAGGATTATTTTCATACGCAAAAAAAAGGCAAATACGCATTTAATTATTATGTAATATTTTGGCAAGACCTCTTTTATCTTATAGCATATGGTCATTTTAGTGAAAAGAATTCAAAAGTTTAAATGACTTTTTTTTAAAGAATGAGAATATATCACCTTTAGCTGAAACATAACTTTTTCTTATTGAGAGTAAGCAAAATGTATTGCTAAAAATTATGGTACAAAATAATGTTTAATTGTATGGATGTTCTTAATTAAATGTTTTGTCTACAGATTTTTCAATATTGAACAAACTTTTATATTATACTAGAACATAGAAAAACTTTTACAAATGATAACAAAACAGTTATGAAAGAATAAATGTTCTGATGTTTTATAATATTATCGTGACTTCCCAACTAGCATCAATGGAATACTAAATAATACTGATTAAACCAAACCATCCCACCCTAAAAAAAAAAAATAGCTAACTTTTATCAGAACACGTTTAAATCAAGAATTAATACATGCTTTTAACAGCTAACCCTTATTGGCATATAAGGGTGAAAGGAGGTTTGAGGTTGAATCATACCTCGCTTTTTGATTATTTTTTTTTTGAGGTGGGGGGGTAACTATTTTTTAGGGGCGAATCCTCTTGGAATGGTTGGTGCCCCCAACCTTCTTCCTATAGTTATAAACCTTCCCAGGATATATGAGAAACAACATTGTAAAGGAGAACTAAATCGGTTAAGTGATCTTTCGATACACTGAGACAGACACAGATCCTATTACTTTTATAAATTTAATTATGTACAACATAAATATTATGACTAAGGAACCAATTGATTTATAGAGTAGCTAAACAAAGAGAAAAATTTTTGCATATTATATCTAAGTATATGTGTGTAGTATGTATACAAAACCAGAAGGTTAACATTTATTATACTAGGTTTTTTTCGTTCACACAAGGAGAGAGACAAATATTTAAAATATTTATTAAAGACAATTTTATAACATGTGAAAAATTATAAGATTAAAACCAGTTTGTATGATGTTTATTTTAATATTCGTGTAAAATTGACTGTAGTAATGTGATGCCATACATGATTTTTCAGTATGACTGAGAACCAGTTCTAATCCAGCGGATATTATTTAGTTTTGCGGCCATACTAAAAAAATCAATATATAACATTTCTTTTCCCCATAAATTTACAAGCTTTTAAATTTCAAAGAATAATTTCAAGTATTAAAATGAACAGAATTAGATTTGAAAGATAAAGGGTTATTAAATTTTCATATTCCATGAAAATACAAAAGTAAATTTAATCTGTTTAAGTTCACTCCAATTCGGTTAACTCTAATAGCTTTTACTCTAATTCGGTATACAACATTTCTGTTAGAAGAAAAGAGCCATGGAGTCAGTCAGTGAGGGAAGAGGATAGAGAGGCCACGCTGAAAATCCAAATAACGGTACAATCTTTAAAAGTCATTTAGTCATTTTATAAATGTTCAATTTATGTCATTTATATTTGAAAATTATTTACCCCATCGTGTTATAGACAGCTTCTGCGGATATTAAAATGAAAATTATAAGATTAAACCACTTTTGGTAGACCCGAAGTACCGAAGGACCAGGCTAACAAAACTAGTACTAATTCTATGCTTTTCATTTTAATATTTGCGGAACATTGTCTGTTATACGATGCTATAAATGATTTTTTAGTGTGGCTGAGGACCGGTTCTAATCCATCTGAAAGTAATTGGTTTCGAAGCCATACAGGAATATAATTAAATTTTTAGAATAACAATCTCTGTTTTTATTAGTTTTTTTCCTTTTTTTCTTGTAGTCATTTTTCTTGGTGGAACGATTAAGATATTCTGGCTTGTGTGTCTGCAGGGAGGGAGGGGTCAATGTTTATTACACTTGTCCCCAAAGTTTTATAATAATGTTTTCTTATGCGCTAGCTTAATAACTTTGGGGACTTACAATAAATTTTGATTGGTTGGTTCATTTAGTTGAGTGGCGAAACGTTCAAAACTTTTATAGTAAAATACAGAAAGGCTAATTTTGTGTATCATTATTATGGATGTAAATCAAATCATCTGCCAGTGTCTTATCCCTTTAGATCCCTGCTTGTGGCTGCAAGGGATGGATAACTCAGACCTGGAGTAATACCAGGGGTAATACAATGGATACTAAATTGTTATAAATCCCAAAGATTAATGGCCAAAATTATCAAATCTATAGGTTAAAATTGTTGATAAAAAATAGTTTACACTTCTGGTTAGACACCAACCAATCAAAATAAAATAACAGGTACCTAAAGCTTTTAATACAACGAACAAGATAAAGCGGTTGTATTACTTTTGTACCAGTGTTTTTTTAGTTAAATGTCCCCTCCCTCCTTGAAGATCATTTAGTATAGGGAACATAATTTCTTATAAAGAATTGATTTAAACTCTAAAATTCATGTATATGTAAGTAAAGACGTCCAAGCAATTTGTAAAAGAAGGGCGGTTTTAATGAAATGGGGGTAGTTATCTTTGTTGAAAGAAGGTGGTTGATATGCTAGTGGACAAAAAGCCATTTCTCCAGATCATACGCCGTCATGCGTCATATTGGAAGGGTGACGAAAATTTCATATACCAGATTTCGCGATATGAGAAAAAATTATCTTTATAATATAGCGAATTATATAATCGCTTTTATCGTACAGAGAAAAATAATAAATCAAACAGCTAAAACAAAGATTTGAAATTAGCGTCACCCTTTCAACATGACGCATAACGGCGTAAGACCGGGAGAAATGTTTGAACTATTGTTTGATATGTATGGCCTGTGAATTATCACAATTTAGAAATAAATTTTGATATGGGTGTGAACTCTAATATATTTCCAATAAGGGGGTGGCTTCTGGGCCATATTTACCATGTATTTTTTTTCAATCCTCTAAATTATGATAAACAAATTTAACCCTAATTTATGTAGATTATTATCGTCAGTTGAAAATGTTGACACTGTTTTTATGAACAAACTAATCAAGAATTATCCTCCGTCAAAGTTTTGAGCTTTAATATTTTGTTTTTAGAATGCTCTTACCTATTTAAATGTATATTATAGTGTCTGATATCTCAAATAAATGTATCTATATATTAAATATCTATACCATATATATTTTCTGATTTATAAATGGAACATTTTACATTTTCCTTTTTGTTTTAGATAAATATATCGTCAGTGGCGTGCGAAGCACTTTGTCTAGGGGGGGGCATTTTAAAGATTTTGTAAAATTTTGCCCCCCCCTAAATCAAAGTGCCCCGGGGGGGCACTTTGCTTTAGGGGGGGGCATTTTGATTATATATACTAATTTTAAATAAGGGCGTTTTAAGGGGTGGGATTATTTGATTATGGGCCTTCTAGTCCTTATCCCTTCTTCCCCATCCCTTCCCCCATCCCTATTTCCCATTTATATCCCCCATCTCTTCTCCCCCATCCCTTCTTCCCACCCTGCAATGACCGAAGGGAAGGGAGCTAGAAAGCATCTTCGAAAAAAAAGTACAGAAGATAATTTAACCTTCCCCCCCCCCTCACCAAATTTTTTATGGGTGGAAGGAGATGTTATAAAATCTCAGCAGGAAGGATGAATAACCCTATTAAAAAAAATTTGGGGGGGGGGAGATAAAAACACTCATTTTGGAAATAATTTACCAAAAATTAACATAATATGTAAAACTGATTTTAAATATTTCTTTATTGTATGACAACAAGAATGACAACATCTTTAAGTAGCAAAGCACAAAAAATCATTAATAAGAATACAGACAAGTAGATTTAAAGAGCATCTGTTGAAATCCTTATACTAAAGTAACAGGATGTCTGTCTGTCTGTGTGTACCGAAGGATCTTGCTAACTGCTGAACCGATTGGGTTCTCCTTAACAGGGTAGATTCTCATATGTCCCGGGAAGGTTTATAACTATTTTGGGGGAGGGTACCACCACCCTCCCTAAAGAAATTAAATTTTTTAAAAATTTACCAATTTTAGAAAGAGAGTTCAACGAAAAATAAAAATCAATCATAAATTTTTTTTAACTTTTTCTTTTAAAATCTAAAATAAGAAATTGAATTATCAAATTCGACTCTCTCCTCCTCAAGTGCCCCTAGAGGCCTCTAGGGGCGTAGCCGCTAGTAAATATATATTTTAGGTAGAAAAAGTCACAAATCCTTTTTCCTGTATGTTGTGTGATGACAGTCAAAGTAAATCACATACTTGTCCTTTCATCTACATATATAAAAATCTCTTAGAAATATGGAAAACTTTGGGGTATAGTCTCTTTGTGGCAACGCCTCTTAAGGGGCATTTCGTCGTATTTTCATAGTAGCTTTTAATAGGTTATTCTAGGTTAAGTTAGGTCAGGTGATTTCCCCGCAGGGTTTGGCAATTGGCCCCGCAGGAGCTATAAATAGGGAAAAAACTACTGTGAAAATACAACGAAATGCACATTAAGAGCCAATGTCACAAAAGGGACTATACCCGAAATTTAAAAGATTCAAAAATAGCCAAAAACGTCCTGAAAAGCAGTCCGACATCCATGAATTTTTAATAGTTAATTATATTTCATAATGATGGGAATGTTAACATTAAGTTTTATCCTTCTATCTTTAAATCACATTCCCCCCTTAGCATTACGAACTGACAGCCATGGTGAATTATAGAGAAGCTAAAAAGTTATATCAACATATCCTACCCTCTTTAAATGGCACTTTAATACTCTGTTAATTTTTCATTAAGTGGTGTCCAAGGATTAATAAGGGTGGTGCGTGAAGCGCACCTAAAAATATTTACTCCCCCTTTGAACTAAAATCAATTAAAGACAACTAGAGTGGCGTATTTTATCAAGTTAGGAATATAGAGTGTAGTTAGTTTTAAGGGTTTTTAATGAAAATTGCCATAAAAAACATGTCTTTTTGTAAGGGTATGTACACAAAAAAATTATAAACTTATCCTGAAAATAATATGACATCATATATAGTTATTCATTTAGACAGACATACAGTGTTGAGAAAAAGGCTTAGATAAATACCAACGCTGTTTCTTTTTTATATACATAAAATAACTTGCGATTAAATATTTGTTGTTAATAATGTTTTATAGAAATAAAAACAAAATATACAATAAGATAAAAAGCAGAAGCCATTTGGAAGTGCGCGAAGCGCAAATTTTTTTCTTCAAATGTGCAGGGAGGGAGGGGTTTTTGGGCTATTTATTACACTAGTCCCAAATATTTCATATAAAATTTTCTTATTCGTAAGCTCAACAACTTTGGGGACTTTAATGGAATTTTGATTGGTTGGTTAATTAAGTCGAGTTTCCATACATTTCATCCACTAATTGTAATCTATTGTAAGGGGTAATTTTGTGTATCATCATTGGGGATGTACAAAATTTCTTTGGTAAAAAGTTTATATTATACAAAATAAAATACTTCCTATTACCTGGTCTGTTATGTTCAGTGAAAAAAGATTATAACCTAATTTCTACACTAATTAAAAAATTTGGTAAGGTTAATTGAATAGTAACTCTGTCTGTTTGGCGCGAAGCGCCAAAATTTTTTTGGAGTATTTCTTGATCTTTTTTTTTGAAAACTGGGATAGTTTTGCTTTTTGTAGGGTAGGGGGCAAAAAGGGGCATTTTTGTTGACCAGGGGGGGGCAAAATGGGGCATTTTTCAACATTTAGGGGGGGGGCAGGGGGGGCGGTGGCTAGAGGGGGGCAGGGGGGGGCGTTTTGGTCGCTAGGGGGGGGGGCGATTGCCCCAAATGCCCCCTTCGGTTCGCACGCCACTGTATATCGTAAAATGTTTTAATTATGTATTAACATATATTCTAAAGATTCCAATGACAATTAGGTACGACAGTGTAAGCGTATCACCTCTACAATAATAACCAGAAAGTCCGACTTAAATATTGATTTCTACTTTGTTTGGAAGTACAGGATGGGGGAAAGGGGTGTTTTTTATTTAACCCCCCTCCTCCATTTTACCCCCCTATTTTTTTTAAAGTATACAATATAATACACCTTCTCCCCCACCCCTCCTCAGAAAAACTTTCGCATTAAAAAAAATGTAAAAAAATGTTATTCTGCTAAATATTATTTTTTATTACCATACATTTAAACATTTTAAAAAGTAAATTGTATTTGGATTTTTAAAGAACATTGCATCGCTTTGATGAATGTTGTATCCTTGTCATTCCTTCGTGAAGAAACCTATATTTCTAGTAAAGCCTTAATTATGTTTCTGGATTTTCTGCTTAAGCTTTTTTTGTGTTCAGAGAAATACTTTTTTTCTCTTCCTGTTATAATTTTCCTCGATAATTAAAACATGCCAAGGCTTTGGTAGATTTTTGTATGTTATTTAAGGGAAGGAGGGGACATTGGGCTGTTTATTACACTGGTCCTCAAAGTTTTCTAATAATTTTTTTCTTATTGTTTGACTTAACAACTTTTGGGACTATTAAATTTTGATTTGGTTGGTTGGTTTATAAATTTTAGTATCCAAACGTTTCTACCACTAATTGTAATCTACAAATTGGGAAATTTTGTGTATCAACATTGGAGATGTACATCAATTTATTGGCCAATACCTTACAACAAAGACAATTATGATCATTACACCCACTCAGAATTACCACTTTTTTTGGAAATTCAATGGGCGCGCTATTCCAACCCAATCCTTTAATGATATAATGACCATTGATACCAAAAAAGTGTTTTGGTAGCTTTTTTTCAGCAATATGTCAAATTCGATTTTCATACAAAAGGGGAAGAGTCCCCCCTTGGGGAGAAAATTTTGTTTCTTTCAAAGTATGGCTTTATATACCTTCCTGAATTAATCTTGAAGAGTAAATTGCGGATCAAAAAACGATTTTTAAAAACATTGATCATAGCCAAATTAATTCTCAAAAGACTGACAATATTGGCCATTTTAGCTAAATTAGCTGATTTTGACAGTTATTTAGCGCAACAATAAATTTATAACTGAAACAAGAGCGGAAACAGTCATTACACTTCATTTTATTTTATATACAAAATTAGAAAGTAATATAATATTATAATAAAGATTACAAACAGACGTACAGACAAATCCTACATGTAACATAGCAGCGCTCTTTACAAGGAAATTTGGTGTTCATAAAGAATAATAAATGTATAAAATAAAGTCCTGTTTCCTATGGCGTCACAAAATGATTACAAAGACCGAGTAGACCAAGAATTTACACAAGTTTAAAAGGTACAAAATAACACTAAATACAACTTTTTTGGTTTTAAAAATATCTTTGTTTAAGTATATGTTAGTACACAGACATTTTCAAAAATATTTTTAAAAAGACCCTAGAATAAACCACATGTAAAAAATATGTATTGTATAAAAGTGGACCCTGAATAAGCTTATGATCCAATAGAATGAAAAATAGATTTATTTTCTGAGTGGACAGACAAACAATAACAATTTTCTCCACAGGAAACATTTGGAGGAAGAATAGCTATTTCTCGCATCGTATTATAAACAGCTTTCCGCGGATATAAAATGTACAATTATAGGATTAAATCCAGTTTTTTAGCCCCAGGTTGCCGGAGTCACGGGCTAGAAAAACTGGTTTAAATTTTATGATTGCATATTTTTATATTCGTAGAAAACTGGATACAATATGATGCTAGACATAATTATTTCATATTGATGAGAACCGGTTCTAATCCACCGGATATTAATCGGTTTCGAATGAATACAAAAAAAACTATTTTCAAAGAAAAGGGGAAAGAAGGTCTTCCTAAATTTTCTTAAATGTTGATACATTTTAAATGTACTTTATTAGTCTTTAGCCAAACGCTTTGATATTGCATTTTGTATAGGTAAAAAAGTACCTTCCAACCTTTTATATAGAGTAGCTGTTGTAATACTTAATACAAAGCCCAAAAATAAATCAAAGGTTTTCAAGTGTTTGTTTTGTCCTGGTGAAAAATATAAACTTTGGCGGATTTCTAAAGATATTTCTTCAGGGGAATATAACATTACATTAGGTTAAAGTTTGGGTGAACGCTTCCAAATTTTTCGAATGTTTCCAATTTGGCGGTCACTGGATGCCAGCACACTTTTTAAGGGTTAACAAAACAAAAGTACCATTGTAGCGAAATATAATTTTTTCCCTTTTAGTATTAACTAGAAAATTATACATTATAAACTTTAATTTTGCAGAATGATAAAATAAATAATACTTTTTGTATTCTTTTACCCTTACATATTTATAAATACCAATATTATATTTATATAGAAAATCTATTTAAGTTTTTTTTTAATCGGATTATTCAAATTGCAATATTTTCAATTGCATCTACAGATATATTGGTATATATGTACAGCAAATTTAGTAGCACAGATACTCATTTTTAATCCCTTTCATACTTAAAACCAAACATTGTCTAAATTTTAACTTATATTGTCGCTTCCCTCCCTAATAGATTTATAAAAGCATGTAAGAACTGTATGTTGATTATAATATTCGATTTTAATTTCTAAAGCAAAAATATATTATCTAAAAAGCTTAATAACTCGGTAGTTATTATAAGAAGGTCCATTAAATGATTTTTGCTAACTTTAATGTAGTTTTAAAATGATCATTTAAAAAAAAATATTCCTATACCAATAAGGCATGATGTTAACCCTCCGGTTTTTTAATCCTAATGTTTTCCTTTACAACTTTGGCTTTTTAAGTTTGACAATTACTGATCGGCTAGAGTTGATCCCTTATAAGAACTAAAAGAAAAGATTTAAAAAGAAGAATAAAACATTAAGATGCTCATCCATGACTACATTATAACTTCGACCAATGACGAATAGTCAGCCACCTGCAAGCCTCAGGGAAACTAACAATCAGCTGGAAGTCTAAACCTGATCCAAATATTGTAATCCCTTCCTATGAAAAAATTTAAAACAACCAAACAGATTTAAATTTAAGGTTTAGTTGGGGATGACGCGCGGCTGCCGAGCCTTGTCGATATGTTACGTTTTTGTAAAGAGCACTTTTTATCTTGAAGTAAATTTACAACAAAACCTTGGTGCAAAATTTTCTACAGCGCCAAATTACTTTGGGTTACTGCCACTATACTCAGGGAGGAAGGGGACATTGGGCTATTTGTACACCAGTCCCCAAAGTTTTATAAAAACGTTTTATAATTCGTTAGCTTAATAACTTTGGGGACTTATATTAAATTTAGTTTGGATGGTTTATTAGATTAGGTATCCAAATATTTTAACTAATAATTGTAATCTACAGAAGGGGCAATTTTGTGTATCATCATTGATGATGTTAATCAATTTATTGGCCAATTTCTTATACCTTTAGATCCCTGCAATTAACTACTTTAGTATCTTTGCAAGTTCACTTAAACTATGGATTTCTCTGTCAAAATTTTCTATTGCTATAAAATAAAGATTATGAAGAATAAATGTATAATTATTTTAGAAATTGCAATGTCGATTATATGTGAGTCGTGATTAATTTTGTGTAATGGTAAACTGGTAAACATTTAACAATAAACTGTTTAACAATGTTATGTACGTATATCAGTCTTAACAGACGAAGCTACTCAATGTCTTATTTATATATATATATGGTTTATATATGGTTTATTATGTTTTAAAAAACTGAAAACAAAATGTTTGGTATAATCATTCTATGTACTTATTTGTATTTACTGAAAAACTGTAAATTTAATGCTCTTTCTTCTTTTGTAATGAAGATTAGATAAAGGTTTCCAATTTTCATGCACCTATTTTGTATGTTCTTTAAAAGTAACCAATAATATCTTGCAGTTATCAAAAATTTGTTAAAGAGACAGGGTCGTTATGCTATGCTTTTTATGTTTCGACATGAAAAATTATGTTTTGGCATTTTTTGTCCTTCTGACAAAATAACATAATGCTCAAATTTTAAAAAGTGTTAGGGACAAAAGTGTTTTGAACAATTAGACACCATGTAATTAGCAAACCATTGCTTTAATACAGTCTAAAAATAATAGCTTACTTATATACAGTTTTGGATCTTTAAAGATGTTTTTTTTTATTGCTACGTCAACATCCGTTTGTCTGATTTGTCAAGCTTTTGTGCACGTTGTCATCCTTGTTTTCAATATAAATGTGTAAAAACTAGTGATCCTTGCAAGATATTTGTAGACTTATTATTGTTAATTTATTTTCCTGCAGCATTGCTAGTAGATTTTTCACTATTATTGGGTAAGAATTTAGTGGCCTTAAGCAGAAACAAATTAGCAAGTATTGGCTTTTCTATACACACAAAACTTCTTAGGATTATATAATACCCAGGAAAAATGTACGTGGATTTTTATTAAAACAAGTGGCATATTTCTTAATTTTAGTTTCATCAAAAAGCTATGCTAACCCTTAGTTTACAAAAAAAGAACAATTATCCAAATTTCAAGGCATAAATAAAAGGTTAGACTAATGTAGGTTCATTGGCTTGTCAATTAATTTCAAAAAGATGGAGTGGACATTGGCCTTTAAATTGCAATTGTCCCCAAAGATTTATAAACATGATATCTCAACTTTGCTTTGAAAACTTCTGGTACTTTTATTGGATTTTGATTAGTTGGTTCCATATCAGAAGTGTTTAAATTTTTAACCAATAATTCTAATCTACAGAAGAAATTATATGTTTATCATTATTGGGGAAGTATATGAATTCATCATCCATTGTCTTATCCCTGGTGAATCCTTGACAATATCAAAAAGTACTATTTGTTGACAAAAGCAATACAGCAGAACTAATTTATATTTTAATTTGGTAAAACCCACTCAAACTTTCATAATTGTACTCGGAGTATTTTAAAACTTGAAATTATTTATTTTCTTGGAATAAATAAATTCTAAGAAAAGTTTATAATGCAACAACTTTAATTTCTCATGTACAATATATTTTCAAAGAAATTAAATTATCAAATTTTGTGTAATGTTAAATTTAAAAAAAATATACAAAGAATCAAAGAAATAAAAAAGTGTAATTTATTTGTTAATTTTTTCAGATAAAGACACTGTATATCTTAAATTTTGTGTAAATCCAAAAAATATCTAAAAATCATATAGGCAAATCACATGCGAAAAAACAAATAAATGTGTTTTAAAAAGTGGCTTGAGCAGGGTTCTGCCAGAGTTGCAAAAAGCGCATCCAAAATTTTTAAAACCCCCTTAAACCATGACACCAACGTGGGTTTAATTGAACAAGCAATAGATTGGTTAGTGTTCTCAAAAGTCAAACAAGCGTTATCTGATTGGTAAATTGGCCCTTGAAGTTTGAAAATGTGTTCCTGGGCTTGGCAGCCGACATAAGTCTAAAATTTAAACACGCTTCTGTGCAAAAATATTAAAAGTTAGATTGTAAAGTTATAAAATTACTAGTTTACTGAGGCTCACACGCGGCATATGCACGGCTGCCAAGCCTTGATTTATTCCAAACCCTCCTTGGTGGTTTCGGGAGGTTGTATCAAATGTGGTGTAAAACCTTGTCAAGGCGGGTGTTTTATGAATCCTACCCCCTTAATTTTGTCATTCTTGTATTAATTCTATCAGATTTAATTAGGATCTAAAAACTGCAAACCAGCATTAACTTGCAATTTATAAAGATTGTAAGATTAGGTTAAATAACATACAGGGATATAAAGGGATAAGACAATGGCTGATAAATTAATGTACATCCCCAGTGATGATACACAAAATTAACCCGTCTGTAGATTACAATTAGTGGTAAAAAGGTTTGGTCACTCAACTTAATGAGCCAACCAATCAAAATTCAATAAAGGTCCCCAAAGTTGTTATACCAACGAATAAGAATGATACTCTTTCTATCTTTTGAGACTAGTGTAATTAACAGCCCAATATCTTCCTTCGTCCTGGAAATATAGCAAAATTAATTAACTTGATAAGATAGTACTGGGTAATACAACCTATTAATCATTAAAGAATAGGAAGGGATACATTTTTCTGTATAGCTCCAGTATATAAAACTAGCGGTTTCGCCCCTAGTCTCTAGGGGCTTTGCCCCAAGAGGTAATTTTAAAAAAATAAGTATCCCCACTACTTTCTGTTAAAAAAAAATAGTTGGGATTTTTTTGTTTTTCGGGAGGTTGGGGGTGTCCCACCCCGCAAGAAAACAGCCTTAAAACACCACAGGACCAGAAGGTATATACCCTGAAGAGTAGAGTCCGATCAGTTTAGTGGTTACCGAGATCTTAAGGGACGTACGGACGGACGGACAGACAGACAGACGGACGGACAAACAGACAGACAGACATCTTTCTACTTTGTATTATAGATAGTTGTTATTTTGGTCTGTTGCTGAAGATTTCCAAAGCAGCTGAACAGATTGAGTTCTTCATTTTAGGGAACTTTTACATTGGCTCCTGAATAGTTTAAGGCCATTTCGTTTTTTTTTAAATTTGAGTCTTGATGGTTTTATGCTAGTTCCATTTCTTTTCTTTCGAATACATAGCTTTTTAATGTTAGTGGCGCATCTGATAGTAAAACATAATATATTCCCACAATTTCTCTGCTGAAACTATCTACAATGAGTTTTTTGTATAAGCAAATCATTAACAAGGATGACAATGCTTCATAAGATCCTTGTCTGCTACCTCCAGACACTCTCACCTAAGATCCTACGGCTGTTTTTGAGTTATTATTCATCCTATACACTGGTTAGTGTATCTCTCACCAGAATGAATAAACCTTAATTTCTTGTTGTGGAAAATCTTTGACATCCAAGGCATATTGATGTTATTTTTGATAGAGATCTTTAGTTACTAGTCAAACATCCTGCCACTTACAAATCTTTGAAACCCAAGACATATTGATATTATTTTTGAGAGAGATCTTTAGCTACTAATCAAACATCCTACTACCTACTGATCAACAACTAAGACGCAAATTAAAATTACCATAAAAAAAAGATATTAAAAAGCTATTTTTAGCCAAGTTATTCTTTATATTTTTACTAAGACATTTTAAATATACTAATAATGCATTTTAAACTATTTGGAGAAAATGTTGAAACAAATGGGGGAACGAGTGAGGAAGGTCTTGTAAAGTCAATTGTTGGTTCTCAACTGTGTATTCCAGGACTGCCATGAAGTCAGCTATGGTGTCCGCCTTCAAAATTTGAAACATTGGGTGTTGCCTCTAACTCTCGGTCTCTTGGTTCATTCAGATCTCCACACGCAAAAATCTGCGCGAATATATGTATTTTTACATTGCAAAAATAAGTATTGCAAATATTTTATAAAACAACAAAAATTCATGGATTTTTTTAGCTTATTTTTAATCTTAGTACCTAGATAATTTTCTTGAGAATCTTAATTACAAAAAGAGAAAGATATGGAGATTTGAAGAAATGTCTTAAAAGATTTTTCATGTTATAGTTAAATGCAGAATTTATTATTTAAAAGAAAAAAATTTTGATTCAAAAAAGAATATAGTTTAATCCAAAATAAACTTTTACTTTGATAAAACTGAATAAATATTTCTTTACTGCTTTAAAGTTATTTTATATTTTTTCTCTGTTCCATCATAGGTTAACCAAAAATCTTTTGTCTACATTTTAGCCTTGACTCTATAAAAGGTACAAATTTTAGCATTTCAAAGCCCCTTCATTTAAAACCAGACATTTTTTAAGTACATCGAGATTATTTTTGATCAACATAAAACAGACAAAGAAAAAAGTTATCTATTTACTTTTAAAATTTAGTCTTATTCTATTAAAATTATGCTTTATAGTTTGCGTAATCTTCAAATGCCCATATTAAGAAAAAAACGCAAATTATAAAGCAACAACTTCCATATAAGTGAAGCTCTAAAATGGTAGGACAAACGAACGTTAACACTTGTCAGAACTGAATAATCAGAAAATAAATGTATAAAAGTCGAAACAAAATTGTTAGCAAATTTGTTGAAAACTGCTTACATGCAGGATATTGTTTGAATACATACTTACATTTTTAAAACTTAATTATAGAGATGCTTCTCCTATAACAATGTACTTCGTTGTCTTAGGAATCTTTATTCCAACAATCAGATTAATCAGATAATTATATAATATAAAAGTTTGTAATAAGTTAATAGGGACCTCTGGGGGCATTGCCGCTAGTCTATAAATAAATTATTATACATTATTAATATTTTAATTAACCAAAAATGTATGAAAATAAAACTTAATTAAATCCTCCTTTATTCTCTTTTTTGTCGGTTAAATGATTATATGATCTCTTTCAGATCATTAATGCATTTGGCAAAGAATAAGATAAGTGTGCTTTAAAAACAGCTGATGAATATTGTATAATAATTTATTTTCCAATTATATTTTAATTAAGAATATATAAATATATTATAATAATTTTTTTAAATAATAATAAAAGTAAGCTTATTATAGATGTAATAAAATTATTGGGTTCTTTCAATAATTTATGACCAAAAGTATGAATAATATATTAATGGTCACCAAAAGTAGATTTTTTGTCACTAGGCAAGAAAAACAAATTAACAGTACATATTTAAAATTAACTTTTATTTGATACCTAAAACAACACATCTCATCTTAATTTTAAATAGTATTGGAAGCGATTTATTACGCCTATAAAAATAACGTCATACAATACAAATGGCTAAATAGGCCAATACACAGACTAAATTACCAATGTTAGTTTAGTATATATTTTAGTTGACCAGTATGCCGTCATTTATTATAAAAAGCTAAAAACAACATTTATTCTCAATTATTTTGAATGAAAAGTCTGAGTGGTAAAGAGTCATTATTAAATCAGTATCATTGAATGAATGAGTGTCCTTTAAGTAGTGATCAAATGAGATTGCAAGGAGATTAGATTCAAGAATGAAAATAATATTTAGTTGTTAACCTACTATATAACTACGTCCCTTGAGGCCCCTAGAGGCACTTGAGATGGAGGGAATGAAATATAAAAAAAGTTAATCCTCCTCCCCCTAAAATTGTTTTAAGCCTTCCCAGGACCTGTGAGAAGCTACATTATTAAGGAGAACCATATAGATATAGGTACAAGGGTTAGCGAGATTCTTTGGTAGAAGCTCACAGACTTCCTGTTACTTTTATTAGGATATTTATTTTTTCAATCAAATTTTGTTAAAATGCATGTTGTCATTCTTGTTATACACTAAAAAAAACTACAATTTTTCTTTTGCTCATGTACGGAAAAATTGTCCAATGGTAAATTAATTAAACTTTGTGATAACTCAGCAGTTTTTTTTCCAGATATTAAAAATACAAAGTAATTAGAGTTTTGAATTAAATATTTCTATCAACTACAGTTTCTCGAATTGAAGCTTTAGATATTACATAGGTCGGTTTTAGACTATTATTAGTAACTCCCTTCCCATTCGAAAGAAAAATCACGACATGATATATTTTTTTAATTTAGGTTTTCTTTACATTTTTCCCTATACTTAATAAATTAAGTATTGTGAATTTGCAATAATCAAAATAAAATGTTAAACTTTTTTTGCTGCAGCTAAGATTAAGCCATCAATCTCATACTTGTCAGAAACTGTAGAGTAATATGCATCCCATAGGTGTGATGTTTACATGTATTAGTTGTGGATCTTTATTGCAAAATATTGCTGATTTTTAAGCCAAAAAGAACATTTTAGATTTTAATTAATTCAGATTTCTTAGTATATTTCTTAAAAAGTAAAGAGTAATATGTATACAATAGGTGTGATGTTTACTTTTATTAGTTGCGGATCTATATTGCAAAAAAATAAAATATTAGTTATAATACTGCTAATTTATTCTTTGATCCTATACTAACTCAAATCCCCAACTCCAAATATAGTTGAAACAAAGTTGTGTATGTATGTTGTTGTAAAGTAGTAGTTATACAAACAATGTTGATTCACATCCCCAACTCTAAATATAGTTGAAACAAAGTTGTGTATGTATGTTGTTGTAAAGTAGTAGTTATACAAAATGTTGATTCATATCCCCAACTCTAAATATAGTTGAAACAAAGTTGTGTATGTATGTTGTTGTAAAGTAGTAGTTATACAAACAAGATTGCAATAAATTGCACTTAACTTAACATTGGCACTTGGGCAAAATAGCTTATATTTCAATTGGGGGGACAGCCTGACAGGGTGCTTTTTAAAAGCAAAACTTTTCTGTATGAGGGTTGGGCACTTATTGGTATACATGTTAGAATTGTCCTATGAATTTCAGACTTGACATAATAAGTCGTGTAACAATTAGGTTATACAACGTAGCAACTCTATATGTGTTAATAGAAAGAATAAGGTGCATTTTATTATACTGGTTTATTATTTATTTGATTTTTGACATATTGATTCCCAGTAATAATAGAACATTTATTCCAAGCATTGGAATTCTATAAATATGCCTTTAAATGTATGTTTGTCCATATTAAGCATTAAAACTGATTATGCAATGTAAAGTATTGTTTCTTAGTGTTAAAAAGCCTTGCATGAATAAAGAAAAACAATAGTATATGTCGTTCTATGGAGGTTCTATGGGTTGTCAAATGGTGATTTATAGGATTTTACAGTCAAACCTTCTTCACTTCTTAACTAAAAGTCCCTTACTTCAGACCTTGACGAATTTGTCATAATGTGATTTGACAGAAAATCAATTTAATAGATTTCATCTTTGATTAGATAATAGATGATATTTATTAAGTCAGATTAGTTATTTCTCGCATCATATTATAAACAGCTTTCCGCGGATATAGAATGTACAATTAAAAGATTAAAACCAGTTTTTTAGCCCCGAGGTGCCGAAGGCACCGGCTAATAAAACTTGTTTTAATCTTATGATTGTACATTTTTATATTCGTAGAAAGTTGGATATAATACGATGCTAGACATAGTTTTTTCCTATGGATGAGAACCGGTTCCTATCCACCGGATTCGAATGAATACGAGAAAATCTTTTACATTTCTTAGTACTAAATATTTTTCCACTATTTAGCAAGTTTATTGTAGCTACATGTAATTGTAAAAGGTTCTATAGAGAAAGGTTTAACAATCAATAGGTCAGATCTTTTGTTCTTCAAATAAGGATTAAATGTTGTATAGGGTTTTGTAAATTAACCCCCGTAAAAATATGTGTTGGGAGTTAAAAAACAACTTTAATTTCACAACTCCTCCACCCAACAAAAAATTCATCTCTTTTAATTTTATTTGTATTATAGATTATTAAAGAAAATTTTTTTAAAAATATTTCTTTATGTTTTAAAGAAAAAATGCATTACTCAGCAAAATTTTGAATTTAAATCACATTTAAAAGTTTTCAGAAATGTGATCATTTCAATTTCTAAAAAAAAGTTCTCAAGTTGTGAACTTCTTTGAACCAAGGAGGACATTTTTCAAAGTTTGGCGGATTTTGTTATAAAATATACTACTAATCTATTATATAGATTATTTATAGTACTATAATAAATAAATAATTTATATTAAAATGTCAGTTTAAGATCTATAAGATCTTAGAAACTGCTGTAACATTATTTGTTTTTCAGGGTGGTAAACTTACAAAGCTTCTCTACCAAATTTTGGGTGTATCTTTAAACTAGAGTTTTTGCATTAATATTTCAGACGCTATTAGTTGATTTCAAAGACCAAGTACAAAATCGGGATAAGATCTCCTCCCTGTGAGTAGAGTTACATAGAGCCCATGCCTCCTCTATTCTTTAAATTTAATATACATTAAACAAAAGCTAGAAGAAGAAAAATTTAAAAGTGTAAAAATACAAAATTACATAGGAAATAGAAAATGTTTTTTTTTTAAGAAAGAAAAAGTTTAAATCTTTGTTTAATCTTGTGTCGTCTGGTCCTTGGGTTCATACCAGCAATTTAAGGATAGTTTTTAGCTTAAACAATTTTTCCTAAAGGGCAGGGAGGGATATTTTCGCAAATCCCTTTGGACAATCCCCTAAATAACAATTTTTGGAACAGTCTCGCATTTATTCAACATTTTTTGTAATGTGATTTTGTATTCCTGAAACACGATATTAAAATCTACCTAATACCTCCTGAGTCTACAACCTACCATTTGATTGCACGACCTTTGTATGGAAATCCAAACTGTGCATGGTAATTAGTCAAGTCTGTTCAAGGACCAGTGCATTTTCCATACTCTTTCACTTGCCGGTCATAGCAGCAGATTTAAAAAAAAGAATAGTAATATATCGCATCGTATTATACACAGCTTTCAGCGGATAAGGCACGGTCTAAAAAAACTGGTTTCAATCTAATGATTGTTCATTTTTATATTCGTAAAATACTGAATAAAATACATAATTTTTCAGTATTGCTGAAAAACGGTTCTATTCCAGCGTTTATAAATCGATTTCAAAGCCATACTGTAAATTTATAAAATATTCATCTATCCCAGGTTAGCATAGCGAGGTTTGTCAATACATTAGATGTATAATTAGACTAGACATCAGATAATGACATAATTATTATCTTATTATCAGTTGATGAAGAAAATATATTCATTATGTCTAGGTCATAATATTCTGCTTATAAGGAAAGGTTCCTGTTTATCTAAACCTTGTTAAGGCTATATTTAAGATTAACTCATATCCCAAAAAGACAACAAACCCTTTGAAGAAGAAAAAAGGGTTTTTGTATCTCTTATTTTTGGGTGAGTTATGGTTGGGTAAGGGTTAGTAGTGCTTCACATGGAGAGCATGGTTTGGAAACATTTTTTTTTAAATAAGGAGGTAATCTTCAAGGATATCTTAGCTTATATTGATTTGTAAAAAGGGTGTTGAACAATAGCAAAAAAGCTAAAATATTCAGAGGGATTTAATAAATTAAAGTTATAACAACCTTACTCCCCTCCCAGAAATAAAGACGTCCCTTTTAGTTTCAATTGTAATTATAAGTGAAAACACCAACAGTAGTTCTTTTACAGGATTATCATATAAGAACCATAGTTAGAAATGAAGGTTATAAAAGGAGAAAATGCTGCCTTTCTGTTATACTTTATTTCTCAAACAACTCTCTTTAAATAAAAATCTATTATAAAGTTTTGTAGATGAACAATATGCAAACTTTTTTATCCAGCGGGCTTTTGGTAAATTAGTTTCTTTTAGTTGCAAAACATCTCTACAATTTTCTTACCATATTTGAGGTGCAATACCAACCTACTAAAATTGACTTTAATAAAACAAGAATAACAACATCCAGAAGCGAAATACATAATCATGTCCCCCATATCGATGCGTATGAACGCATCTTTGACACCTCCTTATCAAATGCCACTGGTTTTACAAATACATTTTTTACATTTCATACCAATATATGGGTTTTTACCCTCCCCAAAAATGAAAAAAAGGACTTCTATATTTGATCTACTTTCCATATATTTATTTTTCTATACTTTTTAGACTATTTTTGATTGTGTTAATCTGTCTATTTTTAGTATTATAAAATTGTTTCTTGTTATAAATTTGATTATAATATTGCTGCATTAATATGAACTTTTTCTACCTTGTTGTATCTTGTCTCTGCGTGCATTTTATGTCTGTCACAAGAATGGGGATTTATTATTACATGAACCTTACACCAGATTACCATGTACTCTATCAGAGTGAAACTTGTGAAACTCCACCTCTTTAGCTAATCCCCTCCCCTCCTATCGGATGGACAAACTGATTAATAAATGACCAGGGAAATAGGAACCTAAATGGACGAAAATTTTTCCTCTGCCATAATGTCCATGTATATTCTATATATTTATGGTCACAAGATGCAGAATTCAACAGACCCTGACAGGAATTGTATATATCTGACAGTAGAAATCCTTAAAATTAATAGATAAATGAAATTCTTAGAGTAAGGCCGTTTTTACGGGGGGGAGGGGTATAATCTAATTTATTACCAAAACTCGTTTGAGGGGAGGGGGCGGGACACAACATCTCTTTAGACCCCCCCCCCCCCCCCAACTTGGATTTTCTTGTCTTAAAGTTTAAAGCCAAGATACAGACGTTTGGCTTTGAATCACGCCACTTGTTTTAGTAAATATTCTCGCATAAATGCTATTTTAAATCCCTTCTGGTTGGGTCTGTTGGGGTGTTCTGGATTCAAGTTTAATTGATGCATAGCTTAACAAAATTGGTTACTGTAAACAATGTAAATATTAGGTTTAGGGTACATATATTTAATACAATTATTGTAAAACTGAATACTTTATATTAATCAACAAATATTCATAAGATATTAGCCAAGAAATTTTTAAAAATGTTCAGTGCTGTTTAAACTTCTTTTAGAATGTTTTTTTAAAAATAATTAAATAATTTTTTTATACTTTCTTATCATACAAAAGTCATTATATTGTCCAGGATACTTTTACAAAATATATCAAATAATCAGAAATCATTGTTTGTTTTCATTAGTGTGGATGTTATTGATAGGCCCTTTTCTATTACTTAAATTGATTTTTTACCTGATTTTCTGATTGCAATCAAGAAACCTTATATAATAAATGAACGTAAAGTTGTGAGTAAGATTCCAGTCAAAGGCGCTTATTAGGTCAAGTTGTCAATATGCGTTTTGATATATACTATCATTTCCTCAGCAGTTAGACTTAATAAGCGCCTTTGACTGGAATCTTATTCACAACTAAAACGCAAAATTGTAAAAGCTCCTATTCCCTTTGTCAAAGAAGGAAAACAATAAAGTAAACTAGGGAGCATTATTTGAATTTTATCATATTTGAAATGAGTCTTCAAATCCTCAAAACAAAATAAGGAGAAAAAATATTTTCTTTGTTATTTCTTATCGCATGAAGTGATGAAAAGTATTTTTACAAACAGTCAAAAAGCGTCCATGGCTGAACACATAGCGTATCTGCTCTAGGGAAATTAATAGGCTTAACACAGCGTCATAACTAAAGACGTCAAAATGCTTCCTACTGCCCTAATCACAGATGCTCAACATTAATAGTATGGGATATACCTAGGCCCAAAACAGGCACAACTTATTACCATACACTTCTAGAAAAAGATCATGTAATCAAAGAGTCGGTTGTATATTGATTGTTACCTAAACTAATACCCTGGTTTGTTGGACAGAAAAGGAGAGAAAGTCTCCATTTAGTTACCCATTGTTGTTGGACTTGATGTTAGAGGTCATAGACCAAAAAATCGCTGTATCTTGCTTTCTTAGCTATAACCTAAAAAGAGCTGTAATACATGAACACTAAGCATGGTGTATATCCAATTACGTCTGGTGTTTGTACAACTCATACTTAGGAAAACAGATAAGGGTTCTAATAAAACCAAGCAATTAATAATATAGGATTTTTTTTACAATTTCTTCATTGTCTGAATATTTTTTTTAAAAACTAGCGAGAACATTTTATAGACCTACTAGCGGCTTCGCCCCTAGCCTCTAGGGGCTTTGCCCCAAGAGGTATAATTACATCTTCTATTACTTACCCAGCAGAACGGATCGCAAATTTTCGCACCTTCCCAGCAGGAAAATATTTTCTCGTTTAAATAACGAATTCGCAAAATTCGTAAAAAAAAATAGTCTAATGTGTTCTCAAGAAAATTACTACTGGTGCTGCTCTTAGTCAAATGTGTTCTCAAGAAAATTATTTTTTTGGAGGGGGGGGGGGGAATTTTCATTTTTTGGGGGGTTGGGGGTGTCCCACCCCCCCCCCCCCCAAGAAAATAGCTTAAAACCACCACAGGACCGATAGGTATATACCCTGAAGAGTAGAATCCAATCGGTTCAGTGGTTACCGAGATCTTAAGCTTCAGACGGACGGACAGACAGACGGACGGACGGACGGACAGACATCAAGCTACTTTGTATTATAGATAGCTGCACTTACATTTTTTTATTGGTGGGGTGGTGTAACCCTCCCCTAAATTAGTTTAAAACCTTACCAGGACCCAGGAGAAGCTATATTGTAAAGGAGAACCATATCAGTTCAGGGGTTAGCAAAATCCTTAGATACACATACAAACATAATTCCTGTCACTTTTATATAAGGTTACAATTTTCTATCTTTTTTTAGTTAATTTTTGCTTTGATTGTCAATGAAGAAAAGTGAAAACTTATTTTAATTTTTCCATAGGATTTAATAATTAAAGTTTCTAAAATATTTGAATTTTCGATTCATTCGTTCATGGAATCTTACTGGAAGGAAAACAAAGAAAATAAAGTTAAACATCTAGCATCAGTAGGATAGTTTTGATAATAATTATCTCCAACTGTTTATACTTTGTTCATTTATACAACAAGCTAAAACAAAAGCCTTTTATTTCTTCACACAGAAATTTATGAAACAAGGATAACAACATCATTTATTTATTATCAAGAGAAGGGACATAATTTAATGTAAGATCACGTAATGTAATTTTTGGAAAAACATAAAAAGCTCTATAAAAGGTATGCATAGAGAAATTTTAAAAGAAGGAAATAAAATATTTAATACTAGTGGCTAGGGGTGTAGCCTCTGCAAGTGAAGGGGGGGGGGGGGTCTTATCTTTTATATGTTAAAGCAAAAACAAACAAAAAAATAGGAAGGGATGTCCGGCCATTCCCCCAAAACCATCACAGAAACAGTAGATATATCCTTATAAATAAAAACTTGTCGGTTCAGTTTTTACCAAGATCTGAAAACTTTAGACAGACACACTTTGCATGATATATAAAGAATATAAAGAATATATTTGAAAGAATATAATAAAAGTGTTCAAAATCTGATATGTTTATTAAACAATTGTTTAATATTTAATTTAAATGAAACCAAAGTTAATTACATTTAGAGTGACTGTGCTCTTTTGAAGAGTGTAAAGCAGTATCTGGGCAATCAAAAACAAAAAGCTAATAACATGCCCAGACTCGAATAAATGGTGTATGTATGCTAATAATCAGTTTTCTCTATTCATATTATGCCTCATCATGGTGGGCTGTCGCGAGGAAACTCTAAAAGTGCCTCTGTTTCTCCCTCAGCTTTTTAACTCTTTCTATCTATTTCCAAAACATGTATCTAAACCCTAAGGCTTCCAAACCAATTAATATTAGATTTAATTTGATTATAAATTGAAATCAGTCATACTGAAAAAAACATGTACCTTCAAACACTCGAGTCTAACAAAACTTTTTAAAATTTTATATTTTCTTTATTTTAATATGCGCGGAAAGTTGTCTATAATACGATGTGCTAAATAACTATTCTTCCACTGTGTAATTTACTTTTTTATAAAGTTTGAAGATTTATATTATCTTGTTATTATCATACATTGTTAATTTTTTATTTTTGTCAGGATTGGAGTGTGTTTTAACCCTCAGGAAAATAGCTTAAATCCATCACAACCGATTGTTTTACATGATCTTATTAGATGGACGAGTGTCATTCTTTGTAATTTAAAATAAAGGGTTCTTTTCTCCAAAGTCCCTAGCGGGCCAAACCCCCCCCCCCCTCTTCCCTCTCATTTTCACCCCCCCTCTTCCCTCTCATTTTCAATATATTTCAAAATAATAAAATAAACAAACAAAGATTCCTAAACTGTTTAGTCAATTTAAAAAAAATACAAATGTCACCTAAAATATATAATAGTAGTAAAATCAACTTTATTTATGACAACGTAAAGTAAACGCTGAATGTACTTTACTGTGTGAACTTTAGGAGACAATACGTCTTTAGAGAATACAATATTCATTCATTAAACACTTATCTAACTATAATCTCTTAATCCCAGGAATCTATAGGGATAAAACAATGGCCGAGAAATTAATGTACATCTCCTTTGATTATACACAAAATTATCCCTTAATTAAAATTAGTGGTTGAAACTTTTAAACATTCAAATTACTTGACCAACCAATCAAAATTCTCCCAAATGAAGTTTTTAAGCCAACGAATAAGAAAATGTTATTTAAAAACTTTGGGAACAAGCTTAACAGCCCATAGTCTATAAATTGATTATAAATTGTCTTTTCCCTTAAAATCCCTGTTAAAATTGAAGACATATACACAGTTAATGTGCTGAGTTACCAGAAAACGTATAGACAATATTACTAAGTTTTTTTTTCTTCAATTATTGGTACAATTTAATTTCCTTGTATTTTTGATAACCTTTTTAACCCTCCTGATATAGCATCTTTAATATTCTAATTTGTAATAGCTAGAAAATTTAATTAGCTATACTTTAAAAATTGGTTACTTATTTGATCTAAAATTTAGCCCCTTGCATTTAAACTAGTCATTTTTATTGTCTCCAAACATGATATTGATATCCAAAAACTTTAATGTTACTTCGTCAACATTATCATCAAAAGTTCTAAGGGAAAACTTTTCTGAAGTGTACTTATATGTTTTAAAAATAATGTGATCAAGGAAGGAAAACGAAGTTGCGGGTTTCATCGTATTTTCACAGTAACTGTTCTCCTATTTCTAGCATTTGCAAGGAGATCGAACCCTGCAGGGTCAATATCCTAACCATGCGTGGCAATCATTAACATTTACCTCAAAACATTAAAGCTACTGTGACAATACGACGAAAACCGCTACTTCGCTTTCTTTCCATGATCCAATTGTCATATCTAATATTAGTACCTATCCAGTTTGTTAGAACACCATGATATAACTTAAAGAGTGTAAACTCAGCACAAATGTATTAATTGGTTTAATTGACACTCCAAGAAAGTAGAAGACTAAGAAATTCCAAAGAAACTACACAAAAGTATCTAGATTATAATATGATTATGGAGCTATTTTTTAAAGCTGTGTTGTAAAAAAATACTCAAATCAAATGCAAAACTGCCAAAATAGCGTTGATATGTTTTTTAGAACTCAACAAAAAAAAATAACAAATAACTAAGTTATAAGATCTCTACAAGGTTGGGGTTAAAGGGTGAGTTACCCCTTTAATCTTTTGAAATCCCCCTTCAAAATGAAAAGCTTGGACGTCCCTGCTCTACACTTCAAAAATTGAAACTAACTACTGAAGACAAAAAATAAAGACAGATGGACGGGCATAAGTAAGGACATAATTTAAAATATCACTTCTTAAATTAACAACTCTCCCTACAATAGTTTTGACACAGAGTGTCTTAATTGGCAAGACAATTACATTAAAAAGTTGTACAATAAGTTTTATATGGTCTGACAATATATGTATAAGTATAGATATATATATATCCTTGACAAATACCTGGTTTTAGTGATGGAGACTTTTTTCGTCTACAAGCTTTCTGCTCATTTTTGTTTTTGTTAATATTTCCGACGCCATTAAAAACTCAATTGAAAGTCGGCAGAGGGTCAACATACATTTTCTAACCCTTGCCCCCTTCATTTTTTTTGCTCTAATGATCTGAAATCCATTTTGGACAAAACACGAATTCATAAAACACTAATCTATACAATTATCTGACTACCCTTCCTATTGCGAATTTTTGCTGATATAGAAGATAAACGTCTCATATTTTTTATATAATATTCTAAAAGTTACATTATTTATCATTCATTTTATTTTCATAAGATGATGCTCTAAATCTAATAATTAATCGAAAGATTGCAAAAAGAACTAAAAGTCAACTATTCAAAATAAAAGTAATTTAATTCAATTTAATGAATATAATTTGTGTGCAAAAAAATCCGCAACATATTCTCTCTGTGTGTCATAAATAGTTGCGGTAATTAGGTAAGAGAGGAAAATTTATTACTTTCAATTAGGCTTTACCCGGTATCTAAAGGGATAAGAGAATGACTGATCAATTACAATTTACATCCAGAATGATATCACACAAAATTACCCTTTATGCAGACTTCATTTTGTAGAAATATTTGGAACTCAACTTAATGAACAAACCAATAAAAAGTTCATAAAATCCAACGAATAAGAAAAGTTATGATAAAACTTTGGGGACGAGCCCACAACGTCCCCTCCCTCCCTGAGGCTATATCCTAATTTTCAACACTCAGGATAGGGATATATATATTTTTTTAAAAATGTGTAGCATGCAAGACGTCCAAGCTTATTACTTTTTGGGGGTAGAGTGGTAAAATGTTGAAAGGAGGGGGGTGGGGGATGGTACAATCCAGAGGTGGGTTTTAAAATCGCTCTTTTTATACGTTTAATTGAGAAATGCAGCGATAATGAACAATTTCACGGCATTTTCGCATTCTAAGTTGCCAAATTAGAATTAAAATAAATGCATTAAAAGAAAAAAGTAATTATTTTTATATTTTTTTTATTCTCAGTTGGCAACTTCAAATGCGAAATTGTTTATTGTCGCTGAATTTTCTCATCTTAAAACATAAACGTATAAAAAAAATGATTTCAAAACAAACCTCACATCTTGGGTAGGTAAAATGGCGTGTTAAGTATCTAGAAGTCAACCCCGAGGGTAAAATTTACATGGTGGGGGGAATCAACCTTCCCTTTTTTTTAATTAACCCTCCTCCATTTGTACCTCCCTGGTATCAATGACAATATATTTATAAATACTTTATAAAGATTAAATTAAAAAGGCTTAGGTAAAGTTGTTTGAGAAGGAAAAACTAAAAATGATATATAAAGAAGTGCTTTTAATCATACATAGTGAGTTGCCACAGTTTAAAGATTAGAGACTATTTTTAAAAATCCTCGTAAAAAGTAGGATAAAAAAACTTAGCTTTAAAAATGAGAAATGAAAATTGAGAATATGCTAAAGGGAAATTTGATTAGTTTTTCAGTGTTTAAGAAAATGTAATGTATTTAGGGTTGGGCCGGATACTTTTTTGGCCGGATACCGGATGACTGGCTGATTTCTAATATAAGTTTGTTTAATTGGACGTAATTGTCCTTGTTTCAGAATGTTTCTCCCTAAAAAGTGATTTTAAAGATGGAAATTAATTATCCATTTAAATACATTGCACCAAGGGAAAGAAAATGGTTCTGTACTATTAATTAATTTCAAAACTAATTTTCCTAATTTTCAATTTTACTTAATTCTAAAACTGCCATTTTTAAGCAAAACTTTTTTACAACTATTGCTTGGTTAATTTCACTCTGTTTCACACTTTTTGTGGCAATATATGTTTGACTTTTGATAATACCCTTAACTAAAGGGACAAATGAATATCCATTAAAATACTGCTTCTAAAAATTTAATTAAAATTTGGCTTTCGAATTCTTTGTTTTGAAATTTTAGAAAACGAAATGAAATCATTACATAATTAGCCCTCCCTATCATCAGATACGAATCCTGGATACCTTATTACTATTGATGGTTAATAACATTTTCATAAAAAAAAGTTCAACAACCATTCCAAAATAAATGGACCCTAGAAAAAAATGACCTCCCGTAAAGGAAAAATATTTTTTTCTTTTTAAAACTAGTATTAACAAGAGGCATCAATGGGCGTAGCCGCTAGTTGATAAATATAGTGTTTGATGTCTAAAAATCTCAAGTTTTATTTAGTACTAATATATATCAGGTATTTAATAATCAAATTTACATATAATTGCTGTTCAACTTAATTAAGAACATAATTATAAAGAAATACATATTTCATGTAAAATTAAATATGTTAAAAAATCTCCTAAAATTTATTGAAAAAATCATCCAATTATGTTATAAAAATCATTAGTATCTTTCTGAAGATTTCGAAAGCATGAAACTTTAAGTTAAAGATAAATAAAATTGAAGTAAAAAACGTTGTTATACTATAAAATGTAAGGCTCCATAGTATACTCTATGTAGAGTAAGTGCAGTCAATATTCTCTAAAATGGCTATAGCATTTGGAATGATAGTGCCAATTATCTGAAAAGTTTATATCCTTGAGCTAAAATTTTTTTTTAATTTTATAACTCTGCCAACCCTAAATCTTCATGCGGTTTTTAATATCTTTGTTATGATTCAATCCACGCATATAACGATTGCTTTAATCGTTTTCCAGGTCCCATAACTGTGCTGCTAGACCTTTATTTTTTAAAAATCGGTTCAGAAATAAGGATTTTAGAAGCTATAATATTAGAATATTAGTTGTTTGATCCTTATCCTATTGGGGAGTCTGATGGAGGTCAGGAACAAAGCCTAAAACCAACCCTAAGACATTTATAAACCTTCCCTTAAAAGTGTAACCAAATTGGAACAGTATTAGCAAGCTGTTTTCGTTATCGGGTGGCCGGAAATCGGCCGACTTCGGCCGGATTCGGCCGATTAACATAATCGGCCCAAATTTTCTTCATGTTAAGTTTAAAAATATCGTATTCGGCTATTCCTCAGCCGATTTAGTCGTCTAAGGTGGCAAAAAAATAGTCCTGGTCGTAATAAATTCAAATCCGTTGACCAATCTAAAATCCGTCCATTGGTTGTCGCGTAACGATGTTTTTAAAGTTGTAGACATGATAATAATTGCATAAATTAGAAGTAAAATTTAAAAATACCGTAGCCGGTTATTCCTTGGCCGATTTAGTCGGCCAAGGTGGCAAAAAAATAGTCCTGGTCGTAATAAATTCAAATCCGTTGACCAATCTAAAATCCGTCCACTGGTTGTCGCGTAACAATGTTTTTTAAAGTTGTAGACATGATAATAATTGCATAAAATAGAAGTGAAATTTAAAAATACCGTAGCCGGTTATTCCTTGGCCGATTTAGTCGGCCAAGGTGGCAAAAAAATAGTCCTGGTCGTAATAAATTCAAATCCGTTGACCAATCTAAAATCCGTCCACTGGTTGTCACGTAACGATGATTTTAAAGTTGTTATAAATGCTGCGTATATTATAAATATAATAATGTCGTCTTCGAAATGAAAATTTTACTCTAAGAAAATTTTTGAACTACAAATGTGATTTAGATGGACCTTTTACCATAAAATTACTTTTTCATAAACTAATTATTATTTAACTACCTTTTATAAAGTAGCTGCAACCATTTTCCACCCAAAAAAAATTATTGACTGCACTTAATGTAGAGCACTCTTGGCTACCTTGGAAACCAACGTTTATTCTGTCTCCTGGAAACAGTTGAGCACTCTGTTCACCGAGGTAACTTAATCAAACAATGAAGAAATTTGAGATCCCATACTCATTAAAGAACATACCAATCCCTTGTAAACTTCAATACAAGAAACAACTTGTCAGCCAGGTACAAAAGTTCACCAACAAACTTAGGTGGTCCTGGTTCTTCATCAACCATCCAGAGGCAAGAGATGATAAACAAACATTTGGATTCAAATCTGACAATAGTCCCCCAACCAACTACACAGAATTTGAACAGCTACGCGACTTTGAAGATGATTTAATAAGTTTAGTAGAAAATGTAACATTCAAACCAATAACTGACAATTTTCAAAAAAAGTTAAGAGATGATTGTAAAATAATTAAAAATAGCAAAGATGTCATAGTCAATGCAGACAAAACTTCAAACTTGTACGAGATTCCTGTCACAAATTATAACCAAACTTTAAGAAACAATGTCACCAAAGATTATAAGAAATCCAATACTAATAATATTAACAATGTCAATGTTGAAGCAGCGGAAATAGCGACAGAGCTGAATGTAGCTGACAGGATTGAGGTATTAGCTAAACCTCCATGTTATATAACAGTTAAGGACCATAAAGATTCGTTTCCTGGTCGAGTTGAATGCAGATTGAAAAATCCAGCCAAGACAAAAATTGGTATAATATCTAAAAATATTTTGGATAACATAAATAAAACTGTAAGAGCAAGCACTAATTCGAACCAATGGAGAAGCACTCAAGACACACTATCATGGTTCAACAATCTGCAAAACAAAAGATCCCTAAAATTCTTTCAATTTGATATAGAAAGTTTCTATCCAAGTATTACTGATACTCTTCTAAGGAAATCAATTGATTTCGCTTCTACATATGTCAACATTACAGAACAAGACAAGCACATTATCTTCCATTCAAGAAAAACATTCCTATTCTTTGATGGAGATCCATGGATAAAGAAAAATGGAGAAAATTTTGATGTTCCTATGGGCGGGTATGACTCTGCAGAAGTATCTGATCTAGTAGGCCTGTATTTACTAAATAAGTTAGAAACAATCATTCCTCAGAACCATATTGGACTTTACAGAAATGATGGATTGGCGGTTTTATCAGCTTCTGGACCACAAATGGATAGAATAAGAAAGGAAGTAATTAAAATCTTTTCAAATGAGAGCTTGAAAATAACAGTTAATATGAACATCAATACTACAAACTTTTTAGACATTAACTTAAACCTAGAAACTGAAGAATACAAACCTTTCAGAAAAGACAACAACAAACCAAATTATATCAACATTAGATCGTGCCATCCACCTAACATTAAAAGAGATCTTCCCTGTATGGTAGAGAAGAGACTTAGTAACCTGTCAAGTAACAATCATCTGTTTAATTCTGAAAAACATATCTACCAAGAAGCCCTAGAAACATCAGGTTATAAACACAAGTTGATTTTTCAAAATGATAGGCAACAAAATAGTCAACAAAACCGCACCAGAACAAGAAAAGTTATATGGTGTAATATTCCTTACAATACAGCTGTGTCCACAAATATTGGAAAGGAGTTCTTACGCCTGGTAGACAAACACTTTTCAAACAACAGAGTCTTTAAAAAATATTACAACCGAAACACCATCAAAATCTCCTACAGTTGTATGCCTAATATGGCCAGCATAATCACAAGCCATAATAAGAAAGTTCTTGGACAGACAAAGCATACAACCGAAGCTGGTTGTAACTGTAGGAGAGGCACAACTTGTCCACTTGACGGAAAATGCTTAACTGATTCTTTAGTCTACCAAGCTGATGTTCAAACAGACCAATCTACCAAAAAGTATATTGGAATGGCCTCAACAACTTTCAAATTAAGATACAACAACCACAATTCTACCTTCAATAATCTACACCTTCAAAATTCTACAAAACTATCTGGTTATATTTGGCAATTAAAAAATGACGAGTTACAATATAACATCAAGTGGAGTATCCTTTCTATGCAGCCACCCTTTGATCCTGGTTCTAATAAATGTCAACTTTGTCTAATGGAAAAAGTTGCAATCTTATATTCAGACAAAGAATCTATTCTCAATAAACGGAATGAAATCTTCTCTAAGTGTATCCACAGAAAATACCACCTTCTTAAGAAACTAAAGAATGTAGCTGTTCAAAATTAGTATTTTTTTCATGTAAAATTAAATATGTTAAAAAATCTCCTAAAATTTATTGAAAAAATCATCCAATTATGTTATAAAAATCATTAGTATCTTTCTGAAGATTGCGAAAGCATGAAACTTTAAGTTAAAGATAAATAAAATTGAAGTAAAAAACGTGGTTTTACTATAAAATAAGATTTATTTTAAATATTCTTATTTATTAAAAGATATATTTTTCAGCAGACTAGTAAGGAAAACGACTAGAATATTTTATGTACTTGAAAACACATGTATCGTGGATAAGTATGTTGTGAAAATATAAATCACCATCTACAAATATGCAAATGATCAATAAAGATTGGTTCTTACAGAAATTTCTGAAGGGACACATTAATTAATTAATGTTATTGGCAGAAAATTTTAGACTCTGCTATTTTAAAGAAAAGTAGGGGACTTGAAATGTTTATTACACCAGTCCCTAAGGTTTTACAATAATAATTTTTCATTCTTCACAACTTTGGAGACTTTTAACGAATTTTAATTGGTTGATTCATAAAGTTGAGTGTCCAGACGTTTCAACCACTAATTGTAATCGAGAAAAGGGATAATTTTTTTATCATTAGTAGTGATATTATCAACTTATCGGCAATTGTCTTATCCCTTTAGATCTCTGAGTAGTTTATATAAATAAGTTTAAGATTTAATAGAAGTACCCAACGTTTTTAAGCCAAAGAGTTAAAGGACATGTTTATAAAACTATTAATATCTGCAATTCACTGTCCAACGACCTCTGAGGCTTTTTTTTTTTTTTTTTTGACTTAAAAACCTATATCTTTTTAATAATTTCAGTGCATCATTAGAAAACCTTGAATTTCCTTGAAAACCTTTTAGATATTTGAAATAATACATGTCCAAGATCCTAGAAAGAGAACTGATTTGTTTAGCATGACTCTTGAATATGAATGCGCTTTGCTGCTAGATACATCAAGTCAGGCATTTATGAAAAAGTACTTTGTTTCAGCTTTTTAGATAACCATCAACCTAATACATAATGTACTGACTTTTTAACCAATAATCTTAATTTTTTAATCATTACTTATAACCTATTTTAATAATTGTAATATAAGCTAAAGGGGTAGTTTCACGAAATGCATTTGAACTTAATTTAGTGAATCGCATATTTTATCCTGGTTAAATGGTTAAACTACATTTATATGGCATATATTTGAAAGAATTTCAATTTTCTACCACGTAGTTATAAAATATCAAGACTTGAAAATCGTCTTTTTAAATTGCATATATCACAAAAAGACAATTTTCAAGTCTTGATATTTTAAAAACTACGTGGTAGAAAATTGAATTTATTTCAAATACATGCTATATAATTGTAGTTTAACCCATAAACTAGGAACAAATATGAGTTTCACTAATTTAAGTTTAAATGCATTTCGTGAAACTACCCCTTTACATTTATAACATTCCATAGATATAAATGGATAAGACAATGGCAGATATATTGATGTACAACCCAATGATTACACACGAAATTACCCTTTAGTGAATTAAAATTGGTGGTTGAAGCGTATTAACAATCAACAGTAAACAGTACTTTGTACAATCTCTATCTGATAAAAATATAATTTATAACCATAAGTTAAAACTTTAAAATCCACAATCAAACAAGGAAGACAAGAGGCCTACGGATATATCTTACTTAAAGATTAGTGTTATATAAAAAAAAACTTTATTACTCAGCCTAAAAACTTGTGTAAAAGCAAGGCTATACATATCAGGGAGGGTGGGGACACTGGACTGTTTATTACACTAGTCCCCAAAGATTTTAAATAACCTTTTCTTTTTCGTTAGCCAATCAACTTTGGGGTCTTGTTTTAAATTTTTATTGGTTCCTTCATTAAGTTGAGTTTCCAAACGTTTCAACCATGCCACTGATTGTAATCTATAAAAGGAGAAATTTTGTGTATCATCATTGGGATTGTACATCAATTTATCGATTATTCTCTTATCCCTTTAGATCCCTGTATACATATGCATATTGGTATAAAAGGAAAGACCCATTCAAGAGTAAGATTTATTTGGCATATTAGCTGTTACCATATACATTACTTGCAACACAAGATAGTATGGCTCGATTTTAGAGATGAAAGGCTACTCTATAACTAAATACGTGCGGCTAGATATATCTGTCTCCTAGATATATTTGAACTATTTTGATTATAAGCTGATTCCATAATCAATACTTGAACAGCATTCGTTCTTTTTGCATGCTTTAAATCTAAAGAAGCGGAGCAACAAACACTCTACAGTTTATCATATAGGAAAACATATTTAATTTACTGAATAAAAGTTTACTGATCTTTTTAAAACACAAATAGCAATTTGTATTACTGAAATTTCCTAATTTGATATAAGAATGGATATAGGATACGTGGATATATCAACAGGGATAAATTTTTCGTAAATTCAATATAGACCTCATTTAGTAAACAGTTCGGTCATCGAGTAGAAGGGGAGGGAATGGGGTATAGTGGTTGTATGGGTGGTAGCCAGCTGCAAGTATCACTTTACCATAGTACATGAAAATCTGGTTTGATTTATTTGTTATTAATACTAAAATATTATGTATCTCTATTTTGTAAAATAAAACAAAAATCGACCCTATCTACTTTATTAATACAGTAAAGTATGGTATAAAACTAATGGTTAGTTTTTTTTATCTTGGTGCATATACATATCAAAAATTATTTAGATTTTCCTCTAAAATGTTTTTAAGTATTGCTTCAAAACCGATTAACATCCGCTGGATTAGAACCGGTTCTCGGCAGTACTGAAAAAACATGTATTGCATTGTATTATACACAATTTCGAGAGAATAATAAAATATTGATTTTAATATACGCGGAAAGCTATCAATAATACTATGCTTCTGTCATCAAATGGTCAATTAATGTAGGTTTAACATTAACAAAACATTTGATTTAGTGTAATTACTTCAAGTGGGGGGGGTCAACACGCTCCTAACCACTTCTATCATCTCAGCTTCTGTAAGAGTGTTATTATTTCAAGTGGATTACATGTTTAATAACAATTTTTTTACTTTCTTTAATTCATTTGTTTTTTTGGCAGCAACAGAAGTATAAGGCTACCGACATTAAAGAAGAGCCTCCTATTTTTTTACAAAAAAAAAACGAAAAAAGGGGGTACTCAAATTTTAAAAAATGATAAAAAATCCTAAGAGGATAATACCCAATCCTGTTTTATTATAGCTTAAAACTTGATAACTTTGAATTTTAGGAGAAAAACTGTTTACCTTTGTATGTTTGATTTATAAAAAGCGTTTAATTATTCCTTTTTACATATTATAAATCGTAAATATATTTTTATAATATAAATTAAATTATGATATCTTTAACATAGTTTACATTTATACTAGCTTGAAGATTTATTAAATTACGTGTTATACGACATAAAGTGCACATTATTTGACCATTTTCTCTCATTTTATGTCTTTTTTTGGTAGATAAAATGTAAAACTTCTTTTCATTTTGTTAATACGATAAATTTATCGCAGAAAAGACATTAATTTTTTTTATAATTTAATTGGTAGTTTGAAATTTCTTACAAAAGGGGGGGGGGGGGGTGTAATCACATATGAACATAAACCGTGAGCAAAAATTGGTCTACATATTAAGGCAAATTCTTGAAAATTAGTACATAAGCCTAGTCCTGGCTTTACGTACTACATCTAAATAAATAAAAAATCAAACTTTTTTTATTTTTAGGTTAGGCATATAATTTTAATATGTTTCTTTCCTTGTATACGATGTATCTATTCAAAAGGACATTATTTAAGATGATTCAGCAAGTCGGTGACCTACCACAGGGGCCTGGGTGGGTGGCTTGCAGGGGTTAAGTGCATTTTTTATATTTTTTCTTTTCATATTTCAAATTATTTTTGAGTTTCGGTCCCGATTTTGCTAAATCATCTTAAATAAAAAAAATCTTCTTGTAATTTGTGAAATTTTAAGCCGTCTATCTTTTTTGGCAGTCAAAAAAAATGCATAGCTAAACTGACAGTGACATACTCAAAACCACAAAATAACGTTGATAGTTATCGAACTAAGGAATGATCATAATGAAGTATAAGATGAGTATATCCTTAGCCACTAATCTAGAATACAAAGTAGAATGATGTCTTTCCTAATAAACCTTAAGATCTTGTTAACCACAGGACCAGTTAGGCTCTGCTTTTCGAGGAAGAAAATTTTGTAATTAATATTTATTTCTTGGTTACCCCCACCTCTAAAGTTATTAAAATAATATTTAGTACATGTTATAACAATTTCTGTACAAACTGTTGTTTCATAAAAGCTACGCTTTCAATTCATATTTTCAATAAAAAACATGTAAAACATATTTTAAGAATAAGTTGCCTTGGTAAAAAAAACAATATAAAAAGTTTTTGCAACTATTGTAGAGTTTTTTACTTGGAATATTTGTAAAGTTTAGAGCACATATATGCTGGTTTTATGCTAGGTTCGGTGGCCGCTTATAAAATCTTCACATGTAGAAAATTTCGTCGCATATTTCTACAATTAAGTCTACAAGGTTTCCATTCGTTGAAAGCGAATCTTTTCTATAATTAGAGTTGGTCCGTACGTCTGGAACGGATAGATTTTTCTGGTTACTTTGGCATGTTAGAATTTCCTATCAATTTCAAAATTTAAATGATGATTCCTGTAGTAGTGAGGTACAATTTATATATCATAACAACTCTATAATCGTTACCAGAATGTCAATATGTCCATTTTAAACTTTAATTTTTGACTTTTTTACAACAAAATTTTATATGATATAATTATTCGATTGATCTGATTTTTTAAATAATGATTTTTGTTTCACTTACCCCTTAACGGTCGAGTTTCAGGCCCCCAACCCCCTCTGGTTTTTTCTATCTCATTTTCTGTGTGTTAAATATACAGGGCTTTAAGTAAGTGATTTTTTAAATAAGGGTATGACACATAACTGAGAGTTCTTATATGAATATACACATTTGGTTATAATTAAAAACAATTTGACTTGATGAGAACATTTGACTACAACCCAACACAAAACTTTACGGAATTACGCGGAAACAAAAACTAACCTAATCATTACAAATAAACCTTTGTACAGTAAAGAACTATGATAAAGAAGGTTGACAAGGATTAAATGTGATTTAATCGAAATATATTCCTAAAAATTGAGCTGTGTGTTTTTCCTTGGATAGTCTCTTTTCAATAACGTTGAATTGTATTATTCCATTACAATTTTAATTAATATCTTTTCTTTGTCTTACTCATTTTTAAAGATTGTGTCTATATTAAAAATGTTCGCTTGCGTGAAAAATGTCATCCTTGTTTTATTTTGTTTTTCAACTGTCTGACACAGCAATAATATTTGATAGAAATAGGAAAAGTTTAAAGAATATACGTAGTATTTGTATCTGCCATTTTTGCAGCGTTTTCCTTGTCAATTTATTTTCAAGATTTTTTAAGCTTTTTTATAAATAGGGTCTGTCCGTACGTCCGTCCGTTACGGTTAGCTCTTTTCGTTAATTCAAACAGGTTAAATTGTCCTATCGATTTCAAACTTTGGATGATGATTCCTATAACAGTTAGGTACGACTAAGAAAGCGCAGCAACTCTATTATCGTTACTCTATTGAAGTCCGAGCGTCCATTTAAAACATGCTTACTTTTTTCTTTTTGGCTAATTTTTTTTTATGTATCATATAACAGTAGTTTTGCAACAGCTTATGCATTAATATTCTGCTAATTCAGTTCTGACACTCTACAAGTGTTAATGTTCATTTGTCCTACTATTTTATAGCTTCGCTTTTATAGATATTGGCATCCTTGTTCTGTTGTAAAAAAAAAGATTTGTATTGTAGGATATAACGAGCATATTTGTAGCAGCTCTGACAAGGGAAGGTGGCATAACGTGTAGAGCATCCGCAAGTCGTCGGGGTGATGATTGGTTTAAAAACTTATACTCTAAATTAATAGACAGAGTATGGGGCATGCCTTGGCCAATAAAAGGCGCAAACCATTGTTATGCACTGTTAGGACATCGAGACAATGATCTAGCAATGAAAGAGTTTATTTTCTGATTTGTGTAGCTCTGTGTAGATTGTGTAGACAATTTTATAGTCCATTGTCTTATCCTTTAGAATCCCCGAAGAATATTACACAATAAGATAATTAAATTGCATATTTGAACTAACTTATACTAGCTGCTAGCTTCTTAATTTGGGAGGAGTTAAAGGTATATCAATAATTTAATATTTAGAGAAAATTTAACAAGTTCATTATTTATAAATTAGGAATTTCGATAAGGTGCTACTCTTTAGTAGGGTTCGGTTTCTCCGTAACTACACCTATCCGTAAAAGTAAGTCTAATTTAAATTTCTGCATTTTTGTTTGTTTAAAAATATATTAGCTTATTGACAAGATTGGCATTGAATTTAGTTACTTTTTGTTGTTTTTAGACTTTTACTTTTTGGAATTAAACTAGATAATGATTTCCAGTATGGCTTTGAAACCGAAAAATATGCGCTGGACTCAGCTAAACTGAAAAATCATGTATAGCTTTAGCATTATAGACAATTTTCCACGAATATCAAAAGAGAAATGAAAAAATCATCTTAGCTGTTTTTCATTTTAATACCCGCAGAAAGTTTTTCGATTAAAAATACACTTCACTATACTCATTCCATCATATTAAATGAAATATAAAAAAAAAGATTATTTATCAATGCTTACATTCCTGACCAAACGGCTTCTAAGTTGTATCTTTGGCGAACAATTATGCAACATTTAGAATTAGGTATTTTACACGAATATAAGGATAAGTTTAATCATATTTTTATTATTTTGTTTTATATACGTTCAAAGATCATAAAAATGTCTGATTGAAAACTAATGTTTTATCTGAAATCAATAGTCAAAAAGTTTATAAATTGATGTATGAGTATTGAGTTTTTTTTGTTTTAGTATTAAAAATAAAGAACAAGATACTAATTTTCAGGGAAGCTTTGTGGCCAGTTTAATCAACCGCCAAGTACCAACCCCAAACTAGATGAAATCTTTAAAATAAATCCCCTTTGAACTTTTTTCTTATAAAACAACGTGTTTTTACAGGCCAACTTCTCGTTTAATTTAGATCTGAAAAAATACAAATAGGACGATCATTATCACCCTGATAAATCCACTAACTTTGGGACAAGTCGCACAAGTTACATAATTAAAGTTATGTGGTATATTTACAGGATAAAGTTAAGGTACATTAACCAAAATCTAATATTAGAAATCAATATGTTTATGTTTACGTAACATGGAGAGGGGGAGGGCGGACACATTAAACGCCCCCTCCCCCCAAAACCCCCAATGCTATCTTGGAACCATAAAAAAACATCAAGACACACTTCAGAGAAAATTTGATTATCAAAATTTAGGAAAATTAAAGTTAATTTTAACGCCTTGGCATCGTTGTTTATCGTCAATTCGTCGATAATTGTAGAATTTTAAAAAAAGTCATTATTAACAAGCTTTATCGTAGTTTTAATATAACTTTTAGTTTCAATACGACCCCCCCCCCCCCATATACATTATGTTAAATTAAAGATCAAAGTGAACTTTTGGTAAAGATGATTAAAGTCCCTCAACAGATTGTGACGTCAAACGATAAAATACCTAATGAGAGGCCAGCATAAACTTAACCATTGGTCAATTACAGTGTATACTAACCTCTCATTGGCTATTCTATCGCATGACGTCATAATCTGTTGAGGGACTTTAATCATCTTTACTTTTGGAAGTTATAGCAAATCTAATCTCCAAACATCACATTTTCGTTAAACAATAAAGAAACGTCGAATTTGCAATTTAATTTTAAACATTTTTATTTATCATTATTTCATGAGTATATTTATTTACAATTCAATTTAAAAAGTTTGTCAAACTATCTATACCACAGTTTTAACTATACAGACGACGTATTCTATTTTTAACCTGTTAGGTAAGAAATTTTGGATCTGATGCAGTTTACGGTAAAAGTTCCTGGGATTAATTGTCTATAAAACTTTAAAGGCAAATAGTGACCGAACGGCAGAACCTATAAATTACAAAATTTTAACTGACATAGGATATCTTGCAGTGCACATAAATGCGGGGGGGAAATCATTTTACGCGTATTTTCTTCAGTAAAGCTTTCCCTGTGCATCATTAATCTTGGCTATTACAGGTGATTTTATTACAAACCAATTAAAATATTTCCTTACCAATACATTTCAATGTATGTATCATTTGTGAAAACTCAAGAACCCAAAAGATTACAGAGATTTTGTCTCCATAAATGTTTGATTTATTGTTATGTAACGTTTAAAAACTTGGATCCAATGAGGTTGTATTATGGGGTCTTTGATCAGTACAAATATATAACACTTGCCCCTCCATTCTTTAACTTTTTTGTTATAAGAGCTAATCTGTCTGATACTTGTTTTAAGATTATGGCCATCAATAACCAATATTTAGTAAATACTGAAATATAGGTAAAAAGTCAAACACAAATCTTCCAAATCACAAAACATTTTTGGTTTTAACTTTTTGGCTATCAAATAAAAGTTGTTGACAATCAAAAGGATGAATGTAGGAAAAAGGGTATAATTTGTCAACTTTTTATATCAAACCTATCACAACAAAACTATTTAGACATTTATTTCTTTTTATCTCTTTGAAAATATTTCTTCTGGTGTTTACTTTTCAAACTATTTTTAATCATTTTCCTTTTAATTTAACAAAATCTATAAGTTGAATTTAAACGGGTTGTTTGTCTTTAGCAATCTCAATGCCAATTATTTTCTTAGTTGAATAACCTAATAATATCTGTTATTGATGATTCCTAAGGCGATTTAGTATAATTGTATTGGCATTTCTAAACAGCTTGGTTTTTTAACAAATCAGGAATTCTAAATTTTGGGCAATTTTACTACATTTTGATATCGGATTTAAGCGTAGACATTTAAAAAATATACTGTTTTTGTTCGATTTTCTGATAATTTTTGCTTTTCTTAAATCAGCTAGGATATTGTCTATTGTTTATCATATCATTGAAAAAGTTATAACAATCAAATAATGGAAAAGAAAACAATTACTTTTTGTTTACTTTTATTAGCCAACTCTTCTTTTCAGATTATTTCTATTATATATATATTTGTTATTTATAGAGCACAAATAACACAAAACTAGTAATTTTAGATATTATTTCAGCTTTTTTTGGGGTTTTCTTTAAATGGGTTTTAATCAGTGCAAGGAAACGGGATATGATTACTCGGTTAAAGCACCAGATGTTTGCCTGCTATAATAAAATGGATCTTCCAGCTGGCTGAAATTGAGATACCCCCAATCCACCCATTGTATCCCACCCCCTAATCTCCTACCGGAAGAAAGTACTGACCATTAAATGAGGACTTCTAGTAGCAACCTCTGTTGACAGCAAAATTTCAACTCTCATAATGTTCGAGTAATTATGTATCTATTGTACTAGGTAACACCGAAGGGTTAAATATAGTCTCTAAAAGGTATGGGTTCCTCCATTGGTGTTATAAGATATGATACTTCTGTCAATATTTCTATAATATATAGTCAACACAATACCACTAGGTATAACAGGGAAGGTACTATCTTTGTATGATGTTATAAGATATGATACGACATGACAAACTTTCAAAAACTAAATTAAACTTGGATCTTATATTCACAGATTATTCAGGGGTAAGTTTGGCTATTCAGTGAATAATTATGTCGGTTTTTCAGCTACTAGGCAAAATAGAATTAATTATTGTCCACAGTTTTGTTAAACTGCTTCAAAAGTCGAGTCATGTTATGCAATTTAGTTCAATTGACTTTTTGACATATAAATATTAATTGTAAATACTATAGATGCAAGTATATTTTTGATAAGAAAAATATGATATAATAGTTATTAATTTATTAAAGACTGTTTTCCGCGGATATCAAGATGAAAAAATTATAAGATGAAAATCAGTTTTGTTAGACCCTAGGGGCCAAAAACCGGCTAACAAAACGGGTATTAATATTATGATGTTTATTTTAATATTCGTAGAAAACTGGCTATAATACGATAAGATACATGATTTTTCAGATGACTTTTAATCGGTTCTAGTTCAGAAGATATTAATTGGTTTCAAAACCATACTGGAAAGTTTATTCCTTTTTAGTCCTAGGATATTGCCTTTTTTGATATATTCCAATTAAAAAATTATTAACATTTTACGATACTTTGTAAATAAATGTCCTTGCCATAATGATTATTATGAATAACATGAATTCTAACTTATTTAGATTCAAACATACAAAGATAGGTATAAACAAGAATGGGGATAATTCTATTATATAAGAGTAACAGGATCTCTATCTGTGTGTATGTTTGTCTGTCTGTACTGAAGGATCTCTTTAATCGCTGAACTGATATGGTTTTTTATACAGCTTTTGATAGGTCATGGGAAGGTTTATAACTATTTTGGGGTACAACCACCCTCCCAAGGAAAATCGCCTCTAGAAAGAAAGTAGTAAGGTTATTTTGTCTGATGTTTAAGATTTCAATACTATACTGAACCTATTGAGTTCTACTCTTCAAAAAGTTTTATATTGGTAAAGGGGTGGTTTTAAGCAATCTTGTTCTTAGATATAAGTATTGGGATGGTTTTAGGCTATATTTATATATCCTTCCTACCCCTTCGAATACAGAGGCTCTGAATTTAAGGGGTGTATCTGAAAGTATTTTTTTATAACCAACAAGAATAAATAAAACTGGTTTTAACAAACCAAACAAAAAATGATATGACTATCATTTTAAAGATAACGCGAAAAGTATTGTCAATAAATCATGGAATATCAGAATGAATTATAGTCAATCCTAATTAATACTATGCTACTCAATAGGATCCACAACATTGTTTCTTCGTCTTTTTATATTTTACTAATGTTTCAATTCTTATACACATCTATCCTTTAGAGGAATTAGGGAGGAGAGGGACATTGGACTATACATTTCTGCTACCCAATGTTTTAGAACCACTTTTATGTTGGTTCAAGGATACTTTTGTTAAATTTTTAATGGTTGGTTCCAAACCAGTAGTATTTAAATTAATTTCTAAGGGGTAATTTTGATTTTCGTAAATAGGCATGTAAAGTATTTTATCATCCAATATCTTATCCCTTAACATCTCTAAAAGAATACACATACCTGTATAATTTATGCTAATAAGATATTACAGAACTTTATTAGTTGAGTTCTTAACATAATATACTATACATGTTAATTCAAATTTATACTTTCCATCGATTGTGGATGATGGTCTACAGCTCTTTTTCCCCCAAACTATTTAACAACTAGCAACGAAGATATCACTTACAACAACTCATGAGAAAAGATAAATTTATCGTTCATTGCTCTAGCACTAGTTGTAGAATAGAATGTATAGATAGACAATACAGACAACTACCTGCCCCAAGTGGTAGAGACCTTTCCGTCTGCTAGCAATTTGCTTTCTGTTCTTTTGTGTGATTTGTCTGTGTTTATATTTCCGACATTATTAGCTTATTTCAAAGACACTATACAAAATCGGAACAGGGGCCCACTCTGTGGGCCGAGTTTAATATAGTTTTTATCTTCTCTATTTTTTTACTCCAATGATCTATCCCTCTTTTCCATGGTACTTTCTGAGTTTGAAAGTATGTTAAAGAAGAGTTAATATTTAAAGTACATATCATACATGGCATATAATTAAAGTCTTGGCATAAGTATTTAATTCAACTTGCTAAACCTTTGGTATCTTACTTTATCGACACAAGATTATGTTATAACTTATTCATATTATAATGTTCTACAAAGTTTTATAAAGGCAATCTTTCATTTAATAGCCTAAAAACTTCGGGGACTTTTAATATATCTTCAATCTGCAACCCTGTACAGTGGCCAACGACCATTTTAGGATATTAGATTAAATAACATTTGACAGACAACCAGCCCTTTGATTGCACGATAATTGTCTAGAATTCCCAATTGTCTTAAGAAAATAAGATGCGCCTTTTTGTATGCCAAGACATTACTCCTTCTCTCGCTGCAAAATATAACATAAGTAGGTACCATTTTTAACGTCTTTAGTATGGCGCATTGTGGTCCAGACTCAAACCCGACAGCCAGCAGGCACCCTGTCATTTAAGCAAAGCGAAAAGATTATTTATTAACCGCGAAAAAATCTTCTGTATGAGTTTTGTTTATTTTCTTTCTTGTTATATTTCCGTCAACATGAAATGTAAGCTTCATTAAATAAATTAATAGAGGGGGCAATGTACGTTCACGGGGTGGCACCAAGTGCTTACTTTCAATAGGATATTTGAATATCAACAAATAGCGGCGGAAATACATAGCCAAGTCTCTACAAAATAGCAGAAGACAATAAGTTAGCAGACGAAAAACCCCCCACCACTGGAATCAGGTAGTTGTCTGGTTGATACATCCACACTTATACATTTATTCTTTCAACTTTAAACAGGATGAAAGTAAATGAAATAGAATAAAGTTAGTAGGCAAGTTGACAATAAAATTGTTTAAAACTTTACTGCTTAAGTCTAACATTACATTTAACAGTAGTTAAGTACTTATAATTGTAGGACATTTGGGAAATAAATTTAGATTTAAACTTGTTTTATATATAGTAGATTGAACTTAACCCAATTATTGATTTAATTAAAACAAGGATGACAACATCCATAAAGCAACTTTTTAGAACTTATTTATAAGTATGCTTCACTTATGTACTTTTTTGGTTACATCACACAAAACATTGTATTAAAAATTCTTAAAATGGTTGTATGGACTTCATACAGTAGAGTTGCTATGCTTTCTAGATTGTACTGGTACATAAACTGTCATTGAAATTTAAAATTGATTGGATAATTTATAAATGCCTTAATTAACGATAAGAGCTATCCGCTACGAACGAACTATATAAAAAGCTGTTCTTTAAAAAAACAACTTGGGTTTTGCATCCAGATTAAAATGGAAAAACTCAACCAACTCAGCAAAGGTTGCGTGATTATTTCTAAAAACAAAATAAAACAATCAATGTGCCGTATATAAATTTTAATATTCTACCTTTTTACAGATGAAATGAAAAGAATTTTAATACAAATATTTACAATATTATCACATAGGTATAAAAGGGCGTCCAACCTTTTTTTCTTGGGGGGAGGGGTAATTTTTTTTTAAAATGGGGTCGGGAAATCGTTTAAATCATATAGGCAAGGACATACAAGCTTTTCTTTATTTTGGGGGAGGGGTAAAAAATTAAAAATAGTTTGCACCCCCAAATTCATTGGGTGGGGGGTGGGTGTTATCACCTCTTTACACCCCCTCCCCCTTATACGCCCCTGTAGGTATACCTATATAGAAAGATAGATAATTTATGAATATTGCCACCTATATTCAAATAATATAATATATATATTTAAGTATTATGGCTTAGAAACTGCTTAGTATCCGCTAGATTAGAATATCTATACTGAAAAATCCTGCATCGTATTAGTGACAACTTTCTAAGAACAATAAAATACTAATTGTAAGATTTATAGTAAATATAATCCAAGGAAAACTGTCTATAATAAGATCCCAAAATATGCTTAGTATGGATGTAACTTTTTATAGAAAATCCTCGCTTTTGAAACCACTAGTAATATATGTATGTACTGTAAAGAATCGCAGGGATCTAAAGGAATAAGCCAATGGCCGATAAATTGAAATATATTCTCAATGATAAAACACAAAATTACAAAATCCCCAAAGTTTTTAAGCTGACTAATAAGAAAACGTTATTAAATAACTTTTGGGACTAATTTAATAACCAGTCCAATGTCCCCTCCCGCCCTGGTAGAATTGAATGAGTGCACAATGCAATCTATTACTGAGGAATTTTTCATATCTTTCTTCATAAAAAAAAAGTGATAAAAGAAGTTTAATAAGTATGTATTTAACTACATGAAAAAATATATCAAAGTAAAAAAATAAATGGATAAGATAATGGATGATAAAGTGTAGTCCCTGAAGTTTTTAAGCCAACGCATGATAAAACAGAATTTTAACATTTTTGGAAACCAGTAAAATTTACAGTACAATGTTTCCTCTCTTCCATAATTTACCCTGTATTACACGATATATTTTCTTTTAATTATCTAAATTGTCTTTACTCTTTTTTCTAATTATGTCAAACTTAACATTGAAGGCAATCATATGTGAAATATGTAAATTTGATATATCTTTATTTCTTTTATAATCTTTTTTTATTTCTAGCCTCAGGTGCAGTAGAACAAGAATAATAAGATATTAAAAGTGTAGCTATGTTTTTTCTTCAAATTTATAAGCCAACAATAAGTACACTTAAATACAATTCTTTACATATTCTTATATATTTTTCCTTTTACTAGATTTACAGGTCATATAGCATTTTTCATGCATAGATTTTCTTGATATTTGATCCCAATAAAAAAATCTGATTTTAGAATTAACTTAACTAAATGAATAGAACTACCAATACAGACTTTTAAAAAGGAAAAAATTATGGATGTAAAGGGATATGCCAATAGCCGATAAATTGATGTACATCCGCATTGATGATAAACAAGATTATTTCTTCTGTAGATTGCAATAAGTGATGAAAGGTTTAGATACTAAACTTTATGAACCAACCTATAAAAATTCGACATAAAGTCCATAAAGTTGTTTATAATCTAAACGTTATTATAAAACTTTGTGGACTAGTGATTGAAGGAAACAGCTTGTTGTCCCCTCTCTTCCTGTGGACATGTACTGCTGTTCAAATTATAGTGTAGCTACGCCTAGCAGAGGAGAAAAAAAATCAATATTCAAGATGCCTTTCATCAATTTCCAATATTTTCAATGAAATTTTTGTATGCATCAATTCATCTTCCCTCTTTTTTTTTGGGTGGGGTACATACATGGATATAGGAATAGGTACCCATTCAAAGTATAAATGATAAATTTTACAATATTAATGAATATAAAAAATATTTTTAGTTCAGTTTAATACTGTTATTAAAATGAAGGGATGTGTTCACTCTTTCATGTCAACTTATCAATCAATTATGTTTAACTTTTGAGTATGTTGATATAAATAAAGGGGGATGTATCCACCCCACTGACAAAATTTAACCCCCCCCCCCCTCCCCCTCTTGTTGTCTGTATTGCACTCTTTTTTATTAAAAATTACATCCCCCTAGATTTGGATAGTCAAAATTCTGTGCACGCCACTGATGAGTGTATACTAATAAAATTAAACTTTAAGGGAACCACTTATTAAAAGCGAAGCTTTTCTATAATTAGGGTCGTTCCGTACGTCCGAGACGGATAGCTTTTTTTGTTAATTTAGGCATGTTACAATTGTCCTATCGATTTAAAACTTTACATGGTGATTCTTGTGGCAGTTAGACATGTCATGTCATGTATGATTTAGAAAGCTTTGCACCTCTATAATAATTACCAGAATGTCCGTAGGTCCATTTTAAACATGTTGATTTTTTACTTTTTGAACAGCAAATTTTTAGGTAATCTAATTATCCGATTGTTCTAATTTTTGGTAATTGATTCCTGGGACAACAAAGTACAATATTATAAGCAAAACAACTCTATAATCAGGTCCTAAAAATGTAAGTATGTCCGTAAACATTATCCTGTATCAAAAAGTTTTTCAACAAATTTACTCACAATTTTGCAGTTCTGACACTATGCAAGTGTTAATGTCTGTTTGTCCTACCGATTCAGAGCTTAGCTTTTATGGATGTTGTCATCCTTGTTATTATAAAATTATTGTGAAAATTCTATGTCGACAATATTACAATACTATTGTACTATTGCAAGTACGTATCCTGGCATTTTATCAACATGAAGTTTCTAAGAAATTATGAATCCGCAAAGAGTTAACATCATCACACAGGAACTGTTTGAATATCCTATCCTATAATATAAAGCAGTTAGGTTTTTTTGTCTGTAGTTTAAGATTTTGATGAATACTGAATCGATTGAGCTCTTTATTCTATGGAAACTGATCATGGTTTACGAGATGGTTTTTAAACTATCTAATTCTTAGCATAATGTCTTGAGTTTGTTTAATGCTATTTTTATGCTTTCCCTACCCTTCAATTACAGAGGTCTTCGATTCTAGTAGCTCATCCGCTAGTATTTAAAAATAACTCTTTTGTTCTTTTTCAAAAGAATTTTTAATTTACCTCTAACTTTATCTTTGACTCACAAGTGCATAAAAAGCCACTCACGGAATGAGTATTGAGGGGAAAAAGGGCATAAAATATTAATTCTGCATATTTTATATTCAAATATCTCTTTATTCTTTTTTAGGTATAAAATTATGACAGAAAGTTATTTTATAAAACTATAAGGAATAAGCAAATAATATTAATAAGTATAAAGCATATGATTATATTGCAAGTTTTTTGGGTTAAAGATATTTTTTTTAAAACTAGTTTTAAACAGTGTTAAGAAAAAAAAGCCATAAAAAATTGATTTCACATATTTTTCATATAAATGTCCCTTAATTTAATTACATAGCAATACTTTTTTTTGGATTCATTTAAAAAAGTATAAAATATGCTTATAAGTCGATGGTAATAATGTTTTGAAATGGTATTTTATTAAATTGTGTTTTTTATTAATAATCAAGAAAGAGTGGTCATTTTCACTTAAGAATGTAGTTATGCAGATACAGATTATCTTATGGACAGACCTTCTACAAAAACTCCGAGACATTACCCATCAAACTAAAGAATAAACTAAAATTTTCTGAAAAGATTATTATTCTTTAAGTTCTACCGATAATATTTCCACTTTTACATTTGACTTACGATAAATATGTATTCAAATGTGACTAAAAAGTTTGTCTTCATATTGGTGCATGTTATTTTCAGGGATCTAAAGAGATAAGGCAATGGCCGATGAATTGATCCAAAATAATGATACCAAAAATTACCATTTCTGTAGATTTCAATTATTGGTTGAAACGTTTGAACACTCGACTTAATGAGAAAAAAAAACAATCATAATTTAATAAAAGTCCCCAAAGTTGTTAATCCAACGAATAAGAAAACGTTATATTAAAACTTTGGGGACTACTGTAATAAACAGCTAAATGTCCCCTCCTTCCCTGATGTTTTTTCTGAACTTGCAAATAAGCTGTCAAACATTATATTTAGGTCAAACCACTACATTAGTTAGGGATGTTTCTACAAATGTGTAAAAAAAACATAATAATTATTTATCTGTAAGTATGTGATAAGTAGCAACGCTACTTTTTTTACTGTCAATCAATCCATCTATTTGTTCATCTGTCCGTCCGTCTGTCAGTCATCTAGACTCGGTCTTTTGGAAATGCAGTAGTGTTTTGCATCAGATTTAAAATTTTAATATATAGACAGTAGATTTTATCTATTCTATAAATTTGATTATCTGCCCTTCCTTAATGGAAAGGAAGTAGCGATAACAAAAAATAGACGAAATATAAGTTGTACAGAAGCTGATCTATCAAAAGTTTGGCTTTGCTAATAATCAAAACCTACAGTACAGTACGAACATAATTACTTGAGTGTGTTCTATCACAACATAACACGCATAGTTACTTATAGAGAATTACTAAATATAACCACCAGTTAAATACTCCCACATATATTAACTATTTTGGTATAGGTTATTTATCTTATTATAGACAGCTTTCCACGGATATTAAAATGAAAAATTATAAGATTAAAATTAGTTTTGTTAGACCCAAGTCCCGGGCTAATTATTTAGTATTATTTTTATGATTTTATTTTAATAATTTGTCTGTAATACGATACTATATATGATTTTTCATTATGGCTGAGAACTATTTCTAATTAACCGGATATTAATAAGTTTTGAAGCCATACTGAAAATATGTTCTGTAAAAATGCATGTTACTATATGTATACTATCTTTTTTTTCGTCCAAAGATATCTAACTTATTTATTGTCTAATATTTGATTTGCTATTTTCTTTATTTTTGGCCATCGTTTTGGCCAGGGAAGTTTTGGGGCGAAGCCATTCGTACATGAAAGGTAAATGATAAACAGTGTACAAAGACAGGGATCTTTAAGGGATAAGACAATGGCCGATAAATTGATGTACATCCCCAAAGATGATACACAAAATTTCCCCTTCTGTGGATTACAATTAGTGGTTGAAACACTCAGATTAATGAAACAGCCCATCAAAATCACTGAAGTCCCCTAAGTTGTTAAAAGTCAACGAATAAGAAAACGTCATTATAAAACTTTGGGGACTAGTAAACAGTCCATTGTCCCCTCACTCTCTGGAACATAGAGAGTACAAAACATCCTTATAGTTATATTTCCTCTCAATATTGGTTTATTGACTGAATCATGAAAAGATTTCTATTGAAAACCGTTTTTACACCTTTCAAAATCTTACACTTGTGAGATTTTAGAAGTTTTTTGCTTATATAAAACTTAAAATATATAAAAGTTAGGCATTTTGTCTATGCATCTTTAGGTTTATTATTTAATTATTAAATAATTGTCTGAATTGAATCAATATATAATTATACAGTGACTTTTTAAATATATGTATTAAAGAAATGTCGCTTAATTTAACTCAATTATCATAGAAATTAATCAATTATGTCTTTTTTTGCATTTAAGTGCACAGCACACAGAAACGCGCAAAAACTAAAAAATTGTATAATTAGAATTACTTATATTGAGCGAATGTACGATCAAAATTAATTGTTACTAATTTATGAGATTTGCTTTTATGTTGGTTTAATACTTTTTTGCTTAATTATGATATAGTATTTCATATATTCATTTTTATTATTTGTCAATTATTAGCAGTTCATGGTAATGATTTTTGCCTTTTTATAGCCAAGGCATCACATTCAATCTTTCAAACTCAATATTTTCTATGTTATTTATAGCTTCAATGTTTGGGAATAGTCAAAGTAATGTGGGAGAGATTTTTAAGTGATTTATAAAATGCATTTTAGACTTGCAAGGGTTCTTAGATTTTTTCTATGCTACATTACTTTAGATTATCTATCATATACGAGTAAGAATGGTTGTTATTCTGTATTTTATATTCTTTGGAATTGATCTTTAATCTCCTGAACCCAGAGAGGAGGGGACAATTCACTGCTTGTTGCACTAGTTCCCAAAGTTTTCTAAGAGCGTTTTCTTATTCATTGGCGAAATTGTTTTGGGACTTTATTGAATTTTAATTGGTTCGTTCATTATAGTTGAGTGTTCCAGCGTTTCAACTACTAATTGTAAACTATATAAATGCTAATATTGTGTATTTTCATCGTTTTATCGTTCATTGTCTAATTAACCACTAATTGTAATCTACAGAATAGGTAATATTGTGTATTGTCATTCGGGATGTAAATCAATTTATCTTAGAGATCCTTATCTATTTTATAACTAAAATACGAACATGTTTTCAGCCATGATTTAAAACAAATGTTTACAGTACCTACTGCTGTTATGCTAAGCTCGTGACAACTATAGTAAGAGTAGGAAAAAATACCCTGGCTCACAAACAGCGCAACTCATTGCCATTTACTCATACAGTTATGAGCTTTTTATTACACTAGTCCCCAAAGTTTTTTATAATAACGTTTTTATTCGTTGGCTTAACAATTTTGGGGACATTTAATGAACTTTGATTGGTTGGTTTATTTAGTTGAGTGTTTAAACGTTTCAACCACTAAATTTGATATACAGAAGAGGTATTTTTGTGTGTCATCATTGGGGATTTACACCAATTCATCGGCTATTGTCTTATCCCTTTACCTTTAGATGCCAGTAAAATGTTATTTAGTTGTAAATTGTAATATAATGAATTTATACCCAATGAAACACCCTGATAAAAGTTATTTTATCAAAGATCCAATTAAAAGTATGACGAATATTGCTTCAATTGATACTAAAAGTCATTTTTAAAACAATAATTTCCAGATGTTAGTTGTATTATCCTTGAAAACTATAACATCAGTAATATTTTGCAATTTACCCTTATCTTTCAAAGTAAAATAATGTATTGCGACGTATTGTTTCCAAATTGATTAAAAGTAAATATAATATCCGAGCAATACACAGAGAGAGAAACTTTGAGAGTTCAAGTTTGGGTAAATAAGTTATTATCTTGGAGTCGTAAATCTGCAAACTTTGAGCATTATTTACTTTTACTATGGTGGCAGGACTTCACTGCTGGCTCCCAATCTGTGTTCGCATCCGCTCGTGTCAGGAAGATGATAGGAACGAATCTTGGACAACACTGCGTCAAATCAATCACAAAAAAATGACTTCCAAACAAAGGTCGTGCAATCATAGGGCGTTTTACATATATCTTTTAAAAATACAAATATAAAGCTCTTCTAAAAGAACAATTCCATCGTTTCAGCCCTATATGAGATCTTTTGCGTCAAATAAAAATAATCACTACTTTATCCCAAGGCAGCAGGAAGGGCATTAACATAAATGGAGGGGTAATTTGATGGTGAATCATACTGGTATATAAATTCGGTCAAAATTTTTTGTCATAAAAACTTTGGGTTCTTTTTATTAAATCTTGGTAGTTTGATACACACTAGCAGTGTTCAAACTTTTCAAGGAATGATACATATTCAGAAGGAGTAATTTCTTTTTTGGGGGTGTGCCTCATTTTATCAACAATTGTCTAATCTATATTCCTTGTAGGAATTAATAAAAAAAAAGATAATATATGTATGATTAATTATTACTGTCATTTAAAATAATCATTTTTGATATTTGGCTTTTTAATGGAACTCTGCATTCAAGTCTTGACAAATATTTAATCAATAATTTGGTAATTTTTTATGAAGAAAAGACCCTAATTGACTGTATTTTGCTTCGAGAAAAAAGGGTTGGTTTTTTAATTCAGTCATTGTAGTCGGCATTATAGGATCCAGGTCAATATAAAAATGAAGGCTATATATACACAAAGGGACTTTTCCATTAAATAAAAAACTTTTGGCAACATTCAATGAAAAAAAAGTTAAGCAAACCCATCGTGTAGTTATTTAAAAATAATGTTTATTGAAAGATTCTGGAAAAAATGGTTTTGCTGTGCTTATAAAAAATTTTCTAAACGGAAAACTGTGGTGCAAAACTTTTAAGTAGATTATAGGGTATATATTACAAACTGAGATAAATGTAAAAAGTAATCATCAAGGTGTTATAACTAAATGTTAAAAAAGAAGTTTATGAAAGCACAACCATTTAAGTAGCTAGCAAAATCAGAATAGAATTGACGTTATAATTTACAGATCAATGTCACATCAGTGGATACAAGTTGGTAAGATAGACAATGAACTGTAATGATAATGGTAACCAAAGTTTTTATAAATAAGGTCTCTCAATCTTCATTGGTTGAACAAATTTTTCAACTAATGATTATATTCAAAAGTTGTTTATTGGCGTGTCAACCTCAACATTTAATCAATACGTTTTAAAACAATAATTACTGCTACAAATTGCTACTTTATATGTCAATCCTTACAATGAAGTAAAAGGATCTCTGTCTATGTGTGTGTCTGTCTGTCTATACCATATGGTTCTCCTTTACAAGGTAGCTTCTCATAGGTCCTAAATCGCCCTAGAAAAATGACAATTCCATATTTTTTTTAAAAAACTAAAACATAAAGGCCCCTAGAGGCCTTTAGGGGCGTTCCACTAATCTACCATAAAATAAGATATTTAAATAATATATTGGTTTCAATGTTATCTTTTATCATTTGCTAAGCCAAGCCTTTGATTAACTTATCTTGTAAATAAGACACAATAAATTAGAGAGATAAATGTATTATACAATAATAAATAAGAAAAGATATGGCAACATTCAAAGCAAAAAAAAACATAAATTGACGAACTCACAAAGAAAGTTTTAGAACTTGTGTTCAATATTCATTAAAAAAGAAAAAGAAATTTTAAAAATAAGTAGAAAATTACGTAAACTTTAAATGTCAATATTCAGATACATGGAATTTTTAAATTCGTTTTATTTAAGGTGTCTATCTTAAATTAATGCCGAGTAAATCCCGCTTGATCCAAAATATTTCAGACATGCGGACATTTTGAACTATAGAGTAGCTTTGCAGCTAAAAATAAGGAAAATGAAAGAAGAAATGTCCAAAATATATAATAAGAAACAATAGACTTCTTAATTTCATTATACAATTGTTTAGCTGTTTATAAAGCAGACACGCATAACATTAGCCTTTCCTTATTCATTACTTTATAAACTTTAGGCCAATGGGGGAAAAATATTTGACTCTAAATTATACTGGTACCCAAAGTTTTATAAATATGTTAATGTTTTCTTACAAGTTGCTGGTTGAGTACTGATATCCCCACCCTCTTATTGTAGAATAAAATAAAAGAGGGGGGGGGGGATGTTGGACAAAATAGCCTCTTAACCCTTACAGTTACCCTATTCCACCCTTATAAGATTGGGGGGGGGGGGGGGCTCTAAGAGCCCCCCCTCTATCTCGGCTCCTGTTACAGTTAGAGACGTAAATTTTTTTTCTGGCCAGCCGCTAAATATTAAAACAGCTGTATAGCAGCCAATTTTGAAGCTAGGATAACTTAATTTTAGGACGAACAGAAAAAAATACTTTTTCTGACCATCGCCGAAAAACGGAAAATAACGGTAACCGCCATTTTTGGCGGTTACGACGGTAAAACGGCGGTTGGCGGCAAAAATTAATATTTTTATTTGTTTCTGATCACAATAAAAGACTACATAAAAAATTGGCTGGTCTATGGTTGTTTTAAAATTTGGCAACTGGCAACTTAAAAGCGGCAATATTACAGGTAGGAAATAGAAAACCGGTCAAGGAGTATTCAAACGGTCATGACTCTACTATTCTCGGAAGTCCATTATTGCTCAAGGATAGCCAAAAAAAAGTATAGGTCTCTAGCTGCAATAGAAGCCACGATATTCATGATATATGTCTACAGTAAAAGCCGGACAAAAAATCGGTCAGGGAGAGGCCAAATGGTCAAACGGTCATTACACCATCATTACCATCATTTTTTCATATGTCCATTGATATCTAAGTATTCACCAAAAAAATTTTAGGTCTCTACCTTATACACAAAAGTCATAATGTAGAAATTAAGATTTATTTAGAATTTTTTCTAATTTTGGTGCTACCTAACCAACTTTGACCAGACACCCCGACCGACACAGACCAAATAGCCTTATAAAATCAACTCTAGCAGACTAAACTTAAAAAGTCATGAAGTCACAGCCCTCTATCTTACCTACAAAAAATGACACTGAAAAAACTAGAGGGGGGGGGGGGCTCTAAGAGCCCCCCCCCCTCCCGATCTGTAAGGGTTAAGGAAAATAGCCTCAACTGATAATAATTATCATGGCCACAGCACTCGGCCCCCTGGCCTGCCTAGCCGCGGGCGCTCGACCCCATAGCCATATAACCTAACCTAATCTTACCTAAAAATTGTAAAAAAAAATGTTAAAAATTGTTTTAAAAATTTAGAATTGTAAAATTCTACCAACCACTTTTTGTAATACTAGCGGCTTCGCCCCTAGCCTCTAGGGGCTTTGCCCCAAGAGGTGATAAAAAAACCATGGAAATCTCCTTCAAAAAAAAAAAAAAATGGGGGGGGATTTTTTGGTTTTTGGGGGGGTTGGGGGTGTCCCACCCCCCAAGAAAATAGCTTAAAACCACCACAGGACCAATAGGTAGATACCCTGAAGAGTAGAATCCGATCGGTTCAGTGGTTACCGAGATCTTAAGGGACAGACAGACAGACGGACAGACAGACATCGTTCTACTTTGTATTATAGATACACGTAATTCTAAACCACCTATGTCTTATCAATTGAGGCTGTTTTCCTTAAATAAATGTCCTATCCATTGAGATCCCTGATTATAAAATATTTTTTTTTGTATATTTGTTGTACTTAAGGATTAGGGTTGAAAGTTTTCTGTATATTTACTCTAATTGCAAATCGGACAACCTCAGTCCCCACCCTTCCAATTTTAAACAAACGCTGTTATTTACAGGTCTTTTAATTTTTTCATTAAAATATTCATAACATCTATGTAACCTTAAATTCTTTTAAAAAAATTATTGGCACGTTTTGATATAATTATAAAAAAAGCATTGCTGTTAGATTTGCGTATTGGCATTTCATGTGCTTCTCTGACGAAAAAGGTACGTTTTCAATAATCCCTTTAGATAATACAATATTTAGCACTAGCGGCTACGCCCCTAGAGGCCTCTAGTGGCACTTTAAATGTTTTTTGTTTGTTAAAGTTTCTACGATAATTTTTTACGTACGATACCTCTTTATTTGACGTTGAAGTCTCCCATAATTTTTTTAAAATTTCAATTTTTTGTCATTTTTCTTGGGAGGGTGGTAGTACCCTCCCCCAAAATAGTTAAAAACCTTCCCAGGACATATGAGAATCTACCCTGTTAAGGAGAACCCGATCGGTTTAGCGGTTAGCGAGATCCTTCGGTACACACAGACAGACACACAGACAGACACACAGACAGACACACAGACATCCTGTTACTTTAGTATAAGGATATTCATATTCTTATTTGACGTCACGCATTTTTATATTCCCTAGCTTTTGTTATAGATATAGGGATGTGTCAAAAAAAACATTTACAGGTTGGCTTTCAAACAAATTAATATCCGCTGGATAATAACCAGGATATTAATCAACCATACTAAAAAATCATGCATAGCATTAGATTACAGACAAATTTATGTAAATGTTAAAAAAATCTTCTAGCATCTAGGGTCTATGTAGGGAAGAGAGGAGGCATAAAAAAACTAAAACCATTAAGACTTTAAAAAAATAAACTCGATTCAGAACTTGTTTGAAGATTTTCTATAAAAGACAACTCTGAGCTTGGCGAGATCTTTATGGACAAACAAAATACTTTCTACTTTATATAACCTGATATATTCACTAAAGAAGTCTTCTTATTGTAGCCACTGAGTAGTGTCATAATACGTATTTCAGTATGGCTTTGAAACATTTAATATTCGCTGGATTAGAGACGGTTTTTAGCAATACTGCAAAATTATGTATCGTAGTTGTTTATACTACAATGCGATAAATAACTATTATATTCTAAATTTTATACGAAGAAAATATGAACCTCGGAAAAGTGTAAAAAAATAACAATTAACCAATGAGAAGCCAGTATTCACTGTAATTGACCAATGGTAAAATATATAGCGGTCTCTCATTGGTTAATTGTTAATTTTTTCTGACGTCATAAGTCAGACACTTTTACTGGGTTCAGAAAATATTGTTTTTTCATTTTTTAGTCAATGATACTCATACAAATTGCGGCTGTAAGTTCGTTTTATGCGAAATTTGTTTTCGGTTGTCAGGTCCTAAGTATATTAAGAAATAATACTATTTTTTAAAAATTTTATTAAGAAATTACATTACATAAAACAAAATTTACATAAAATCTTACAATTTGAAGCTCACATATAAAGCCTTTAGAGACACATGATAATTTACTTAATATTATGTTATTTAATAAAAAGTGATATGCATATAGTTTTACGACTTTTGTAATGGTTTTACTAAAACATAATTTACCAAGCTTTTTAAAATCATTTGTTATCATATAATCTTTTCAAAAACCTTAGTTTAAACTTTCACAGAACTAAAAAAATATTCATTTTTTTTATATTTATCTATTTCGTAAATTTTACAAAGCACAAAAACGTTGATTTTTTAGTTTAAAATTTATATATTTTCAACACAATTGGTCATAATTAAGAACAGTTTGATTTAATAAGCGCATTTGACTAAAAGCATTCACAACTTTACAGAAAATACGAGGAAAAATGAAATTGAAATTAAAATTATAAGGAAATTTAGATTGCTTATATTAACGAAAACAATTCTAATAAATTAAAAAATCTTTTCAATAATTTCTGATTTTTACATCTGTTATTTCTTGACATATTATTAATTAACAAAAACAAAAATGCGTATAATTTGTGTGGGCTATACAACAGGGATCTGAAGGGATAAGACAATGGTCGAAAATTAATGTAAATCCCCAATAATGATACACAAAATTTCCTCTTCTGTAGATTGCAGTTATTGGTTGACACGTTTGGAAGCTCAACTAAATCATAAATCATTAAAAGTTCCCAAAGTTCTCGAGGCAACAAATAAGAAAACGTTATTAATAGATTTTGGGACCAAAGTAATAAACAGCCCAGTGTCCCCTTCCTTCCTGGCTAGACAAGTACTTCTGGTGTGTACTGGAATAGATCAGGGACAGGTATCCGGGTCCTGACACCAACATCAACACCATACAACCAATCATTCAACCTGTTGTTTGTGTAAACCAGTAAAAAAAAATTCTCGCTCATGTAGGTTCGTTTAAGCTCTATTTGGGTGCCTAACATAAAGTGAAATATATAGGAACCCCCTTACGGGATAGTGGGTTAATTCATTACCCTATAATTCATGCGGGAGGCCTTAATTCTGCAGGGTATAAGCATTAGGGTGGGTCGATTTTGGACATTTTTTTCTGAGACCAAAGCGGGGATCTGCAACTGATTTTTATGAGTATAATACACCTCTGCATGATTTAAGATTTATCCTAATTCTTAAAACCGCTGACGACCATTAAACATGTGATATAGCGACACTGCGGGGATAATCATTCCTAAATTTAACCAAAAAGTATCTCTCCCCCGCTATTTTTAATTTGTTTCAAAATGAGAGAGAGGGGTTTCAGGGTACATTCGTTATTGAAGAAAAATAAACAAGGATTCCAAATGAGATTTTTTAAAAGTATCATATTCTTGTCATGGGGGTTACGAGGATAACAGAATTTTAGAGTAGCTGCTGTACTAACAGAAGAGAAACATTGATATTAAGATCATGGTAAAAACACCGATCAATCAGATACACAAAATCCAATCAGGCCAATCAGAAATATATTTTTTCGTTGCCGCATTTTTTGTCTAAAAAAGGATAAAAATATTGAAAATTTATAATAAGTAAATTCTTTTCAATGTTCATTTTTATGTTCACATACTTATTCATTTTAACTGGAAGAAATTATAAACACATACAAAAATTATAGTTATTTTTTATTAACTGTTTTTTTGTCTATGTCTATAAAATTAGTGAGAGAGAGAAGGGACAATGGGCTGTTTTTTTACACTAGTCCTCAAAGTTTTATAATATCTTATTCTTATTCGTTAACTTAACAACTTTTGGTACACGAGTGAATTTTGATTGATTGGTTCATTAAGTTTATTGTTTCAATGTTAATTTTAATGTACAGAAGGGATAATTTTGTTTATCATCAAAGTTGATGTGCATAAATTTATTGGACATTGTCTTATCCCTTTAGATCCCTGCTATATAATGCTCTTAAGTTTAACTAATTTCCACTTTTATGTTTGAACACCAATCAGTAACAACTGATAAATAGTTCTACAATGTTCAATTTGGCCAGGTGAACCACCTGCAACAAACAATTCATTGTTTAGTACATCCTGTACAGTGTACATGTTGCTCATAAATGATATAAAACCTTGAAATATACTTCTCATGATTGGAGTTATTGGTTGAAAAGTTGAAAAGACAATTCAGTAAAATTCTATAAAAGTACCCAAATTTTTTGTACAGATGAATATGATAATATAGTCACAAAACTTTGAGTACAAATGTAATTTATGTTCCAGTGTTCTAAAACTTCTTGATGTAAACATTTTTTTAAAACTATGTAAGTAGTCATTAGCCAAAATTTAAAAAAGGCATTTTAACAGAATATACAATATGATTTTAAATGTTTACTTGATAAATTTTACTTTCTTTGGTCCTAGCAATTATATTTAAACTATATACTTTTATTTAGTTTTATTTGCCGTACATATCTTGCAGAGAAATATTGACTTACAAGTAATCAGAGCATTGCGCTAAAGAGTTAGAGAATTAGGTTATTCAAGGATTAGGAACAAAAAGTTTTCTAATGGTCAATCACTCAACTTGAAGGTAATCAATAGGTGTGTCTGTTTATTAAGCTTTCAGTTTTATGACAACCAATGTTTTTTTGAGATTTTTTAATACTCTTAACATGTTAACTAGAGAGTACGCCCATAGCATCTAAATAAAACTAAATCAGCCTAAAATAACTATAACCAATAAAAAATGAGAATCAAACCAGTTCTTTCGTTGGCAAGATCTTAACAAAAACAACTTACTACGCTAATAAAAAAAAGAAATAAAGCATATTATTTTTTCATAACATTTTTAGCTTCCAAAAGACATAAGCCATTACTTTATTTCTGGGTTTCTAAATATTTCTTGTGTTATATAATTTGATAAACAAAAAAAAAGTTGGCAACCCAGAACATAAATGATCAGTGTCCCTTGCCAAAATAACCCTTTGACCTTACTTTACAATGCAGTTTTATTCAATTGTATCATCTTTGCATATGTACATAAGTATTTTTATCTAAATTATTTGCTGAATAAGATATTTTAACGGGTGAATTATTATGTAGGAAGACAGGCCACAAGCTATTTTTGGCTTCAAAGACCTAAAAACGATTTTAAAAATCAAAAACTCCTTTATTTTATAATTGAAAATTTAATTTTATTTCCAATAGTTTTGTATTTGTCTAACCTATCTTAAAAACTAAGGCATGTATGTTTTTACAAGTTTAAAACGCTTCATTTGCTGTTTTAAAACAACAACCCTATTAAATAAACCTCTGCAAGTTTTAAATATTTATGTGAAATATTTTCTGGTCTTTGATTTTTTTTATTTCTTATTATCCTTTCAATTTAATTGTAACAGTTTAAAAATACCACATCCATATTTTTATATTTCATTTGTTAAAATGTTACACTAAACAGATTTTCCACTTCTTGTTTCTTAATTGTAAATGGTAACAGGAATAAAGGGATAGGACAATGTAAGGAAAAGTAATTTTTCCCTAATTTTAATTTGTAAAGTTTTGTCATTGTTACATTTAAGGGGGAAAAGTTTTTTTTTTGTTTTCCTCTCTGAAAGCTAGTGATTATAAAAATAATTTAATTAAATGTAAAAATTGGTCTTTGACACTAGATTTGGGGGTAAATGTGTTGTAGATTGATCATTAATCTCTGCCTCTCTGAACAGAGTGTGAGTGTTAGCTTGAAAATGATTTAATTAAATGCATTTATTTATATAGTTGTGAATGGTCTTTAAAAACAACCAATATTTTTAATAAAAATTAAGGATATATCAAAGTTAAATTTATAGGGTTACATTCTTCCTACTTTGACTATTGTAATATTTTTTCATATTTAGAAATAATGTTAAACTTTTAACTTTAACTCCAATTGATCATTGTAATATATAATAACTAGCGGCTACGCCCCTAGAGGCCTTTGGGACACTTAAGGAGGGGAGAGTTAAATTAGATAATTAAAAAATTATGATGAAAAATAGTGATTTTTCTTTAACTGTACTACTTTGCTATTATGAAAACTTACCGAAAACAAAGAAACACCTTAACTTAACATATAATTTAGCATTTGTGTTTAGTGCATTTCCAACTCCACACATTTCATAATAACTATAAACATCATCTTGGTACAGAATCTTCAGTCAAAAAGCCCCAAAATTATAATTGTACACATTTCTTAGTGACAATATAAAAACAATCTTGATAGTTTACAAAAAGTCATAAAGGTTTAAATTGTAGAACTGTTTGAAGGCCAAAAATAACCTTCCCTATTTAAATGCTTTAACTTTAACTAGGTTTAAAGAATAATTTTTAGGTTAATCACCAAAACCAAAAAAAATGTGTATTGCATTAGATATAGAATTGATGTTACCTCTAGCTAAAAGATTAAATCATTAGTTTGTTTTATTTCATTGATTTGTGTTTTTTTTCTTCAGTTTATAATTAATTGATGACATGATGTAGTTTTCCTAATAGTCTCTTGAAGCTAGGATGTAGCCACAAATATGAAAAAAGTAAACAATAAAACAGAGCAAGAACAGTTTAAGTTTGTTTCAAACTATTGTGAACAATAACATTACTTGAGTACGTAGCAGGGATCTAAAGGGATAAGACAATGACCCAAAATCTATGTACATTAACACTATGATTTACCCCTTCTGCAGATTAAATTTATTGGTTGAAACGATTGAACACTCAACTTAATGAGCCAATAAATCAAAATTCACTAAAGTTCTGAAAGTGAAATAAGAAAACGATATCATAAAACTTTAGGGAATAGTGTAATAAACATCCCATTGCTCCCTCTGTCTCTGAGTACAGAGTCTATTACAGTACAAATAAATGCACAAAGTATTAAATGTATGTTTTGTAGCAGCTTGATTTAAGTAAAGCATTTGATTTAAACACACATCTGATTCTCAGGGCTAAGACATTGACCGACAAATTTATGTACCTCACCTATCATGATAAACAAAGTTACACCTTTTGTAGATTACAATTAGTTGTTAAAAAGTTTGGACACTCAACTTAATAAACCAACCAATTAAAAGTCTCCAAACAAAGAAGAAAGAAACGTTGTTATAAAACTAAGAAATCCTTTTTTATTAAAAATTAATGGTTGCATGTGATCTTCAATTTCATGTCAAATTTGCTCCATATTTAATATCTTCCATTTTTCTAATAAAATAATTATGTTTTTGTAGCTAAGCTACTCTATAACATTGTCTGTACGTCTGTCTGTCTGTGATAAAAGAAAATATGCAGCTTAGGAGATGCAAGTGGGTCTAGGCTTATTTTTGTTGAGGTCGTTCGGCATTAAATTTGTATTAGGGAAACGTGTATTTCTCAATATCTATTTATGATAGTTTAATGAATTACATAGCTATTTTATTGTTTAGTTAGGGTAGTCAAAGAAAGGGTAATAAAACCAAGAGATATAAGTGATTTATTTTTTCTTCTCAACTTATTAGCTAATTGTCTTCTTGTTTATTTGGATATATAAGAGCTTTAAAAATATAAAAACAGGACAGGTCTATGGCATATTTGAAAAGTTTTATATTGTTTGAGCTATTGTCAAATGGAATGTGAAACTGTAGAAAAGCCCTTCCAATATGGCTTCTAAAGCGATATGTATCCGCAGAATTATAACCGGTTCTAAGCTATACTAAAAATCATGTATCGTATCATATTATGGATAACCTTCCACGAGTAAGGACACACAAATTAAAAAAATAATCACTGTTTATTTTACCCTGGCCTCTGGCCCATCGAGGCCAACTAAATTGATTTTTTATTAATTTTAATATTTACTATCCGTGAAAAGCTGTTTATAATAACTATTGTGAAAGTGAAAGCAAACTCTAAATATATTGTATGTATTTATGTGTCCCTTGAGGTTATAAAATGTTTATCTTCGGTTTCCTGTTCCTCGATCATCTCTCCTTCATCTATCTCAGGGCTTTTCTAAAATTTAAACATAACAAATAGTCAGATATATAAAGGGATAAGACAATTGCCGATAAATTAAAGTATATCCCCAATGATTACAAAATTACCCCTTCTATTACTTAAAATTAGTGGATGAAACGTTTGAACACTCAACTTAATAAATCAATAAATCAAAATTCAGTATCAAAAGTTTTTAAGCAAGCGAATTAGAAAACGTTATTATAAAACTTTGGGGACAAGTAAAAAAACATTTAATTGTCCCCTCTCTATCTAACGAATATTTTATTTGAGGAAAAAATACTGTATCAATAAACCAAAATAAAACTTATTGGATCTGGTGCAGTTTACGGTAAAATTCTCATGGGATCTATTACCCCCAAAAATCTATGAACTTTGAAGGGAGCTGCAAAACTTAAATAGAGAAAGTCATAAAAATGAGGGAGATGAGGGGATAAGTGGGAAAGAAACCCCCTAAGAATAGGTCAATGGAATAGGTAGGCCAAAAACAGTGACATATATCCCTATTTTGCTAGGGCATTATAGACAGCTACGATATAATCGATCCGAGGAACATTTTACCATGAACTGCACTGGATTCTGCTTATTTATACGCTATATTTATCTTAAATTTCATACTTCATGAATATATCATGAAATATTTTTAGAACAATCTGTTGCATTCGGTAAAAATAAAAATAAACATTATTTTTTTTTATTTTTTCACTTATTTAGGAATAGGATTTATAAATTATGAAATTTTTTATATAACTTTTGTTAATCTTGGTGGGTGGTAGTACCCTCCCCCAAAATAATTATAAACCTTCCCGAGATCTATGAGAAGCTACCCTGCTAAGGAGAATCCGATCGGTTCAGCGGTTAGCAAGATCCATCGGTACAGAGTAACAAACAAACATGCTTTTACTCTATTATAAGGTTTAAATTTTGACAAAAAAAAATCACCTTAGGATAAGACCATGTGAAGCTAGCTAACACAACAAGAACAATCAATGTTAAATAAAACAAAGACATCACCTATTAAGAAAAAGAAATATATTAAGCAAGAATAAATATCATTCCATTTCGCACGTAGAACACAAATTTTCTTTTAAATTTCAGCTCACACAATTTTTAGAAAACAAGGATGACAACATTTGTTGAGCCCAACAAATGAACATTACGTAAATGCTTTCTAAGTTGTACTTAGCTGTTTCAGGAATCATAATGCAAGGTTTAAAATTTAATTGTATTATTTGATTATTTTTAATTATTTATTGTTAGCATTCTCGAAACACTGAGAAAATATTTTGTACTATATTCTAATTAAAATAATCAAACATAATCATTTGAAATTTATATAATATTCCTTTCAAGTTAACAAAGGAATTCAAATCAAAGAAATTTATGGAATTTTACGGAATCATGAAAGTTATATTTAAATGCACTTCATTTAAGAAATACATTAAAAAACAAGGAAAGTGATACCCGTATAAAGCGCATTAGTAACAAGCAATAGTATTTTAAACAGAGGCATGCAGAATGGGGTGTCAAGTAAAATAGTCACACCCCTTTTCAATTCAAGGGAGGTGTTAAAAAACTGCGCATCAATTTACCAATTCAGGGGTGCTTGTGTTACTTTTGAGTGGGTGGGTGGGTGGACACCTTATGAGGTGTAAAAACCCCCCTCCTCTCCATGGCAAATATCCAAAATGAAAATTCCAAATAAAAAAACATTAAATATGCCATATCAAATAATAATAACCAATTAAAATATTTAGAATATCTTTTCTCGTATTAATTCGAATTCGATCAATAGCCGGTGGATTAGAACCGGTTCTCATCCATACGAAAAAACTATGTCTAGCATTTTCTTATATCCAGTTTTCTACGAATATAAAAATGTACAGTCATAAGATTAAAACAATCCGCGAAAAGCTGTTTATAATACGATGCGAGAAATAAGTATTCGAAATCAAATAATATTCTCTGGATTATAAGCGTTTCTTCGCCATGTAAATTATGGAAAGCATCGTATCACAGACAATTGTCCACCAATAAAAAATCATTCATTTTTCATTTTCATATCAACGGAAATATGTTTATAACACGATGCAATATTGTTAACTGTCCAAAAATATTAGCAGACGATCAAACATAGGTTATAGAGTAGCTCCGCAATTAATTTACTTACGATTACATAGATAAAGGAGCCATTAGATCCAAAAGAAATCACGTCGCCACCTATAAACATTTCTTTCTGAAATAAATAGAGATTTAAACAGAGATACATTTCAGTTTTGTTTTGTAGAAGTTTAAACTGTAATAATATTTATTTCATAAAATTTTTTATTTAAAGTTATTGCTAAATAATTTTGTTTTGTTTTTGTGTACTGGTATATACAGGTATTCAGGACAAAGCCAAAGTGTAGGGAATATACATAGAGCGATGTACTTTCTGAACAGAGAGAGTTTAGTCTATTTGGAGAAGAAGGAGATATTGGTCTAAAAATTATATATTGATACGATACCCAAAGTTTTACGATATCATTATATGGTCTTAAAACTTTCGGGTACTTTTATCAAATCTTGATTGGTTGATATTAAATAAAAGTGTCTAAACTTATCTTCAGAGAATTTTAATGTACAGAAGGAGTAATTTTGTTTGTCATAATTGTGGGTTACATTAATTTATCGTTCTTTTTCTTATCCCCTTAGATCACTCAAACATGCTGAATTAGATTTTTGTAGAGAAAAAGACGTCAAATTCGCATGAGCAAATTCAACTTTATGCATAAGTTATAATTTCATGATTCTAGCAAATTGTAAAAATATACAAGAATTCTGGGACAGTAACAATTACAGAGCAAATATTTAACTTTCAATTCAACTGAAATTAATGGATAGGAAAATGGTTTCCAGTATGCCTTCGGAACCGATAAATATCCACTGCTGGATTAGAACCGGTTCTAAACCATACTGAAATATCGTATTACATATGATTTTCCACGAATAATAAAATTAACACCCGTTTTGGTAGTCCGGGCCTTCGGCCCCTCGAGGCAAACAAAACTGGTTTTAATCTTTCAATATTTCATTTTAAGATAATAAGATTACACAATCAATCCGTCCAACTATGTAAGGAATATATAGCAGATTATCATTTTTATGCTTATTCATTATTTTACAGAGATATTTTCAATATACATCATGCATAATAGAAATTAGGATAGGTGAGGCTTTATAGAACACGTTTTGCTTGTTTTAAAAAAACAATTTAGAACTCTTTCAATGCAATTTACCGGTCCCTGCGTCGCTATAATTGAATAAGTTTTATTTGATGTATGCAAACTTGGAATTATTTACCAACCAGAATCAAATCCTCCAGACAAGCAGGGGTGTAAAGGGATAAAACAATGGCCGATAAATCAATGTAAATAATTTAATTAAACACAAATTACCCCATATGCAGATTACAATTAGTAGTTGAAACGTTTGGAAGCTTAACTTAAAGAACCAACCAATCAGATCGAATGAATTGTTAAGTTAACGTATAATAAAACAATATTTAAAACTATGGGACTTGTGTAATAAACATCGCAATGTCCCCTACCTCCCTGCAGACAAGGCACATGGACAATTATTCAAAAAAGGACATAACATTTACAGCATTAATAATATTTTTGATAAAAAAGAACATTGGAGATATTTTTGGCGTTAATAAAATATAAAATTATAGGATGTGTGGCAATAGAGGTCCAAGGGTTGGTGTAAAAGGTTGTTTACCCTCTTAAACTTAGAAACACCTCATTTAACCCCCCTAAAACTAAATTTTATTACCTCTCTCATATCTTTGTATCCCCTCATTTTAACCCTCAAAATAAAAGCTTGGTCGTCCCTGCGTTTGTTTGTCTATTTGTCTGCAAAGATCTCGCTAACCTTTAGAGTTATGTCCAAACAGAAGCTTCTTACTGCTACGGTACATATAATAATATGCAGCATAGATAAATGTGGTAAATTTCAGAAATCTAAAGGGATAAGACACTGGCCGATAAATTGATAGATATCACCAATGATGATACACAAAATTACCCCTTCTGCAGATTAAGATTAGTGGTTGAAACGTTTAAACACTCAACCTAATAATCAACCAATTAAATTCATCAAAGTCCCCAAAGTTGATAAGCCAACGAATAAGAAAACGTTATTTTAAAACTTGGGGACTATTGTAACAAACAGCCCATTGTCTCTTCTCTCTCTCTGGCCAAACTTACATAAATAGATTTTCTCAAGATGAAATATCTCTTCCAGTTGTTTGTATCCCAGACTTAGATGAAGAACAAACTTCGGAGTCAACATGAGGAGCAACATTTTGGCTTATTTTTATAACTTTATAATAAAGTAACAGGATCTGTGTGTGTGTTTCTGCCCGTGTATACCGAAGGATCTTCTTAACCGCTGAACCTATATGGTTCTTCTTTATAACGTATAAGTTCTTGGAAGGTTTAAAACTATTTTTAGGAAGGTTACCACTTTCTACCCGCCCCCCTCCCCCCCCCTCCCTCTCTTACTCTTTCAAGTGCTTCAAGGGGCCTCTAGAGGCGTAGCCGCAAGTGTATATATAACTTTAAAGGCAAATCTAACATAGTTACACATATGATATGAAGCAAAATTTAACCAAAAAAAGATGAAATATGGCCAATATGTCCAAAAGTAGCGCAGCATTAAATTTTTTGGAAAGGCTTAGATGAAACAAGAGCAGTAAAACAGGACAGTTATCAAATTAAGAAAATGTTATAAAATTGTATGAAGTATAAATGAAAGATATTAAAAGATCACGAAACCTTCTACGCTTTAGCGAGACAAGCATAACCTACTTGTAAAGTAGCTGCAATACTAAATATAATGAATAATCTTATGGAATATAATACTAAAGATGAATTTTATGTGAGTGTGTATTTGGTTGGTCCGTTGAATAATCATTTCTAAAGCAATAGAACAAGACACAACTGTCATACTCTAATTACAGAGTAGCCTACCATATAAAGTACTTTGGTTTTTTGGTCTGCAGCTTAAAATTACCAATATCTACTAAACTGATTGAGTTTTCCTTTACACGGAAGCTTCACATAGGTCACAGGATGGCTTTAGACTTTATAAATTCTATTTTATGTCATCTATCTACCCCCTTTTAAAAATATAGCCTCCTGGTAAGAAGGTAGTAAAGTCATGAAGGAGCAAAAAAGTACAAAAAATGTCAAACAATTTCTTTTATTTACAGCACTTTAACCTCACCGTGACATTTGATATTTCCTTTATCTAAGTACTTTTCTTTTTAGAATTTGAGAAGTTTTATTTTGTTAACCGGAGAAGATTGTTGTACTTTTTTATTCTAAATTTTAGAGCTGAAGTAGTCTAAATTTACAAAATTAGATTACTTTAATACTCTCTAAGTGCAGTAATTTTAAATAAATCCTTGCGGAAAACCTGAAGGGAAAAGAAACATGAATACATTTTACTTGAATTTTGACTTTATTTGTTTTAATTATTATTCGGAGGGAGTGGAGCTCCTTAAAATCCCTCTTCTCTATATGAAAATATTAGATATACTAGAGTTGGCTCGATATAATTATCTCCCTATTGGCTAGTTTTCTATATGCATATCTATTTCTCAATAAATCTATTTTCCTCACCCGGCATTACTATCTAAAAGAAAGTAAATATTTAGTAATTTAAATGATTTTTAAAAGATTTTTTTAAATTATATTTTTTTCTTTACATTACCATCACCAAAGGGTTAATGATGATGATTACAATTTTAGTTTAATATTTGAACACACAAAATGTCGCCACAATCGAATTCTTTTAAAACATAGTTTTCTTAAATTTATCATATTATAAATTTAAATTTTCTTTTTTATGATTAGAAATTAAATACATCAATATAAGGTAAATAGCAACATGAAATGAAAAAAATGAATTTATTTTTAATAAAGTAAAATAATGGGTCTTATCGTTCTGGGCAATGAGAGTTTATTATGGATTATTGGAGCACTATAAGTTTTAATCATATATTCCTTGGAAAACTTGAGCTCGTTTATAGACATTTATTTCCTATATAGATCTGACTTGGATCTTGAAGCAATTAAGCAGGCCGTTTTGTACATGTTAAAAATTGGAAGATTTCATTAAATAAAAGTAATCGCAAATATACTTAGTAAATAATACAAAGTAAAAATTCAAATCTGCCTGTTAGAATAGGGAAGGTTTAAATCTGCTTACCTTACATAATGTTTTCGTATTAATGAGAACCGGTTCTAATCCACTGGATATTGATCGGTTTTAAATTGATACAAGAAACAGTTTTTCACCTTCCCAGAACCTATGGAAATCTACACTGTAAAGGAGAATCATATAATTTCAGCGGTTAGTGCGATTCTTTGCTGCATAAAAACAAATTTCTGGACAGACCTTAGTTATACAGTAGTTGCACTACTAAATAAATCGATATATCAATAATTGGATATTGCACCAGATTTTCATGTACTCTAGTTGAGTGATGCTGGCAGCTGGCTGAGATAACAATTCCTTACACCCACACCCTTTATTATATCCTCTCCCATACTGGATGAAATAACTGACCAATAAACGAGGTCCTTATTAGCAAGGTAAATTGACAACAAGTTTTCCAATGTCAATATATCCACGTATATCCTATATCCATTATTAAATGTCTCAAAGAATACTTTAACTTTACAGGCAAAGCAAACAGAATTGAAACCCAAATTTTAACACTTTCCAAACACTTCAAATCTGAATAAACATTTCATCTCAATTCTATATTGGTAAAATTTAAATATTTTCTAATATATTATGAATTGAACTTTTTTTAAAATAAGAATAAACACATCTTTTTAAGTACGTCTTAAATATGTCTATAATAGGCATAATACAAGTTAATGTTTTTATGATAGTTTATTTAAAATTTTCGTTCAGACTTCTAAAAATGTTTAATATTAAATTATGCTCTAGCGGGTATAGATCATCGCCCCCGCAACCCATCTGCCGTACGCTCATATGTAAATGTAATTTGATAAGTTTTGAATATGACAAGAATATGTACTATAATATACAAGGATCTAAAGAGATAAGATAATGACCGAAAAATTGATGTACGTTCCAAATAATAAAACATTCTATTTTAGATTATTGATTGTTACGTTTGGACACTCAACTTAATGAACCAACCAATCAAAATGTATTAAAAGTCCCCAAAGTAGATAAGCCAACAAATAAGAAAACGTTATTATAAAACATTGGGGACTAGTGTACAAAATAGCCCAATGTTCCCACCCTCCCTGACTATCATCACAGAATACTGTCAAATGATAAAATATATCATAACACAAACATAGAGAATTATTTTTTGTAAAGGAAAAAATTATTTCCAAGTTTTTCCATAAATCACAAAAACATCATAAATAATACTTAATATCATATTGAAAAGAATACAATTTTTAGAATAGTATTGCTTCCAAACCGATAAATATCCGCTGGATTGGAACCAGTTAACAGCCATACTGAAAAATCATGTATAGCATCGAATTAGAGACAATTTCTATGAATATTAAAATAAAAAGCATAATATTAATACCAGATTTGTTAGCTCGGGCCTTCAGACCCTTGGGTCTAACAAGACTGGTTTTAATCTTATAGTTTTTCAATTTAATATCCACGGAAAGCTGTCTATAATTCGATGCGATTAATAGCTATTAGTAATTACAATAATTTTCTCGTAGTTCGCTTCACTATTTATAACCGGTTTTTATCAATCGGAAAATCATGTTTTGGTACATAAGTAGTATTTTAATAAATGACGAAAAATAACTAGGCTGTTATTCACTCTTTTTTCGTACTTTAAAACTAAGTATTTTACTGTACAATATGCATAAAATTAATAACATGCACATTGTAATGTTTAATTCGGCTTCGAAGGTCATTTTTTCGTGTAAAATCACAGTAACTCTCTGGATAACTGAGACCATTATTCTATTGTGATTTGATTAATAAGAAGCTGATGAAACCATCCCTGTGAGAGTATAAATACATGGTGTACATGTGTAGTTCATGGATGAGAGATAATAATAGACTACATATCAAGGCTTTACCACTCTTGTCCAAAAGGGTGTTTTTTCAATCTAACAGATTTTTTTTTGGGGGGGTATAGTCCATTTCGTAGCAACGCTCTTAAGGGGCAATTCGTCGTATTTTTACTTTAGCTTTTTATAGGTTATATTAGGTTAGGTTAAGTTAAGTAGGTTAAGTAATTGTCCCGCAGGGTTAGGCAATTGGCCCCGCAGGGGTAGATCTCCCGCGGACGACGGATCGCCCCTCAAGAGGCGTTGCCACAAAAGGGACTATACCCCAATTTTTTATAATAATTTTGAAGAATAAAATTAAATCATATTAAGGTTGAAGTATCTGTTAGCTAACCACTGAATCTTTGGGTTCTTTTTTTAAATTTATTTTAGTCTTGATACCCTTTATTCCCTAGATTCCATGGTTTCAGCCGCTAGTTTATTAATAATTTTTTTTTTGGGTATAGTTCCTTTTGTGGCAACGCACCTTAAGGGGCGATTCTTCGTATTTTTCACCGTGATTTTCTCCCTATTTCTAGCCCCTGTGGGGGGCTCTAACCCTGCATGGCCAATTGCCTAACCCTGTGGGGCAATCACCTAACCCAATATAATCTATCCTAACCTAAAATAAGCTATAAAAAGCCATTTTAACGATACGACGAATCGCTCCTTAAGGGGCATTGCCACGAAAGGGACTATTCCCGTTTTTTTTTGTCACAAACTAAAAAATATAAATATTGTGTTGTACTTTTCATGGAAGCTACTAGTTTCTAATTTAAAGTTCTACTTTAAAAAAAAAATACTTTTGGTAGTAAAGCTTTACAATGTTTTTCTTGGTTGAAAGAATTTAGTCATTTAGCCCCAATTAGATAAAGGCACACACTATTACTTAGTACTAATTATTATCTAAAATTTGTGTTAATAAAATTCTGCATTTATATTAAAAACAAACATAGGAGTTTCAGATTATACATACATTGATCATTTTCCTCCCCTAGGATATAAAACTTAATTAATAAGGTAAGTTCATTAGTCCTTTAAAAAATTTCAGAATTGTGTGACTGTAAGAGTTGGTTGTCTGTGTGATGTTCATTGAGAATTTGTACTAATATCCAACAAAAACAGTTTTTTTTTTTTTTTTTGGGATGGAACTTTTCTTGGTGTAAACGTATGTTAACCGATGAAAAGAAAGAGAAGGAGTTATATTGAGGTTCTTACACACAAGTACATATTACATACCAAGCCAGTTCCCGCATTTAATATTTGATATAATCACATTTACTTTGGCGGCACTAGAAAAAAAATTGTACTGTCATTAAGTGTATATTTATGATGGTAAAAACTATTCTCACATGCACATACGAACAATATCTCACGCTACTCTTATAATACATTAGATGTTCAATTAATTTAGATATTTAGTGTTTTATTTGTTTTATTATAAGCTAGTGGCTTATCCCCTAGCATACAGGGATAGAGAGAGAGCAGAAAATAGATTAAAACCATCTGAATACTTTATTTTAGCAATAAAATATAAAAAAAAAACTAATCCAAAATCATACATAGAATTATGAGCCCAATCGGTTCAATAGTTATTGAGATCTTAAGCTTCTGAAAAAAACCTAACTACATCATGTAATGGATAAGGATATTAATATTCATTATTGGCCTAGGGTAAACATTAACCTTTGGTTTAAAAAAAAAAGGTATTAAGAATATCCACTATTTTAAGTTTCTATTAAACAAAAAAAGTTTATTAAATTTTAGTTTTAGTCGTACATACAAAACTCGAATTTGAAAGGTACATTAAGCAGACATTAAACTCTAAATTATACCGTCCGTCAAAATTTTATAAACACATATCCAAATCGTTGGCTTAAAAACTTTATTTACAAAGTTATAAAAGGGGTAAAGTGTTTATCTTAATTAGATTGGTATTAGGTTATTTTCTATTTTCTTATCCCTTAAGATCCATAGTAGTTTCGCAATTAAAGATAACTATCATCTTTCTATTTTGTATATTTCTTTTATCTAGACATAAATTCTTCCCTAATTCAGATACTGTTACAAATATCTGTGGTACAATTTGTTTGTTTTTTTTACAACAAGGATGTCAACAACCATTTTTAGTGAAATATATTAAAAACATATTATTTAAAGACAAATGACAAAATTGTCCTTTTCTTAAATTAAGTATCAAATGTCTTAGGAAACTCAATTCTATGAATAAATACACAGATGAAATGAATAAGTAGCAAATAAGACATAAACGTCCCAAAGTGAGGATAAGGGGGTGTTTACTTTGAAATCCCTCATTTTACCCCCTTCAAAGGTTTTTAAAAAACATTAGATTAACCCCCACAAACCCCTGGAACCCCAAATTTTACCAACCACAAAATAAAAAGCTTGGACGTCCCTGATAAAAGATTATCATTAACAGATTAATGAACTTTTAACAAAAGCTTACATAATATAATATTATTTATTCTCAATATTAGCTGTTAATCAAGGAATTAATTTAAACAATTGAATAAATCATTTATCCCCCCCCCCCAAAAAAAAAAATGGTATGACTGGTGTTTGATACTTTAACGTATCTTTGCTAAGAGAACAGCTCAGGTTTACATTTTTATTTTTCTTCAGTTTTGCCAGAATATTATTTATTTACGACATGTGTTTTTCTAGATTTATTTTTATTGTTATTACTTCGCCTCTAGTATTACGAAAAAAAAACATGTATATAGTGTATACACTATAAGATAATTGATTTAAAATTTTTTTTTAAAAATAAGTAAAATTAGGAAATAAGTTTTCTGTTTTAAAAGTAAATGTGGAAATGGAAATCAAGTTATTATGCAATTATTTTTACATTTTTTCGAACTAATTAATTTTGTAAAATATATCTAACTAGAGTTTGCACCCTAGCATCTAGGGAAACTACAGGGTGTTTTTTTTTTAATAAGTTAAAAGTATTGCTTAATTTCCTCATTGATGTAGGGCATCATGTATGAGAAAAAAATATTTGGCGATTTTCAACAAATTCTGCCTTAAAAACCGGTTTTTCCAAATTACCTATTTTGGAAGATTTTTGGATCATGACTAATTTAAAGAGTGTGCAAAAATGCGTACATTTTTAAAAATCATATTGCGCGGCTTGTGTTAGTAGCAGAAAAATGTTACGCATACCGTTAGAATTGTCATAAACTCTAGTTTTTGGAAATATATGTAACACATACAGGCTATTTGTAGTATAGAAGCTACATTGGAAAATGTGAGAAATGTTGAAAATTTTAAGTAAGTTGGAACATTTTACCACGTAGCTCCTAAACTATACGTAGCACAGGAATAGTTCTTAAACACCTAAAAACTAGAGTTTATGACGATTCTAACGATATGCATAACATTTTTCGGGTATAGTCCTTTCCACGACATCCCTCCATAAGAAGCGATTCTTCGTATTTTTAAAATGACTTTTTATAGGTTATTTTAGGTTAGGTTAGGTTATATTGTGTTAGGTAATTGCCCCACAGGGTTACGCAATTGGCCCCGCAGGGTTAGAGCCCCCCGCAGGGGCTAGAAATAGGAGAAAAGCTACTGTGAAAAATACGAAGAATCGCTCCTTATGGAGGGATGTCGTGGAAAGGACTATACCCCATTTTTCTACTATTAACACAAGCCGCGCGATTTGATTTTTAAAAATGTACGCATTTTTGCAAACCCTTCAAATTAGTCATGATCCAAAAATCTTCCAAAAATAGGTACTTTGGAAAAACCGGTTTTTAAGGCAGAGTTTGTTGAAAATCACCAAAAAAGATTTTCTCATACAAAATGCCCCACATCAATGAAGAAATTAAGATATAGATTATTAATTTCTGTAAATGGCAAGTGGGTTAAACTATGCAATAATTTTAACTTATTAAAAAAACACCCTGTATATTCAAAGGGGCAGAAATTGGCTAGAAATAGCTTAAAACCTTCAAAAGACTAAAATCTGACAGTTAAAAAGCTTAAAAATAATCCGAGGACTTAAATCTAAAAATAAGATAACCTAAATCCATCATGTAACCTATGTAAAGCTTGGTCAAAATAGAGAACCCAATCAGATCAGTTGTTATTGAGATCTTAAGCTTTAGACAATAAAAACATTTCTACTTTATTTAATAGGATATGCAATCTTTGCTTGAAATTAAAACGTGAATTCCAAGGTAAAATGAAGATCCACACAACAACATGTGTGAAAAATTCTAAAGCAGTTTCAACAATTCAATGTTGGAAACTTTTCAAATTCATATTTAAACATTTGTACCGACATTAGAAGTTGCTTAGATCGCTTTTATACTAAGATGTAGATAGATTTTTGCGAAAGTTTTGTTTATTAGCGGATGGGCCCCTAGAATCTAAGAACTCTGTATTTGCAATGGTAATAAAAATAGCTTAAAACCAATAAAAGACTTCAATGTGAATAATAAGTCAACCTAAAACCATAGCAGGACTTATGTGAAGCTTCCCTTTAATGGAGAACTCAATCGGTTCAGTAGTCTTTTGCTTTATAATTGGATATTCAGCTTTAAATAAGATTGGATTTGCAAAATAAGTCAAATTTCAATATTATATAAAAAATATTTAAAAACCAAGTTTTGACAAAATTTATTCAATGTTGGTCTTTATGGTCTAATGCCTAAAGCCAACCAGCTGTGTTGAAGTTAATAGATAGATACCATAAGGATTTAGAAAATATTAAAATCCAATAGCTCACTATAATGATTTAATTTTTAAAAGATTAGCTTTTGCGTTTTATTAGTTGTTATAAAGAGAGGGGTAGGTTTCTGGTAGAATCCGTAAAGGTGTGTGTTTTAAGGCTTAAAAATAGTAGTAGAACGATAATATTCATTAAATATGTGTATTTCTTATTGAAAAGAACTATAGACAAATTTGTTTTTAAAAGTTAACATAAATTTTTATCGTTCTACTTCTGTTTTTTACTTATAACACATAACCTTTACGGATTTTACCAGAAACTTACCCCTCTCTTTTGCAAGATGGAGGTGTTATTTTACTGTCCGCTGTTTAGAAGCACTATTTAAGTCGTTACTTGCCTTTGTACTTTTTACATTGCATTCATTCTTGATCTACTGGGCGTCAATCATCTTTTATACCTGAATATAAGCAAAGTATATTTTTAGATAATTTGAATTGCAACTGCTTGTGAATTTAGAGTGTTTTTATGAAAACTTCCATTTCTCACTTTAGTATGTTGAAATTATATACATAGTTTATGTTCTTTTTTTATTTCAAGCTTTTCTATATTTAGGATAGGTAAGTCCGTCCATCTGTCCGTAACGGATAGACATGTTGAAATTGTCTTATAATTTAAAACTTTGCATGATGATTCCTGTGAAAGTTAGGTACTGTTCAGGAAACTTAGAAAATCTAAAATCATTACCAAAAAATAATTACATCCATATTTTATAACAATTTCTTTTATGATCTTTTTTTTTGATAATATTCCTAGAATAACAAGGTACAATATTATCAATGAAGCATCTCTGTAATTAAGTATAAAAAATGTAGGTATGTCCAGAATCTTACATTTAATCAACCAATGTATGAACAATTTTGAATAAACTTATAAATTTATATTTTACTTGTTTATCAGGTTCTGACACTCAACAAAAGTTGAAGTTAGTTTTTCCTTCCATCTGAATGTATATTTTAGCTTTTATTAGTCTTATCATCCTTGTTCAATACTAAAATCATTAAAAAAATAAATAATGCTTATAAATAAATTAAAATTATTTGCATAAGTTCTACTAAACCAATGATAACCTTATCATATTATTTGATATATGTTCCATTCAATACTCTTTTCAAAATAATTTCATAAATGATTTCAAAATATCAATTATTAGAATAATTGCATTAAAATGCATGCATGGAACATTTACGTATTTATATCTGTGTACTTAAATAATATGTAAGTACATTACAAATATAATTTGATTTGTATTGTTATAAGCGAAACAACTTCATAATTAGGATATACTCTAAATGTATGTATGTTAAGTTCATGCACCTTTAAGTCAAATAAAGTAAAAAACAGGGATGGAAAGAAATTTTATTCAACTTTGATAACTTTTTAATAAAGTTTTCATATTTATTGGCTTAACAGCTTTGAGTACTTTAAATGAATTTTGATTGGTTGGTTCATTAGGTTGAGTGTTCAAACGTTTCAACCTCAAATTGTAACCTTAGGGGTAATTTTGTGTATCATCATTGAGAATGTACAGCAATTATCGGCTATCATCTTATCTCTTTAGATCCCTTTGTCAAAATGGATTGCAATGTTTATTGAAAAAAAAACAGACACACATTCATAATTTATAAACAAACAACCAACAAAATTACCCTTTTCTTAGATTATGCTTTTCCAATCGATATACTACTACTTTGATTTTGCACCAGTTTTTCCTACACTATAATAAAGTGTTACTCGGAGCTGGATATCGATATCGAAATATTAATGCTCTTCCATCCACCTCATTTTACCCCAACCCCTCCCCTCCTTTGGATGAACAAACTGACCAATAAATGAGGTCCAAATCAACATGCTAACTTTTCCCTGTTTATATATACACGTATATTCTAAACCATTGCTGTTCTTTTGTCTCTAATAACATGTAATCATGTTGTTGCTGCTTTTATTTTTATTGTCCTTGTTATTATTTACAAAGAATAAGCAACATTTTTGGTAGGAAAGCAAAGACAAATAAAAAATGGCAATCAATCAATAGATTTTTGTCTGCCAGTATGTCTTAAAAAGTTTTACCAGTAAATACCAAAGCTAAAGTATGAAAGTACGTTCCCGTTACAACAATAACTTCCTTGTTTGTTGTTTGGGTTTCCAACTAATAAATCATGTTTAGTGATTTACTGACAATATACAACTCTTCAAAAATTCAGATATAGTAATATAATTTTAGAGCAGCTGTTCCTCATATTTCTAAATTGCTTAAAATTGATTTTAAATAATTTCTGAGAAATACATACGTACATAATATGAAATATAGATTAAAAGCAATGAAAATCAGGGATCTAAAGGGATGAGACAATGGCAGATAAATTGATGTCCGTCCACATAAATAATACACAAACTACAATTTGTGAATTACAATTCGAGGTTGAAACGTTTGGATGCTCAACTTAATTAACCAACCAATAAACATTCAACAAAAGTCCCCAAACTTGTGCAGCCAACGAATAAGAAAAAGTTATTATAAAACTCTGGAGACTATTGTAATAAACATAGCAATGTCCCCTCCCTCCCTGAATGGAAATACAAATAATTGATATGGCTTCTGTAAGTACTTTATATCACAACTAGCGGCTTCGCCCCTAGCCTCTAGGGGCTTTGCCCCAAGAGATGACAACAACAAAAAATTCAAAAAAAAATAAGAAGAATTAAAGAAATCTTCTACAAAAGAAATTTTCTACAAAAGAAATCTTCTACAAAAGAATTCTTCTACAAAAGAATATTTCTACAAAAGAATTCTTCTACAAAAAAAAAAAAAAAAAAAAAAAAAAAATGGGGGGAATTTTTTTTGTTTTTGGGAGGGTTGGGGGTGTCCCACCCCCCAAGAAAATAGCTTAAAACCACCACAGGACCAATAGGTATATACCCTGAAGAGTAGAATCCAATCGGTTCAGCGGTTACCGAGATCTTAAGGGACAGACAGACAGACAGACGGACAGACGGACAGACATCAAGCTACTTTGTATTATAGATACGTGTACTTGCATAATGATAGGAAATATGTATGTATGTAGATGAAAGTAAATAGCTGAATTGAATTGCCTTTTTCTTAGAGAATACATACTTTTTCTATTTAGACTGTTTATGTAGTTGGGTGAGTGACAGGTTCAAATCTCGGCCTTAAACTGCGTTTTAATTACAGACGCTACACGTTATAATGTCATATGCGTTATCTAAATAGTGGGCCAAAACAGTTGCAATTCTTTACCATGCACATTAGGACTTCCATACAAGGGTCGTGCAAACAAAGATATTGTTGTCTGAAATAGTTAGACGACAGTGCCTTAAGACATAATGCAAAGGACATATATTGTTATCAATAAGGACGGATCTCAAATATAACCCTGTTGAGAAAAAAAATAAAAGGAATTAATACTTAAAACAAAAAAAAATAATGTACTTCTTGAAGCTAGTAAAAGTGGCTGACTCAGATTATGACGTCAAAAAAATTAACCAATGAAGGGCCACTATAAATTTTACCATTGGCCAATTACAGTGTATACTGGCCTTTCATTGGTTAATTTTTTTTTTTGACATCATAATCTGAGTCAGCCACTTTTACTAGCTTCGTACTTCCTAGAAGTGACAAACAAAATTTCCCCTTCTGTGACAGTAAAGTTTTGATACTGCTAGTTTATAACGACCAATTGATATCTAAATATAAGTCCCTAGAAATTTTACGCCAACAAATAATAATTGTTTTAGATGTAGCAAGGTTTGGCAAAAGACTAAAACTCTATGTATTTAAAATTTCTTTATTTATAGTAAATTTGTACATGACGATTATTTCAATTTCATAGATTTAGAATATGTTCAAAAAAGGACGACATTTATTTCCTTTTTCTGCTTAATTTTATAATATCCTTTCTCCCGTCAATGTCTTCAACTAAAAAAGAATAAAAAAAAAATTTCACTCCCTATAATCAATAGTTGAAAATTGAACACAGCTTTTGGAAACAACGCATACTAACTACAAGGATGACAACATCCATAAAAACGAAGCTCTGAAACGTCAGGACAAATGAACATAAACACCTGAATAAAGTGTCAGAAATTAATAATCAGAACATAAATCTATTAAAGTCGAACAAAACAAAATTTTAAGTAGATATGTTTAAAAACTGCTTAAATACAGGATATTGTTTAAGGACTTATTTACATTTTGAGGACTTGATTATATAGATGCTTCGCTTATAACAATGTACTTTGTTGTCCTTGGAATCAATATTCCAAAAAAAAACAGACCAATCGGATAATTTGCTTCGCTTTCTAACTCGTACCTAACATCTATAGGATTCATTATGCAAAGTTTGATATCAATAGGACAATTCTAACATGCCCAAATTAACGAAAAGAGTTATCCGTTACGGACGGACCCTAATTATAGAAAAGCTTCGCTTTTAAAAATTACGATTGAGATAAAGTGTTTTACAAACTTTTAAAGATTGGTAAATTTTCAATTCAATGCCCTCTTCCTGAATTTATCTATTTAAAATGTATAATGTATAGACTACACAACTGACTAAATTAAACTCGATTATATAAAGTTTAATTTGCAAGTTTTTTAACTGTTACCAAAAAGAATCCAAAATATAACTTACTTGTTCCGTCGGTCCGCCTATCATGCTTTAAAAGACATATATTATTTTATGAATATCAGCTTTGTTATTATTGAAACGTTTTCTTTTTCTTTTATTTTTTTCTATGGCCAAAGAACATCGGGTATATACTAACACTGGCTGTTTGTCCATCAATGATTTTTAGTTTTGCTACTTATGAATGTTGTCATCCTTGTTTTAAAGACAAAGATAAACATTGAATAAAGAAGAAACAATATGCAAAAATATAAATAAATGCATAAACTAACATACAAATGCATGTCTAATGTCTACCTAGCAGGAATCAAAAGACAATGGGCGATAAATTAATGTACATCCCTAATGCTATTACATAAGATTACCCCTTCTGTAGATAACAGTTGGTGGTTGAAACGTATGGACTCTTAATGAACCAAACAATAATATTCTAAGTCCAAAAATTGTTAAGCCAAAGAATTAGAAAACGTTACTATAAAACCTTAGGGGCTAGTGTAATAAACAGTCCAATGTCCCCTCCCTCCCTCTGTCTACCTAGTCTAGGAGATTAAAATTGTTTTAACATGAAAGAGAATTCTAACTCACCTAAATATAGATTGCTAGTTATAATAATGCTGGCAGACACGCCTCTAGCCACAAGGGGATAAAAATACAATTACTTCACAACATATAGAAAATTATAAGAAAAATCACTTTTGTGCTAATTTTCAGTGAGACAATAGACGATAAATTTATGAACATCCCCCATGATGATACACAAAATTTCTTCTTCTGTAGATTACAATTATTGGTAAATACGTTCGGACACTCAACTAAATAATCAACCAATCAAAATTCATTTAAAGTCCTCAAAGTTGTTAAGCCCAAAAATAGGAAAACGTTATTAAAAATTTTTGGGACTAGTGTAATAAACAAACAGCCCATTGTCCCCTTCCATCCTGTAAAGTTTGCCTTAGTACCTATGTTTTTGAACATATGCACAGCACACTATTAAACTTCAGGGAGTAAGGGAGGGGACAATGGATCGAATATTTAATTTTTAGGAGTCTCAGACTTTAGGTGTATGTATTCCGTATAAATTTTCATTAGACACAAAGACACATATTAACAAACACAGCATACCAAATTATAGACATCAAAATTATACATAATTTTAAAAGGTTCCGCGGACTAATAATGTTAATAATTTAACAGAATAATTTTAAGGTTTCCTACAAAATTAATTTTTCAGTTTCAGAACAAAATGTGTAAAAACCAATTTTCATCAAAATTCTCTTAAAAACGCAAAACCCAAACATTTTCCTGTCCCACAACACTTTCCACTTTCCCGCCAATTTCAGCGGTTTTCCCGCGTTTATTTTCTATCGTGTTGTGAGTGGGAGGAGAGACCAGACTCATGAGAAATAGGTACCTATATAATATATACATAAATATATATATATATATATATGTTTTCTCTCTAGCAAACAAGTGTGTGGACCCCCCCAAAACTTTACTAATTTATACACGGAAGACAGGGAAAAAGGGGAAAGGCTGCTATTTCCAAATTCCAATGGCAGTTTAGCCTCTCTGACGGGGAGAGAGTGGCGGTTGTGGGTGGGGGGTTGTCGCAAAGGGAAAGGGTCTGAAGACAGGTGTGTTATAATAGGAAGAGAAGAGATTTATACCCCCCTAAGGGAATTTGTCCCCTTAAACAATGGGGTGACAGGGGAATGGCTAGCAGAATGAGAAAGTGAGAGAGAAAAAAGAGGAATGGCCTCTACTCAAGGATTCTTTAGTTTGTGAATGAGTTCCTTTATGTGTTGATAACATTGTTGAACTAATTTTTGATATTTTTAATTGAATTAAAATTGCTATTCGTTAAAAATGTTTATAATACTGGTATTATAATTTATATTTTGAAATTTAAGCATGTTAATTTTATTCATGACGTCATTGTTTCTATTTATTTATGTGTATACTGCGGTTTGTGGCTATTTTGATTATTAAAAATTACACCTTGATTACATTAGTGTCATGCGAAGTTTCGGGGGGGGGGGGGGAATATAGAAAAAAGGGAATCAAATTATATGGTGGAAAATTTATTAGCATAAAATGCGGGTTTTTCACTTGTTGCAATTTTTATTATTATTGGGGGAAATATAATTTTGCACTATTAGTTTGTTCTATATATTTTTTGCAATGATTAAATTAAGCTCACATTTCTTTAATGTTATTATAGGTTTATATAAAAAAAAGGGTAAATCAT